>NC_056435.1:60889668-61506359 GCF_018296145.1 Oncorhynchus tshawytscha
TGTAGATGTTGTACTTACCTGTGTTCTGTCTTTCAGGTGACATCCACTTGCGTCCCAGCCCCAGACCTGGTGAGGATTCATTTAACTCTGTCCTCCTGCCTTCATGTCATTGTAATTTGGTTTGTTTGAACTTAGTTTGGCATTAGTAAGGTGTTCTCCACTCTGTCTTTACATTCTGATACTCACTGCAGTGCTGTACTACAAAAGCCCCAAACTAAAATAGTTGATCTCTTTCCCTCATTCTCAGCAGAGTGAGTATACAGGCCATGGAAGAACTGGGACATTTTCAGCTTCCAGGAATTGTGTACAGATCCTTGAGACATGGGGCCGTGCATTATCATGCTGAAACATGAGGTGATGGCGGCAGATGAATGGCACGACATTGAGCCTCAGGATCTCGTCACGTTATCTCTGTACATTCAAATTGCCATCGATAAAATGTAATTGTGTTCGTTGACCATAGATTATTCCTGCCCATGCCACTTCCCCAGCACCACCAAACCGCTCGCCCACACAATGCCATCTGGCCGGTACAGTTGAAACCGAGCAAACTTCTCCAGCGTGCCAGTGGCCATTTGAGCATTTGCCACTGAAGTCGGTTATGAGGCCAAACTGTAGTCAGGTCAAGACCCTTGTGAGGACGACGAGCATGCAGATGAGCTTCACTGAGACGGTTTCTGACAGTTTGTGCAGAAATTCTTCGCTTGTACAAACCCAGTTTCATCAGCTGTCTGGGTGGCTGGTCTCAGACAATCTACAGTTGTGAGGCCGGTTGGATGTACTGCCAAATTCTCTAAACGACGTTGGAGGCGGATTATGGTAGAGAAATGAACATTAAATTCTTTGACAACAGCTCTGGTGGACATTCCGTGCAGTCAGCATGCCAATTGCATGTGCCCTCAACTTGAGACATCTGTGGCATTGTGATGTAACAAAACTGCACATTGGCCTTTTATTATCTCCAGCAGAAGGTGCACCTGTGTAATGATCATGCTGTTTAATCAGTTTCTTGACATGTCACAACCCATCCACCTGACAGGTATCTTGGCAAAGCAGAAATGCTCACTAACAGGGATGTAAACAAATTTGTGCCCTTTTTATGCGTACGGAACATTTCTGGGATATTTTATTTCAGCTCATGAAACATGGGACCAACACTTTACATGTTGTTTATATTTTTGTTCAGTGAAGGACTTGTTATATTTCTGCATAGTAGTGAAGGACGTGTTCTCTTTCAGTCAGTAGTGAAGGACTTGGGACAAGATTCAATCCGTTGCAGGTACAGTGCCTTGTGAAAGTATTCAGCCCCCTTTAACTTTGCGACCTTTTGCCACATTTCAGGCTTCAAACATAAAGATATAAAACTGTATTTTTTTGTGAAGAATCAACAACAAGTGGGACACAATCATGAAGTGGAACGACATTTATTGGATATTTCAAACTTTTTTAACAAATCAAAAACTGAAAAATTGGGCGTGCAATATTATTATTAATTAAAAGTATTATGAATACATACCATGCTGCACTTTGGTCCTCTTCTCCTTCCCCCGACGACAATCGTTACAGCCAATGGAGACAGCTAGTCTTAATGCGGTCCGACACATATTGAAAAATACATTACAGACAAAATACTTTACAATTTGCATGAATGTAAAAACATCAACGTGTGTGTGTGTGTGTGTGTGTGTGTGTGTGTGTGTGTGTGTGTGTGTGTGTGTGTGTGTGTGTGTGTGTGTGTGTGTGTGTGTGTGTGTGTGCACATTTATCAGTTACACATACAGTACCAGTCAAAAGTTTGGACACAACTCATTCAAGGGTTTTTCTTTATTTTTACCATTTTCTACATTGTAGAATAATAGTGAAGACATCAAAACTATTAAATAATTATGGAATCATGTAGTAACCAAAAAAGTGTTAAACAAATCAAAATGTGACTACCTCATGAATCTGGTTGAGAGAATGCCAAGAGTGTGCAAAGCTGTCATCAAGGCAAAGGGTGGCTACTTTGAAGAATCTCAAATATAAAATATATTATGATTTGTTTAACACTTTTTTGGTTACTACATGATTCCATATGTGTTATTTAATAGTTTTGATGTCTTCACTATTATTCTACAATGTTTGCTAAGAGCTGGCAGCAAACTGATAGGTCTGCTTTTAGAACCAGTAAAGGTTGCTTTACCGCTCTTGGGTAGCAGAATGACTTTGGCTTCCTACCAGGCCTGAGGACAAAGACTTTCCTCTAGGCTCAGATTAAATAAAGGAGTGACTAGAGTCAGTTACCATCCTCAATAGCTTTCCATCTAAGTTGTCAATGCCAGGAGGTTTGTCGTTATTGATCAAAACTAATAATAATTGTTCTACTTCTCCCACACTAGCTTTACAAAATTCTAACTTACATTACTTTTCTTTCATTATTAGTTTTTTTTATGCATGAGTATGATGGCTCACTTTTAGTTGTTGGCATATCCTGCGTAATTTTGCCCACTTCGCCAATGAAGTAATCAAGACCTGGCCAGATGAAAAACGCAAAGTGATTGTTTTTGTGGTTTCCCAGCAAGAAATGTGAATCTTTGAGTGGGTGGTGAGGAGAAATGAGAGAGAGACAGTGATGATGGAGAGATCGATGGAGTAATTGACCCTCTTTCTCCCTTTTCCTTCTTCTCCTCTCTCCTCCAGGAGTGTGAATCATGTGATGGAGAGAGTGATGGCGAGGCACTATGACTTTGACCTCACCTACATCACTGAGCGGATAATTTCTGTCTTCTTTCTGCCTCACCTGGAAGAACAGCGTTACCGTGGCAACCTACAGGAAGTGGCTGCTATGCTCAAGTCCAAACATCAAGATAAGTTCCTGGTGAGTTGAAGGGGGGGACCCCCCCACCACACCACACCACACCACACTACTGTATTTGGAAAAAAGCAATTCACACATCCAAAATGTGAACTGGGTTGGCAACTAAGCAGACTGAAACAGGGAGGGAGGAACTATGCTCGTTTAAATGTTCTTGCAAATAGTTTTCAAACTTTTGCGTGCGCTAATGAACATGACCCTGGTGCTGGAAACATCAGTCGATACATATGTATAAAAAGAAGCCCACATACCGTATTGCCACTCCACAGAGTTAATTTATTGTCTTATCACCCCGCCATGAGAGAACTGGCATGGGTGCAGGCTTTTGCTCCTACCAAGCAGTAACACTCCTAATTCAATTTATCAACAAATCATTGTCCTGAATTAAGGCTTTGATTTTTGGAATGGGGCGTTATAATACTCGGGTGAAGCAAATACCTGCACCCACAATGGCCCTTACAAGGTAAGGTTTCCCACTTCTGTCCATATGGAGATAAACTGGACATTTAAATGGAATACATTTATTGTATGATCCATTTTATCAAACATTATACTCACAAATTGCAATGAAAAGGAGATCACATTTAATTTGAAACAGATTTTAATTTCTACACTTTTATAATACCAAAAACAAAGGTGTTTGTGTGTTTGTTTGTTTACTTGTGTTTTGTATCGTAACCTGCGAACCATTGAGCGCTAAGGCTATCTTCTTCCATTAGTCTTTTATGTAGCTAGTAAGAGACCATAAGTCATGCTTACATTCCGTTTTGGTATTAACTACGTTACTGTGTGGTGTTATGAAGAAGCAATGCAAACAGTATATTGTTCTTTGTAAACAAACGCTCATTGTTTTGTTTCTTGTAATCACATACGTGATGTGCATTTTTGCCACACAACTTTGCAGTCAACGTTGAGACAAAGTTGTGTTGTGGTTGTGTGCTTGCTGGGTATGACTGTTGATTTCCTCGTCTTTTTGTCTCAACATCTACCTCTCCCAGCTCTTAAACCTGTCTGAGAAGCGTCATGACATCACACGACTCAGCCCCAAGGTAGGTTGACTACATACACACTAGGGCTGACCCCATGTAGTCAACTGGTCATTTGTTTGGTCGATAGGCTGTTGATCGACCGAGATTTTTAAAGTTTTTAGTCAAACAGTCGCAAATATATAAATCAGACAGGTGTCACGATGTCTGATTCACGCCTGTGTGAGTGGACTAATCCATTGTGGAGGCTGCGGGGATGGCACACCAGTATCACCAGTAGTACATTTACCGTTAATTGCCATAACTTCTAATCTACAATGTTTACCGTTCTCATTGTCAAGACTGAAAACGTTGTTTTCAGATCGCACCACCTAGGCATTTCATTCCATTTACGAGTTGTCAATTTATTAATTGTCTTTCATTTGTAGTGCTCCTGTCAGTGTTGAGTAAGGACGAGCACCTGATTATGCAGAGAAGTAGGCCTAAGCTACATGGCCTGCGCGCAAATATAGGCCTATAAAATGTGCCCATTTGGGGATCTGTTAGAATTTCTTAAAATATATATATTTTATTTGAAAGGAATTTCTTTTGCAATTTTGTACAAACAAAAGCACACAAGAAAAAAAAGGAAAGAAAAACACAGCTGCCAGACATATGAAATGAAGTGTTGCTTAGGCCAGACATGGGACAACAAGAGAAAAACATTGACAGCTACATCAGCAGTAAGTGTTCCTAGTTAGTGTTCACAGTCAGTCTCTGTGCAGACGGTCCAGAAACAGACCCCAAACCTTGAAAACTGCTGGAGGAGTTGGTCCGAAAAAAACTAATATTTTCCAAGTTAATGGTGTTAATTATTTCTGCTAGCTAACTACTGAAGCAAGGGGGGTGGGTGACTTCCATTCTGTGAGGGTTTCTTCTTTGAAACCACCATTCCAAACATCAGAGCCTGTTGTTCCTCATATGACGATCTTAGAACAGACTTTGAGCAGCCAAAGAGAGCGAGATCTGCGTATGGGTCAATGGCCCTCTCAGTTGAAGTCGAAAGTTTACATTAGGTTGTAGTCATTAAAAATTGTTTTTCAACCACTCCACAAATTTCTTGTTAACAAACTATAGTTTTGGCAAGTCGGTTAGGACATCTACTTTGTGCATGACACAAGTCATTTTTCCAACACTTGTTTACAGACAGATTATTTCACTTATAATTCACTGTATCACAATTCCAGTGGATCAGAAGTTTACATACACTAAGTTGACTGTGCCTTTAAACAGCTTGGAAAATTCCAGAAAATTATGTCATGGCTTTAGCTTCTGTTAGGTTATTTGACATAATTTGAGTCAATTGGAGGTGTACCTGTGGATGTATTTCAAGGCCTACCTTCAAACTCAGTGCCTCTTTGCTTGACATCATGGGAAAATCAAAAGAAATCAGCCAAAACCTCAGAAAAAAAATTGTAGACCTCCACAGGTCTGGTTCATCCTTGGGAGCAATTTCCAAATGCCTGAAAGTACCATCCATGTTCATCGGTTCAAGCAATAGTACGTAAGTATAAACACCATGGGACCACGCAGCCGTCATACCGCTCACGGCGGAGACGTGACACATCTCCTAGAGGTGAACGTACTTTGGTGCGAAAAGTGCAAATCAATCCCAGAACAGCAAAGGACCTTGTGAAGATGCTGGAGGAAACAGGTACAAAAGTATCTATATCCACAGTAAAACGAGTCCTAAATCGACATAACCTGAAAGACTTGTGTTCCATATTTAGCCACTGCCCAGTTGCCAGTAGGTTAATGCCCTGGCATTTGCAGCCTAGTAATAATTCTTGAAGATGGGTAGGCAGGCCTAAGCCGCCACTTTCCTTGGGCTTTTGCAAGTGTGCTTTACGAATACGGTGGTTTTTGTAACCCCAGACAAATTACAAGATTGTAAAAAATGATTAGGTAATACAAATTGGGAGATTCTGGCAAAAATAAAGGTATCTGGGCAGAGAACATTTTTATGGCATTAATGCGCCACATCATGGAAAGAGACAGTATTCTCCAGCTTTCCATGTTTTGTTTTAGCTTTGCAGTTCACTTCACTGTAGTTTAGCTTGAAGATGAGCTTTGGATTTCTAGGTGTTTCTAGTCCCAGGTAAGTTAAGTGGTCATGCACCACTTTAAATGGTATCCTCTCTACCATTGTTGTAAAATTATCTGCGATACACATGAGATCACTTTTTCCCCAATTTATTGAATAGCCAGATAGTTTGCCAAATAAATTGATTAAGTCTAGTAGTTTAGGGGCAGAGGCTACTGGGTCCAAGAGGTATAACAGTACGCTGTCTGCATATAACGAAATACGGCTTTCTATGTTTCCTACTTTAAGACCTTGGATATTAGGATGAGCCCTTATTTGTGTCGCCAGGGGTTCAAGGGTGACAGCGAAGAGCAAAGGACTTAGTGGGCAACCCTTTTGAACAGATCTATGTAGTTCAAAGAGACTGGATGTGTCATTGTCGGTCAGAATAGAATTAAGCACATCAGTTTGGAATCTATAAGGAAGTAGTCGATTCTAGAATAAGACTTGTGAACATGACAGTAGAATGAGTAGTCTTTGTCTGTGTGATGTTGCAGTCTCCAGATGTCCACTAGATTCCTGGATTAGATTATTTAGAACCTGGTCAGAAGTGATATTTGAAGTAGTACACGTAGACAGTCAGTCAAGATACGGAACAAGGTAACAAATAAAATCACCTCTAATTATTAAATTAGTGGTACTAAGATCTGGGAGCAAATCAAAAACATCACGAAAGAAATGTGTGTTGTCAATGTTAGGGCCATAGACATTCAATAAGGTGACAGGAAAAGAATGAATGTTCCCTGATACATGTGGGTCTGTAGACATGGAGGAGAGTTGAAAAGGGATGTTTTTATGAAAGAGAGTAGCGACACTTCTAGCTTTGGAGGAGAAGGGTGATTGATAAACTTGAGAAATTCAGTTGGATCTCAGATGCTGCTGCACCGTGGCTGAAGTGCGTTTCTTGCAGGAAAATTGTCAGCACCAAGTGATTTCAAGTGCTTTAATACCATGCCCCAGAGAAACCCGCCCTCCCCACTGCTTCCCCAGAGAAACCCGCTCTCCCCACTGCTTCCCCACTGCTTCCCCAGAGAAACCCGCCCTCCCCACTGCTTCCCCAGAGAAACCCACTCTCCCCACTGCTTCCCCAGAGAAACCCGCTCTCCCCACTGCTTCCCCAGAGAAACCCGCTCTCCCCACTGCTTCCCCAGAGAAACCCGCTCTCCCCACTGCTTCCCCAGAGAAACCCGCTCTCCCCACTGCTTCCCCAGAGAAACCCGCCCTCTCCACTGCTTCCCCAGAGAAACCCGCTCTCCCCACTGCTTCCCCAGAGAAACCCGCTCTCCCCACTGCTTCCCCAGAGAAACCCGCTCTCCCCACTGCTTCCCCAGAGAAACCCGCTCTCCCCACTGCTTCCCCAGAGAAACCCGCCCTCTCCACTGCTTCCCCAGAGAAACCCGCTCTCCCCACTGCTTCCCCAGAGAAACCCACTCTCCCCACTGCTTCCCCAGAGAAACCCGCTCTCCCCACTGCTTCCCTAAATGAGGACCGCCGGGCATGATGACTAGAACAGACCCAGTACTATGCTTCTAAGCTAACAACAGTCAGACTTAACAGCCATCTCCACGGTTGTTGGAAATCAAATTAATACGTTACCGCTTATGAATAAACATAGAATCCACTGTTTCTGCAGTCATTATCGCAGACAACTGTGGGTTGTGATTTCACACTTTCAGTTTTGTTAAGTAGGTGGCAGCCTCTTCGGCCTAGTTAAGACTTTTGCCATGCAGTTGTGATGAACATGCAGCTTTGCTGGAAACCGCAGGCTGTATTTCACCTCCGCCTCTCACATTGGTCTGCAACACATCTCGGAATGTGCGCCGTTGCTCCATCACCTCCATGGTGTAGTCGGGGAAGATTAAAATCTTTTGACCTTTGTATTCCATAACTCGCTGTCGTAGAATGAGCTCCTTTTCCTTAAAGTGATGTACCCTTGCAATTATGGTCTGCAGCCTCACCTGGTGAGGGCTTTATCTGTAGAGAGTGGTGTGCACGGTGAATGATGAGGAGCTTTGGGAAGTTGTCATCGCCCAGCAGCTTGGTAATGAGCTTGGACACAACGTGTGGGTTTACCATGTTCTTCGTCCTCCAAAATCCCCACAAGTTTGATGTTCAGCCTGCGACTTCGGCCTTCTAAGTCAAGAACCTTGGCTTGGAGCGCCTTGTTCTTTTTTTAAAGTTGCACGCAGGTGGTTTCCAGGCCTCCGATCCGGTTGTCATGGTCAGACAGGGCCTCATCAGCTGTGTCCATGCAGCTCTTCAGTTTGGCCTGTGCTATCTTTAGAAACTCAAAATTTGTTTCGAACCTGTCAAAGCGATTGTTGCTAGTTTTTATTACAGCCTCTCATTTGTTGACACATTGCCATGGCATAATCTTGTTGCTGGGTGTCTGAAGAGTTGTCATCTTCAGTACTCAATGGCGCTAGCTGCTGCTTGTTGGGCCTTTGTAGGTTTTGCGTCAGCTGTTCTGTTGGTTAGTGCCTGGGTTATGTCCTAAAAAAACTGTAGATATTTTTGCAAATTTGGAACTAAAACGGTAACAATTAAAGATTTCAAAATAAGCAGAGAGGAGATCTGAAAGAACGCTTGTACTCCATGCGCACTAGCGCCCCGATCTGATAGTATTTCTGATTTGTCTTAACTCGTGTTTTTCTTCACCTCAAATGCAAGTTAACAAAGTCTGTTTTTACATCCATTGAGAATGACAATAGTTCCTCAATGTAGCCTATTTGAAAAATCTTTCCAGCTCTCTTTCACTCAGAAATGAAAGGGGAAAAAAATGTTGTGCTCTGTCATAAAATAGTCCTACCTGATTACTTCTTATCCCTTGCACAAATAGCCTACAACTTTGTCTGTCTGGAACTCACTGGCTCAGGTAACTGAGTGCCCAAAATATTTTATACGATGTTGCAAGTTTGCTAGCATGAGCTTCAGGCTAGACCCAACATGTTTCAAGTTCCTTGCAGACAGGCCATGTGTAACCAATGCGATTTATAGGATATTTATTTTTATCTGAATATTTTCTACATGCAGGGTGCAATGTTATATTGTTTGGCATTATGTAGGCTATATGACAATAGAAGTTAATTTTAGAATTTTGAATAACCACATGATAATGATTTTGAGATATGAAGACTTTATTATAATTTAAATGAAACTGTTCCACGAAAATGTGCATATGGAAATCATAAAAGGCATGCAGATCGGTAGAAATAAATTGGCACTCCAAATGGAAAAGGGTGGCAACCCCTGGTGTAGCCTATCATCTACCAACAACTTCAGGAGCTTAATGGCAGAATCTAGTTAGGCGATCTTAATCTCTGGCTCCCTATTGAGTAATTTGTGTGTCTTAATTATTTAATCACAGTGTGCTTAAAGCATCAGACAAGCTCAGTAGCCTAGATTCAGTTGGTTTTATTAAAACACATAGGGTGTGTCTATATAGGGAAAAATACACATTTAAACATTTAGGCCAATCAATTTGTCGGAAGAACAGACCACTCCAGGTCGACCAAGATTTTTTGGGGGGGACAGACCTAATAAACACACTTCAGAGTGCTACTAGTCCAGTATTCATGTGTGAATAAGTCGATAAATAATAGCCTGGTCCACATCTGTTTGTGTTGTCTTGCCAACTACTATGGTCATATTGTCATTCCAAACATGACAATATACTGGCAAGAAAGTACAAACAAGTCTGGGAGCAGGCTAACTAAATAGCCCTCAGGACCTAAAATGTTCTCATCTTCAGGTTGAAGACTTTGGCTGGCCCGACCTGCACGCCCCTCCACTGGAGGGGATCTGTGCCATGTGTAAGGTCATGGAGACCTGGCTGACCTCTGACCCCAGCAACGTGATCGTCCTTCACTGCAAGGTCAGGGAGGGTTTAGTGATGTATTGTGCTGTGTTTTCTGTTCAAATATGTCCAGTTATCTTACATCTCTCTTGTATTTTTTTTTCTCTCTCTCTCAGGGAAACACAGGGAAGATTGGGGTCATTGTGGGTGCCTACATGCACTACAGCAAGATCTCTGCAGGGTATGTGATGAGTGTGTGTGTGTGTGGGGGGGGTGGGGTAGTAGTAGTAGCCTGTTTATTGATAGACTGTTTGTGTGTGTGTAGAGCGGACCAGGCCCTAACCACTCTGGCCATGAGGAAGTTCTGTGAGGATAAAGTCTCCTCCTCGCTACAACCCTCTCAGAACAGGTAAGAACATCTCCCCTCTCCCTTTTTCTCTTATGCCATGCAACTTTCCTGCAAATTCCTCCCATTTCTCCTCCTTGTGTGTTTTACTCCTAATTGTATACCCCCGCCTCTCTCTTGCGCTCTCTCCTCCCCAGGTATATGTACTACTTTGGGGGTCTGCTGTCGGGGGCGATCAAGATGAACAGCAGTCCTCTGTACCTTCACCATGTTCTGATCCCCAGCCTGCCCAACTTCAAGGCAGCAAGGGGAGGTCAGTGTCCTACTGTACAATGTGATGTAGTACACTACAATGTCAAATCTGTGTTGTTTCAACTTGAAAATATAAATTACCATGATGCCTAATGGTTATAATTTCAGTCAACTCAGAAGATCAAGTTTAGTTGAAAATGAAAGGTCAAATGTGTGTAGGAACTCTTCTTTTCAAGTTGAAACAACAGAAAATGTTGAGATGGAAATTAGTTGGAACTTATTAGTCTAGTACTGTTAGGAGTATCAACATTAGTATTTTTAGAATGAACTAGTATTTTAAACTTTGGTGGGATAGATTTCAACTCCTTCTTTAATGACATCACATCAACACCCTCTTTCTCCCCCTGCTGTCTCCTTCTTTCTCACACTCCTCCTCTCTGCGCAGGTTACTATCCTTTCCTGAAGATCTACCAGTCTCTACAGCTGGTCTACACCTCGGGCATCTAGTGAGCTAATTCATGTTCTTAACGGTGACTGTGGTGAATAATAGCATATGATCTCTACTGTGTTTTTCACTGTGTTCCCTTTCCACCGTCACACACAGTTGGTACTTGTGTACCTTTGTTGGGACTTGTTTATACGTGCTACTGTCTGTGTTTACATGTGTGCTGGTTTGAGTTTACTCCAACTGAACATGGTTTACCTGTGTTTTACTATGTTGAGGTGTGTTTTACTATGTTAGCATGTGTTTTGACTATGTTTATGTCTGCCTGTATGCATAGCGACCCCCAGGGCTCCAGGGCGAGGAAGCTGTGTGTGACGCTTGAGCCAGCGCTACTGTTGAAGGGGGACATCATGGTGAGAGAGCACTGTTAGACACAAAATTGATGCCCAGTGGCGAGATTTCACTCCTCATTCATACTCTACTATCTCCTATTGGATTATAGCTACAGAAGTAAACAAACTATCCTCCATATTGCATTTGAATAAGAATGCGATTGATTAGAGCTTTTGTTGCCAATGTGGTGCAAAAATAAGCATTTACACTCCAAATTGTATTCTCACCCTCTCTCTCTATCCCAACCTTCTCGGTCTCTTCCTCTCCCCCCCTCTCTCTATCCCAACCTTCTCGGTCTCTCCCTCTCTCCCCCTCTCTCTATCCCAACCTTCTCGGTCTCTCCCCTCTCTCTATCCCAACCTTCTCGGTCTCTCCCCTCTCCCCCTCTCTCTATCCCAACCTTCTCGGTCTCTCCCTCTCTCCCCCTCTCTCTATCCCAACCTTCTCGGTCTCTCCCTCTCTCTATCCCAACCTTCTCGGTCTCCCCCCTCTCTATCCCAACCTTCTCGGTCTCTCCCTCTCTCCCCCTCTCTCTATCCCAACCTTCTCGGTCTCTCCCTCTCTCCCCTCTCTCTATCCCAACCTTCTCGGTCTCTCCCTCTCTCCCCCTCTCTCTATCCCAACCTTCTCGGTCTCTCCCTCTCTCCCCCTCTCTCTATCCCAACCTTCTCGGTCTCTTCCTCTCTCTCCCTCTCCCTATCCCGACCTTCTCGGTCTCTTCCTCTCTCCCTATCCCGACCTTCTCGGTCTCTTCCTCTCTCCCTATCCTGACCTTCTCGGTCTCTTCCTCTCTCCCTATCCCGACCTTCTCGGTCTCTTCCTCTCTATCCAGGTGAAGTGCTACCACCGGTGGCCGCGTGGCATAGAGAGGGAGGCGGTGTTCAGGCTGCAGTTCCACACCTGTACAGTCCACGGAGCTCAGCTGTGGTTCGGCAAGGGAGAGCTGGACCTGGCCTGTGCAGGTACCTTTATCAGGGGTGGGATAGAGGGGATGTCGGGGAGTTTAGGAAGGAGGGGGAGGGAGGGGAGCAGGGAATGGTTGTGTTTCAGGATGATATGCAGTTGCTTATTATTGGAGGCAGTCAGATAGACAGACGCAAGCACGCAGTCTCACTCCTTTGCACATGCACACTTGCTCGCTCACTAACACACACACACACACACACACACACACACACACATACAGAAATCTGACTTGTAGGCAAGACGCAACACAATCTGACAAGAAGCAACCATTTTTTATATATATTTTTATTTTAAATAGAATCTTGATATACAAATAAACAATTTATTAGCAAACCTATACCTACCAATATCCTAACTGATAGCTCAGAGGCAGAGAGTAAGCACATCTCCACTGCCAACTCCAACATCCCCAGAATGGTCTCCAGATTCTCCATCTCCTCATCAGAAAAGAGCCACTGGGCCTTCCAAGTGTCGCAGCGGTCTAAGGCACTGCATCGCAGTGCTTGAGGCGTGACTACAGACCCGGGTTCGATCCCAGGCGCACATTTGGCCCAGCGTCGTCCGGGTTAGGGAAGGGTTTGGTATGCTGGGATTATCTTGTCCCATTGCGCTCTATCAACTCCTTGTGGTGGGCCAGTACAACACTTGGAGACTGGGGATGGCCTCCTGCACATGTAGCAGAATAGAGCAAGGGAGAAGTAGATAGAGGGGTATTTACTGAGCTGGTGAATTCAGGCTGAGCTGGTGAAGTCACTTACTGAGCTGGTGAAGTCACTTACTGAGCTGATGAAGTCACTTACTGAGCTGGTGAAGTCACTTACTGAGCTGGTGAAGTCACTTACTGAGCTGGTGAAGTCACTTACTGAGCTGGTGAAGTCACTTACTGAGCTGGTGAAGTCACTTACTGAGCTGATGAAGTCACTTACTGAGCTGGTGAAGTCACTTACTGAGCTGGTGAAGTCACTTACTGAGCTGGTGAAGTCACTTACTGAGCTGGTGAAGTCACTTACTGAGCTGGTGAAGTCACTTACTGAGCTGGTGAAGTCACTTACTGAGCTGGTGAAGTCACTTACTGAGCTGATGAAGTCTCAGGCTGGGGTAGTGAAGTCACTTACTGAGCTGGTGAAGTCACTTACTGAGCTGGTGAAGTCTCAGGCTGGGGTAGTGAAGTCACTTACTGAGCTGGTGAAGTCACTTACTGAGCTGGTGAAGTCACTTACTGAGCTGGTGAAGTCACTTACTGAGCTGGTGAAGTCACTTACTGAGCTGATGAAGTCACTTACTGAGCTGATGAAGTCACTTACTGAGCTGATGAAGTCTCAGGCTGGGGTAGTGAAGTCACTTACTGAGCTGGTGAAGTCACTTACTGAGCTGGTGAAGTCTCAGGCTGGGGTAGTGAAGTCACTTACTGAGCTGGTGAAGTCAGGCCTTTGCCCTCAGAACAGCCTCAACTCCTTGGAGCATGGACTCTACAAGGCCCATTAAAAATCCTTCTTTGACCTCTCTCCTCCCCTTCATTTACACTGATTTGAAGTGGATTTAACAAGTGACATCAATAAGGGATCATAGCTTTCACCTGAATTCACCTGGTCAGTCATATCATGGAAAGACCTGTTCATAATGTTTTGTCCTCTCAGTGTATTTATAACATACTTAAACTCAAATGAAATATACTGTGTATGAGATACACACACATGACATATTTCATGTGTGTATCTTATACAGCATATGTAATGTATATTTGATGTAGAGAGACATTTATATAAAACTGCTTGTTTGGATGCTGATTGGTTGATAGAGTGGAGAGAACAAATCAAATCAAATTTTATTTGTCACATACACATGGTTAGCAGATGTTAATGCGAGTGTAGCGAAATGCTTGTGCTTCTAGTTCCGACAATGCAGTAATAACCAACAAGTAATCTAACTAACAATTCCAAAACTACTGTCTTATACACACAAGTGTAAGGGGATAAAGAATATGTACATAACGATATATGAATGCGTGATGGTACAGAGCGGCATAGGCAAGATACAGTAGATGGTATCGAGTACAGTATATACATATGAGATGAGTATGTAAACAAAGTGGCATAGTTAAAGTGGCTAGTGATACATGTATTACATAAAGATGCAGTTGATGATATAGAGTACAGTATATACGTATACATATGAGATGAATAATGTAGGGTATGTAAACATTATATTAGGTAGCATTGTTTAAAGTGGCTAGTGATATATTTTACATTTCCCATCAATTCCCATTATTAAAGTGGCTGGAGTTGAGTCAGTGTGTTGGCAGCAGCCACTCAATGTTAGTGGTGGCTGTTTAACAGTCTGATGGCCTTGAGATAGAAGCTGTTTTTCAGTCTCTCGGTCCCAGCTTTGATGCACCTGTACTGACCTCGCCTTCTGGATGGCAGCGGGGTGAACAGGCAGTGGCTCGGGTGGTTGTTGTCCTTGATGATCTTTATGGCCTTCCTGTAACATCGGGTGGTGTAGGTGTCCTGGAGGGCAGGTAGTTTGCCCCCGGTGATGCGTTGTGCAGACCTCACTACCCTCTGGAGAGCCTTACGGTTGTGGGCGGAGCAGTTGCCGTACCAGGCGGTGATACAGCCCGCCAGGATGCTCTCGTTTGTGAGTGCTTTTGGTGACAAGCCGAATTTCTTCAGCCTCCTGAGGTTGAAGAGGCGCTGCTGCGCTTTCTTCACGATGCTGTCTGTGTGGGTGGACCAATTCAGTTTGTCTGTGATGTGTATGCCGAGGAACTTAAAACTTGCTACCCTCTCCACTACTGTTCCATCGATGTGGATAGGGGGGTGTTCCCTCTGCTGTTTCCTGAAGTCCACAATCATCTCCTTAGTTTTGTTGACGTTGAGTGTGAGGTTATTTTCCTGACACCACACTCCGAGGGCCCTCACCTCCTCCCTGTAGGCAGTCTCGTCGTTGTTGGTAATCAAGCCTACCACTGTTGTGTCGTCCGCAAACTTGATGATTGAGTTGGAGGCGTGCGTGGCCACGCAGTCGTGGGTGAACAGGGAGTACAGGAGAGGGCTCAGAACGCACCCTTGTGGGGCCCTAGTGTTGAGGATCAGCGGGGTGGAGATGTTGTTGCCTACCCTCACCACCTGGGGGCGGCCCGTCAGGAAGTCCAGTACCCAGTTGCACAGGGCGGGGTCGACACCCAGGGTCTCGAGCTTGATGACGAGCTTGGAGGGTACAATGGCGTTAAATGCCGAGCTGTAGTCGATGAACAGCATTCTCACATAGGTATTCCTCTTGTCCAGATGGGTTAGGGCAGTGTGGTTGAGATTGCATCGTCTGTGGACCTATTTGGGCGGTAAGCAAATTGGAGTGGGTCTAGGGTGTCAGGTAGGGTGGAGGTGATACGGTCCTTGACTAGTCTCTCAAAGCACTTCATGATGATGGAAGTGAGTGCTACGGGGCGGTAGTCGTTTAGCTCAGTTACCTTAAGGAACAGGAACAATGGTGGCCCTCTTGAAGCATGTGGGAACAGCAGACTGGGATAGGGATTGATTGAATATGTCCGTAAACACACCAGCCAGCTGGTCTGCGCATGCTCTGAGGGCGCGGCTGGGGATGCCGTCTTGGCCTGCAGCCTTGCGAGGGTTAACACGTTTAAATGTTTTACTCACCTCGGCTGCAGTGAAGGAGAGGCCGCATGTTTTGGTTGCAGGCCGTGTCAGTGGCACTGTATTGTCCTCAAAGCGGGCAAAAAAGTTATTTAGTCTGCCTGGGAGCAAGACATCCTGGTCCGTGACGGGGCTGGTTTTCTTTTTGTAATCCGTGATTGACTGTAGACCCTGCCACATACCTCTTGTGAGTGGGATAGGTCTGATATCCAAGATGGCGTAGCAGTCGGACGTCTTGTCGTGTTGTGTCCCTTGTATATATCGTATATATCGTTTTTTAAACATATTTTTCTTCGCATATCTTAAAACATTTTGCTAAACCTCAACTTCTAAATACTCTCCTGCAACCCGCCTCACCCAATGTAGCTATTGTTTCTAAAGTACTTATATTTACTTCGGATCCGGATCCCCTCAACTGAAGCTAGCCAGCTAACTACCAGGTATCAGTCAGCAAACCATTGCTAGCGGTCTTCAGCTAACCGGTCATCAGCTAACCTTTAGCTCGGAAAGCTCTCGCCAGTTCGAACAACGCGACTCTAACCAGAGCATAATGGACCTATATTTTTTATCCCCGGATTCCCACCGTAAACGGAACATTTTCAGCTGGATCTTCACAACTAGCTAACTAGCTAACCGCAACCCCGGATGATTACTCCTGGCTAGCGTTTCCACCCACTTAGCTTGAAGCTAGCCCGGCCAGAGCTCCTGTGCTACCAACGAAGCATACTCCTGGGCTACAGTATCCGGACCCACGACCGGTCTATCGATGTCACCGCATGAAGAGGCATAAACAGACTCACCCCATCGCGATGTCCCCCAAAGGCGAACTTTCTAGCCCTTGCTATCTCCTTGCTTGCTAATTCGGCCTGCTAACTGCTAGCTTGTTTAGCCCCGGCCTACTAACTGTTAGCTTGTTAGCACAGGCCTGCTAACCGTCTGAATCGCCGCGTCCCAAACACTCACTGGACCCATATTTACCTTCAATCTCTTTTCGATTTTTAATTTGTTTATACCTTCCGGTAACCTGCCTCACCCAATGTGATACGGAATCGCTATTATTTTTAATTTTTAGAACACACTCAAGAACCTCCAGAAGCTAACCAGCTAACTAGCTACAAGCTATTTAGTCATTGTTAGCCACTGCTAGCGGCTTTTACCTTTTACCTTCTGCACAGCCAGCCAGTTTTTTAACCTGGATAATACTCGCCAGTCCAGCTTCCCTGCCCCATCCACCGCTGCCTCCTGGACACTGATCACTTGGCTACATAGCTGATGCATGCTGGACTGTCCATTAATCATGGTACTCCATTCTGCTTGTTTATGTTTTATCTGTCGGCCCCAGCCGCACTCAGGCTCTGTGTGTAGTTAATCCGACCCTCCCTGCCTAGTCAACGCCATTTTACCTGCTGTTGTTGTGCTAGCTGATTAGCTGTTGTTGTCTCACCTACTGTTTTAGCTACTGTTTTAGCTAGCTCTCCCAATTCAACACCTGTGATTACTGTATGCCTCGCTGTATGTCTCTCTCAAATGTCAATATGCCTTGTATACTGTTGTTCAGGTTAGTTATCATTGTTTTAGTTTACAATGGAGCCCCTAGTTCCACTCTTCATACCCCTGATACCTCCTTTGTCCCACCTCCCACACATGCGGTGACCTCACCCATTACAACCAGCATGTCCAGTGATACAACCTCTCTCATCATCACCCAGTGCCTGGGCTTACCTCCGCTGTACCCGCACCCCACCATACCCCTGTCTGCGCATTATGCCCTGAATATATTCTACCATGCCCAGAAATCTGCTCCATTTATTCTCTGTCCCCAACGCTTCTAGGCGACCAGTTTTGATAGCCTTTAGCCGCACCCTCATTCTCACTCCTCCTCTGTTCCGCGGGTGATGTGGAGGTAAACCCAGGCCCTGCATGTCCCCAGGCACCCTCATTTGTTGACTTCTGTGATCGAAAAAGCCTTGGTTTCATGCATGACAACATCAGAAGCCTCCTCCCTAAGTTTGTTTTACTCACTGCTTCAGCACACTCTGCTAACCCTGATGTCCTTGCCGTGTCTGAATCCTGGCTCAGGAAGGCCACCAAAAATTCAGAGATTTCCATACCCAACTATAACATTTTCCGTCAAGATAGAACTGCGAAAGGGGGAGGAGTTGCAGTTTACTGCAGAGATAGCCTGCAAAGTAATGTCATACTTTCCAGGTCCATACCCAAACAGTTCGAACTACTAATTTTGAAAATTACTCTCTCCAGAAATAAGTCTCTCACTGTTGCTGCCTGCTACCGATCCCCCTCAGCTCCCAGCTGTGCCCTGGACACCATTTGTGAATTGATCATCTAGCTTCAGAGTTTGTTCTGTTAGGTGACCTAAACTGGGATATGCTTAACACCTCGGCAGTCCTACAATCTAAGCTAGATGCCCTAATCTCACACAAATCATCAAGGAACCCACCAGGTACAACCTTAAATCTGTAAACAAGGGCACCCTCATAGACGTCATCCTGACCAACTGGCCCTCCAAATACACCTCCGCTGTCTTCAACCAGGATCTCAGCGATCACTGCCTCATTGCCTGTATCCGCTACGGAGCCGCAGTCAAACGACCACCCCTCATCACTGTCAAACGCTCCCTAAAACACTTCTGTGAGCAGGCCTTTCTAATCGACCTGGCCCGGGTATTCTGGAAGGACATTGACCTCATCCCGTCAGTTGAGGAGGCCTGGTCATTCTTTAAAAGTAACTTCCTCACCATTTTAGATAAGCATGCTCCGTTCAAAAACTGCAGAACTAAGAACAGATATAGCCCTTGGTTCAATCCAGACCTGACTGCCCTCGACCAGCACAAAAATATCCTGTGGCGGACTGCAATAGCATCGAATAGTCCCCGCGATATGAAACTGTTCAGGGAAGTCAGGAACCAATACACGCAGTCAGTCAGGAAAGCTAAGGCCAGCTTCTTCAGGCAGAAGTTTGCATCCTGTAGCTCCAACTCCAAAAAGTTCTGGGACACTGAAGTCCATGGAGAACAAGAGCACCTCCTCCCAGCTGCCCACTGCACTGAGGCTAGGTAACACGGTCACCAACGATAAATCCATGATTATCGAAAACTTCAACAAGCATTTCTCAACAGCTGGCCATGCCTTCTGCCTGGCTACTCCAACCTCGGCCAACAGCTCCGCCCCCCCTGCAGCTACTCGCCCAAGCCTCTCCAGGTTCTCCTTTACCCAAATCCAGATAGCAGATGTTCTGAAAGAGCTGCAAAACCTTGACCCGTACAAATCAGCTGGGCTTGACAATCTGGACCCTCTATTTCTGAAACTATCCGCCGCCATTGTCGCAACCCCTATTACCAGCCTGTTCAACCTCTCTTTCATATCGTCTGAGATCCCCAAGGATTGGAAAGCTGCCGCAGTCATCCCCCTCTTCAAAGGGGAGACACCCTGGACCCAAACTGTTACAGACCTATATCCATCCTGCCCTGCCTATCTAAGGTCTTCGAAAGCCAAGTCAACAAACAGGTCAATGACCCTCTCGAATCCCACCGTACCTTCTCCGCTGTGCAATCTGGTTTCCGAGCCGGTCACGGGTGCACCTCAGCCATGCTCAAGGTACTGAATGATATCATAACCGCCATCGATAAAAGACAGTACTGTGCAGCCATCTTCATCGACCTTGCCAAGGCTTTCGACTCTGTCAATCACCATATTCTTATCGGCAGACTCAGTAGCTCGGTTTTTCGGATGACTGCCTTGCCTGGTTCACCAATTACTTTGCAGACAGAGTTCAGTGTGTCAAATCGGAGGGCATGCTGTCCGGTCCTCTGGCAGTCTCTATGGGGGTGCCACAGGGTTCAATTCTCGGGCCGACTCTTTTCTCTGTATATATCAATGATGTTGCTCTTGCTGCGGGCGATTCCCTGATCCACCTCTACGCAGACGACACCATTCTATATACTTCCGGCCCGTCCTTGGACACTGTGCTATCTAACCTCCAAACGAGCTTCAATGCCATACAACACTCCTTCCGTGGCCTCCAACTGCTCTTAAACGCTAGTAAAACCAAATGCATGCTTTTCAAACGTTCGCTGCCTGCACCTGCACGCCTGACCAGCATCACCACCCTGGATGGTTCCGACCTTGAATATGTGGACATCTATAAGTACCTAGGTGTCTGGCTAGACTGTAAACTCTCCTTCCAGACTCAAATCAAACATCTCCAATCGAAAATCATATCAAGAGTCGTCTTTCTATTCCGCAACAAAGCATCCTTCACTCACGCCGCCAAACTTACCCTAGTAAAACTGACTATCCTACCGATCCTCGACTTCGGCGATGTCATCTACAAAATAGCTTCCAACACTCTACTCAGCAAACTGGATGCAGTTTATCACAGTGCCATCCGTTTTGTCACTAAAGCACCTTATACCACCCACCACTGCGACCTGTATGCTCTAGTCAGCTGGCCCTCGCTACATATTCGTCGCCAGACCCACTGGCTCCAGCTCATCTACAAGTCCATGCTAGGTAAAGCTCCGCCTTATCTCAGTTCACTGGTCACGATGGCAACACCCATCCGTAGCACGCGCTCCAACAGGTGTATCTCACTGATCATCCCTAAAGCCAACACCTCATTTGGCCGCCTTTCGTTCCAGTTCTCTGCTGCCTGTGACTGGAACGAATTGCAAAAATCGCTGAAGTTGGAGACTTTTATCTCCCTCACCAACTTCAAACATCTGCTATCTGAGCAGTTAACCGATCGCTGCAGCTGTACATAGTCTATCGGTAAATAGCCCACCCATTTTTACCTACCTCATCCCCATACTGTTTTTATTTATTTACTTTTCTGCTCTTTTGCACACCAATATCTCTACCTGTACATGACCATCTGATCATTTATCACTCCAGTGTTAATCTGCAAAATTGTAATTATTCGCCTCCCTCCTCATGCCTTTTGCACACAATGTATATAGACTCCCCTTTTTTTCTACTGTGTTATTGACTTGTTAATTGTTTACTCCATGTGTAACTCTGTGTTGTCTGTTCACACTGCTATGCTTTATCTTGGTCAGGTCGCAGTTGCAAATGAGAACTTGTTCTCAACTAGCCTACCTGGTTAAATAAAGGTGAAATTAAAAAATTGTGTCTGAGCTGTTGAATTGAGATTCTACTTTGTCTGTATACTGACGCTTAGCTTGTTTGATTGCCTTGCGGAGGGAATAGCTACACTGTTTGTATTCGGTCATGTTACCGGTCACCTTGCCCTGATTAAAAGCATGTGAATGCTGCCATCAATCCATGGTTTCTGGTTTGGGAATGTTTTAATCGTTGCTATGGGAACGACATCTTCAACGCACGTTCTAATGAACTCGCACACCGAGTCAGCGTATTCGTCAATGTTGTTGTCTGACGCAATACGAAACATATCCCAGTCCACGTGATGGAAGCATTCTTGGAGTGTGGAATCAGATTGGTCGGACCAGCGTTGAACAGACCTCAGCGTGGGAGCTTCTTGTTTTAGTTTCTGTCTGTAGGCAGGGATCAACAAAATGGAGTCGTGGTCAGCTTTTCCGAAAGGAGGGCGGGGCAGGGCCTTATATGCGTCGCGGAAGTTAGAATAGCAGTGATCCAAGGTTTTGCCAGCCCTGGTTGCGCAATCGATATGCTGATACAATTTAGGGAGTCTTGTTTTCAGATTAGCCTTGTTAAAATCCCCAGCTACAATGAATGCAGCCTCAGGATGTATGGATTCCAGTTTGCAAAGAGTCAAATAAAGTTTGTTCAGAGCCATCGATGTGTCTGCTTGGGGGGGAATATATACGGCTGTGATTATAATCGAAGAGAATTCCCTTGGTAGATAATGCGGTCGACATTTGATTGTGAGGAATTCTAAATCAGGTGAACAGAAGGACTTGAGTTCCTGTATGCTTTTGTGACCACACCACGTCTCATTAGTCATAAGGCATACGCCCCCGCCCCTCTTCTTACCAGAAAGATGTTTGTTTCTGTCGGCGCGATGCGTGGAGAAACCAGCTGGCTGCACCGACTCTGATAGCGTCTCTCCAGTGAGCCATGTTTCCGTGAAGCAAAGAACGTTACAGTCTCTGATGTCCCTCTGGAATGCTACCCTTGCTCGGATTTCATCAACCTTGTTGTCAAGAGACTGGACATTGGCGAGAAGTATACTGGGGAGTGGTGCACGATGTGCCCGTCTCCGGAGTCTGACCAAGTATTTGATACACTGCCGATTTTGCAGGTTTTCCTACTTACAAAGCATGTAGAGGTCTGTAATTTTTTATCATAGGTACACTTCAACTGTGAGAGACGGAATCTAAAACAAAAATCCAGAAAATCACAGTGTATGATTTTTAACTTCTTGAGTGTAGGGGGCAGGATTTTCATTTTTGGCTAAAAAACGTACCCATTTGAAACTGCCTGTTTCTCAGGCCCAGAAACTACAATATGCATATAATTGTTAGATTATGATAGAAAACACAAAAGTTTCCAAAACTGTCCAAATATTGTCTGTGAGTATAACATATCAGTATATTGCAGGTGAAAACCGGAGGAAAATCAAACCCGGAAGTGCTGTTTTTCCTGAAAGCTCTCTGTTCCATTGGATGCCTTGCCTCCATTTAAAGGGATATCAACCAGATTCCTTTTCCTATGGCTTCCTCAAGGTGTCAACAGTCTTTAGACATAGTTTCAGGATTTTATTTTGAAAAATGAGCAATATGACAACATTGCGTCAGTGGATAGCTGGGTGTTCGCAGAGTTTTGCTTGCGCAACAGAGTGGGGCAGGCATTGTCTCTCCCTCTCCTATTGAAAAAGCGACAGTCCCGGTTGATATATTATTGATTATATATTTTAAAAACAACCTGAGGATTGATTATAAAAAACGTTTGACATGTTTCTGTGGACATTACGGATACTATTTGGAATTTTCGTCTGCGACGTCGTGACCGCTCTAGCCTGTGGATTACTGAACATAACGCGCCAAACAAATGGAGGTATTTTGGATATAAAAATAATCTTTATGGAACAAAAGGAACATTTATTTTGTAACTGGGAGTCTCAGGAGTGCAAACATCCGAAGATCATTAAAGGTAAGTGATTTAATCTATTGCTTTTCTGACTTTCGTGACCAATCTACTTGGCTGCTAGTGTTTAATATTTTGTCTACTGAGAGAGATGTTCTTACATAAACACTTGTTATGCTTTCGCTGAAAAGCTGTATTGAAATCTGACACGCATGGTGGATTTCACAACACGCTAAGCTGTGTTTTGCTATATTGCACTTGTGATTTCATGAAAATTAAATATTTTTAGTAATTTTATTTGAATTTGGCGCGCTGCAATTCAGCGGGTGTTGATGAAAATGATCCCGGTAAAGGGATGGGTGCGTCAAGAAGTTAAGTAATTAATTTGCATTTTATTGCATGAAATAAGTATTTGATCACCTACCAACCAGTAAGAATTCCGGCTCTCACAGACCTGTTAGTTTTTCTTTAAGAAGCCCTCCTGTTCTCCACTCATCACCTGTATTAACTGCACCTGTTTGATCTAGTTACCTTTATAAAAGACACCTGTCCACACACTCAATCAAACAGACTCCAACCTCTCCACAATGGCCAAGACCAGAGAGCTGTGTAAGGACATCAGGGTTAAAATTGTAGACCTGCACAAGGCTGGGTGAGAAGGCAACAACTGTTGGCGCAATTATTAGAAAATGGAAGAAGATCAAGATGACGATCAATCACCCTCGGTCTGGGGCTCCATGCAAGATCTCACCTCGTGGGGCATCAATGATCATGAGGAAGGTGAGGGATCAGCCCAGAACTACACGGCAGGACCTGGTCAATGACCTGAAGAGAGCTGGGACCACAGTCTCAAAGAAAACCATTAGTAGCACACTACACCGTCACAGATTAAAATCCTGCAGCGCACGCAAGGTCCCCCTGCTCAAGCCAGCGCATGTCCAGGCCCGTCTGAAGTTTGCCAATGGCCATCTGGATGATCCAGAGGAGGAATGGAAGAAGGTCATGTGGTCTGATGAGACGAAAATAGAGGTTTTTGGTCTAAAATCCACTCGCTGTGTTTGGAGGAAGAAGAAGGATGAGTACAACCCCAAGAACACCATCCCAACCGTGAAGCAAGGAGGTGGAAACATCATTCTTTGGGGATGCTTTTCTGCAAAGGGGACAGGACGACTGCACTGTATTGAGGGGAGGATGGATGGGGCCATGTATCGTGAGATCTTGGTCCACAACCTCCTTCCCTCAGTAAGAGCATTGAAGATGGGTCGTGGCTGGGTCTTCCAGCATGACAACAACCCGAAACACACAGCCAGGGCAACTAAGGAGTGGCTCCGTAAGAAGCATCTCAAGGTCCTGGAGTGGCCTAGCCAGTCTCCAGACCTGAACCCAATAGAAAATCTTTGGAGGGAGCTGAAAGTCCGTATTGCCCAGCGACAACCCCGAAACCTGAAGGATCTGGATAAGGTCTGTATGGAGGAGTGGGCCAAAATCCCTGCTGCAGTGTGTGCAAACCTGGTCAAGAACTACAGGAAACGTATGATATCTGTAAGGTTTCTGTACCAAATATTAAGTTCTGCTTTTCTGAAGTATCAAATACTAATGTCATGCAATAAAATGCTAATTAATTACTTAAAAATCATACAATGTGATTTTCTGGATTTTTGTTTTAGATTCCGTCTCACAGTTAGTGTACCTAGGATAAAAATTACAGACCTCCACATGCTTTGTAAGTAGGAAACACTGCCGATTTTGCAGGTTATCAAATACTTGTTCTCCCCACTGTATGTGGGACACTTTCCCACAAAATTACCATGACGTGTTAATGTCATAGTTCCACTGTCCTGCAGCCAGAATACAAAAACAAAGTTACTCGATAAAATAATATTTGTAATGCAAAAATATCATTAATAATTTTTATGAATATGTTGGCAACCTTGGCGTCCCCTCAGGCCTCAGAACAGCCCTTGGCTTCCGCTCGGGCCACAGAACAGCCCTTAGTTTCCTCTCGGGCCACAGAACAGCCCTTGGCTTCCCCTCGGGCCCCAGAACAGCCCTTGGTTTCCCCTCGGATCTCAGAACAGCCCTTGTTGGGAGTTGTCACACAATAATTCTCGGGTTCTCAGGCATTGTGGCTTAAATATACAGTGGGGCAAAAAAGCATTTAGTCAGCTACCAATTGAGCAAGTTCTCCCACTTAAGAAGATGAGAGAGGCCTGTAATTTTCATCATAGGTACACTTCAACTATGACAGACAAAATGAGAAAGAAAATCCAGAAAATAACATTGTAGGGTTTTTTTATGAATGTATTTGCAAATTATGGTGGAAAATAAGTATTTGGTCAATAACAAAAGTTTATCTCAGTACTTTGTTAAATACCCTTTGTTGCCAATGACAGAGGTCAAACGTTTTCTGTAAGTCTTAACAAGGTTTTCACACACAGTTGCTGGTATTTTGGCCCATTCCTCCATGCAGATCTACTCTAGAGCAGTGATGTTTTGGGGCTGTTGCTGGGCAACACGGACTTTCAACTCCCTCCAAAGATTTTCTATGGGGTTGAGATCTGGAGACTGGCTAGGCCACGCCAGGACCTTGAAATGCTTCTTACGAAGCCACTCCTTCGTTGCCCGGGCGGTGTGTTTGGGATGATTGTCATGCTGAAAGACCCAGCCACGTTTCTTCTTCAATGTCCTTGCTGATGGAAGGAGGTTTTCACTCAAATCTCACGATACATGGCCCCATTCATTCTTTCCTTTACACGGATCAGGCGTCCTGGTCCCTTTGCAGAAAAACATCCCCAAAGCATGATGTTTCCACCCCCATGCTTCACAGTAGGTATGGTTTTCTTTGGATGCAACTCAGCATTCTTTGTCCTCCAAACACGTCGAGTTGAGTTTTTACCAAAAAGTTATATTTTGATTTCATCTGACCATATGACATTCTCCCAATCTTATTCTGGATCATCCAAATGCTCTCTAGTAAACTTCAGACGGGCCTGGACATGTACTGGCTTAAGCAGGGGGACACGTCTGGCACTGCAGGATTTGAGTCCCTGGCGGCGTAGTGTGTTACTGATGGTAGGCTTTGTTACTTTGGTCCCAGCTCTCTGCAGGTCATTCACTAGGTCCCCCCGTGTGGTTCAGGGATTTTTGCTCACCGTTCTTGTGATCATTTTGACCCCACGGGGTGAGATCTTGCGTGGAGCCCCAGATCAAGGGAGATTATCAGTGGTCTTATGTCTTCCATTTCCTAATAATTGTTCCCACAGTTGATTTCTTCAAACCAAGCTGCTTACCTATTGCAGATTCAGTCTTCCCAGCCTGGTGCAGGTCTACAATTTTGTTTCTGGTGTCCTTTGACAGCTCTTTGGTCTTGGCCATAGTGGAGTTTGGAGTGTGACTGTTTGAGGTTGTGGGCAGGTGTCTTTTATACTGATAACAAGTTCAAACAGGTGCCATTAATACAGGTAACGAGTGGAGGACAGAGGAGCCTCTTAAAGAAGAAGTTACAGGTCTGTGAGAGCCAGAAATATTGCTTGTTTGTAAATGACCAAATACTTATTTTCCACCATAATTTGCAAATAAATTCATTAAAAATCCTTCAATGTGATTTTCTGGAGAAAAAAAATCTAATTTTGTCTGTCATAGTTGAAGTGTACCTAAGATGAAAATTATAGGCCTCTCATCTTTTTAAGGGGGAGAACTTGCACAATTGGTGGCTGACTAAATACTTTTTTGCCCCACTGTATATGTTTGGGTTGTTTAGTCTGGGCTGTTTGTCTCTCCGTAGATGACCGCTTCCCTCCAGATGCTACGGTGGAGTTTTTCTTCTCCTACGGCCCAGAGAAAATGAAAGGTACTGAGAGAGCGTGTGTGTGTGTACAAAGCTGTGTGTGTGTGTGTACAAAGCTGTGTGTGAGTGTACAAAGCTGTGTGTGCACATCCTTGTTAGTGTGTTTGAATTCCAGGTGTGTGTGATATCTTGTATCAATCTCTTTCTTCACAGGGCGAGAGTACTGTAAGAATGACCCATCTGTTACAGTGGACTGCAACACCTCAGACCCAGTGATGCGCTGGGACTCCTATGAGAACTTCAATCTGCACCACCAGGATAGCACTGAGGGTAAGAGTGAAACACACACACACACTCATACACATAGGAAGAGTGGGGTAAGTTGAGCCAAGGGGGTAAGTTGAGTCATCCTTGTTTCTAGGAAAACATACTCAAAATGAATCACGGCGTCTGTGAAGGAAGAAACCACATGGAAAAAGTGGTAAGCAAGTTATGTCCAAAAAAACAGATTTTCAAATGTATTTATTGCGTTAAAGGTTTTATGATGCTTGTATCTAAACCTAAGTAGATCATTTTAAGATTGTTCTTTACATAAGTTGGTCTCTATAAGCTTCAATATAAGGCCCTAAACCTAGCATGAAAGTGCACCCTTGTAGCTGTGTGGTCTTATATTGTTAAAATGTTTGCCTTGGGGTAAGTTGAGCCAATGACCATGTGGTAAGATGAGCCAATTGAAACGTTTTCTTCACTGGCGTAATGCAAGGCGTTAACACTGGGTTATGAGGTTAAAATGGCCTATGTTATGAGTGTTTTAAAAAAGTACAAAATGTGTGTTCTGTTAAGCCTGTGTTAAAATATGCTTAAAATGATTCAAAGACAATGAAGCGATTGTGATGAATTGTGTTTGGAAAATAAAGATAGACATGGTTTTAAAAGGTTGTGGTAATATTTCATTCAGTACAGAAATTTGCAGGCGGCAACTTATCCCATAAGTTGTGCCAAGAGATCACTTTCTTTTGGATAAGCTATGTTTTAAAATAATGTCATATTTACATGAATTCTGATTATGTCTAGAGTTACATTACTTAACATCCTGAAATATATGTAGATATATTTGTCAGAAAGAATAATAGATTTCCCTTGAAGGAGTGATACTGAATGTAAAAAATGGCTCAACTTACCCCACTCTGACCCACAGACATACATAGTTTATCATGCATGCAACTACACCCACACATCTCTGGTGTACATATTCACGCCACCAAGACAACATTCCTGGACTCATACACACAAGCTAACCCTGAATCCCTCTCTGGTTGTCAGACATCTCCCACACGCGTGGTCCTCTGGATGGCAGCCTGTACGCCCAGGTGAAGAAGCATCGAGGCCGGGGTTCTCCCAATGCATGCTCCACAGGCAACACCACAGCCAAGCCCCCTCCACCGGCCCAGCCTCAATCTCAACCTCAGCCCCTGTCCCTCAGCTCCGACTCGGGACACTCCTCCACCCCCTCCGAACACATGGAGGAACCCCCTCCTTGCCCCCTGTCCCACCTGGAGAATGAGAAGGAGGTGGTGGACTGTCTACTGCGGAGGGGGGAGGGTGGAGAGAAAGACAGGGCAATGCAGAGGGAGAGGGACCGGGAAACGGCAATTTTGGATGATGGAGACTCTGTTCCAGAAGGAGGGTTGAGGCGGGTGCAGTGGTCATGCCACGGTCGAAGATGTCAGAGGTGTGGGGAGGCATCGGGTTGGGAGAGGGAGCCGTGCTTTACTAACGGACATTGTATGGCCCGCTGTAACAGCAGCACCAAGGGGAACCTAAAGAGCCGAGCATTATCCGCCTTACCCTCCCAGCAGCTGGTGTCTCCTCGCCCCCTGGAGCCCCATCTGGACATGTGCCATCGCCATAGTGCCCATCCCCTGCCCAAGTTGCCGCGGGAATGTCCCCCGCCCCCTTTACCCTGTCTCCATCGGCCATGCTACCCCTACCCCGCCCCTGAACACGCCCCCAAACTCCCACACCATCCCAGCCTCCAATAGGCTCTTCTGCGGTGGAGAGGAGTGTCGGGTCTTTCATTACCCCGCCACCCGCCCTGCCCCACCTCGCCTCTCCCACCAATCCCTGCCCTCCAGCCCATATAGGGAGATGTTTTTCAGCCCGGCGGCTCCTCCTCACTCTGATGGCTGCCCATGCCGAGACTGCACCTGCAAGCAAGAGCACCAATCGGCTTCAGCCAGAGCCTTCCACCCACTGTGCCCGGACCAACCACAGAGCCTGCACTGGCCCCGAGGGCAGGACTCTGAGCTGTGGGACAGGGATGCGGGGCTGAGGCGAGGGAGGGAGGGGCCTTCTCAACTATGGGAGCCGGATCATTCGTGGGAGGCGGAGAGAGAGGCAGAGTTTTGGCAACGGAGGTCAGTGAGAGGGATGTCACCCTATATAGGCTGTCACTCCCCCCTGGGTCAGGGTCCCGGGTACCCCAGCCCCCAACCCCTCCTGGACAACCCCGGTGGCAGCAGTGGGTACAACACACCCCTACCCCCCTGCCACTCCTGCCCTTGCTCTCCCTACCAGCAGGACTCCCCCTCGGAGAGCCACGGGAGGCAGAGGTATGCCTCGGGGTACCAGTCTGGGTCCACCTTACCCCTGCCCCCTGGTAGCCCAAACCCTGGTGACTCTCAATCGGAACCACCCACCGACCTGCAGCAACAGACTGACACTTGTAAGTGATGCAACCTCACACAGTGGTGAACCGTGACTATAGGACCTAGGCCTTCAGAGGGACCAAAAATCTTCCAATATGTTGTATCAAACAAAAAAATCCAGAAAATAACAGAAAACATAGCATCACTTAATGCGCCTGACATTACATCTAGTTGTAGTGAAGGAGGAGCAATACTTTTTGATGAAAGGAATTAATGAAACATGCCTGGCTGCGCTTCGGGCTGCCACACACACAGAGAAAGAACCGGCATGGACACAACATGACACACAGCATAAAATAATGCATTGTTTACACCATTTTTGGTCATAAGTAAGTCTCAAGTCTTAGCACTCAAGTCCCAAATCAAGACCATCAAGTTAAGTCTCAAGACAGGCAAGTCCGAGTCAAGACCATCAAGTATCAAGTCAAGTCTCAAGTCCTTAACTTTGAGTTGAGTCCTAAACAAGTCATAATGTGCTCTTCACCAAATGTAATACCATTTCATATTTTTAACAAGAGTAATAGTATATTACATTTACTCAAATCATGAATGCTTTTTAAAATATCTATATATTTATGACTTTCCAAATAAACGTCATATTTTCATGGAAATACATGGGTAGCCATGAGAAAGACACCCCCCCCCCAATAGTGATCGACTATCGAGGATCGTAATTCGGCGATGTAGGCTTGAACAAGTCGCCCAACCTTAACACACACACACACATTCTGTGTGGTTACAGTAGGCTAACGTATGTTAATGGTTTTAGGAACCGCAGAAACATCAGGCAGGATTTAGGCTACCAACTGTCTAGCCAGTTGTAGCTCAATCTTGGGTGCAATGATCACGTTCCCGCACTGACTGACTGTGTGGAGGCTCATTGATTTAACTTTACGTTGCCTACATGCTATACTAGCAAAGATATAAATTATATAGCTGTCGGCTATATTAACCACGACTTACTGTTCTTTGTGCAGCTTCAAATGTCGAACAAAGTTGGAAGTTGTTGAGCCTCTCTGTCATTTTCTTCCCGCATGTTTTGCAAGTTGCAATCCGTTTTTTGTTGATACAGCGTAGTCTTTATATCCAAAAATAATACTTTTGGGTACCATCTTTTCAAGGCCTCCATCTGAATTCACCTGCCGACGTTCCTCTGCACTGCCACACACAACTATTTCTCAGCTGGCACAATTTGATTGGCTGCTGCCCGATTCAAACTGTAATCCGTTAAATGAAGAGTTGATGCGCTGCACACTTTTTTTAATAGCATCATTTTTAAAAAGGCTCAAGTCCAAGTCAAGTTACGAGTCATTGGTGTTGAAGTCAAATTTGAGTTGCAAGCCATCGTATTTCTGACTTGAGTCCAAGTCATGTGACTCGAGTCCACACCTCTGGCCAACACCACAATCACCAACAGCGACAAGAACAGTGTCACATACAAGGTGACAGACTCATGGTGCTAAAAGTACAGCGACTGTAATACATGTCCACTCCATGGTGCTGAAGGAGAGACAGTTTTGGTCTAACACATAGACCGGGCTGATAGACAGGCGACAGCAGTCACACACAGCATCAAATAATGTTAAAGGATAAGCAGCCCATTCACTCCAGTAGGCCCCATGAAATCATACCACTACAAAATCGCAAGCAGTTCACGCCAACATTTTTATTAACAAACCAGCTATTTCTTCCCATTTCAAATATATTTTATCACGTTCATCACACTAACCAGTGATCTAAAGTTTAAATGCAACAATGTTTCAGTCATGATTTTCAAAGAGATAGCTAACAGCAAGCGAGCTGCAACAACAAACAGTTTCACTCGCCAGATAAGGATAAATTGTAAATGAAGTTTGAAAGTTAATCTTGAAAAGGGTTACGCTAACAAACTAACAACCGCTGCTGCAGCCGCCGTCACCATTGTCACACTACGACAACGGAAGCTAGCTAACATAACTAGCATTAGCGTGTGAACTAGTGCTTGCAACAGATTTTTTTTGTCTTGCGCTCTCTTCTTCCTCTTTAAGGTTTTATGGCAGACTACAACCTATTAGTGTATTGCCACCACCTACTGTATTGGCTACTATCAGCATATTGATTCATTACCTCTTATGTTCTCAGTAGTGTCCTGTCGAGGCGTTGTCCCAACCATTGCAAGTCAAAATATGATTGGTTAATTCCACTGTCACTCCAAAATTCTGCACTAATACAGTTTTATGGCAGAGGCCTTCTGTCCAGTTTCTGAAGGTCAGCCAATTGTTGGCTGAGCTAGCTAGTTTTATCTTCTCAGAGACCACCAAAGAATATCCTGATTGGATTATTTGTTCTATTCAGTATTAACCCTTCTCTTTCCAACACAAACTGAAGAGATGAAATCAGGAAATTTATTACAATTACTGTAAAGATGAAAAAGAAATTAAAACAACATTTAATTTTTTTAAATTATACATTTTTATAAATCCTTAGAACTTCTCTGAAGGCCTAGAAGGCCCTGACAGTTCCACACTGATCTCACAGGTACTGTATTATGCACATGTTTACACTAGACGGATAAAATGCAACTGGACTTTCTTTCTTGAACTCTCCTCTCTCATTTACTCCCCCCTTTCTCCTTTTGTCGCTCTGTCTCTCGCTCTCTTTATTTCTCTCTAGGTGCATCATATGTGGTGCAAAACAGTGTGGGTATGGAGGACTCTTCTTCCCAGGGGTCGCTGGGGCAAAGGTTAGTATTGGGAGAGTGGGAGCGGTGTTTGCTTTAGGTTTGTGTTTTTTGTGTGACACATAGTGGTGAAGAAAACTCTGGAGCAGGATATGTAATCTTTTTCAGCATCAGACCTGCCTAATTCTCACTTTAAACATTGTTTTTGTGTTTAATAAGCTAAATTACACATTCGGTTAACATGTGACCCCAAAGTGAACTGTTCTTGCAATTTGTAGTCATTTCAGATTTACATATATTACATACATTTTTTTTTACAAAGTAGTTTGGATGTAGTGAACTACTTTTTCAAACTTTAGTTATGTAAACTAAACTACTTAACTTCTTCCAGTGTGAAGTAATTGGTAGCTTGTTAAACTACACTGCTCAAAAAAATAAAGGGAACACAAAAATAACACATACTTTTTGCTTTACATAGTTGAATGTGCTGACAACAAAATCACACAAAAATGATCAATGGAAATCAAATTTATCAACCCATGGAGGTCTGGATTTGGAGTCACACTACAGGCTGATCCAACTTTGATGTAATGTCCTTAAAACAAGTCAAAATGAGGCTCAGTAGTGTGTGTGGCCTCCACGTGCCTGTATGACCTCCTTGCAACGCCTGGGCATGCTCCTGATGAGGTGGCGGATGGTCTCCTGAGGGATCTCCTCCCAGACCTGGACTAAAGCATCCGCCAACTCCTGGACAGTCTGTGGTGCAACGTGGCGTTGGTGGATGGAGCGAGACATGATGTCCCAGATGTGCTCAATTGGATTAAGGTCTGGGGAACGGGCGGGCCAGTCCATAGCATCAATGCCTTCCTCTTGCAGGAACTGCTGACACACTCCTGCCACATGAGGTCTAGCATTGTCTTGCATTAGGAGGAACCCAGGGCCAACCGCACCAGCATATGGTCTCACAAGGGGTCTGAGGATCTCATCTCGGTACCTAATGGCAGTCAGGCTACCTCTGGCGAGCACATGGAGGGCTGTGCGGCCCCCCAAAGAAATGCCACCCCACACCATGACTGACCCACCGCCAAACCGGTCATGCTGGGGGATGTTGCAGGCAGCTGAATGTTCTCCACGGAGTCTCCAGACTCTGTCACGTCTGTCACATGTGCTCAGTGTGAACCTGCTTTCATCTGTGAAGAGCACAGGGCGCCAGTGGTGAATTTGCCAATCTTAGTGTTCTCTGGCAAATGCCAAACGTCCTGCACGGTGTTGGGCTGTAAGCACAACCCCCACCTGTGGACGTCGGGCCCTTATACCACCCTCATGGAGTCTGTTTCTGACCGTTTGAGCAGACACATGCACATTTGTGGCCTGCTGGAGGTCATTTTGCAGGGCTCTGGCAGTGCTCCTCCTGCTCCTCCTTGCACAAAGGCGGAGGTAGCGGCCCTGCTGCTGGGTTGTTGCCCTCCTACGCCCTCCTCAACGTCTCCTGATGTACTGGCCTGTCTCCTGGTAGCGCCTCCATGCTCTGGACACTACGCTGACAGACACAGCAAACCTTCTTGCCACAGCTCGCATTGATGTGCCATCCTGGATGAGCTGCACTACCTGAGCCACTTGTGTGGGTTGTAGACTCCGTCTCATGCTACCACTAGAGTGAAAGCACCGCCAGCATTCAAAAGTGACCAAAACATCAGCCAGGAAGCATAGGAACTGAGAAGTGGTCTGTGGTCACCACCTGCAGAACCACTCCTTTTTTGGGGGTGTCTTACTAATTGCCTATAATTTCCACCTGTTGTCTATTCCATTTGCACAACAGCATGTGAAATGTATTGTCAATCAGTGTTGCTTCTGAAGTGGACAGTTTGATTTCACAGAAGTGTGATTGACTTGGAGTTACATTGTGTTGTTTAAGTGTTCCCTTTATTTTTTTGAGCAGTGTCTATTTTTCTTACGGGTAGCTTAACTTCTTCCAGTGTGAAGTAATTGGTAGCTTGGTAAACTATATTTTCAGAGTAGCTTCCCCAACACTGTATACAGTTATATATTAAACCAGTAATAAATTCTGCCAATGGAGCTCGCCAGCTTGTAGTCCTAAAAAAATGAAATTTGTAACTTCTGGTTTGTTCAGCCATTCCCATGAGGAAAATGAATGTGGAAAGAATAGGGTTTTGGGATAAACGCCGAAAATAAGGTCTGAGGTGAACACAGGGTTAGGAGATCTTCTACGTTTTGTTCTATAAGATAATATCAGTCAGTTAACATGACCTTTATGAATTAGGAAGCCTTTGTGTGTTTTTTATTTTATTACATAAATCATTCAAAATTCACTAAAGGTGACGTTAGCTGATGAAGATTATCCCATAGAACAAAAAGTATAAGATCTCTTAAGCCTGTGTTCACCTCAGACCTTATTTTCTGAGTTTATCTAAAAACCTGACAAATTCAGCTAGGTCCCTCCCCATTTTGGCCAGTTTGCCTCCGTTTGGTTCTTAGTGAATACTGGAAAATCATTGTACCTTTTCTACTATGTTGTCTTCAGCACTTTTGAAATGTGTAAATGAGCAGAAACAAATCTCTCTCTCACTCTCCTCAAGTGAGAGGAAGCCAGATGAACAGACATTTGACGACACTGTAGAAGGTTCCCCCCTGAGTCCTCCAGATGGTCGCCAGGAGCCAAGTCAAGGGCCCCAGCAGATAGAGCCCCTCAGTGGGACCCCCATTTCTGCAGAGCCAGCCTCCACCTCCACCATCCTGGAGCTTAACACCAATAGTAACAGTAGCACGCCGGAGATCGAAAGGACACCGCACCAAGCTGTAAAATCCACAACCACACCATCGACAGATTCACAAAAGCAAGGCAGTGACAGCTGTTCTAAAGAGTCCATACAGAAGCTGAGTGAATGTGTGAACCCTAGTGACTCACAACAAGTGCACATGGAGGTGCACACTATAAGTGCAAGTGTGCATCCACCTCCCACTACAGCCGAGGATGGGGAATTGAAGGTCGCGGAGAGAGTACTAGAGATGTTCACTCAGACCGCTGCTGTCCCGAGCTCAAGGCATTCAATCGTCCCTGTCCAAGTGAAACTCAATGGCAGCGGCTCACCCCAATCAGGAAGAGGCTGCAGTGCATCACCGAGCCCTTGCTCTACCCTCAGCTCTGCCCCTCCCTCACCACACCTTTACATTGGCTCCCCAGAGCGACGTCCCTCCCCTCAGCCCTCTCCATTGGCCATGGACCCAGCTGGGCAAAGACTTACCCCTGTGAGTGACAGTGACCCCAAAACCCCATCCCCTGTCCCTGACGGGTACAACACCCCCACCTTCCCCCTGGCATCCTACTACTATCCCCTTCTCAACATCCCCCACATCCCATACTCGGGGTACACCGCTGTCACTATCCCTGCCGCCCAGCCCCCACTCCCCGAAAAGAGGCGCCTGTCTTCCATGCCAGGGTACCGCAGCGGGCATGGCTCCCAGTCCATCCTGAGTTCCTCCCTGGGTGCCATAGGACCCATGGGTACCTCTCCCCAATCTAGCCCCCTCCACGTCACTGTCTCCCCCTCGGTGGGGGTGGGGGGAATGACGCCCCCTATTGTCAGAGAGGAAAGCAGCAAAGTCAAATCCAAGTTTGTACAGGACAGCTCCAAGTTCTGGTACAAGCCTGGCATCTCCAGAGACCAAGGTAAGGGCACAGGCCTGGGTTAAAGTTTTGAAGGATTCCCCTTTATTTAGATAGCCCCCCTCCTCCCCCACAGATCTAGAGAAGCTCACTCTCAGCAACTAGTGTCAATTGCAACTGTGTTGACAAGCAAACAGGGTGGCAGGTAGCCTAGTGGCTAGTAACCGAAAGGTTGCAAGTTCGAATCCCCGAGCTGACAAGGTACAAATCTGTCGTTCTGCCCCTGAACAAGGCAGTTAATCCACTGTTCCTAGCCCATCATTGAAAATAAGAATTGGTTCTTAACTGACTTACCTAGTTAAATAAAGGTAAAAATAAATGTACGATCATCTTGATTTGAGAAGTACTGTTGTAGTGTATACTTGAATTAACTAAGGTAACTAATTTCTACCGTAGTAATACTTACTCTAGTGTCCCCCTTGTAGCCATCGTTGTATTGAAGGACAAAGAGCCCGGCTCCTTCCTGATCAGGAACAGTAACTCCTTTCAAGGGGCCTACGGTCTGGCCCTCAAGGTGGCCAGCCATCCTTCAAACAACATCAACAACAACATAGGTAATGGGGAATTAATTATTTATTTGACAAAGCATTGAAAAAAATACATTGCCTATTCTATTTTGTTAGAAGTAATATCATTTATATATTTATTTTTTTCACACACACAATTGAAGTCAGATGCTGATATTTAATCCTAGTAAAAATTCCCTGTCTTATGTTAGTTTGGATCACCACTTTATTTTAAGAATGTGAAATGTCAGAATAATAGAAGAGAGAATGATTTATTTCAGCTTATATTTCTTTCATCACATTCTCAGTGGGTCAGAAGTTTACAGACACTCAATTAGTTTTTGGTAGCATTGCCTTTAAATTGTTTAACTTGGGTCAAACGTTTCAGGTAGCCTTCCACAACCTTCCCATAATAAATTAGGTGAATTTTGGCCCATTCCACCTGGCAGAGCTGGTGTAACTGAGTCAGGTTTGTGGGCCTCTTTGCTCGCACACGCTTTTTCAGTTCTGCCCACAAAATGTTCTTTTGAATTGAGGTCAGGGCTTTGTGATGGCCACTCCAATACCTTGACTTTGTTGTCCTTAAGCCATTTTACCACAACTTTGGAAGTATGCTTGGGGTCATTGTCCATTTGGAAGACCCATTTGCGACCAAGCTTTAACTTCCTGACTGATGTCTTGAGATGTTGCTTCAATATATCCACATCATTTTCCTGCCTCATGATGCCATCTATTTTGTGAAGTGCACCAGTCCCTTCTGCAGTAGAGCACCCCCACAACATGATGCTGCCACTCCCGTGCTTCATGGGTGGGATGGTGTTCTTCGGCTTGCAAGCTTCCCCCTTTTTCCTCTAAACATAACGAATGTCATTATGGCCAAACAGTTCTATTTTTGTTTCAACAGACCAGAGGACATTTCTCCCAACAGTACGATCTTTGTCCCCATGTGCAGTTGCCAACCGTAGTCTGGCTTTTTTTATGGCAGTTTTGGAGCAGTGGCTTCTTCCCTACTGAGCGGACTTTCAGGTTATGTCGATATAGGACTCATTTTTACTGCGGATATAGATACTTTCGTACCTGTTTCCTCCAGCATCTTCACAAGGTCCTTTGCTGTTGCACTTTTCGCACCGAAGTATGTTCAACTCTAGGAGACAGAACGCGTCTCCTTCCTGAGCGGTATGACGGCTGCATGGTCTCATGGTGTTTATTCTTGCGTACTATTTTTTTGTGCGGATGAACGTGGTACTTTCAGGCGTTTGGAAATTGCTCCCAAGGATGAACCAGACTTGTGGAGGTCTACAATTTTTTTTCTGAGGTCTTGGCTAATTTATTTTGATTTTCCCATGATGTCAAGCAAAGAGGCACTGAGTTTGAAGGTAGGCCTTCAAATACATCCACAGGTACACCTCTAATTGACTCAAATGATGTCAATTAGCCTATGAGAAGCTTCTAAAGCCATGACAACATTTTCTGGAATTTTCCAAGCTGTTTAAAGGCACAGTTAACTTAGTGTATGTAATCTTCTAAGCCAATGGAATTGTAATACAGTGAGTTATAAGTAAAATAATCTGTCTGTAAACAATAGTTGGAAAAATTGCTTGCGTCATGCGCTAAGTAGATGTCCTAACCGACTTGCCAAAACTATAGTTTGTTAACAAGAAATCTGTAGTGGTTGAAAAACAAGTTTTAATGACTCCAACCTAAGTGTATGTAAACCTCCGACTTCAACTGTGTGTATATATATATATATATATACACACAGTTGAAGTCGGAGGTTTACATACACTTAGATTGGAGTCATTAAAACTTGTTTATATATATATATATATACACACACAGAGACTATTGGTCTTAGAATACCTACCCCTTCAAGGTTTTTCTTTATTTTTGCTATTTTCTACATTGTAGAATAATAGTGTATATATCAAAACGATTAAATAACACATATGGAATCAGGTAGTAACCAAAAAAGTGTTAAACAAATCAAAATATATTTAATATATGAGATTCTTCAAAATAGCCACATTTTGGTTACAACATGATTCAACATGTGTTATTTCATAGTTTTGATGTCTTCACTATTATTCTGCAATGTAGAAAATAGTAAACATGACTGAAAACCCTTGAATGAGTAGGTGTTCTAAAACTTTTGACCGGTAGTGTCTTTCTCAGCCTCTCTCTCTCTCTCCCCCTCCCTCACTATTCCTCCCCCTATCCCCCTGTGTCTCTCTCGCCCTGTCTCTCCCTATCCCTCGCTCCTCTCTCTCTTCCTCCCTCCTTTTCTCTCTCTTTGTCTCAGTGGTTGATCAGGAGCATCTGGTCAGACACTTCCTCATTGAGACAGGCTCTCGCGGGGTCAAGATAAAGGGCTGTCAGAATGAGTCTTATTTCGGTGAGTCCTATTTCTGTCCTGCAGATGTCACTGTTGGCCTCACAATTAAGTTTATCATTGCTTTAATACCCTTTTTACACTATCATGGAATTCAGTGCTGGCTCAGATATTTCATTTCACATTATCCTTCACAGGACATTTCCAGGAACTATTGTGTATGCGTAACCAGGTCAGCGCAGTACAGCTCTGCCCGGCTCAGTAGTGTGGAAATAGTTAGAAAGTGACTTTCCTTCCTCGTCTCCGCTCCTTCGCCTGTGTTGATCTGCTATGCGTATGTATTTTAGGAAGTTTATCTGCCTTGGTGTACCAGCGCTCACTCAGCCCTATCTCCCTGCCATGCACTCTATGCATCCCTGAGAAAGGTAAATCCCTGTGTTTCAACGGAATCACTTTGTATCAAACAGAATGGGGGCCGATACTCTTTGTATACTATACCTGTATCAATATGGCATGGGCTGTGTGTGTGTGTGCACGACACAATATACAAATAGACGCTGAGTGTACAAAACATTATGCAACTCAATATTAGGAAGTTGTTCTTAATGTTTTGTGCACTCAATGTATATTTACATTTAAAAGAGTGTATGGTGTGCACGTGTCTATGAGAAATGTGTATTGGGAGTGTATAATGTGTAAGTATGGATGCGTGTTGTACATGTACATACACAGAGAGTTGGCATGGTTTAGTGGTGTCATGGGGAAATGTCCTAACGATATTGTGGTGTTCCAGATCTGGTCGGAGAGCTGCAAAGTGTCAGCAACACCAGTACGGCAGCTGACCTCCTGAAACAGGGCGCAGGTGAGAGAAAGTTCGAGGGTCAAATACAGCTGCAATGCAGGCTTTGGCCAGTAGTGGTCGCTCAAGGTCCATGTAGAGAGAATGTGTGTGGAATGCTAGCATGACTTAGTAAAATATACCCCATTTACATCAACGAACACTGACATTCTATCAATGCATTGAGCTCGGCAAGCTTATCTCAAGTTCGGTGGGGCCTTGTGTAGGTGTGACATGACCCATCTACATCTCGAAATACTGTTCATCCATCATTCCTAATCTCTCAGTCTCTCTCTGTCCCTCCTTCCCACCATCCTCTACCATCCTCCCCCTCTCTGTCTCCCTCCCTCCATCCAGCCTGTAACGTGCTCTACCTAAACTCTGTGGAGACAGAGTCACTAACGGGGCCTCAGGCTGTCTCCAAGGCGACCAGGTGCACTCTGACCCAGAGCCCTCAGCCCATGACCACCATGGTCCACTTCAAAGTGTCCACTCAGGGCATCACACTGACCGACAGTCAAAGGAGGTGTGTTTTAAAACAATTTGCAACAGAACACTAAAATGAGCTTTTCTTATTGGACCATGGTGTACATGTAGGCAGTCCCTCCTTGTTTGATTCTGTTTTCTTCCGTTTGGTGCCTAATGAATACAACCACTATGCAGACTCTTCTTCAGGAGACACTACCCCATCAACAGTGTGACCTTCAGCAGCGTGGATCCTCAGGACAAGAGGTGGGCCCAACGTCAGGCTAACGTTAGAGTAGCCTTAAGACAATGCATGGAACAATGGGGTCTGATGCTCTGGCTTTAGGCCTATATGCAATCACTGCGACATAGACCTTGTGCACATGTGAATACCACCGAATGAAAGTTGAAATGTGACGTGTCGTGAGAAATGACTTATACGTGCTGTGTAGAGATGTTGACCTTGTATTTTGACAGGCTGAACACTACTTTGTTGTGGTTCAGGATTGGGTCAATAAATCTCTGTATTGTGCAACTACAGTATAGTATGCCTTTTTTGATTTAGAACAACAACCATGACAGTATGACTGCTCTTCTTTCTCAATGCATCTAAGACATGTTGTCTGTATGTCCCTGTCTGTCTGTCCCTGTCTGCTTCAGGTGGACTAATTCTGATAACAAGTCAAGCAAGTAAGTGCTTGTTTCTCTGCTTCTGACTGTGTGTGCATCATGGCAATGTATCATAGTGTTCTCATTTTATAAAATGATGACTCTTATCAAATAGATCACTACATTGAATGAACCTGAAGAGAACTACAGTGACTATAGTAATGTGATGCTCCAGAGTTTCCTGTCATATCTGTGCTTCTCATGAGAAGAGTGCATTGAAAAAACTGTTTTCTACCATCATAGATTAAAAAAACACAAATCCTATTCTCTTTCACCTCCTCTCATCCCGCTGTCTCTCTCTTCATCCCTCACTCCTGCAGGGTGTTTGGTTTCGTGGCCAGGCGGACTGGCAGCACATCGGAGAATGTGTGTCACCTGTTTGCCGAGATGGATCCAGAGCAGCCGGCTGTGGCCATCGTCAACTTCATCAACAAGGTCATGCTGGGGCCCCAGCAGCAGCAACGCAGATGAGTTAGGACTCCCAGGGGCCACAGAGAAAGGGCATAACTGGGTGTAAATTGGTGGTTTGGGTATGTGTGTCTGCAAATTGGTCAGTGTGTTTGTGTTTTTTTGCATGTTTGAAGACAGCTGTCAACTGGTGAGGAACCGGATTGGGCACAATCATGTCCATCAGGACGGTATATTACAAAGGTACAGAATAACTTTTGAGGTGATAGCTTTAAGCTTTTCCTCTACAATTGAGTGGATTAACACCACCTCTGCCAGGGGAGATTTTGCATTTCATTATTTTATAATGTCAATTCAGTTACTGTTTGCCATCACCTTTCATTTAATCATGTTATTCATGACTATGAAGTATTTGTCATTTTAAATAGGAAAGCCTTGTAAAAGCCTGTACGGTGTCAATGACTACCCAGTTTGCACACAATAACAGATATGGAAAATCACTTGTTTTGTTGGTCAGTATTATGTTACCCAATGTCTGTATAGTCAACCTCTTTGAAGAGAAAACAGTCCGGAAGGGGGTTATACAGTAAATACACTTTGTGGACAAAACATTAAGAACACCTGCTCTTTCCATGACAGACTGACCAGGTGAATCCAGGTGAAAGCTACGACCCCTCATTGATGTCAGTTGTTAAATCTACTTCAATCAGTGTAGATGAAGTGGAGGAGACCGGTTAAAGAAGGATTTTTAAGCATGGAGACAATTGAGACATGGATTGTGTATGTGTGCCATTCAGAGGGTGAATGGGCAAGACAAAAAATGTAAGTGCCTTTGAACAGGGTATGGTAGTAGGTGCCAGGCACACCGGTTTGTGTCAAGAACTGCAACGTTGCTGGGTTTTTTCATGCTCAACAGTTTGTATCAACAATGGTCCACCAACCAAAGGCCATCCAGCCAACTTGACACTGTGGGAAGCATTAGAGTCAACATGGGCCAGCATCCCTATGGAACGCTTTCGATTCCTTGTAGAATCCATGACCTGACGAGTTGAGGCTGTTCTGAGGGAAAAGGGGGGGTGCAACTTTATATTAGGAAGGAGTTCTTAATGTTTTATACACTGTGTGTATGTGTGTGTAATGGAATGTCAGAAATAGGAAGCGGATTGGGAGTCATTTTACTGCATTTATAGTTGCACTGAAAGGTCAGCATTTCCTGGGTCATGTTCATTAATAACCAAACAAACTGAAACAGGGAGGGACTACCTGGACTTGCTGTTGGAAAACCTTTTGAAAAGGTTTTACTTGCGTGTCCTAATGAACATGACCATAGTCTTTGTTATGGTTTCTTTTTTTATAGCTTTTCTACATGATGTTTATGCATTATTAATGATTGTGCATTATGCAGTTTAGTGTAGCAATTATTAAATGTGAGCATGTAAGTGATATTGGTCTCGCATTGAGAATCAGGAAAGAATCCTTCCCCCGATAAACTTGTTTTTGATATGATATCAAACTATATTTCATATGCAAATTAAATCAACCTGCTAATGAACCATGCAGTCAACTGTAGCTTTAAAATAGTCCCAGCACAACATGCTTCACAGAATGGGATACAGCAAGAAAAGAAGGACCATAACTGAATAGTTGTATGATCTTATTTTTACTGTGTTATCTTGGAGAAAGAAGTCACTTACTGGTATCTGAGGACAACTATAATATCACATTAGAAAAAGTCTTCCATCAACACTAAAGGGGTACAAATTCGTATTGTCTAATTGCCTAGGTTTGCAAATCAGTTTCACTGAAGCCAAAGACAATAACCAAGCACTCATATTTTGTTTTGTATAGGTATACTGCATTATTGAGACTTGGTTATTTTATACTCTTTTTGCTGTTATCGAGTGTTTTCTATGAAAAAAACATATTTTGAATAAGTACGTGTTTGTATTTTTCATGACAGAAATAATATATTTTAAGTGTCTGAAAAAGTTTATAGGCCTACAAATGGTGTAAGAAAAACATGTATCTTTTTTTTACTGAAAATGTAGAAAATAAAAGGGTTGAAAATGAATTATGTCTGCCTTTATTGCAATTCCCTCTGAAAAATTGGATATTTCCTTGGTATTTTATTAGATCCAGCAAAAAAAAATAGGCCTGTGGTGGTAGACTATTTATGGGGATATCAGAGAATGGATATGAGACAACAAATTCACATTCATCCATGATTTAAATCTGAGATATAACCACCATTAATTGTAATGTTAATAAGATGGGCAATTTATAAATCGTGTGACTAAGGATATTTTAAATCAAAAGGACGAGGTCCTACCGAGATTTGAACTCGGATCGCTGGATTCAAAGTCCAGAGTGCTAACCATTACACCATAGGACCGCTCTCGGCTTACACCTCTACAACTAGTGCTGTTATGCAGTCGTTGCTATTCTACCCCTTAAACAAATTGCTCGCTCCTCGTGTTTTAGTAACGCAATTCAAGTTTATAGTTGCAGCTTTGACAGCAGCAATTTACAACGTGGAATTGCAAAAAGATATACAAGCCTAAATGAGGGCAAAGGAAAAAGACATGGTTAGCTAGCAAACGAATTATCTAGTTGACCAGCTACTGAATAGAACAGCAACAGTAGCTAGCTTTCCCCTCGTAGTTTTCGGCTAGTTATCTACGTACAGCTAGAAAATAACACCGATCTTATGAATTAATTCCTCCTCGATTCTATTTTCACAATTTTAATCCCTAGCTGAGGGTTTCTCATAGCAAGCAAACGTCACCATCCAGCTAACGTCAGCATAGTTAGGCTATCTGTTAGCTAGCTAGCTACATTGAACCAATAAAGGCATTACGGTTCGTAAATGTAGAAGACGAATACTGGTTTCTGCTGGACATAATACGGCATACAACTAGGAAAGTTCAATTAGCCTAGCTAGCTGCGCTGCAAGTGTGTATGCTGCATGTTCATGATGGTATTGCTTCCGGCCCTGGTTATATTGCAGCTGACATATACAGCCCTTTTGAGTGGGATAGATGCCGCGTTCACGTTAAGGTCGTAACTATTTATTATTATTATTATTAACAACAAATCAATACAGGAAGTATGAATAATATACAAAGGACAATTGGGTAAAATATCACATTACACAAGGACTTTAAGGGACATACATACACTTATAATTCTAACAGCTTTTTTGTTAGTAGAGTATTTAATTGTCTTAAAATTCAGTTAAATGTATTTTTGTAAGGTAAGAAAATGTGGTGTTTTGTTTGTAAATTTACATTTGTGAATATGAAATTTGGCCAAAATAATAATTAAATTAATTACATAATGTTTCAGTTTATTTCTATTGTAGGTAAAGAATCCAAGCAGTACATCTCTCCACAATAGTGTAAGATCTTCATAAATGTGTTCAATTATAAACCTACTGATGTCTTGCCACAGTTATCTTACATGAATACAATGCCAAAAAAGATGCAACACTGTTTCTGGGTGGTCATTACAAAAGGAACATTTTGAGTTTATGGTTTCCTTAAACTTCTTCATATTGTGGTTGGCAGGATAATATTTATGAATAATTTTAAAGGAAACTTCTTTATTTTTTTTAACAAGTAGGTATGTGTGTGGCAACATCCAAACTTTTTTCCAATAGATATTATCAATAAATCCATTCCAATAAGGCATGACATAAGGTATAGATACAACATCCTGCTGAAACAAGGATCGTATCGCTCTGTTGTTGAATGGACCAAAAGAGAAACAAATCTTTCCTACTGATGAGTCAACAGGGTCAATAGAAGGTAGGCTCTGAGGGTCAGGTCTTGACACGTTCCTGAATAATAAAGCAACACATGCGGGAATGGCATCTAAAACAATTGCAAAATCTTTAGGTGTTAGAGGGATCTTGTAAAGTGATAAGAATTCCTTATAACTAAGTAAAAGACCCTCTGCATTTGCAAGTTGGCTCACCAATAGGATATTATTTCAGGACCAATATTCTAAAAACAAAGAAGTATTTTTATACAATATATCCCGATTATTCCAAATATATCTGTGTGGAGAAAAATTATGCTTATAAATTAAGGACCATGACAAGAAAACCTGCCGATGAAAAGCAAAACGTTTCACTGAAACTTTGTCAATATTATAATTGCAAACCAACATGAAGTTGGCCACCAAAAGTAGAGAAGACATGATAAGGAATAAAATTCCACATAGAAGAGGGTCTTCTTAGGAATTGTTTTATCCAATTGATCTTAAAAGTATTATTTAAGGTAGTAAAGTCCAGAAAATGCAGTCCACCATTCTCATAAGTGTTCATCACAACAGTTGTTCTAATGTAATGGGTACGGTTTCTCCACAGAAAGTTGAAAAGCATCTGGTCTATCTCCTTGCTTATTTTACAGTCAAGATATAAAGATAGAGCACCACATGTTAGTCTAGAGATACCTTCAGCCTTGGTTATTACCTTTTAAAGATAAGTCCCTCTGTAGCCATTGATTTAGTTTCTTCTGGGTTTTTTTAATAAGAGGGTTAAAATTTAGTAAGCCTCTAGTCTTCTGATCCTTTGTAATGGTTATGCCTAAATATGTAAGTTCTTCTTTTACTGGAATACCATAATATGAAGGTGTCACACAATCTTTGACAGCCGTGAGTTCACATTTATTAATGTTAAGATATAGACCAGACGCTTTGGAAAAGGATTGTAATCACATTGATCGATATGGGAATTTGGTTAGCCTCTTTCAAAAAAGTGCCGTATCGTCAGCCAGCTGGCTTGGTCGTAACTAGGAAACTTGGAAATGTGCTAACTGGTTGTACTTATACACGTGCCGTGTTAAATGAAACACGTGCCGCGTTAAACTAATCAGAAAGTCAAGGTGCAAGGGTAGGATGTGTTAAATTACTGTAATGCCATAGAATTTATTCTGTACTGTCTTTGGTCATCCTCAACCTAAAAACTGGAAATGAAACTGGTTTGTTCAGCCATTCATTAATTCTGGTTTGTTCAGCCATTCATTCCTATGGGATAAATTAACGGTGAAAATAAGCTCTGAGGTTAACACAAAAAGTGACATTAGCTGATTAAAAATATATATATATTTCACCATTATTTAACCAGGTAGGCCAGTTGAGAACAAGTTCTCATTTACAACTGAGACCTGGCCAAGATAAAGCAAACAGTGTGACACAATCAACAACACAGAGTTACACATGGAATAAACAAATGTACAGTCAATAACACAATAGAAAAAGTCTATATACAGTGTGTGCAAATGGCGTAAGGAGGTAAGGCAATAAATAGGCCAATAGTGGTGAAGTAATTACAATTTAGCAAATTAACACTGGAGTGATAGATGTGCAGATGATGATGTGCAAATAGAAATACTGGTGTGCAAAAGAACAAAAAAAGTTAATTGAACACTATGGGGATGAGGTAGGTAGTTGGATGGGCTATTTACAGATGGGTTGTGTACAGCTGCAGCGATCGGTAAACTGTACAGATAGCTGATGCTTAAATTTAACGAGGGAGATCTCCAACTTCAGCTATTTTTGCAATTCATTCCAGTCATTGGCAGCATAGAACTGGAAGGAAAGGCTACGTTGGGTGTTGTTATGGTAACCAGTGAGCTTTCCTACCTGTGTTTTCCCCTGATTGTATTTGAAATATTGCAAAAGTTCTATTTTGTCTGCCTGCTGCTATTTCTCCTACATTGTAGCGAGTTCCTGACTATAGGCTATTCCTTGTTATTGGGCTACAATCCACAGCTAGGCTATTAAAAAAAGATTAAGCTATTGATCCTCTGTGGGTGAATTATAGTCCTTCTCATGGTGTAGTAGGCTATTCTGAATGATTTAATTTAATTCTGAACAGACAGCAGTAATTCTATAATTTTGGCAAATGTATTTCAATTTATCAGGGGCGCTGCAGTTCCTTCAGAACCCTACGCGGAAAATGAATTAAGTGCAATGCTGGAGAGATAAGAGTTGCAGGCTCATGTCTATCAGAGCAGAGAGGGAGAGAGATCATAAAAATGTAATCTCATTGTAGTTATGTAAGAGTTACTTGTGTGCTTCTAACACAGCCAAGACCAAGCTTTGGTCTCAAACATAGGTTACAATTTTGCGCAAACCATAAACCCGGGACCAAACCCAAATCAATTTATAGAATATTAGGCCAGGGCTGAAAATTGACTTTTTCACATAACCTGTTTTGTGGGGGCGGGATAATTAATGAAAAGTCAACTCGAATAAACTTCAATCACTTTAAATAAATAATGTACTTTGCGAAAAGTGAAAATGACTTTTCATGCCACGAGAGGTACCGGATAGGTTCCAGAACAAATTAAGGACTGGATATGCGACCAGAGGTCTCTTCACAGTCCCCAAGTCCAGAACAGACTATTGGAGGCACACAGGACTACATAGAGCCATGGCTACATGGAACTCTATTCCAAATCAAGTAACTGATGCAAGCAGTAGAATTAGATTTAAAAAACGGATACAAATACACCTTATGGAACAGCGGGGACTGTGATGAGACACACACAGGCACAGACACATGCATACACACGGACGATAACATATGCACTATACACACGGATTTTGTTTTGTAGATATGTGGGAGTAGATTAGTGACCTGAGGGCACACATTTAATGTGTTGTGAAATGTATTGTAATATTTTTTTTAATTGTATAACTGCCTTCATTTTGCTGGAGCCCAGGAAGAGTAGCTGCTTCCTTGGCAGGAACTAATGGGGATCCATTGTACAAATACAGACCAGCAAATATTCTTTACATCTTCAACATAGGAATCACTACAAAACCTCTTGTATGACCTCTTCTACATTAAATTAGGCCCAGTCTTTGGAAGTTTGGTTTTCCTAGATATGTCTACTATATTATGATTACTACATCGGTTAGTTGTGGATACTGTTTTAGACCTGACCTCTGCAGCATTAGTAAAGATGTGATCAATACACATGGATGCTGTTGGTAAATACCCTGGTAGGTTAACTGATAACCTGAAACAGGTTGGAGGCACTGGTAACAGCTTGAAGCTTTTTCTTGAGTGAACAGCTTGATGATAGACAGTCAATATTTAGGTCACCCAGAAAATATACAGTACCTCTCTGTTGATGTCACATACGTTATCAAGCATTTCACACATATTATCCAGCTACTGACTGTTAATACTTGGTGATGGTCTACAGCAACTTCCCACATGAATAGGCTTTAGGTGAGGCAGGTGAACCTGTAGCCATATTACTTCAACAGCATTTGACATCATATCCTCTCTAAGCTTTACAGGAATGTGGTTTTGAATATGAACACCAACACCTCCCCCATTGGCATTCCTGTCTCTTCTGTAGATGTTAGAACCATATATTGCTACCACTGTATTATCAAATGAATTACTGAAGTGAGTTTCAGAGATAGCCAGTATGTGTATGCTCTCTGTTTCTACGAAGTTATCTATTTCATTAAAACCTTATTGCTTAGGCTACATATGTTAATGTGGGATATTTTTAGCGTTTTTCTGAGTTTCTTTATTGTTTTTATTGGTTTGCTGGGAGGCTTATCAGAGGTAGACATTACAGTGATATTGATATTTGAGCTGATAGTGCAGGGTGACCTGCTCACAGTGGGCTTCCTAACAGTCTCAGTGCTAACAGTATACCTCAGGTTCATAGGTCCATGATTACTGCTGACAGTAGCTGTCGAATTGACAGAGGCATTAAGAGGAACATAAATTAGGTTACTTACATTATGACTGACAACACTCCTGGGAAAATGTACATTTGCAGCAGCACTACAACAGCTCAGCGACACAATTATCAGAGCAGGGCTTGGGTCACTGATAAATAATTGTCTCAACGCGGCCTTGAAATGTGCAGTGACTGGTTTTTGTTTGAAGTGTCATTCTGGAAGAGTATGGGGGATATTTATATTGGATAAAAGTTGTACATACGATACGATGTAACCAACGTTCTACAACTACAAGATAGCAACTCTGAACAGAAACTGCATCAATACTGAGATTTGAAAGCACATCTGACTAAACAAAACTGAAGTATACTGCTTCCTTCAGAGGCCATTACAGAATATCGTGAAAGGGTGGGATTTCTTCAAGAAAATCGCTTCCAAACATTCTCTCCAATAAGATGATTTATCCTGTGTCATCTTCAGGGATCCCATACTCTTGTAGATTAGCCACATCTTCTGTATAGACTGTCTGAAGGAATTATGGAGACAAAAAGGCATCTTGGGAATGTCCCGTTTGCAGTAGAAGATCCTCAAAGGTAGAATCTCCTTAACCTGGTTTTAAATATTTTTTTTGTGGGCTTCTCAGATGAGAGGGTCTGAGGTGCTCTGCGGTCTGCATGGCGAGAAACTCAAACCTTTCTGTTGGTATGATAAACAGCCAGTGTGTTTGGTGTGTCATACTTTTAAAAAACATCAACATGCAAACCACAAGTTCTGTCCCATCAATGAAGCTGCACAGAATTATAAAGTAGGGGAAGCTACTCTGAAAATATACTGTAGTTTACCAAAGCTAACAATGACCTAACACTGGAAAAAGTTCAGCTACATTGAATGCTAAATAAAGTAATGTTTGAAAAAGTATTTCACTACTTTGTGAAATATGTAAATGTCATAGACTAAATTGCAAGAACAGATCACTAGAGTCAGATATTTGTTAGCCTAATATCAGTTTGTGACAAAACAAGCAAGTGTATAAAAACATTGTACCGTCATTCTAAGCCGCTGTGAAATATATTTTCAATGAGTAACATTAAGGGTTAATCAACAAGAGGTTATCCGTTCTATGCAAAATAATGAACAACGTGGAAGGTGTTCCACGACGCGCCAGCGGAGTGTAACTAACCTTCCACGGAGTTGCATTATTTCCCAGAGAACGGAGTTGCATTACTTCCCAGAGAACGGAGTTGCATTATTTCCCAGAGAACGGAGTTGCATTATTTCCCAGAGAACGGAGTTGCATTATTTCCCAGAGAACGGCGTTGCATTATTTCCCAGAGAACGGAGTTGCATTATTTCCCAGAGAACGGAGTTGCATTATTTCCCAGAGAACGGAGTTGCATTATTTCCCAGAGAACGGAGTTGCATTATTTCCCAGAGAACGGAGTTGCATTATTTCCCAGAGAACGGAGTTGCATTAATTCCCAGAGAACGGAGTTGCATTATTTCCCAGAGAACGGAGTTGCATTATTTCCCAGAGAACGGAGTTGCATTATTTCCCAGAGAACGGAGTTGCATTATTTCCCAGAGAACGGAGTTGCATTATTTCCCAGAGAACGGAGTTGCATTATTTCCCAGAGAACGGAGTTGCATTAATTCCCAGAGAATGGAGTTGCATTATTTCCCAGAGAACGGAGTTGCATTATTTCCCAGAGAACGGAGTTGCATTATTTCCCAGAGAACGGAGTTGCATTATTTCCCAGAGAACGGAGTTGCATTATTTCCCAGAGAACGGAGTTGCATTATTTCCCAGAGAACGGAGTTGCATTATTTCCCAGAGAACGGAATTGCATTAATTCCCAGAGAACGGAGTTGCATTATTTCCCAGAGAACGGAGTTGCATTATTTCCCAGAGAACGGAATTGCATTAATTCCCAGAGAACGCACAGAGACACAAATTTATTATCCCTTTCATACAATGGCTGTAATTTAACACATTCAACGTCCAGTGAAGTAGCTAGAAAGTTTACAAGATACACAGTAGGTAAACAAACAGACAAACAAACAAACAGACTTGCTAGTTTAGTTAACCAAACCATCAGTCCCAGCTTGCTGTTATGAAAGCAATTTGACGTTTGCTTTCAACAGCAGCTCAAACATATAACATGTAAGAATGAACTATAGTTATTGAATTATAACGTTTAAATATGCACGCTCTATACTACCAATCAGAAACGAGTATTCAACAATGCCATGGTATAACCAAAAATATAAGTATTTTCAGTGTTTGAAGCTGGTGTACAAAACCGAAAGTAAAAGACGCAAAAACGAAACTTAAGGCCAGCCACCGCACCTGAGGGTATTTGTCCCCCATAATCATATCGCAATCAGGTTTTACCAGTTGAATGTAGACACAAATTTGATAGTTTTTGTATTAAAATTTCTCTGAAATATTGTCAAAATAAAATGAAATGTTATTAGTCACATGCACCAAATACAACAGGTGTAGGCCTTACAGTGAAATGCTTACTTACAGCCCCAAACCAATGCAGTTAAAAAAAATACAGATAAGAATAAGAAATAAAAATAAAAAGTAATTAAAGAGCATATTGTATTAAAATATGCACATGTGGTGATATCAGATTAAATATGCACATACGGTATTTGCATTTTAGCAAATCCCTTTTTCTGGACACCGGATGAAGTCAGACAAAATAATATTGTTTCATTTTGTTAAGACACTTAAGGACCGGACTTTTCCAGAACAGATTGTGGATGAATACTGTTTTCAGCTTTCAATCTGTAAAATACTAAAGACATATGTCAAATTGTTTAAAATAAAATCTGATTTAAAATAAATTGGGCAAGTCTGGAGAATATATGTAAGGATAAATAAACAAAATTTGACATTTTTATGTTTACTTTTTGAACATACTAATATCAATGGACCAAAATACCAACAAATCTCAGAATTGATAGGTAGATGCAAAAATGTAATTTCAGCCAGAACGAGAAGGATAGAAATATCACACATAGAACAGAGCTACTGCTACTATGACTTGCTTTCAATGAGAATGACAGATGTATAACTCACATTTCTATGTGAGTTTGCACAAAAAGTGAGAATTTGGCACACAGTGTTTCAAGTGAGAGATTAAGACAGGTCTGATGTTGAAAAAGAAAGGAAATTCTTGCCTACTTCACCCATATTACATTTTAGCAAAAAAAAGTAGTGTCGTTCTTTAGTAGTTAGATACACTACTAAGTAATGAACTACTGAAAACACTACCAAGATTTGAATTTAGTTAAACTACCACGAAGCTACTGCAAAACGTAATTCAATTTACTAGTTGAATTACCTGTAGTTCACTACTCACAAACACTATAAGACAATACATTTATGACTACAACCTCAATCTGCTGAGGTTTGGACATTTTATACCAGCATATTTATATAAAGTAATTAAAACCCAAATAGACTTCAAAGTAGTGTCCATTTTTCATTCCAGGCGGAACTCACAACTCCATTGAAGCCCTGTACCGTCATTCTAAGCTGCTGTGAAAGTTGAAGGTCTTTAAAGAAGTAAAACTAACCTGTGATGAAACATAAATCAAGGTGAGTTTGCTGAATAATGCTGTTCAATACAACTGCGCAGAAGTGAGTTTGTGTACTGAATGTAAGAATGGTAGTTATATTCAAGTACATTTGACATATTTCTCTCACGGCCTTCAGCTACAGGCCCAGGACACAGAGGCAGATTGAGAAGGAGTTTGAGAAGCTTCACTAGTTACTTTGAGAGGACAAGGCAGCCAGACTAGCTACTCTGAAGAAGGAAGAGAAGAACAGTGAGATGAGCGGAGGGATATCATCACTTTCAGACACAGAGCCGTAGAGAAGGAGCTGAAAGCAGAAGACGTCTCATTCCTGCATGTACGAACGAATAACTTGTTGATATTATTTGAGATACATTTATTTATGAACTAATTTGATATCATGTAATGCATTGTTTACATTTATTATTAATGAGGTATTTTGTTCTTCTGCAGAACTATAAGGCCACAGTGAAAAGGTAAGTGATCTGCCTCTTGTCTCTCTTCTCTGTGGTTCTTAACAAAGTTATGCCAACCCCACAGTACAACTGATGGTGCACACTGCCGAATCCAGAGAAGGTTTCAGAACCACTGATCCATGTGGCCAAGCATCTTGGCAACCTGCATAGATCATGTGTGAAGATGCAGGAAATTGTTCGAGGTTTTTCAATATAGTGAGTATGATTATGTTACAATGAACACATTTATTTACTAACTGAAGTGAATACATAATGACCCTTTTTTAAAGTATGCAATTGTGAGACGCTGCTTGGTCCTGGACTAAGACGAAAAATGTGTTGCGTGAAAGCGCCCTCTAGAGTCTAGGCCTGAATCAATTACATATAATGCAGTGCTTCAATTACTGAAAAATACATGTTTAAAAAAGTATTTAGATCACAGGCGGTTGGTGACACTTTAATTGGGGAGGACAGGCTCGTGGTAATGGTTGGAACGGAATGAGTGGGATGGTATCAAAACACATGGTTTCCTTTTGTTTGATGCCATTTCATTCACTTCGTTCTAGTCATTATTGTGAGCCATCCTTCTCTCAGCAGCATCCACTGATCTAGATATAGTGATTTGAGAATATTGGAATGTATTTGGAAACAGGAAAGTCGCTGACAACACTTTCAAAAACCTTTTGGTAGAGTTTTACAAGTAGACATTCCAATACTTCAAATAGGGTAGTTGTTTTGAGCTATGTTTTTGAAAAAACTCAAATACATAAATAATGTATTTGAACCCAGGTCTGACATTCTACTGTCTAGCTTCTGTGACTCTGAACCCCAAGACTGCTCACCCAAGTCTCATCCTGTCTGAGGATTTGACCAGTGTGAGATTCGGTGTGGCTCAAAAGCTTCCTGACATCACAGAGAGGTTTGATCGTGCATTTGTCCTGGATTTTGAGGGCTTTAACTCAGGGACACACTTCTGGGATGTTGAGGTTGGGGAAAACGCATGGGCTCTGGGTGTGATCACAGAATCTGTACAGCGTATACGCAGTGGATTATAATTCTGAAGGTGAATAGTCAGCAGAATCCCCACCAAAGCCAACCATTCCCCTCACAGTGAGACAGACACCCCAGAGGATCAGAGTGAAGCTGGACTGGGACAGAGGAGAGCTGTCATTCTCTGATCTTATGAATAAAACACAACTACACACAAGCACACAAACTTTTAATGAGACAGTCTTTACTTGCTTTTGTAACTTCTCTAAACGGAAGCCTCTAAAGATCGTGCCATGTCAATGGAAAAATGGTTAGAGCTGATAGTTTCTTACTATACAATGTTGAATCAACCACCTAGCTACTGCTTGAAAACAAGTTAAGATATTATAGTGACTTGATCGATTTGAACGTAACATTCAAAAACACCTAGTACTCTGCCCTATACCTTAAAGACATAGTCATTGAACACTAGTCACTTTAATTATGCTTACCTACTGTTTTACCCACTTCATATGTATATACTGTATTCTAGTTAAGGCTCATCCTATATAACTACTGCTGTACACACCTTTTCTATTCATATACTGACTATACATACCATTATTTTATATATATATATGTATTCCGGACTCTGATATTGCTTAATTTTTTTGGGGGGTGGGATTTGTGTTTATTGTAAGGTATTACTGCATTGTTGGAGCTAGAAACATAAGCATTTTGCTGCACCTGCGATAACATCTGCAAAATATGTGTATGCCACCAATAACATTTGATTTGATTTAGTCTAAGCTTAGTGGAGTATAAACCTGTTATTTATTTTTCGTAGATATGTTTGATTTGTTAATCATTAGCTCTTATTGTCTTAAGAATACAGTTATGTACATGACTGCTGATCAATTACATATAAATACAAAGCCATACTGTAACTGTCATTCCTTATTCTATGATTAAAGCAAATACATGCTATTGTTTTTTGTTTCTATCTGTAAGTGTGGAACAGCTTACATGTAGCACAGTAAAAGCTGATCATGTCTTACCATAATGTTACACCAAACTACTATCCTAACCCACTGGTAATCCCATTATTTCATCTTCTCACACTAGTATAGCATACTTTTTGACAGCTGGAGCAAGCACAGAAAGTTTCTTCAGAAATGCCCATAAAATGTCCATTTTATGTAGTTATAGCCTGTAGAGGGGGTTAGAGTCACAGCCCAGGGTCAGGCAATGGTCACTAATAACGCTCAACCAGCGAGGGATATTCAGGAAATAAAGCATATTTGGCTGAACCTAACTAATTGAATTCAAGGACTTTCCACTGGAGGATTTTCTATTTCCAAACATAGTGTGTGTTCATGTTTGTTTGTGTGACTGGTGATAGGTCATCAAAATACTTTACATGTGACTTACTTTTTATGACAGTGAATTCATGCCAGCTGTCCTGGGTAAAGTCCCTCACACTGTAGCATTCAGCTTGCATCAGTTATAGGTGTAGTTTACCAGGGCCCGGTTTACCAAAATCATATTACAGTGATTGAGATGATTTTAGGATCCTGTGATTGTAATGATGAACTTAGCCTTTAAGATGACTTTGGGAAACCGGGTCCTGACATTGGATACGATATAGGACTCAAAGTTAATCTAACTTTTTCCACCATTACAAGATAGCAACTCTGATGAGCAGGAGAAAACTGCATCAATACTGAGACTTGAAAGCACATATGACTAAACAAGACAAGACAAGTACACTGCTCCTTTCAGACAATCAGCATTATATATCTCATTATTACATCATAGAGGAGGAGCTGAAACCACAATATAGCTCATTATTACATCATAGAGGAGCTGAAACCACAATATATCTCATTATTAATTCATAGAGGAGCTGAAACCACAATATATCTCATTATTACATCATAGAGGAGGAGCTGAAACCAGAATATATCTCATTATTACATCATAGAGGAGGAGCTGAAACCAGAATATATCTCATTATTACATCATAGAGGAGCTGAAACTACAATATACCACATTATTACATCATAGAGGAGGAGCTGAAACCACAATATATCTCATTATTACATCATAGAGGGAGCTGAAACCACAATATATCTCATTATAACATCATAGAGGAAGAGCTGAAACCACAATATATCTCATTACATCATAGAGGAGGAGCTGAAACCACAATATATCTCATTATTACATCATAGAGGAGGAGCTGAAACCACAATATATCTCATTACTACAGGTAAGAACCAACAGCTCTGTGACAACAAGACATTATTTGAGATACATTTACTGATGAATTGATTTCACCTCATGTGATTTATTATTAGTCTTCAGTGAAAAGGCCACAGTGAAAAGGTAAGCGTCTGGTCTCCCTCTCTTCTTGCTGGTTCTTAACCTAGGGTGCTAAGATTATTCTTAACCCAACCCCACAGTAGAACTGACTCCTGAATATTCTTCCAGCGCACACTGTCGGATCCAGAAGGTTTCAGGAGCACTGATCCACGTGGCCAAGCACCTTGACAACCAGCACATATTTTGTGGGAAGATGCAGGAAATTGGTTAAATGTTTGCTGATTAAGCAAGCAGCATACCACCCTTCATACCACTGCTAGCTTGCTTCTGAGGCTAAGCAGGGTTGATCCTGGTCGGTCCCTAGATGGGAGACCAGATGCTGCTGGAAGTGGTGTTGGAGGGCCAGAAGAAGGCACTCTTTCCTCAGGTCTAAAAAAATATCCCAATGCCACTGCTGTCCAAAAAAACATTGCTACATGTCTGAAGTTTGCAAAAGTGCACCTGGATGTTCCACAGTGCTACTGGTAAAATAATGGAACTACAGTTGAGTTGTTTGGAAGGAACACACAACACTATGTCTGGAGAAAATAGGCACACCAACATCAAAACTTCATCCCAACTGTAAAGTATGGTGGCTGGAGCATCATGGTTTGGGGCTGCTTTGCTGCCTCAGGGCCTGAACAGCTTGACATCATTGATGTAAAAATGAATTCCCAAGTTTATCAAGACATTTTGCAGGAGAATGTAAGGCTATCTGTCTGCAAATTGAAGCTCAACAGACATTGGGTGATGCAACAGGACAACGACCCAAAACACTGAAGTAAATCAACAATAGAATGGCTTCAACAGAAAACAATACGCCTTCTGGATTGGCCCAGTCAGAGTCCTGAGTCCAGCATTAAAAATTAAAAGCTGAAATTAGTCAATAAGTAATCAACCCCTTTATTATCTCAAGCCTAAATAAGTTCAGGAGTAAAAATGTGTTTAACAAGTCACATGATAAGTTGTATGGACTCACTCTGTGTGCAATAATAGTGTCTAATATGATTTTTGAATGACACCTCATCTCTGTACCCCACACATACAATTATCTTTAAGGTCCCTCAGTCGACCAAGGAGACACAGATTCAATCACAAAGATTAGGGAGGTTTTCCAATGCAGGAAGGTCACTTATACGTAGAAAGGAAAAATATGAAAAGCAAACATTTGTGAAGTTATGAATTGCACTTTGGATGGTGTATCAATACAAAGATACAGGCGTCCTTCCTAACTCGGTTGCCGGAGAGAAAGGAAATTGCTCAGGGATTTCACAATGAGGCCAATGGTGACTTTAAAACAGTTACCGAGTTAAATGGCTGTGATAGGAGAAAACTGAGGATGGATCAACAACATTGTACTTACTTCACAATTCTAATCTAATTGACAGAGTGGCGAAGACAGGGTTAAGGTGGCGAAGACAGGGTTAAGGTGGCGAAGACAGGGTTAATCGAGCCATCCAACAGCCCTTAGTAGTCATTGTCAAGAAGAAGGACAGCTCATGGCGCTTCTTGGTGGACTACAGACAGCTGACCTATGTGGGGCAAGGTGATTCAGTTCCCTCGACCTCCGCAGTAGTTATTGGCAATTGGAGCTTGTCCCTGAAGCCAGGCCGAACACCACCTTTTCGATTGGACAAGGACTGTGGCAGTTCACAATGATGCCCTTCGGGCTCTGCAACGCTCTGCCAACCTTAGAGCGTCTTATGGAGCAACTGCTGGCTACAATCCCCCGCAACAAGTGTGTGGTCTACCTGGACAACCTCCTTGTTCATGCAGTAGACTTCCATGGATCTCTGGTGAAGGTTCTACTTGCTATTTGGCAGGCAGGACTCAAGCTCCACCTCAAGTAGTGTCACCTACTGCAGTGGGCGGTCAAGTTCCAAGACTATGTTGTCGGGGCACTGGCCAACCCCCAAGGACCTCTCTAAGTAGAGAAGGTTCTACTCGTTGGCCTAGTTTCTTATTTCGGGTGGTGGCCTTTTACAGTCAGAGCCACAACCGTGCCGAGCGCAACTACTGTATCACCTGGCGAGAGTTGTTGGCTGTGGTCGATGCACTCCAGAATTTCTGACCCTGGCTTGTCATCTCCACACAAATGTTGATGCGTTGTGTAGCCGGCCATGAGAAGAGGAAGACTGCAAGCACCGCCCACGCTTGGAACAAAAGGAGAGTCTCCTGTCCACAGTGGCGGCAATTCAGTCGGCAGACAGGATCTCAGCACCGGAATGACAAAGACCTGAAGGGGTAGCAGGAGGTGACCCGACATTGGAAACTGTTCGGTACTGGTTGGAGACCGGCCAGCAACCTGCCTGGAACAGAGTCTCACCCCTGTGCCCCAAAGCCAAGGCCTACTACTCCCAGTGGGACAACCTTTCCATTCACAACGGGGTGCTGTTTTGAAGATGGAGGGAACCAACACAAAACTCGGTGGCAGCGGCTGGTGCCTCGTTCCATTGTGCCCATGGAACGAGCTGTCCATGGGTTGGTGGGGGCAGACCACCAGGGTACCACAGCAAATGCCAACAAGCTGGTGGAAGAACTCCAGAGTGATCAGGGGAGAAATGTTGATGCTAAGGTGTTCAACAAAGTCTGTGAGAAGCTGGGTGCGTGCAATAAAAGGACCACCCCCCTGCATCCCCCAAAGCAATGGGCTCATCGAACGGTTTAGTCAGACTTTGATGATACAGCTGGCCACTCTCACCTCTAACCACCAGAAGGACTGGGACTGACATCTGCCATTGGGCTTGTGGGCCTATTGGTCAGCAGTGCAGGAGTTCACAGTCTGCACCCCAGCAGCACTGATATTTGGCAGAGAACTATGCACTCCAGTGGACTTGTCCTTTGGAAGACCTCCAGAGCCCGAGGTTCCTGGAGCTTGGAGTACCTCCACCACTTTCAGCAACAACTGGACACAGCCCACGACTTTGCACGGCATCGCTTGATGGAAGCAGGGGTAAAGAAGAGGGCACATTACACCCGCTGTCAAGGTCAGCCTTTCAAGCCTGGCCAAGAAGTGTGGGTGTACAGCGCCCAGGGCAAGCATGGTCTGAGGCCGAAACTAACGAGTCACTGGGAAGGCCCATGAATGGTTATTGAACGACTTTCTGACGTGATGTACCGCATCCAGCTTCGGATTCGTGGACGAGTTTTGGTCCTCCATCAAGATCAGCTGGCGCCTTAACAACCTCGTATACCTTTGAAGTGGAAAGCAAGGATTATGTGGTGGTTACTCCTCCTCCTCCTGGAACATCGGACAATGCCACCAGGGCACCACTGATGCAGGCTCACATCTCGAGGTCAGGATTGCACCCCTTCACAGCAATCAAGCCGCCGATTACCCCCGTCCAGGTTTCAGGAATTTGTGAAGGATTTCGGGGTTGTCGGTGACAACTGACCCCTCAGGAGGGGGCTATGTAGCGGCAGCAGCCTATTAGAGGATCTGGAGGTGTGGCTTGTTGGAGGCATGGCCTTAGGTTAGCTCTGTTGTGAAAACCGTGGGTGAAAGTGTCATGTTAGTTCATCTATTCTGTTGTAAATGTCAAGCTTGTACACTTCCAGTTCTGCATTCTTAATAAGACTGACATAATTGCATGTGACACCAAAGCACCTACGAGTGTTCCATTGTTAAGACAGTCACCATTTTGTTATAATATGGTAATTGTTTAGTAGTCAGAATAATATGAGTTTGATTTAAATGTCTACATGCCTTGCAAGAACAATGATTTCCCTGACATCTGAAATCTGGTTACCTGATGGGATTTTGATATATGCACAACATTGCCAATCAAAATAAACATTCTACCACAGAGACCATGTTATTTTGGGGTAGCCTATTTGATGTTGAGTTCAGACATATAAAGTGTGTATGTGAAAACTTTGCATACTTTCAGTTTTTTCGAACTCACTTCACTTGTGCATGAGTATAAAGAGAGGCCTGAGCTGCGGGCACATGCGCAGATCAAATACACTGCTTGTAGTTGACGTAGCTTCTCAACTCAATCGCAGAATGTGACGATAGAACTGAAGCAAATCGTACAATCTGTCCAGGTTGATATCAAGATTTTAATTTGGTAACTTCGCACAGTATGACGTTATCGTCGTAAAAGACTGAATCCGACGTACAGTCTGCAAATACTGAGGGGTAGTACATAGCTAGATGTACCCAGGCTTTTCTGAAATTAGCTAGCTTCACATTCCAGCTCAGACTTCATTCGTACTACCATGGTTGATATTGCTTGTCCACATGCTGCTAAATCTAGCAGGTTTGCAACTGCACGTGCATGTCGCATGTGGCTAGTCGAAGAACGAACTCTTCATTGAGGCAATGTTGAAACATCAATCCATTGGCAAGTCAGTGCCACATTTTCATTTTTGCCAAAATAAACATGAAATAAAAGTTATCTTGCAAATTCAGCAGACTATGACGTGAAATAGGCTTGTTGATGTGCCGCACATTACGCCCTATCGTTAAGGCCATCTTTGATGTGTTTTGGTGGGCTTATCAATATACACAGCACTTTTTCCACACTCCTATGATAATGTCTTACCATTTTTTTTACTGTGCATGCGCTTTCAAATGCATCATGTTATTACTAAATGTATGTGGTAGGTATTTAAAAATGACTGTTTTTGTTACACACAACAAAAAAAGATTAATAAAATATTTAATCGGTCATCTTCCTCAAATGAAGGGGATGATAATACAATCTTTGCTAGAGGGAGGGAATCTGTTTGAATTGGTCCTCAACTCACGGCTCAGAATCTTCATTCAGGATAAATGGAGTTAGCAACGAGTTAGCCTGTCCCGGAGCAGGTTCCCACTGGGCAAAAACTAACGTTGAGTCAACGTAGGCAACTGATTGGATTTGCAAAAAGTCATCAATTTATCCTTTTCGTCTTTTTTTTTACCCAACTTTTAACATTAATCCAACGATTTCACATTGAATTCAAGTTGGTTGACAACTCAACAAAATATAAATCGAAACTAGATGTTGAACTGACGTCTGTGCCCAGTGGATTACTTCTTAAGCATTCGTTGACAGAAATGTACCAGGCTAAAGGGTGAGCCACGTTCATGGTGCTGGTTATCCTGAGCTGAACTCAGAGTTGACCAAAGTTACCTCGCTAACTCCTCAAACCAGGTATGTAGGATACCCCTCTGGTCCATTTTGCTAATGTGGATAGGTCTACTGATCGTATCATAATTATAATCATTATTAATTCAACAGCTACATTTCAGCAAAAATGCACATATTACCACAGTGAGGAAAAGAAGGTGGCAGGTCACGAGAAAATATAGGTATCTTTTGTTTCACTAGAAACTCAAGTTCAAGTACATTGTAAGGATTTGAAGAAAATATTGTTAGGCTATAGATAAATCTTTCCTATCTCCATCTGCGACTGAAGTGTCTTCACTCCTAAATTCACTAAAGACATGCAACACAATAAAGGCGGCATTATATTGTGGCTGTGTTAAGGACGTTGATGTTTATAGGGACGATTATGCCTTTTCTCCAAAGTCTATATGTGTTTACCATTCTGTTTTGAACATAGAAAACATGTGATGATACAATGTCACGTTTTAAAGACATGCTTTGGAACTTTGGAGACTACTTAGTTATTTTTAAACCTGCTTTGGGCTGGATGTGTCAATGTTAGTGATGTGCACGGTATTTGAATATTCAATATCCCAACAGACGTTAGTATCTAAATTCAGTGAGAATTAAAAAATATATTTGAACACTAATGGCTTTTTTCTAAATTAAATGAAAATGTGACATTTTTACATACAAGGATTTACCATGACATTACAAAGTATTAATTTAATAAAACAACAAACTTTTCTATGTCGTTTTTATAACGTGCTTCCCATGAAAAGGCCGGTAGCTGACTGGTAGCTCTCATGTGTGTAGTTTGTTGTTTATGTTGGCCAAACAAAGCGGCAAACAGGCTCAATGTCTAGCAAGTGGAGTGAGAGATCACTAATGCAATACAAGATGGAATAAAGTTACAGAATTAAAAAGTTAGCGAAATGAGAAGGAGTAGGCTACAACATGAAACCAACAGGTAGGCTGATGTTTTATCTAAATGGGGTTGGGGAGAAAGCGCAGCATATTGCCTCAATTAGCCTAGCTAGCTTCTCTAGGCTACTCCAGTCAAAACAGGCACTGTTATATGGGATTATAAATAACATTGTGGCTGCTACAGGTTAGCTAGTCTTGGCTCTAGCCAAATTTCTCTCTCTCTACCTCCGATCGCTCCCATCTGATCACACACAGGCCCCTCCACAACTGCAGCAATAGAGCGTCAGCCTCTCTCCGGTGTGCAGCAGTCCTTAAACGTACGTTTTAAAAAAATATATCCAGATATCCAACAAAAATGTATGATACTATTTGAATAGTGAAGTTATTTAAAATGTCCATTCATAATCAATGTGTAGTTCATACATGCATAATATATTAGCAGAATTACTGTTTTACCCCAATTAGCCACATAATCCCTAGTTTGAAAGCGACTGTTTTTCTGGAAGCTGTGCCATTTTCCTTGCATTTTTCCCCATGTGGGCCAGCCCCCTAGCAATTCGAGTTCTATATAATGAGCTATCTGACTGACAGCTAGCAAGATGCACAAACAGCAGAACGAGAGCGAGAGCAATGATGTGGTGCACATATCGACACATATGTGACGAAGTACCAATTTTGGGTGGTGAGCCGCTATTTTCTGAACTACTGGCTAAAATGTATGCAAAAGTACCGGAGAATCTCTTTAAGGATGTTTTCCCTGAAAAGACAGATATATCCATATATCATAATGATATTACCTTAGAGAGATACTGAACCTTAGTAAATGTGTCATGTGGTCATGTTTTCGCAGAACAATGCATCTCTACATATTGGTGCTTATAGGGGTATACAGATCTTTGATTCATACAGTTCATTAATGTAATATCATTCCCCTCTCCTGAGGTTTTGATAATGTCCAATGCAAGACAGATATTGTACTGTAGCATCCCAATTTGTATGATTGATAAACCTAGAGATAAGACTCAACATACAGAGCTATATATTTTCATACTAATTTATTTGAATAGGGACAGATACAATTAAAACGTGGACACATGGAAACATAAGATGCATAACACCATAATGCTTTTGTAGTAATTCCCAGAGTCAGACCCTAGATTAAAATGACTTTGAAAATAAATTGATGGTACCCTAGATGGGATTTAAAATATTTTTTATTTAACCTTAATTTAAACAGGGCGTCACATTGAAATGAAAATCTTTTTTTCAAGAGATCACTGTACACATGACAATAAAAACATAATATTAAAACATACACGTGTATAAAACAATCAAATTGAGCACAATAAAAACATTTTTTTTTTTAAATAAAAGCAATCACATTCAACTACATACACAATCAATAATTTAAACTGCCTAAGTGGCACCAGCACATCTAATTGCAGTGAATTTTTCAGATTATTACACAATTTTGGGGCAAAACAAAACAAAACAGCATGATTTTAAATGGTTCACAGTGGCACATATGCTTACCATTCTTTAAAGCCAGTTTTTTTCCCCACTTTCTGTGAAAAATGTATTTAACTCTCGTAGAAGTTTGAAGTGATCTGGAAGTGATTTCCAGAAACAGACACAATTTATATTTCCATTCACATGTGTCCCAGCATTAGCCCCACCCACTCAACTCTGGCCCACTAGAGCTTATTTCGTCACTCCATGCCACGTTAGGTTACTCCCTGCCAACCTGCTTAACTGCCAACCTGGCTACTGGGTATTTGAGGACACAAAATGGCTGTGCCAGAAAATATGTCTGACTGAGGTGTCATGGAGCCAAATAAATCCCCATTAACAGAAAAGCTTGATCCTGAGTTGGTGCCAGTTTGAAGGCGACACAAGCCTCAGGACAAGGATCAACTCTCCATTCCACACTTTCCAAGGCTTCTAAACTTCAACACTCATAGTTATGAGATAAACCCTAATGTATTAACACACTCACTCAATGTCAGATCCAGTATTTCTAAAGTTTAGGATGAGATTAAAAAGAATGAATTAATAGATCATTCTAAACATGTTGCCTACCTGTAGGCCTAGCACGTTGCATACGGTCAATTATATCTATGGATGAAGTGATTCCATTTTATGATTTGAATTGACATGATGTCCCTTCACTTTAAACCACACAGATGTCGGGCTGAGATTGTGGAATCTAATGGAATTTGTTATGTTGCAGAAAATGGCCCATGTTCCAGATGCAAGTGAAACCTTCAGTCAGTGGTGCCGAAGCAGCAGGGGGGACATAGAGCCCCCAGCATTGTGCTGATGATCAATGCTATCTGGAGTGCTTGGGACGTGCCTGCCCTTAAACCCTTACTCAAACCTTAACCCTTTACCTTAACCAAAACCCATACCTAACCCTAACCTTAACCCTTACCTTAATCATTTTACATTTCAACTTCAATGGAGTAGTAATGTCCCTAGGATAGCACAAACCTTGTGCTGATGGCTGGATCGTTCCTGAGATAATTGGGAAGGTGATGAGGCTGCAATATACTTGATGGGTGTTGGAGAAACACAATATGGCACAAGTAGATTTGAAAGAAGATACCGCTGCATTTGGTCCTCTTTGGAGTACATGGTGCATTAATAAACACACAATATGAAGACACTATCTTATTTGATTAGGTGAATATGTCATCAAAATAGACCCCAGAATAAAAATATGAACCAGTTTGAGTAGGCCATGAACGCTTCAATGTATTACTGTATTGTTACATTGACCTGGCATTTAAATGTAATAACATTTCATTGAAAGACACTATTCCCAACATTCCTTGATTATGTAGCCTATTCCTTAACAAATCATACCTTCTAGTAGCACCTATTCCGTGCCCTGCCTTTAATTCCGTTGACTTTGTAGGGATTAGGGAGGTTAGATTCGAAGGGTATGTATGGGCCAATGGGGCCCCTCTCTCGTTTCTTTTATGTTGCATTTGCTGTGTTTACACAGTCGACACACCCCAGACCTTCAACCAAACCTCCTCCCCCAATCCTGTCACACACACAACGTGTATGTCACTGACACAATAAATCAATAAACTCTACAATCAATCATGACAATGCAAGTGAACCGAACTGAAACCACCTAAAAATATAAATTGCAGGATGTAACGTCGGATTTGAGTCCTTACCCTCCTTCCGTGGGTATCCTGGTTTGTCCGAAATGAGAGGGAGAGAATATCAAGGTAAACTATAGTTTCAACCATTTACATGACAATCTTGGCATCAAAGCATGTTTCTGCTACTTTAGGCAGCTGACAGGACATCCGCAGCACACTGCAGACACACCCCTCTTGCTCTCATGCGCACACGCTTCTGCATACGCACAATGCTGAGTAAGATGAAAATAATAATACAAACACAGAGACAATGAAATGATCGGTGTCATGTATCCATCCTGACACTACTACGCTCAATTCCTAGCCTGTAACGCAATACTTTATTACAATGCTGCCACCTCACAAAACATGTGGCCACATAACAAAGAGTAGTGCATAGCACATATTTGTGGCAGATAATCATATCGTTTCCTTTTCAGTGCATATAATATATTGTTACAACGTTATAGTAGGTAGCGCTGTAGTAGATCAGTGCTTGCGGTGAAACAATGTTGCTTTAAAGCTCACGCGGTCAAAGTTGTTTACCTCTTCGTTACCTCTGACGTCATGACACACCCCTGTGTTTGGGGGAAGGGGACTAGCTCGCACACGTTACGAGCATTTGGCTCGACCAAGCATGGCAGGGTTGGTGTAAAATGCCACCAACCAAAACACGGGATTAACGCAGATTGCACCTTTGATTGGCTATTGGAGAGGTTTACGGAACATATTATATACTGTGGACGTCCATGGGCGGGGCATAACAAAAAGTAATGGCCATTTATTTAGGGTCTGGCAAGACAGTGGATTTTACAGTTATTCTATAGAATTCGCCGTTTGTAGAGCATGACAAAAAGGTAAATACCGTAACCATTATTACTAGGCGTTTTCGTTCATAGCAGTCGCGTTCTGTCTGAATACAATTGATACATCGCCTAAAACTGATTGCGCAATTAGGGTTAACCAGCCCTACACGCTAACGATCAGTATCAGCTCTAGAGCCAGCATTTAGAGCCTTCGTTTGGGCGTGATAGTTTTGACATTTCGAGTCGATCACGTACGGGTCTTTGTAATACGCAGTTATTACACAGTATCGAACATATTTACTGCAATTCAACATGGAGAGGATTTTTTTTCTATAGATATTGACGACGAAAAACGGACTAAGGGCAACTTGGTCTTGGGAAAAGTTGTACACAGGTATGAAACTCGCATGCTCTGCTGCTCGAGCTCAAAATGAACGCAGTGTTAAAGGATGTCAGTGTACCAAAATAATCTTTACAATCCAACCATTTCACGCATGTTGCTCAAATTATTGTCTTACATTATCTTTACAGAGATACAAATGTTATTATTCAAGCAACGAAACTGTCGGAAACAATGTCTGAATTGATTAAGCCAATTTCTACTTTTTCAGGATTAGAGATACATAAATGGTTAAGAGAGTTGTCAAGTCTTTATCCTCCATCTACAAACAACGGCATGCCAAAATCTCAGGTAAGGTACTTTGATCTGATTTAAATCCATGCATTCATATACATTCATGCAATACATCTATCCATTCTTGCAATTAATCTCAGCTCCAGATTCCCAAAATATTTATTATCTGCCATAGCTTTGAAAAAATGTAGCTAGATAAGCACTTTAAAAGCTGGAGTGTTTTGCAGACACCCTTGCCCCAAATATGCCAGACTACTACTATTTGACATAACATGAGTTACATTTTAGGCTTCTGTTACTAGACCTTCAAAATGGGCCTCCCGTGTCTCACACTGGCAAGTTTTCCCTTTGATTTAACGTCTACCATGTTCTTAATGGGTTCAATACGTAGGTTAAATCAAATCCACTGGGGTCCAGAATTATTGAGTCCCTCGATGGAGATGATCAAAAAATACTGTATCAAATAAATAATACAAATACTGAGCTGTATTGTATGGTCCAAAAGAGAAAACAATTATATTATTTTATACTAATACAATTGTGCTGAAAAATAGGTGTTGTTTAACAATTAATTTTAAAAAAAACCTAAGAAGGTAGGGGTCAAAATGATTGGATCCCTTGTTTCCACCGTCCGCTTGCGAGGATAACATTGAGCCTTTTTCTCAAATGTTTTATGAAATTGGAGAACACTTTGGGAGGGACCTTAGACCATTCCTCCATACAGAATATTTCCAGATCCTTGATATCATTTGTTTACCCTTATGGACTGCCTTCTTCAATTCAAACCGCAGGTTTTCAACGGGGTTCAAGTCTGGAGACTGAGATGACAATTGCAAAATGGAATGAAATGGGTAAACCTACCTGAATTTGTCCAATAGAAACTCTCGTTTGCAACTGTTTGGACATCCTAGATCAGCTAGATGCAGGCAAGAGTGTTCAAGGCAATATTGAATGTGTCACTATCTGTCACATTGATTAATCCAATTTGTCTCTACCTTATACACTTTTAATTCGTAGGCTAGGTTGTAGCAACCTCATGATGGGTATAGGGAAAATTTGAGTATCATGTAGTAGACTAAACCTATTGATGCTACATTGAGCTGGGTGAATGGAACATGAATGACAGTCATTCAATATGCTTTAATAGAAATAAGGCCATGCTGATAAATCAAAAATGTTTTCTTCCCAAATATTAAACAGCACTGACTGCCACTGATGTTTAAATAAAATCAGTAAGGGCTTATATTTGTTTTTCTTGTCAAATGTATCACCATGTGCCTAAAACTATCCTGGAAATAGATGACGTGTAAGTAGCCTTACCTCACATTCTTTTTTTTCTGTCATAGTTGTGTCTTTAGTCACAGTAGGACACAAGGTCGGAAAACGATTTCAAACTGAAAACAAATCATTGCTCTTATTGGACACGTTCACATGCAGCACCTTTTCTGTTTCAAAACGTTTTGTCCCATTTGCTCCTACTGAACACGGCTCCGGTTTCCATTTAGAAGTGGGTAATGTCCTTTGTTTTCCTTCTACGCAGCCTTTGTAGCCAAAAGTGTTGACGAGTGATGCCATATAAGTGTTCACTATCACTGCCTCTCTCTAAGGGAATTGAGTCAACTGGCCCAACAGGTCATGTTATTGTATGTAGCACACTTTCGTTGGCACTAATGAATCCAACGAAAATGTGAATTTGATATTTCCCCCGAGCTATCAAGATTAGTGGAGCGATATCAGGGTACCTTATTTGTGCTTGATCTCTCTGTGATTTTGATATGTTATTTCTCTCATGTTGACTTTACTCAGGCCTAGACGATTGAAAATGTTTAGACCAATAAACCTCTTCAACCAGATTAGAATATCCTCATGTATTAACACTTTACATAACCATGTTCTTATTCCTGTGTAAATATTTCTGTAAGTACAGTGTAGTAAAGAGCATCAGGCCTACTCATTGTTTTACTGTATTACAACAGTATACCTAATGTAAACCTTAGCCCTACCCCAAACCCATACCATAATCCTACTTACAGTGCGAGTACATTGTAACAATAAGTCATGACAATAGCATTTACCCTGTACTCTGTGTACACTTACTGTTAGTAATTACAGCGAGTCCTAAGAGCACTGTAATGTAAAGTATGACCCCCTTGTTTTCTTGATGATGGGGTAGGGGTAGGGGTAGGCCTACTGCTGACTAAAGTTATATGTTACCCCCTAGAGATAGATCTCTATGATGTGTATGACAGGTAAACACCTTGACCAAACCGGCCTGCGCGTGCGGTATCGTGTGCATGTTGATTTTGTCAGTCCCCACCAGACGCGTTCATGACACGTAGGTTAAAATAGCGAAAGCAACTGTGAACCAACTATATTCATTTGGGGACAGGTTGAAACACACATTAAATATTCATGGACATTTGGCTAGCTTGCTGTTGCTAACTAATTTGTCCTGGGAGGTGAACATTGGGTTGTTATTTTACCTTAACCTGTGTGTCATGAATGGGCCTTTTTGTTGTTGGATCTTTGTATAATTTTGACCTCGAGTCTCTACTCTGACAATTAATCCACAGTTAAAGAGGAAACCTACTAAGTTAGTTTCTAGTTAATTTTCTATGAATAAGCTCTCACCCACGTGGGTTAGTATTCTCCTGAAAACCAATGAGTAGATGGGAGAGGCAGTACTTGCAGCACGTCTAGCGTCTCAAATATAATAAATGTTTTATTTTAGTGCCTGGCTATGCAGACGCCTGTGAGCAGTTTGGATGAAATAATGGAATAACATATACTGTATGTGTACATTTATTTTGCAATGATCGCGCACGCGATGTGGCTGGTCTAGTCAGGGTATAACATGCAATATAGGCTTGTATTATGTATATGGATGTAGGATGTACAGAGTGGTATGTTATAGACACTTTGAATGAATTAGGCTGTTTGGATGAGGTTTGATGAGGTTTGAATGAGGGGTGTGCTGATTAGTCAGACAAAACAAGTAACGGATATGGGCAATTTTCTGGATCCGTTTGTGAGCCGAGTATTGTTTGTATTCGGGTGCCAGCAAGCATCTTTCTCATGTCAGTCAGTCACAGAGTTTCTAAACCACACTGTACTGTCTTTGGGTCCAGCCTATAGACAGAAACTAAGACAGGAAGCTCCAGCTCTCAGGTCTGTTCAACGTTTGTCCGACCAATCTGATTCCACGCTTCAAGATTGCTTCGATCACGTGGATTGGGATATGTTCCGCATTGCGTCAAACAACAACATTGACGAATACGCTGATTCGGTGAGCGAGTTCATTAGCAAGTGCATTGGCGATGTCGTACCCACAGCAACTATTAAAACATTCCCCAACTAGAAACCGTGGATTGATGGCAGCATTCGCGCGAAACTGAAAGCGCGGACCACTGCTTTTAACCAGGGCAAGGTGACCGGAAACATGACCGAATACAAACAGTGTAGCTATTCCCTCTGCAAGGCAATCAAACAAGCTAAGCGTCAGTATAGAGACAAAGTAGAGTTGCAATTCAACGGCTCAGACACAAGAGGTATGTGGCAGGGACTACAGTCAATCCCGGATTACAAAATGAAAACCAGCCCTGTCGCAGACCAGGATGTCTTGCTCCCAGACAGACTAAACAACTTCTTTACTCGCTTTGAGGACAATACAGTGCCACTGACACGGCCAGCTACCAAAACCTGCAAACTCTCCTTCACTGCAGCCGAAGTGAGTAAAACATTTAAACGTGTTAACCCTCGCAAGGCTGCAGGCCCAGACGGCATCCCCAGCCGCGTTCTCAGAGCATGCGCAGACCAGCTGGCTGGTGTGTTTACGGACATATTCAATCAATACTTATCCCAGTCTGCTGTTCCCACATGCTTCAAGAGGGCCACCATTGTTCCTGTTCCCAAGAAATCTAAGGTAGCTGAGCTAAATGACTACCGCCCCGTAGCAATCACTTCCGTCATCATGAAGTGCTTTGAGAGACTAGTCAAGGACCATATCACCACCCTACCTGACATCGACTACAGCTCAGCATTTAACAACATAGTACCCGCCCTGTGCAACTGGGTTCTGGACTTCCTGACGGGCCGCCCCCAGGTGGTGAGGGTAGGTAACAACATCTCCACCCCGCTAATCCTCAACACTGGGGCCCCACAAGGGTGCGTTCTGAGCCCTCTCCTGTACTCCCTGTTCACCCACGACTGAGTGGCCTTGCACGCCTCCAACTCAATCATCAAGTTTGCAGACGACACTACAGTGGTAGGCTTGATTACCAACAATGACGAGACGGCCTACAGGGAGGAGGTGAGGGCCCTCGGAGTGTGGTGTCAGGAAAATAACCTCACACTCAACGTAAACAAAACAAAGGAGATGATCGTGGACTTCAGGAAACAGCAGAGGGAGCACCCTCCTATCCACATTGACGGGACACCTGTGTAAATGGTCCACCCACACAGACAGCATGGTGAAGAAGGCGCAGCAGCGCCTCTTCAACCTCAGGAGGCTTAGAAATTCGGCTTGTCACCAAAAGCACTCACAAATTTTTACAGATGCACAATCGAGAGCATCCTGTCGGGCTGTATCACCGCCTGATACGGCAACTGCTCCGCCCACAACCGTAAGGCTCTCCAGAGGGTATTGAGGTCTGCACAGCGCATCACCAGGGGCAAACTACCTGCCCTCCAGGACACCTACACCACCTGATGTCACAGGAAGGCCATAAAGATCATCAAGGACAACAACCACCCGAGCCACTGCCTGTTCACCCCGCTATCATCCAGAAGGCGAGGTCAGTACAGGTGCATCAAAGCTGGGACCGAGAGACTGAAAAACAGCTTCTATCTCAAGGCCATCAGACTGTTAAACAGCCACCACTAACATTGAGTGGCTGCTGCCATACATGTAAAAAATGTATCACTAGCCACTTTAAACAATGCCACTTAATATAATGTGTACATACCCTACATTACTCATCTCATATGTATATACTGTACTCTATACCACCTACTGCATCTTGCCATCTTTATGTAATACATGTATCACTAGCCACTTTAAACAATGCCACTTAATATAATGTTTACATACCCTACATTACTCATCTCATATGTATATACTGTACTCTATAACACCTACTGCATCTTGCCATCTTTAAATACATGTATCACTAGCCACTTTAAACAATGCCACTTAATATAATGTTTACATACCCTACATTACTCATCTCATATGTATATACTGTACTCTATACCACCTACTGCATCTTGCCATCTTTATGTAATACATGTATCACTAGCCACTTTAAACAATGCCACTTAATATAATGTTTACATACCCTACATTACTCATCTCATATGTATATACTGTACTCGATACCATCTACTGCATCTTGCCTATGCCGTTCTGTACCATCACTCATTAATATATCTTTATGTACATATTCTTCATCCCTTTACACTTGTATGTATAAGGTAGCTGTTGTGAAATTGTTAGGTTAGATTACTCGTTGGTTATTACTGCATTGTCGGAACTAGAAGCAGAAGCATTTCACTACACTCACATTAACATCTGCTAACCATGTGTATGTAACAAATAAAATTTGATTAGATTCATGTGTGAGGTTCTATGTGGTCGAAATACCTTAACTGGCTCGTTTGCCTGTGTGTAAAGAGAAGGGCAGTCTGTACATTGATCCTGCTGCTTTGATTGGATCGATTGAAGTTGTTTCTCCATCCACTCACTTCATAATTTCACCCGATCACTTTTCCTCGTATGTGGTCTGACAATTTAGATTGCTGCTGCCTGCTACTATGATAAATCACATGGCAAGGACGTTATTAAACTATCAATGTGCATAATATCTAACAAGCGGGGCAAGTGTAGGGAAAAGTTTAACCGGTGATGCACATTCTGACCGAGTGACAGCAAACTTGGCTGCCTGCTGCAAGTTGAAGGCACACAGACCCACCCCTCTGCACGCTGCTCCAAATCTGCAGGTTTTTTTGCAGTGAGAATGTGCAGTGAGTTATTTTGCCAACATCTAATTAGGCATATTAAAACACTTATGTATCATCCGATCCGACTATCAACTGTCAACTTGCGGATACAATTCCGAACACGAGTATGGCCATGTCGGCACACCCAGAGTTTGTATCCTAAGCAGCCTGCCTACACATAGTTTGAAGTACAATAGACAAACATATCTACTGTAGCAGGTCAAAGCTGTGTGTTGGAAAACCTTGGTAGAGCATGGGTGGAGTAGTTATTGTGGTGCTCATGAATTTCCTTGCTTTTTCGACCAATGCCTACTTCTCTGCCATCACTATCACCTCATAATGCACTCGAGAGCATTTATAAGCGCATGATAACGTACTGACAAGATACACAGTGGCACGCCCCTAATTAAGTCGGTGGCACACAGCAACATGCGTGCAGTTCCTTGTTGCTAGAACGTGCTAGAACGTGCAGTTCCTTGTTGCTATGTATAAGACCGTGTAATAAGATTATCTGAACCTAGTCGGGATGCCAAATTTCTCCCCACAACACTACCTCCCTCAATCACATTTCCTCTGCCAAAGAGGTGATGATGAGGGAAGTAGAGATGTCAAGTCGCCTAGCAGACATGTTTGGAGGCCTGTAGAATCAATGTATGGTACATGCAGCTCTAGCCTAGAGAATGGGAGATCTTGTATAAACATGATACGATCGAAAGAAAGAAAGCAGGATGAATAAAACCAATTCCTTGGCCTATTCCCTTCCCCTAGCCCCCACGTCTTCAGTTTTTTCAGATCTGACTGAGTGGATAAGTGCATCCGGTTGCTTCCCAGTCAAAATAGTTCGGTAGAGTTTGCATTTATAATGTAGAAAGTTTGTGATGTTTTTGTTCATTATGGACTTCGGTAAGGATTTTTTGGCTCTTCAGGCACACCCAAAAAATTATTGAGGCAAGCCTATGTCGCAAGTCTATGCCCCTTCGTTGGTGACTGGTCAATAGTATGGATTTTCAATAAAGACTTTGTTTTCATTCAATGAAAGACAGGTAATTTCCATGCACATTTTTTAATTGAGAAATACTATACCAAACTAAGATCTCCTCAGCAAAAACTTCAAAATTAATGACAGATTTCTTGAGTTATCTTATATTAATTATGACTGTTTTGAGGAAGTGGCTATGGCGTCTCAAAATGGACAAACAGTACTATTGCAGCTTTTTAATAATTTGTCAAGTGAAGGTCTTTTAAAGGTGTATGCGAGCACACTCGTTTGGAACGCCAGCCGCCAGCCGAATTGAAGCATGCTGATGCCTTAAGTCAGCAATGTGATGGTGGCGATTCCCTCTAGTCTTTTGCAATGGTCTTATGGGAGCTTCGACCATATTGCTTACTTAATCTTACACCTATCCAGTTCCTTCCGGTCTGAAACACCAAAGGTGTAGGGGGTTGTTTTCATTTCAGACAGGGCTTTTCTTTAGGCCATTTATTAGAAAGCATTTAGGGGGAGCTGGCACAGTGGTAACATTGTACTAGGTTTGGGAGCTATACTGTATATACCGAATACCGGGGTATGAACAACTCTGAACAGTTAATTTTGAGATGTGTCTGTTACTTGAGCTCTGTGAAGCATTTATTTGAGCTGCAATATCTGAGGCTGGTAACTAATGAACTTATCCTCTACAGCAGAGGTAACTCTGGGTCTTCCTTTCCTGTGGCGGTCCTCATGTGATCCGGTTTCATCATAGCGCTTGATGGTTTTTGCGACTGCACTTGAAGAAACTGACAAAGTAATGATGGACTGTCGTTTCTCTTTGCATTTTTGAGCTGTTCTTGCCACAATATGGACTTTTACCAAATAGCTATCTTCTGTCACCTTCTACCTTGTCACAACACAACTGATTGGCTCAAACACATTAAGAGGGAAATAAATTCCACAAATTAACTTTTAACAAGGCATACCTGGTAATCGGAAAAGCATTCCAGGTGACTACCACATTTAACACTTTTTTGGTTACTACATGATTCCATATGTGTTATTTCATAGTTTCATAGTCAAAATAAAGAGAAACCCTTGAATGAGCAGGTGTGTCCAAACTTTTGACTGGTACTGTAAGTAAGTTGCTGAATGAATAAGGTCACGGCGCATCATATTGTTTTAGCTTTCTGCAGTGTTTGAGAGGTCAAAAACCTTTGCATGAGTTATCTGTACAGCTGCCACTGCAGCTTGATTTCCTTGTGTTTTTTTCTCCTCTCAGTTCTGGGCCCATATGCTCCTCCCCTATCTTCTCCGAGCAGAGCAGGCAGGCCCTTTGTCCTAGCGACTCCCAGACTCCAAACAGAAACAGTGTGTACCCAGTACTGTTCCTCCGTCAGACAAGCTTGCCTCAAAACTTTGTTAATTTTCACAATGTATCTCATTCACACTCACCAAAAATGACATTTGGTAGCTCCTACCTATATATGTATAATCTACCTATAATGTATAGCTGGATTGCCTGTCTTTGCAATTTGTTAATTTTCGTTTATGCTCGTTAACATATTTAGCTAGCAGCCTCCGTGGAAATTCCCCATTATTTGTGCACAATTTGTTAGCATTCTTGCAGTAGACTGCCAATGGGATTTTTTTGCGGGGGGTTTTGGAGCCCCTTGTGTACTAAGCTGGTAATACCGTAAATCCCGGCGTGAGAGAAGGATGGTATGAGGATATGAACGTCTGGTTACCGCCCAACCCTACTTTTGGGACCTACTTCCCAATCCATTTGACTGTGATCCTGGGTCAATTGAACATGCCGGCAAGTGAAATCAAACAGCTGGTCGAGCTGTCATGTGACCGAACGCATTTGCGTGTCACTATGGAGTTTTGGTTCCTGACTCAAAGGGAATATACCCTGGCGTCTCCCTCTGAGCATTAATGCCACGTTCAAGACAACTGGGAACTCTAAGTGTCTAATAACTCTAATGCTAAGACTGGGAAAAATCATTTTTTGAACGGTCATCCAACTGAATTCTTTCTGGAGCCCTGACTTTCTGACCTGAAGACCACTGATGTCATGATTTGATCTCGTATTTTTCTGAGTTGTTTTGAAAGCACCATCAGTGCTCTCGTCTGCATTAAAACCAAACATCGAACCAGGTTGGATGTGACTGCAGAGATGAGGTGCGCACTGTTGACCCCTGACTTTTAGAAGCTCCGACGTGACATGCATCAAGCACACCCATCTCAGCACACCCATCTCAGCACACCCATCTCATTAGTGGTGGTGAGATAAGATACATTATGTCAGACTCATTTGTAAGTGACTGCCCTAGCCCCAAATAAAAAGAGTAAACATTGGTTGTTAATTGTGTAATACTTTTCACATGGTTGGGGTCGCAAGAATTTTCAAAATAGGGTCGTAGGCCAAAAAGCTGGACAACCAGAGCTGAACCCAGAACAGTAGCCGAGGGCATTGTAATGCAGGCTCACGTTCCAGCCATTCACAGCCACAACAATGGCAGGTTGTGTACGAGGGTCGAGCAGTCGTGTTGGTACAGTCTATTAGCTTTCTGTCCACCCTGCGACAGCAGTACAGTGATCCAACCCACCCCCTCCATGACCACTGTAACTGGTTACTTCCTCCTCTCCCATATGTAACAGTTTAGGCCTCCTATAGAGCTACCCTTTATTTGACACAGAAAGCTGGGCTTTTGTGTGGGTGTTTGCCATATGCTGTATATAGTGCACGTAATGACGCGTTAAGTTCCACCTATTAGTGTTGGGCACACGTTGAAATGTCCAGTGATTGATGGTTCGAACACTCGACACGTCACAGGTAAAGCATACTGTGTGTAAGTATAGCCGGGCTAGTCATGTAGAATAATGTGACTTCTTGGAAACACGTTGCATGCAGGGCCCACCAGTGGGTTGAGAAAAAGGAGAAACCCACCTGGCTTGGTTTGGTCCCTGTATGAGTTAGAATGAGTGAGTTAGTATGAGTTAGTTACATTGTAAATAGTATGAGTGAGTAAGTATGAGTTAGTTACATTGTAAATAGGATGAGTGAGTAAGTATGAGTTAGTTACATTGTAAATAGGATGAGTGAGTAAGTATGAGTTAGTTACATTGTAAATAGGATGAGTGAGTAAGTAAGAGTTAGTTACATTGTAAATAGGATGAGTGAGTAAGTATGAGTTAGTTACATTGTAAATAGTATGAGTGAGTAAGTATGAGTTAGTTACATTGTAAATAGTATGAGTGAGTAAGTATGAGTTAGTTACATTGTAAATAGGATGAGTGAGTATGAGTTAGTTACATTGTAAATAGGATGAGTGAGTAAGTATGAGTTAGTTACATTGTAAATAGGATGAGTGAGTAAGTATGAGTTAGTTACATTGTAAATAGTATGAGTGAGTAAGTATGAGTTAGTGGAAATAGAATGCTTTTGTATCCGGCCATAATGATGATACAAAGAAGGTGTTACAACATCATTACCTGCAGGTGATTGAGGCATAGTACACGTTGCCAAGGTTTGTACTTTTGGGTTTTGGTTATGTAACTGGGACCAGAGCTAAGTGCTTACACACTCACGTCACCCACATGTCTGTTGTCTGTCAGGTCCTGTCCTTGCTAGTTCAGAGTGTGTGTGTGTGTTTGCGAGAGAGCGATAGCACTTAATCACTCCCGAGCTCTGGAGAGACAGGGCTGTGTGTGTGTGTGTGTGTGTGTGGGGGGGTTGTGTGTGTGTGTCCAAGCGGGCCTCTCCTTGCCTCTTCGTCTTTCCCCTCTCCAGAGTCCAGCAAGGGACCCAGCAAAAGGGCAGGCCGCCCCTGCCTCTCTCGCTTTGCGGTGAGGCCTGGAGAGGGGTGTGTGTGGAGACCAAGGTTATTATAGTAAATGTGAACTGAAACAAATCATTTTGGGGAGCGAAAAACAGTTTATTAAAATAAAATAATGAAGAAAATAGCTTATCTTCAAAAACGAAATAAAATAAAAACATAATAAATTCTGTTTAGTTGTGCAGAAATCTAGTAGGGTTTTCTAGCATTTTTTTATTATGGGGCTTTTGATCTTCTGGTGGGTAAATGCTGCCAGTAGATAGCGATGTTTCAAGTAGGCCTAGCTTGTGCATCACTATCACTAGCTAGTAGTAAATAATTGGGTGAGCGAGGAGCATGAGCGTGAACAATGTAGCAGCAAATTTTCTTCTTGTTCGTTGGAATAATGTGTAGAATTGCAGGAAATTAGCTTTTAAAATTGCAAAATATGACAATTGAGGTTTATGACAGAGGGAAATGAAGGAGAGGGGAATTGAGAGTGAAATCAGAGGACAGGACTGGACTAGTGTGCCCTGCCAGTTACTCACTCACCAAGTACTCTTTTATTCCAAATGCAATTCTGCAACTTAACAAATGTTGGACTAATTGCACTTTAAAATTTTTTATTTACCTTTATTTAACCAGGCAAGTCAGTTAAGAACAAATTCTTATTTTCAATGACGGCATAGGAACAGTGGGTTAACTGCCTGTTCAGGGGCAGAACGACAGATTTTTACCTTGTCAGCTCGGGGATTTGAACTTGTCCAACGCTCTAACCACTAGGCTACCCTGCCGCCCCTTAGCACTTGTACTATGAAATTGCACTTACCCTGCCTATTTAAAAAAAAATATCCTTTGCTATTTATTTGACATTTTTCAATGTTATATGTTTTATGACTGCTGCAAGATGAATTGTGGACATTTGAGGACATTCAAGTTTTCTGAATCACTGGTATCTATCCAGGCCTATTCTGTTGTTCCAGTTTCTCTCTTTTCCCCCATCAGTTGATCACTGTTGATCACTGGGTTTCTTTCCCCCCTATCCCTCTTTCTGACACTTCTATCCCTGTTTTTATGTATTCCTTTTCTTATTTTCTCTCTGTTTGCTTCTGTTTCCGACTCTTTCTTTCTCGACGTTTCTCCCCCTCCCCCACATCTCTTCGCCTTGTAAAGTTGCTTATTTCTCTCCCTCTCTCTCACGCGCTCTCTGTCTCTCTCTCTATCCCTCTCTCTCTATCCCTCTCTCTTTCCATGGAGTGGGTCATTCCAGGTCTGATTTGTTTTATGTCTGTTTTGTACTTGTAGTGACCCAGCCAGAGATGCAGTAAAACACATCGCCTTGTGTTTTCTCTTGCTCTGTCTCTCGCTCTCTCTCGTTCCTTTTCGGAATTTCTTGGCAGTCGGGAGCCATTTCTGAGCCATTTTTGGTATTGCGTCATGTGATGTGATAGGGAGCCAGCCGCTCATTGGGCTCCGTCGTTTCGGAGAAGGCCCCCTTCTCTCTCACTCCACCAGCATTCCACCCTCTAGTTTTTCCAGCTTTGTTATAGGTCTGGATGTGATTCCGTCTCCGACTTTTGTGTGTCGGGATGTGGTCCGTAAGCTCATTGCTGACATTCTTGAGACATGATGCTGTGAAGTTTTTATTCCGTCTCTTTCCTGCTTGTCTGTGAGCAGTTAAGGCAAATTATCACTTTTAGAAATTCCTGTTTGCATCCTTCTCCCCCTTCCCCTTCTCATTAAGTTAGGGCAAATGATCACTTTTAGAAAATCCTCTCTGCATCCTTCTCCCCCTTCCCCTTCTCATTAAGTTAGGGCAAATGATCACTTTTAGAAAATCCTCTCTGCATCCTTCTCCCCCTTCCCCTTCTCATTAAGTTAGGGCAAATGATCACTTTTAGAAAATCCTCTCTGCATCCTGCACAATATATATTTCTGCACAATATATATTTCACAAATTATATTCCATCTAAAAAATTTCAAAAGTTTAAATTTGTAAAAATAATTATACATTTCTATTTTCGCATTTTGAATTACATTTATCAAAAACTCATATACAGTACCAACGATACATTGTGGCTTTGAGATGAAGAAAGAAACAGCCTGCTGGTGGCTTCTGTGATGGAGTGAATCGGATAAGTAGGTACTAAAGTACCCAAAAAGTTTTGTCATGTTATTTTGCAGGTAGATGATAACAATCAAAGATAGCCACCTATCTAAGTGCACCGGTCCATGCAAAATGAACTGTCCCACTCGGGTCTAGCATGCGATAAGCTAGCAAGCTACAACTCCATCAACATTGCACGTTTTGCAGAAATGAATGGTCAAATACAAATCTGATTAATGTAATTGTTTATTTCAAGGTATGTCTTTATTTTAGTTGAACTGCCTGATCATCATTGGCCACTATAACTTGTAGGATATCATGGTAGCCAATGTTTGTGTTATCCACTATACCTGAATTTACTATTACTGCTGCTAGTAACGTTAGCACTCAGGTTAGCATGTGAGTAGCAATAGCTACCATCAGCTAACAACAGAGTTTTAGCCAGTTTGGTCATAAGCGTTCAATGTCTACTATGATGGTAAAGGTTTAGGAGAAATGCTGATGTGCTGAACTGCTAATAAGTGATGTGTTTCAAAGCTTGTAGGGGTAAGCCAGCAGGTGTGTAAAAGGTTGACAAACTAAAAGCCTGTGTGCTGTATAAGTGATACAAATATTTTTAGCAGATACAGAATAAAGAAATCCCAGGATACGGTCATTCAGAGTGCCCCTTCCTTGCCTCCTTATCTCCTTTATTGCTTGACCACAAGCCTGGAACGACTGGATAGGTGAAACCAATGGCTAGTTTCCCTTTACCTGTCCACTTTTATATGCTCAGTAACAATAAAGAGACAAGGAAATTAGGTATTTTGTGAGGGTTGGAACACTGCCATGGTCAGTTTTGAGCTTGCCCACAACTATACTGCTCTGCTCTTTGCAATAGGATCTTGCAACAGTGCCAATGGTTAGAAGATACAGCGAACAGCAACAATGTTTGGAAATGTACACACCTCCGTACAAGATTCAAACCACCATGCACCCCTGATTTATTGACCGTGTTAAATTGGTTGAAATTGTGGGAGTGCATCTACTGTTTTCATTGAATGTCTTCAGGTGTTTGATCTACTACTTTTCAGTTTTAGCATAAATACAGCACCTATACTAAAGTCTATTAGTTGACCATTTTAAAGTGATTGCATGAGTTTTAAAGGGATAGTTCATCCGTTAGTCAAAGTTTGTCAGATGTTTACAAAAGTGGTCCTAGGTGTAACGCTTAACCTGTTATTGCCATCTGTTGTGTAGGCCTATATGATCCTGCTATTTGTATTAGGAGACATGGAAACTAAAGAAATGATAAAGGTTGGCCTAATTATATCTAATGTCATCTAATTTAATCTAATTAGATGGTGTCAAACTTCCTCATTCATTTTGTAATGAGACATGCATGTCGCAGGACCTACAATACTGATGGTGCAACAAGCATCCTTTCCTGGACCTTTTCTTGAGGTATGAAAACATCAAAGATGTCACATTTCTGGATGAACAAACCCTTTACCTCCTCCAAGAGTAGAATTCTCGCCTACAAACACCACCACTGCCTGGTGTTGTTCAATAATTCAGTACGATAGTTAGGCTCTATAGTAATATGGCTTACATAATGTAATAAATTATTGGTTCTCACAGTCCCAGTTGCTGGTAATGAACAGCGTTTAAGTGCTGGTCTAGGTTCAGATGTCCCGTGAGTCCCATGTCCTCCAGAGCTCAAAGTATCACAGCAGAGTGCTTATCTAGGATCAGTCTTTTAGAACATAATTCATTAAATTAGGCTATAGGGACAGGGAGGACCTGATCCTAGATCAGCACTTCTACTCTGTCACTGTTTTTCAGTACCAGCACAGATCATCTTTGAAAACATCCAACTGATCCGGATACAGTTCCTAATATGCTTCCGGATACCATTCCTTAGTCTTGGCCATAGATAATTATGCATCATTATGGTTGTGACTCATGCATGTTATTTCAGTCATTTGAATGAAGTAATCAGAAGCGGAGAGGATGAGTCACTCTGCAAGCTCTTCTTTCCTGTCGACTAGTTAGTCGGTGCTGCTAGATTGACTACCTGGGCCTGGGGTGTATTCAACTGAGTTCAATGGTTCACAATGTTGCTTTTACCACCCACTCCAAATGGAACGTTGTGGTCAGGTTTACGGAAGGGAAAGGGAATACCTAGTCAGTTGCACAACAATGCATTCAACTGAAATGTGTCTTCCAGGTGCTGCCTTAATTTATGTCCACGTCATCGGCGCCCAAGGAGCAGTTGTTGTTTGGTGTTAAATAGTGGTGGAAAAGGTTGTTGTTTGGTGTTAAATAGTGGTGGAAAAGCTTGATGTTTGGTGTTAAATAGTGGTGGAAAAGGTACTCACTGGTCATACTTGAGTAAAAGTAAAGATACCTTAATAGACAATGACTCAAGTAAAAATCACCCATTAAAATGCTACTTGAGTAAAAGTCTAAAAGTATTTGGTTTAAACTATACTTAAATATAAAAAGTAAATGTAATTGCTAAACTATACTTAAGTATCAAAAGTAAATGTAATTGCTAAACTATACTTAAATATCAAAAGTAAAAGTAGAAATCATTTAAAATTCCTTATATTAAGCAAACTAGATGGCAACTTTAATTTTTTTTTAAGTTAAAAAATAAAGATTGACGGATAGCCGGGGCCCGCTCCCAACAATTTACAAACAAAGCAGATCAGAGGCAGTAGAGATGAACAGGGAAGTTCTCTTGATAAGTGCGTGAAATTTATAATGTTCCTGTCCTGTTAAGCATTCAAAATGCAACGAGTACTTTTGGGTGTCAGGGAAAATGTATGAAATAAAAAGAACATGATTTTCTTTCTGAATATAGTGAAGTAGAAGTAAAAGTTGTCAAAAATAAAAGTTGTGCCTTTTACTGAGGAATGGCTTCCGTCTGGACACTACCATAAAGGCATGCTTGGGGGAGTGCTGCAGAGATGGTTGTCCTTCTGGAATGTTCTCCCATCTCCACAGAGGAAATCTAGAGCTTTGACAGAGTGACCTTCAGGTTCTTGGTCACCTTCCTGACCAAAGCCCTTCTCCCCCGATTGCGATTGCGCAGTTTGGCCGGGGGGCCAGCTCTAGGAAGAGTCTTGGTGGTTCCAAACTTCTTCCATTTAAGAATGATGGAGGCCACTGTGGGGACCTTCAATGCTACAGAAATGTTATTTTTACCTTTCCTCAGATCTGTGCCTCGACACAATCCTGTCTCGGAGCTCTACGGACAATTCCTTCAACCTCATGGCTTGGTTTTTGCTCTGACATGCACTGTCAACTGTGGGACCTGATATAGATAGGAGTATGCCTTTCCAAATCATGTCCAATCAATTGAATTTACTATAGGTGGACCAGCAAATAAGGTATTTATGTTTTTTATTTTTAATAAATTAGCAAAAATGTCAAAACTGTTTTGCTTGTGTGTAGATTGCAAAATATTTTTATTTATTTAACCGATTTTAGAATAAGGCTGTGACGTAACAAAATGTGGAAAAAGTGAAGAGGTCTGAATACTTTCCCGAAGGCACTGTATAGCCCTAGGCAATGCTCTTGGTTCATTTAATGTGCAGGGCAGCATACAGTTAGCCTACAATGATAGTGAATTTGTATTTGATTTTGAATAGCGTAGTAATAGAGCATTTTTAAAAATGTTTTCATAATTCATTGGCTAAAACATTAACTTTAGCGATACAGAATATCTCACCACTGTGCCTTTCAATCTCCTCCACTCTCCTTAATTCCTTTCTGGAGCAGGCAGAGGGGCTGTCAACAGTTTAGTGAAATAGTTTTCTTTTTGAAAGCATGTTACTATCGATGTTCCCGAACGGATTTCACAAGGAATGTTTTGCAGGACCAGGGTTGGAGAACCCATGTCATACAACATTTGGGCGTAATATCACCTGTTGCGCAGTGAGAGCATGCTCCTCAAACAGTGGTTGATGTGTGGAGTAAAATAAGTGTCAGATTTATTTCTCAGTGTCACGCCCTGGTCAAAGTATTTTGTGTTTATCTTTATGTATTTGGTCAGGCCAGGGTGTGGCATGGGGTTTTTGTAATTGTGGTGTGTTTGTCTTGGGGTTTTGGTGGTGGTATTGGGATTGTAGCTTAGTGGGTTATCTAGCAAAGTCTATGGCTGTCTGGAGTGGTTCTCAATCAGAGGCAGGTGCTTATCGTTGTCTCTGATTGGGAACCATATTTAGGCAGCCATATTCTTTGAGTTTGTCGTGGGTGATTGTCCTTAGTGTCCTATGTGTACTCTCTGTTAGTTTGCACCAGATAGGCTGTTTCGGTTTCGTTTATTGTTTTTTGTAAGTTCGTGTTTCTTTGTTGTATTAAACATGGATCGCAATCGACATGCTGCAGTTTGGTCCGACTCTCCTTCATCACCACTAGAAAACCGTAACAGGATCACCCACCACCAACGGACCAAGCAGCGTGTTAACAGGCAGGAACCACAGGAGAGGCAACAGAGGCAGCAGCAGCTGCAGTGGGAGAGGCTGCACCACCTGGAGAAATGGACATGGGAGGAAGAACTGGACGGTAAAGGACCCTGGGCTCAGCCTGGAGAATATCGCCGCCCCAAGGAAGAACTGGAGGCGGCGAAAGCTGAGAGGCGCAGATATGAGGAGGCAGCACGGCGTAGCGGATGGAAGCCTGAGAATCAGCCCCAAAAATTTCTTGGGGGGCTCAGGGAGAGTGTGGCAGAGTCAGGAGTCAGACCTGAGCCAACTCTCCCTGTTTATCGTGAGGAGCCAAGGAGGAGACCAGAACCAGAGACTGTGAAGGAGTTAATGGGGAAATTGGAGGAGAGAGAAATGAGGGAGTTGCTGTGTTGGTGCTTTTTGCATGGAATTCGCCCGACGGAACGTGTTGGGGATTTGATGGCACCTGGGTTAGCGCTCCATACTCGTCCTGAGGTGCGTGTTAGTCGGCTGGTGAAGTTGGTGCCAGCCTCACGCACCAGGCCTCCTGTGCACATCCCTAGCCTTGCACATCCTGTGCCAACACTGCTCTCAAGATCTCCAGTACGCCTTCACGGTCTAGCCCATCCTGTGCCACCTCCACACTCCAGTCCTCCGGTAGCAGCTCCCCGCACCAGGCTTCCTGTGCGTGTCCTCGATCCAGTACCACCAGTTCCAGCACCATGCACCAGGCCTTCAGTGTGCCTCGCCTGTTCAGCGCAGCCAGCGCTTTTCTCCTCTCCTGCGCTGCTGGAGTCTCCCGCCTGTTTAGCGCAGCCAGAGCCTTTCTCCTCTCCTACACTGCCGGAGTCTCCCGCCTGTTCAGCGCAGCCAGAGCTGCCAGCCTGCATGGAGAAGCCAGAGCTGCCAGCCTGCATGGAGCAGCCAGAGCTGTCAGTCCGCATAGAGCAGCCAGAGCTGTCAGTCTGCATGGAGCAGCCAGAGCTGTCAGTCTGCATGGAGCAGCCAGAGATGTCAGTTTGCATGAAGCAGCCAGAGCTGTCAGTCTGCATGGAGCAGTCAGAGCTGTCAGTCTACATGAAGCAGCCCGAGCTGCCAGTCTGCAAGGAGCAGCCAGAGCTGTCAGTCTGCATGGAGCAGCCAGAGGTGCCAGTCTGCATGGAGCTGCCAGTCTGCAAGGAGCAGCCAGAGCTGTCAGTCTGCATGGAGCAGCCAGAGCTGCCAGTCTGCATGGAGCTGTCAGTCTGCATGGAGCAGCCAGAGCTGCCAGTCTGCATGAAGCAGCCAGTCTGCATGGAGCAGCCAGAGCTGTCAGTCTGCATGGAGCAGCCAGAGCTGCCAGTCTGCATGGAGCTGCCAGTCTGCATGAAGCAGCCAGAGCTGTCAGTCTGCATGGAGCAGCCAGAGCTGCCAGTCTGCATGGAGCTGCCAGTCTGCAAGGAGCAGCCAGAGCTGTCAGTCTACATGAAGCAGCCAGTGCTGTCAGTCTGCAAGGAGCCGTCAGTCTGCAAGGAGCTGTCAGTCTGCAAGGAGCTGCCAGTCTGCAAGGAGATGTCAGTCTGCAAGGAGCTGTCAGTCTGCAAGGAGCCGCCAGTCTGCCCAGCGCCGCCAGTGCCGCCAGTCTGCCCAGCGCCGCCAGTGCCGCCAGTCTGCCCAGCGCCGCCAGTGCTCCCAGTCTGCCCAGCGTCACCAGTCTGCCCAGCATCGCCAGTCTGCCCAGCGTCGCCAGTCTGCCCAGCGTCGCCAGTCTGCCCAGCGCCGCCAGTCTGCCCAGCGCCGCCAGTCTGCCCAGCGCCGCCAGTCTGCCCAGCGTCGCCAGTCTGTCAGGATCAGTTAGATCCGCCAGTCAGCCAGGATTCGCCAGTCTGCCAGGATCCACCAGTCAGCCAGGATCCACCAGTCTTTCAGGATCCGCCAGAAGTGCCAGTCAGCCAGGATCCGCCAGAAGTGCCAGTCGGCCAGGATCTGCCAGTAGTGCCAGTCGGCCAGGATCTGCCAGTCGGCCAGGATCTGCCAGTCGGCCAGGATCCGCCAGTCAGCCAGACTCTTCCAGATCTGCCAGACTCTTCCAGATCTGCCAGTCAACCAGACTCTTCCAGATCTGCCAGTCAACCAGACTCTTCCAGATCTGCCAGTCAACCAGACTCTTCCAGATCTGCCAGTCAACCAGACTCTTCCAGATCTGCCAGTCAACCAGACTCTTCCAGATCTGCCAGTCAACCAGACTCTTCCAGATCTGCCAGTCAACCAGACTCTTCCAGATCTGCCAGTCAGCCAGGATCTTCCAGATCTGCCAGTCAGCCAGGATCTTCCAGATCTGCCAGTCAGCCAGGATCTGCCAGTCAGCCAGGATCTGCTGAAACCACCAGCCAGCCAGGATCTGGTAGATCTATCTACCTGCCTGAGCTTCCTCTCACTCCTGAGCTTCCTCTCACTCCTGAGCTTCCTCTCACTCCTGAGCTTCCTCTCACTCCTGAGCTTTCTCTCACTCCCGAGCTTCCCCTCAGTCCCGAGCTGCCTCAGTCCCGAGCTGTCCTTCAGTCCCGATCTGCTCCTCAGTCCAGTGGGGTTCTGGGTGAGGACTACTAGGCCATGGTCGGCGGCGTGGGGTGGACTATCCAGGGACGAAGGGAGAGGGGACTAAGACATTAACTGAGTGGGGTCCACGTCCCGCGCCGGAGCCGCCACCATGGACAGACGCCCACCCGGACCCTCCCTATTGTTTTGAGGTGCGTTCGGGAGTCTGCACCTTAGGGGGGTTCTGTCACGCCCTGGTCAAAGTTTTGTGTTTATCTTTATGTATTTGGTCAGGCCAGGGTGTGGCATGGGGTTTTTGTAATTGTGGTGTGTTTGTCTTGGGGTTTTGGTGGTGGTATTGGGATTGTAGCTTAGTGGGTTATCTAGCAAAGTCTATGGCTGTCTGGAGTGGTTCTCAATCAGAGGCAGGTGCTTATCGTTGTCTCTGATTGGGAACCATATTTAGGCAGCCATATTCTTTGAGTTTGTCGTGGGTGATTGTCCTTAGTGTCCTATGTGTACTCTCTGTTAGTTTGCACCAGATAGGCTGTTTCGGTTTCGTTTATTTTGTTTTTGTAAGTTCGTGTTTCTTTGTTGTATTAAACATGGATCGCAATCGACACGCTGCAGTTTGGTCCGACTCTCCTTCATCACCACTAGAAAACCGTAACACTCAGCTAATCATGTTAAACAAATGTTTCGCTATAAAACCCAAGTAACTTGGTTGGAAAGCGCACAGCACCATGTCTTTACCCCTGCACATATTCCTTCCCATTTAATAATGGACCATTCTAAATCAAAACTAATTTGGCATATTAGTAAAGACAAGATTAAATTGAAAAAAAGTCTGATGGGTGAAAATATGATCACTTGATGAGAGAACAGGGTGAAAGAAGAGGCAAGGAACATACCCAAGCTTTTTTGCTACTTTCTCAAATCATCAATAGCCTATAGTCACATCATGCAACTCATATATGTTTTGAAGACATTCTAAGGTTTGTATCATTCACAACTAAAGTTTCCAAATAACTCTAAAAGCTAGCATATTGGACCTGTTTCAAATGATCACGTATGCTCAACATAGACACTCATATGGGTACTCACTCCGGAATGGGAAAAATATCCTTTCTATTTTATTCAGCTAAGTTCAATTCTAATCTTCTTACTATATAATATAAAATAATGGCACTAAATAAACAAGCCTACAGCCTATGGCAGGGGCACAGCCAGACAACATACAGTAGACCAACTCATATTCTGTTCTTCTGAAATACTTTTTCTTCATATCATAATGTTTCTTAGACCTGACTACAATACATAATGGATTTATATTAAATAGATTTTAGACTTTTTAAAATGTAGATGTTCCAAAGGCCCGTATCAGCAGCTTGTGCCTGGAGATGCTAAACATGTTTATGTTAATTAACGGTCCGTTACCATGAGACCAGAATTATTTTGCATGACAGTAACCGCCACAGCCCTACCTGAGACCCTATAGTGACACTGTACAGTGAGTGACCTTTGACCCCCTGACCCATGGCGTGAAGAGGCGTGTCGGTCTGTAACATGTCATCCCGGCTCCCTTCGTGGCCCCTGTGTGCCCTAGATCGGTCAGCTCCTTCCTGTACAGTCAGGGTACACTATGGCCGGATTGGCCAGGGTGTGGAAAAAGAGGCCTCTGTCTGCATCGCATTCCATCAACTCCCATCACACACATTAGACACACCACAAGACCAGTCCCATCACATCACACACACACACCACAAGACCAGTCCCATCACATCACACACACACCACAAGACCAGTCCCATCACATCACACACACACCACAAGACCAGTCCCATCACATCACACACACACACCACAAGACCAGTCCCATCACATCACACACACACCACAAGACCAGTCCCATCACATCACACAAATCAAAGCAAATGTATTCATATAGCCCTTCTTACATCAGCTGATCATATGATAGGTAGGTCATATGATTGAGTAGTCTTCAGTAAAGACTTAAAATTAAATTTTGAGACCAAGTCTGCGTCTCTCACATGGGTAGGCAGACCATTCCATAAAAATGGAGCTCTCTAGGAGAAAGCCCTGCCTCCAGCTGTTTGCTTAGAAATTTTACGGACAATTAGGAGGCCTGCATCTTGTGACCGTAGCATACGTGTAGGTATGTACGGCAGGACCAAATCGAAAGATGGGTAGGAGCAAGCCCATGTAATGCTTTGTAGGTTAGCAGTAAAACCTTGAAATCAGCCCTTGCCTTAACAGGAAGCCGGTGTAGGGAGGCTAGCACTGGAGTAATATGATACCTTTTTTTGGTCAGGATTCTAGCAGCCGTATTTAGCACTAACTGAAGTGTATTTAGTGCTTTATCCAGGTAGCCGGAAAGTAGAGCATTGCAGTAGTCTAACCTAGAAGTAACAAAAGCATGGATACATTTTTCTGCATCATTTTTGGACAGAAAGTTTCTGATTTTTGCAATGTTACGTAGATGGAAAAAAGCTGTCCTTGAAACAGTCTTGATATGCTCGTCAAAAGAGAGATCAGGGTCCAGAGTAATGACGAGGTCCTTCACAGTTTTATTTGAGACGACTGTACAGCCATCAAGATTAATTGTCAGATTCAACAGAAGATCTCTTTGTTTCTTGGGACCTAGAACAAGCATCTCTGTTTTGTCCGAGTTTAAAAGTAGAAAGTTTGCAGCCATCCACTTCCTTATGTCTGAAACACAGGCTTCTAGCGAGGGCAATTTTGGGGCTTCACCATGTTTCATTGAAATGTACAGCTGTGTGTCATCCGCATAGCAGTGAAAGTTAACATTATGTTTTTGAATATATAGTGAAAACAATAGTGGTCCTAAAACGGAACCTTGCGGAACACCGAAATTTACAGTTGATTTGTCAGAGGACAAACCATTCACTGATATCTTTCTGACAGATAAGATCTAAACCAGGCCAGAACTTGTCTGTGTTGACCAATTTGGGTTTCCAATCTCTCCAAAAGACTGTGGTGATTGATGGTATCAAAAGCCGCACTAAGGTCTAGGAGCACGAGGACAGATGCAGAGCCTCGGTCTGACGCCATTAAAAGGTAATTTACCACCTTCACAAGTGCAGTCTCAGTGCTATGATGGGGTCTAAAACCAGACTGAAGCATTTCGTATAGATTGTTTGTCTTCAGGAAGGCAGTGAGTTGCTGTGCAACAGCCTTTTCTAATATTTTTGAGAGGAATGGAAGATTCGATATAGGCCGATATTTTTTTATATTTTCTGGGTCAAGGTTTGGCTTTTTCAAGAGAGGCTTTATTACTGCCACTTTTAGTGAGTTTGTTACACATCCGGTGGATAGAGAGCCGTTTATTATGTTCAACATAGGAGGGCCAAGCACAGGAAGCAGCTCTTTCAGTAGTTTAGTTGGAATAGGGTCCAGTATGCAGCTTGAAGGTTTAGAGGCCACAATTATTTTCATCATTGTGTCAAGAGATATAGTACTAAAACACTTGAGTGTCTCTCTTGATCCTATGTCCTGGCAGAGTTGTGCAGACTCAGGACAACTGAGCTTTGGAGGAATACGCAGATTTAAAGAGGAGTCCGTAATTTGCTTTCTAATGATCATGATCTTTTCCTCAAAGAAGTTCATGAATGTATCACTGCTGAAGTGAAAGCCATCCTCTCTTGGGGAATGCTGCTTCCTAGTTAGCTTTGCGACAGTATCAAAAATACATTTGGGATTGTTCTTATTTTCCTCAATTAAGATTTTTCCTTTCCAATTATCTGGGAGCTTTCTTCAGTGCTACGGTATTTTTTGTATACCAGGGAGCTAGTTTCTTATGACAAATGTTTTTAGTTTTTAGGGGTGCAACTGCATCTAGGGTATTACACAAGGTTAAATTGAGTTCCTCAGTTAGGTGGTTAACTGATTTTTGTCCTTTGACGTCCTTGGGTAGGCAGAGGGAGTCTGGAAGGGCATCTAGGAACCTTTGGGTTGTCTGAGAACTTATAGCACGACTTTTGATGCTCCTTGGTTGGGGTCTGAGCAGATTATTTGTTGCGATTGCAAACGTAATAAAATGTGCGCAAACTCACACATCACACACACCGCAAGACCAGTCCCACCATATCACACACACATCACACACACAGCAAGTCAAGTCCCATTACACACACATCACACAAACCGCAAGTCAAGTCCCATCACATCACACACACATCACACACACATTACACACACAGCAAGACAAGTCCCATCACATCACACACACCGCAAGCAAGTCCCATCACATCACACACACATCACATACACCGTAAGACAAATCACATCACACACACCATCACACACACTGCAAGACAAGTCCCATCACATCACACACACCACCACACACTGTTTGTCCTCTTCACTACTATATTCCCTTATGCTGTTGGCCCACAGGTCCTTTTCCTGGGCTGCCTGTAGCTTCTGCTCTGTATCTGCTTTGGGCACACTGGGGCTTTGTGACACACAATGTCACTGAGACAAGGAGGTCACCACCACTCCCTCACCCTCTCTGTTTCTCTCTTTGATTTGGATTTTCTCTCTATCTTTTTTCCCTCTCTATCTATACTACTCCATCTCTGTTTCACTCTGTTTGCCTCCAACACCTGTCTTTCTCTGTTAGTTTTTGTTTCTACATCTGATTTGTTTTATGCCCTTCACTCTCTCTCACTTTGTGATTCTGACTATCTTTTGTTCCATCCCTTGTTCTTACTCCCTTTCTGACCTTTTTCTAGTTATCTCTGTATCTGACCTCTCTCTAGTTCCCTCTGTATCTGACCTCTCTCTAGTTCCCTCTGTATCTGACCTCTCTCTAGTTCCCTCTGTATCTGACCTCTCTCTTGTTCCCTCTGTATCTGACCTCTCTCTAGTTCCCTCTGTATCTGACCTCTCTCTAGTTCCCTCTGTATCTGACCTCTCTCTAGTTCCCTCTGTATCTGATCTCTCTCTAGTTCCCTCTGTGTCTGAACTCTCTCTAGTTCCCTCTGTGTCTGACCTCTCTCTAGTTCCCTCTGTATCTGACCTCTCTCTAGTTCCCTCTGTATCTGACCTCTCTCTAGTTCCCTCTGTATCTGACCTCTCTCTAGTTCCCTCTGTATCTGACCTCTCTTTAGTTCCCTCTGTATCTCACCTCTCTCTAGTTCCCTCTGTATCTGACCTCTCTCTAGTTCTCTCTGTATCTGAACTTTCTCTAGTTCTCTCTGTATCTGAACTTTCTCTAGTTCCCTCTGTATCTGAACTCTCTCTAGTTCCCTCTTTATCTGAACTCTCTCTCGTTCCCTCTGTATCTGATCTCTCTCTAGTTCCCTCTGTGTCTGAACTCTCTCTAGTTCCCTCTGTATCTGATCTCTCTCTAGTTCCCTCTGTATCTGAACTCTCTCTAGTTCCCTCTGTATCTGATCTCTCTCTAGTTCCTTCTGTATCTGATCGCTCTCTAGTTCCCCCTGTATCTGACCTCTCTCTAGTTCCCTCTGTATCTGATCCCTCTCTCGTTCCCTCTGTCTTAATCTGTTGCTGGCATGCTCTCCCTCTCTCTCTCTCTCTCTCTCTCTCTCTCTCTCTCTCTCTCTCCTTCTTCTTTCTTTCTCTCTCTCTCTCTCTCTCTCTCCTTCTTTTCTCTCTCTCTCTCTCCTTCTTTCTCTCTCCTTCTTTCTCTCTCTCTCTCATCATTTCAATGGTCTTTATTGGCATGTTTACATTGCCAAAGCAAGTGAAATAGATTATAAACAAAAGTGAAATAAACAATTAATAATGAACAGTAAACATTACACTCACAAAAGTTTCAAAAGAATAGAGACATGTTATATTATGGCTATGTACAGTATTTTACCAATGGCAAGATGGCGCCGACGAATATGGTAGCCTCGCCTCAAACTCATACAAAACGTTATAGGCTTCTTTTTATAGTTTTTTCCCCAGTGTTTTTCTCTAATTGTCTTACTCAGTTTGTTTTTGTGCATTACTTCATACATCCGGGTAGAACTATTGGTATATGACTCTCTGTGTACTCACCTTCCACCCGACCTTCCCGAATTCGGCGGAACAATGGTCTAGCCTCTTCGGTGAGGCACCGTGTGGCCTGGGAGTCTTACCTGAGAGAAGGAAACGAAGTCGCCGATACTGAGCATGCTTTTTGTTCAATCATTAGTGAATAAACTTGACAAACTCAGAGCAAGGATCTCCTTCCAGAGGGACATCAGATTCCGCAAAGTACTCTGTTTTTCTGAGACTTGGCTTTCCTCCGACATCCAAGCAGATGATATTCAACCAATGGGTTTTATAGTTCATCGAGTGGATAGGAAGCAGGCACTCTGGCGAGGACAACGGCGTAGGGCTTTGCTTTATGACCAATAGGTGGTGTGATGGGGGAAACTAACAGGAACTTGCTTTATGCTCTTCTGACTTGGAATACTTGGTCATCAGAAGTCACCCTTTTTTACCTTCCGACAGAGTTCTCCGAAATCCCTGAGATTTTCGCCACGGTTGTGTATGTAAATGAGAACTTGTTCACAACTTGCCTACCTGGTTAAATAAAGGTGAAATAAATAAATATAAATAAATAAATAAATAACCTGCCCCAAGCTGACACCAAAAATGCTCGCATGGATCTTCATTGGATCTATCAACACATTGACTGTTCAACTTTTGGAAATTCTACCCATGAACAATTCTACAGGCCTTTTTTTCAACATAAGGCCCTCTCCCGTCATTCTGTTGGTAAATCAGACCACGACTATTTTGTTCCTCCTGCAAATAAAGAATCAAGAGGAACGTTCCGGTGCCAAAGATAGAGAATGTAACTGAACTGAATGACTAGGCTACCTGGGCGGCAGGTTGGACTAGTAACTGAAAGGTTGCAAGATCGAATCCCAGAGCTGTCAAGGTCCTTCCCCTGAACCCACTGTTTCTTGGCCATCATTGAAAATAAGAATTTGTTCTTAACTGACTTGCCTAGTTTCAATAAAGGTACAATAAAACGATCGACCTGTAGCACTCACTTCCGTCATCATAAAGTGCTTTGAGAGGCTAGTCAAAGACCACATCACCTCCTCCCTCCCCGACACACTCAACCCTTTCCAATTTGCTCACCGCCCCGACAGATCCAGAGATGACACAATCGACACTGACCTACACACTGTCCTCACCCACCTGTACAAGAGGAATGCATATGAGAGGATGCTGTTCATCACCTACAGCTCGTCCTTCAATACAATAGTGCCCTCTAAGCTAACCACAAAGCTCACAGCCCTGGGACTGAACTCCTCCCTATGCAACTGGGTCCTGGACCTCCTGATGGGCCGTCCCCAGTTGGTGAAGGTAAGTGACATCACTTCCTCCACACTGGTCATCAACACGGGGGCCCCACAAAGGTGCATCCTCAGCCCCCTCCTGTGCTCCCTGTATACCCACAACTGCGTGGCCTTACACAGGCCTTACACATAGGCCTGATTACCAACAACGACGAGACGGCCTACAGAGAGGGGGTTAGCACTCTGACGGCGTGGTGCCAAGTAAACAATCTCTCCCTCAACGTCAGGAAACCAAAGGTGCTGAATGTGGACTTCAGGAGGATCCAGGCTGGGCACACCCCCATCCTCATCAACGGGCCACCATGGAGACGTTCAAAAAGTCCCCCAATAGACATTTATTTACCTGCCACCACCCCCATGGACATTTATTTACCCTGCCCCCCCCATGGACATTTATTTACCCCGCTCCCCCATGGACATTTATTTACCCTGCCACCCCCCCATGGACATTTATTTACCCCCCCCCAAATGGACATTTATTTACCCTGCCACCCCCAATGGACATTTATTTACCCTGCCACCCACCAATGGACATTTATTTACCCTGCCACCCCCCAATGGACATTTATTTACCCTGCCACCCCCCACCCCCAATGGACATTTATTTACCCTGCCACCACCCCCCACCCCCAATGAACATTTATTTACCATGCCACCCCCAATGGACATTTATTTACATGACATTACCCGCTTTGGGTAAAAGGATGGGGGGCAACTCAATATTAGGAAGGTGTTCATATATTATTATCATTTTGTATTATTGTTTCATTCACTTCCCTTTCCTTTTGACCTGCACTGCTTCAGAATGTCATTGTACCATGCTATTACATCTCAGACCCTGTGCATGTGACTAATAATCTCTAATCTAATCTAAATAGTTGAAGTAAAAAACAGAAAATAAATACATAGATAAAGATTAGTTTTGTTTGTGCTTCACTGGTTGCCCTTTGCTTGTGGCAACAGGTCACACATCTTGATGCTGTGATGACACACTGTGGTATTTCACCTAATAGATATAAAATGTGATTTGTTTTCAAATTCTTTGTGGGTCTCTCTTTCTCTGTCTCTCCCTCTTCAGCTCTCTCGGTCTCTCTCTTTTTCTGTCTCTCCCTCTTCAGCTCTCTCGGTCTCTCTCTTTCTCTGTCTCTCCCTCTTCAGCTCTCTCGGTCTCTCTCTTTTTTTGTCTCTCCCTCTTCAGCTCTCGGTCTCTCTCTTTCTCTGTTTCTCCCTCTTCAGCTCTCTCGGTCTCTCTCTTTTTCTGTCTCTCCCTCTTCAGCTCTCTCGGTCTCTCTCTTTCTCTGTCTCTCCCTCTTCAGCTCTCTCGGTCTCTCTCTTTCTCTGTCTCTCCCTCTTCAGCTCTCTCGGTCTCTCTCTTTTTCTGTCTCTCCCTCTTCAGCTCTCTCGGTCTCTCTCTTTCTCTGTCTCTCCCTCTTCAGCTCTCTCGGTCTCTCTCTTTCTCTGTCTCTCCCTCTTCAGCTCTCTCGGTCTCTCTCTTTCTCTGTCTCTCTCTCTTTCTTCTACTCTCACTCTCTCCTTCCTATGCCAGCTCTGCCCTTGCTGCAGTCCCTGGGCCGCCACTTCCTCTTCCTGGCTGTCAACAGTGAGAGGTCATTTAGAGGGCAGCAGCTTAGGTGGAGGGCTAAGGCCAATAGTCCCTGTAGAGAGGGAACCGTCCCTGGCTTGTCAAAAGTAGTACACTATACAGGAAAAAGGGTGCCATTTGGGACGGAGACCCTGAAGTCCTGACTCGTATCTCATTGAAGCAATAGTAGAGTTGTTAGGAGGAGCACTGTGTCCCTGTGTCTCATTTGCAGTTCATTTATAATGTGATGAAGGGATTCTAGAGAAATGCGGTATGAATTAATGTTTGAATCAATGCAGTTTATGTGTGGGAGGAATTCCTAGTGTCAAACTCAAGGGGGTGCAAGAGATGGAATACGTCCTAAATGGCACTTTGTTCCCCATATAGTGCACTACCTTTGAACAGAACCCTATGGTCCGTGATCAAAAGTAGTGCACTATAAAGGGAATGTGATGTCATTTGGGACACAACTATGCTATCTTGGATTCTCCACTAGGCTGTGAAATGATGGAGGCCACATTCACTGCTCCACTTTGACCACACCAGTGAGATGCAGAGGTACCCACGAGAGGGAATATTCACAGCAACGGAAGTGATTGATTCAACGATGTGGTCAATGTTTGTTGCTTAACATAAAACTATCACAGCTGTTTTTCAAATTGGGTTCTTCTAGTATGTTCAGAGATCCAAACAACCACCTACTGCAAGTCTCAGGCAGAAATGATACAGATGTTTTTGTTATTACGAATGCATCTTGGAATATTGTTCCATTGTTTATGTTGGTGGACTCTGGCCCAAATCCTACTGTTATCACACTGTGTTAGTGTCAGTCCAGTCTCCAACAGACCAAGTATCCACCTATTGTAGAGCTGTAGAGATACCTGAGCTGACCCAGAGTAGCTCGCCAATCAAACAGAAAATGTGTGACACTAAGTGACCGTGACACACTTTATATAGATGACCGTAAGCCTGCATTATCTTTCGTAGCTCTTTGGCCTAGTTTCAAGCCAAGATCCCAGGCAGTCACTCTAAGTGTGTCACTTTCTGTGCATCTCTGCAATGTAATGTTCAAGAGCACAATTACGCAATGCTTCGCTAACTCAAACCAAAGACACACTCTCGTCTCCATCCTTGGACGGTGGACCCCCATGACTTGTAGTTGTGTATTTACATTGCTATCCCTGACCTATAACTGAGCTGGATTAGCTCTGCTTATGATGGCCATTGATGGTCAATTAGCTGTAGGTATCACACAATTACATGTGATGACGCAGTAGAAACCAGTAGGGACTTTCCACCAGGCAGCACTAAGTAGCCTCAGGACTCTATTCCCTGATACATCACTACATATCAATATTTATGCAGACAGTAGCACATCAACATCCTGACCAAGATTCCAACAGATTTGTAGTGAATTCCCATGAATAAATAAAAACAGAACAGTCTCAACAGTCAAATATTGCAGGATGTCCGCGGACATGCAGGAACAACACGCAGTATTTCAGTTCTCAATCGTCCACATCTTATGCGCCTCATTTATAAATCAGTTGGGACTGGGAGCATAACAGAGTTAAAGCCATAGGCTCCATTCCCTTATCTGTCCAGAATCAGATCCAGTGAGATTTGCTGTTTCATTGGCATAAACATACCCGTTCTTCTTCCAAGGGAAATCCCAGAAGGCTTTGTATTGTAAACAGAGCAGGTAGACTCCTATTACAGTTAGACTACATGGCATACAGTAGTACTACAACCTGTTTGTGAGTTGGCAGTAGTTGATTAAGCAAAGCCCCTGCATAAACATACACTGAGTACACGAAACATTAAGGACACTGAGTACACGAAACATTAAGGACACTGAGTTCACGAAACATTAAGGACACTGAGTTCACGAAACATTAAGGACACTGAGTTCACAAAACATTAAGGACACTGAGTTCACAAAACATTAAGGACACTGAGTTCACAAAACATTAAGGACACTGAGTTCACAAAATATTAAGGACACTGAGTTCACGAAACATTAAGGACACTGAGTTCACGAAACATTAAGGACACTGAGTTCACAAAATATTAAGGACACTGAGTTCACGAAACATTAAGGACACTGAGTTCACGAAACATTAAGGACACTGAGTTCACAAAACATTAAGGACACTGAGTTCACAAAGCACTTTCCATGACATAGACTGACCAGGTGAATCCAGGTGAAAGCTATTATCACTTATCGATGTCACTTGTTAAATCCACTTCAATCAGTGTAGATGTAGGGGAGAAGACAGGTTGAAGAAGCCTTGAGACAATAGAGACATGGATTGTGTATGTGTGCCATTCAGAAAAAGTCCATATGCACATATTTCTCTGAAATGTTATGCACAGATTTGTTTACATTTATGTTAGTGAGCATTTTTCCTTTGCTAACATAATCCATCCACCTGACAGGTGTGGCATATCAAGAAGCTGATTAAACAGCATGATCATTACACAGGTGCACATTGTGCTGGGGACAATAAAAGGCCACTCTTAAATAGTGCTGGGCGAAATGGCCAAAATATTATTTCACGGTATTTAATAAATATATATATATATTTTTTGAATAATAAAAGTTGTACATTTGCTTTATGAGTAGTGAGTGATCCCAGGGTGCTTTATGAGTAGTGAGTGATCCCAGGGTGCTTTATGAGTAGTGAGTGATCCCAGGGTGCTTTATGAGTAGTGAGTGATCCCAGGGTGCTTTATGAGTAGTGAGTGATCCCAGGGTGCTTTATGAGTAGTGAGTGATCCCAGGATCCCAGGGTGCTTTATGAGTAGTGAGTGATCCCAGGGTGCTTTATGAGTAGTGAGTGATCCCAGGGTGCTTTATGAGTAGTGAGTGATCCCAGGGGCTTTATGAGTAGTGAGTGATCCCAGGGGCTTTATGAGTAGTGAGTGATCCCAGGGGCTTTATGAGTAGTGAGTGATCCCAGGGTGCTTTATGAGTAGTGAGTGATCCCAGGGGGCTTTATGAGTAGTTAGTGATCCCAGGGGCTTTATGAGTAGTTAGTGATCCCAGGGTGCTTTATGAGTAGTGAGTGATCCCAGGGTGCTTTATGAGTAGTGAGTGATCCCAGGGGGCTTTATGAGTAGTGAGTGATCCCAGGGGGCTTTATGAGTAGTGAGTGATCCCAGGGGGCTTTATGAGTAGTGAGTGATCCCAGGGTGCTTTATGAGTAGTGAGTGATCCGAGGGGGCTTTATGAGTAGTGAGTGACCCTAGGGTGGCAACACACACATTCTAAGTGATTTGAGTCTTTGAGTCTTTCTCCATTCTGATTGTTTTATACTGTTTAATTCAACCTCAACCCAAAATGATTTTTAGACATCTTGACCTTATTTTTTTACCAAATGTTGCGGTTGCGATTTGACTTGCGCTTTAGAGCAAAACACTTGGGAGAACTTTCAGAATCATGGAAATAGATTGTTTATTCTAATAGTTAGAATATAATAGTCGGCACTTTGAATACAGTGTTGTTTGACATGACAACTAATGGAAATGCAAGGGAGGAGTTATTGTGACAGGGTAGGAAAGAAAGTGTTGTGAAGTGTTCCCTAGGGGATACTATAATCTTTGGCTACATTGTAGTGATGGTCATTCCGGCTCTTTTCTGTGAGCTGGCTCGTTTGGCTCCCAAACGTCTCTTTTTAAAAACATTTTTTTTGTAGTTTTTCAAACAGTTTGCGATCGTTTGACTATGATTGGTGTTAAAACAATTCTAATTAAATTATTAAATTAAATCATACTCTACCTTAACCACAATGTATTGAAAAATGCATTGGTTTTATGAAAAATAATGCTATTAAACATTTGCATTTATTAAAGTATAACTTTTTTAATGTATAAAACAAAGTGCATATAAATGTAACAATTCAAAACTAATACAATCTGAACATAATAATAGAATATAGCACCACATCAAAGAAAAATAAATATCAATGTGCAAAACTGCAGCATCCCACTTAAAACATTAAACTGGTCCCTATTTTCTCTCTCTTCTTTATTGCCATGTTATAACCAGCAGCACACAGCAATGCTGACCATATTTAGCTTTTATGAGAGATTTGCATTCAGAAATACAAGCTGCCTCACTTTCAAGGGGCTGATGCGGTTTCTTCTCTCAGTAATTATTTGTCCCGTTTTCGAGAAGACCCTCTCAGAGGGAACGGATGTGGCCACTATGCAGAGTCTCCCTGTCATGACTTTAGTAATCCGTGGGTAGACAGAGGCCTTGTTCTTCCATCAGCTCAGAGGATCTGCAGACCTCCAAATAGGATCGGACCTCCATTATGGCATCTGCTGAGGGATTCCTTCGTGCCGCATCCCCAGTTGCTCTCTCGTCAAACAGCAGATGTTTGTGGCACTACTGCTGGTGCTTCTGCTCCATCTGATCCCTCTACTTCCTGTTGCCCTGGTGCCTGAGCCAGGCTGTCCCTCCCTGCTGCTGAGGTTATTCTTTGAAGAGCCTGATCAATCGCTCTGGCATCATTGAAGGCTAACTTCTTAAACCTGGGGTCAAGTGCAGCAGTTTCTGATAGCACGTGATTATATTCCATTCTGTGGAACTTTCTGTCCATTGATGAGCATAGGGTGTCCATCAACTCTGTCACATGTCCTGTGGTTACATTTGCTTCTCTCTGGCGGCTGGCTGTGATTCGCTGCAGACCCTCACATAGGAGTATAATTTTTGAGGCTGTCACATAGCTGAAAAGAGAGAACAGTAACTTATTAGTTCAGGTTCATGTTTTGTCTACTGATACTACATTCTCATCTACTGCTCATATACATATATAATGTATAATATTAAATAATGATGTAGTAATAACTGCTTACTGTACCTCTCTCCACTGATGTCCACAGTGACCTGCTCAAAGGGTTCCAGGACTCTGCACACCTCCTCCACCACCTCCCATTCCTCTTGGGTCAGAGCATCAACAGGTGCAATGAAAATGGACAGGGTAGAGATTATGGCATCCTTTGACTCAAGAAACCACTTCAACATATAAAATATTGAATTCCACCTTGTAGTGCAGTCTTGTGCAGACTTTAGTTCTTCAGCACCTACTGTGCTCCTGTGGAAGTATTCTACAGCTACTTTCACTTTGTCCACAGTGGGCTTCATCACCTTCAGAGCATCTCTTACAATTAGGTTGATTGTGTGGGCAAGACATGGATGATGGGACCATATAAACATTTTCATGGCTTTGGATATGTTAGCTGCATTGTCGCTAACACAACAGACCACTTTTCCATTTACTTGCCATTCTCTGGCCACTCTGGCCTCTGCCAAGTTCTCTGAGGTGTGTCTGTCACTGAACTCAAAGCAGTCCAGAAGACAGCTAGACATCGAAAAATCTTCAATGAAGTGACATGTAACCGACATGTAAGAAGTGGTTACCCTTGATGTCCAGCAGTCAGTGGTAAGGAAAACTGCAGTAACTTTTTGGACTCTTTCCCACACTGAAGCCTGTGTGCTCTCATACAGTTGTGGAATAGGTGATTTGAAAGGGTTTTCCTGCTTGGTGTACATTGGATTTAGACCATTGCTCTAATTTCTACAACCTCTGTCCTCCACGATCGAAAATGGCTGGAAATCGGTGGCAATCATTTTAGCCAATGCAATATCAATTTGGCCTTGTTTTGCTACAGACATTGGCATAAACTGGTCCATAGAAGACTGCATTGTTGTGGGTCGCGGAGTAGGCCTACTTGACTGAGTGGATACATCTCCACGTGTGGAGGTTCTGGCTCCACCACTATCACTAGCAGGCCCGCTAGTTTCTCGAAGCTCTGCTACAGCTAGCTTCACAGTTGGGTGTACAGTTCGCATATGCCGGTGTAGGTTGTGCGTAGAACCGGCTTTATATGAGATTTGGTTTTGGCAAATTCTACACTGTGCTCTAACATTGGCTACATTATTAAAATGCATTCAAATGCTGCTGTGCTTCCGACTCATTTTCCAGCTGTTGTTTCCACAGCTGTCCTTCCTCTCTCTCCTGGGCTGCTAAGTGTGTGACTGTGAGTGAGCCCTCCCTCATGCATCTTTGGTTCATTGGTTGACACTGCTTGTCTGATTGACAGGAACAACAGGTGAGGCTGTTAGTGTGAGCAGACAGTCAGAACAAATGTGTGCGCTTGATCATTTAGGCCTATATTATTTTATTTACCTTTCGTTCTTTGAATTAGTTAACTGTATTCATTTAAATCTTTTGATTATTCAAATCTGAATTATTTTATATTTTTATAAATAGATTTGGTTCTTCTGATATGCGAGCCGGCTCCCAACAATCACCTACTTAGAGCCGACTTGTTCGCAAACGACCCATCACTACTACATTGAATGTTTCTCTTAGCTCCTTGATTTAGAAGATACTGTTACACAAACAACATGCTGATTCAGGTCTACACCATCACTGGTATTATCAGGCTGTACAGCTTGCTCTGACTCAATATATTTATTAGCTAGTTAGCGATTAGCATTAGCGGCTAACCAAATTTAGGCCCAACTTGCTAAGAAAAGACAAACTAGCTGTTTGCCGATGTAAGAAAGACAAACTAATAGTGTAATTATAGAACATTTATATTAAAACTTCTTAGGGATCAAATCCCGATAACGGGATCGATTTGACAACATCCGGTGAAATGGCAGAGCGCCAAATTCATATTAAATTATTAGAAATATTTAACTTTCATACAATCACAAGTGTAATACACCAAATTAAAGCTTTACTTCTTCTTAATCCAGCCACCGTGTCAGATTTGAAAAATACTTTACGGCAAACCATGCTGTTATCTGAGGACAGCACCCCATCAAACAAACACAGACAATCATATTTCATCCGCCAGGCGCGACACACAACTCAGAAATAACGATATAATTCATGCCTTACCTTTGAGGAGCTTCTTCTGTTGGCACTCCAATATGTCCCTTAAACATCACAAATGGTCCTTTTGTTCGATTAATTTCGTCGTTATATATCCAAAATGTCCATTTATTTGGCGCGTTTGATCCAGAAAAACACCGGTTCCAACTCGCGCAACATGACTACAAAATATCTAATAAGTTACCTGTAATCTTTGTCCAAACATTTCAAACAACTTTCCTAATACAACTTTAGGTATTTTTTTACGTAAATAATTGATCAAATTTAAGACGGGATAAACTGTGTTCAATAACAGATAAAAACAAAGTGGAGCTTTCAGGTCATGTGCCCCTAAAAAACAGTACACTAGACTCGACCCTCATTCTGAACAGCCCTACATCTTCATTACACATAGGAAAAACATCAACCAATTTCTTAAAGACTGTTGACATCCAGTGGAAGCGATAGGAACTGCAAGCAAGTGCCTTAGAAATCTAGATCCCCCCCCATAGAAAAGTAATTGAAAAGAGAGTGACCTCAAAAAAAAAACATTTTCCTGGATGGTTTGTCCTCGGGGTTTCGCCTGCCAAATAAGTTCTGTTATACTCACAGACATCATTCAAACAGTTTTAGAAACTTCTATCCAAATCTACTAATATTGTGCATATCCTAGCTTCTGGGTCTGAGTAGTAGGCAGTTTACTTTGGGCGCGCTTTTCATCCGGACGTGAAAATACCACCTCCTAGCCTAGAGACGTTAAGAAGCAAAGTGAAAACAGCATCGTTGTAATCAACATTGTTGCATGTGCTGCATTGACCATGCAGACTGAAAGGAACTGTCTCGTGGTTGAGCAGCAATAAATGCGCTCCTTGAGTCACAGGAGGCAGAGCTAGGTCTGTGTGGAAAGCGGCATGGAGAGAGAGCGGAGAGAGATGACTCAAGTAGTAAAGTGAACTATAAAAATGTACGTTACACACGAGATATCACATTTAACAAAGCAAACATTCAAATACCGGTATAGAAGGTAAAGTAAAAACCCAAACCGGTCTGTGCATCAATACCGGTTTATTCTAAAATATCCTACTTTAAAATGTGCAATTTTGTCACACAACACTATGCCATAATTCAATTGGCATGCTAACTACAGGAATGTCCACCAGAGCTGTTGCCACATTGCTGAAAGTTAATTTCTCTAGCAACATCGTTTTAGAGAATTTGGTAGTGCGTCCAACCCGCCTCAGAACCACAGACCACCTGTAACCACGCCAGCCCAGGACCTCTACATCCGGCTTCTTCACCTGCTGGATCATCTTGAGATCAGCCACCCATACAGCTGATGAAACTGTGGGTTTGCACAAATCGGAGAATTTCTGCACAAAAGGTCAGAAACCGTCTCAGGGAGGCTCGTCTGCGTGCTCATCGTCTTGACCTGACTGCAGTTCAACTTCGTAACTTCAGTGGTCAAATGCTCACCTTTGATGTCCACTGGCACGCTGGAGAAGTGTGCTCTTCTCGGATGAATCCCAGTGTCAACTGTACCGTGTATGGTGTTGTGTGGGCGAGCTGTTTGCTGATGGCCCATTGTCATGCCATTTATCCACCGCCATCACCTGCATACTCACCAGACATGTCCCCCATTGAGCATGTTTGGGATGCTCTGGATCAATGTGTACGACAGCGAGTACCAGTTCCTGCCAATATCCAGCAACTTCACTTTTTATTTTATTTTTTATTTCACCTTTATTTAACCAGGTAGGCTAGTTGAGAACAAGTTCTCATTTGTAACTGCGACCTGGCCAAGATAAAGCATAGCAGTGTGTACAGACAACACAGAGTTACACATGGAGTAAACAATTAACAAGTCAATAACACAGTAGAAAAAAGGAGAGTCTATATACATTTTGTGCAAAAGGCATGAGGAGGTAGGCGAATAATTACAATTTTGCAGATTAACACTGGAGTGATAAATGATCAGACGGTCATGTACAGGTAGAGATATTGGTGTGCAAAAGAGCAGAAAAGTAAATAAATAAAAACAGTATGGGGATGAGGTAGGTAAAAATGGGTGGGCTATTTACCGATAGACTATGTACAGCTGCAGCGATCGGTTAGCTGCTCAGATAGCAGATGTTTGAAGTTGGTGAGGGAGATAAAAGTCTCCAACTTCAGCGATTTTTGCAATTCGTTCACACAGCCATTAAAGAGGAGTATTCCACAGGCCACAATCAACAGCCAATTATATGTGAATGATCAAAATCAAATCAAATTTATTTATATAGCCCGTCGTACATCAGCTGATATCTCAAAGTGCTGTACAGAAACCCAGCCTAAAACCCCAAACAGCAAGCAATGCAGGTGTAGAAGCACGGTGGCTTGGAAAAACTCCCTAGAAAGGCCAAAACCTAGGAAGAAACCTAAAGAGGAACCAGGCTATGAGGGGTGGCCAGTCCTCTTCTGGCTGTGCCGGGTGGAGATTATAACAGAACATGGCCAAGATGTTCAAATGTTCATAAATGACCAGCATGGTCAAATAATAGGTCTGGGACAGGCAGCACGTCCGGTGAACAGGTCAGGATTCCATAGCCGCAGGCAGAACATTTGAAACTGGAGCAGCAGCACGGCCAGGTGGACTGGGGACAGCAAGGAGATGTGTTGTGCTGCATGAGGCAAATGGTGGTCACACCAGATACAGACTGATCTTCTGATCCACACCCCTACCTTTTAAGATATCTGTGACCAACAGATGCATATCTGTATTCCCATTCATGGGAAATCCATAGATTAGGGCCTAATGAATATATTTCAATTGACTGATTACTGTAACTCAGTAAAATCTTTGAGGTTGTTGCATGTTCCATTTATATTTTTGTTCAGTGTAGGTGCCAGGCTCACTGGTTTGTCTCAAGCACTGTAACGCTGCTTGGTTTTTCCACACTCAACAGTCTCCTGTGTCGATCAAGAATGGTCCACCACCAAAAGGAAATCCAGCCAACTTGACACAACACTGGGATTGGAGTCAACGTGGGCCAGCATCCCTGTGGAAAGTTTTCGACTCCTTGTAGAGTCCATTCCTCAACAAATTGAGGCTGTCCTGAGGGCAAAAGGGGGTTTAACTAGTAGGAAGGTGTTCCTAATGTTTGGTATAGTCAGTTTATATTAGGAACTTTGATTGATACTGCTCCAATGTCTGGCCAGACCATACATCATATGCATATTAATTAATCTATACTGGGAAAGTTACGATGGGGGCACCAGATTTTCTTAATATTATTCACTGTGTTCTGTGTGTCCACTCGAATGGCAGTGGATTCGCTCTAATTGTGCACTCATTCATTATTTAGAGCTCCTCTGTTTGCTATTGTGAGTTTAGTGTAATAGATTGTCAAAGACAAATGGAATCGCAATTGATCGACTTTCTCTGAGTAGAATGATATTTAGGAAGTAATTAATAATATTTTCATAATAGGTGTTCACTGATTTGGGGGTCAGTCAAGAAAGTTAGACCTAAGTATGTGCTGTGTGTATGTGTGGTTGTTGCCTACGTGTTGCTAACCTAATGTTGGGTTGTGGTATTATAAGTATATAGGATATGTTCAAATGGCGAACCATTCAAAAACTCCGCAGGAGTCCGGATGACCTCCCGCTTTGCACTGTACGTGAGACAGTCTCTGATGTCAACTGTTTATTGTCACTAAAAGAAGCCATTTTCCCCATGAAATCAGTGTTATTAAGGAACTTCTGACCTGGAAAGTTGACACTGTATTTTCATTCTGTAATCCTGTTTGCATTGGGAATGTCCTGTTTTTGAGGTTAAATGTATGTTAAACAGAGCCTTCATGTGGACTACACATAATGCATCGGTAATATCATTTTTGTAACTAGAAAGGCCTAAGTCTTTAAACTATTTTGTTAGAGGTCTAAACACTGGGCTACACTTGACTATATTACTGTGTACTTTTCCATGATATGGTTTGATTGTTGTTCTTTCGTAACATCCATCGTTTCGATCATATTGTAGGCTAAATACTGTCCTTATCTATATTTGGCCACATATAAGCCATATTATGAAGTTACCATATAGACCTAGTGCTCTTTAAACATATTAATGTTTAATGTATGATTGATAGGCTTTGGTCCCACTCTTTGCCAATTAGTCACCTGCCCTAAAATGGCCCCCGGTGGCTTGGTGCAGCGTGTTGTCGTTCTCTGTGACCATTAACCCTTTGTGTGTACTTTTACCACTGCACTTGTGGAAGGTGAGGGTTATGTGGGAGTTGAGCTGGGGTGGGGGGCGAGCAACACAATATCTGTACGGTAAAATAATCTGGGGAAAATAGAAGATATAACTTTGACTTTTCCACCATAAGGCCCAGTCCTGTCACCACTGTAACACAACCTTGCGCAGAAACACCACCTGTCTGGGGAGCTGCGCACTGTGAGTGGAGTGCTGAAAGATTTGTTTTTAGAAGAAATGCGCACAGATATGAAAGTTGGTCAAATTTACTCCAAAGTCTTCTAAAGTTTAAAACTTTGTCTTCGTGTTTCTTGGCTATTTACATTGTTTTGTTGACACGGTAGGTTGATTTTCAAAGTTTGAGTTTGCTTCCACTGCTAGCAAAGATACATCATTGGCCTCTACTAGTGAGATTGTCACAGGCACAAATGAGGATTAGAGAGGCCTCATTACCCCTTAAAGGTGCAGCTGAATTTGTTTTTCTCATCTGTGATATTTTGGAGAAAAGACAAAGGTCACAGAATATTAAATTGAGTAATATATCACATTACTTCTTACTAGTAATGCATTTCTTGTTTTAGAAGCATTTCTAAGCGTGCTCATCTGTTTTTGTTGTAATTATGGCAAAAAAACTATTTTGTTTGGTAAATAATCTGAGTGGCTGGTAGTTTCTGGCCAAAGATAGTTTCTGGCCCTGGTGGTGTTGATGAGTAGAAGTCTCATGCTGTGTCATGGTAGTAGAAATCTCATGCTGTGTCATGGTAGTAGAAATCTCATGCTGTGTCATGGTAGTAGAAATCTCATGCTGTGTCATGGTAGTTGAAGTCTCATGCTGTGTCATGATAGTAGAAGTCTCATGCTGTGTCATGGGAGTAGAAGTCTTATGGTAGTAGAAGTCTCATGTTGTGTCATGGTAGTAGAAGTCTCATGCTGTATCATGGTAGTAGAAGTCTCATGCTGTATCATGGTAGTAGAAGTGTCATGCTGTGTCATGGTAGTAGAAGTCTCATGCTGTTTCATGGGAGTAGAAGTCTCATGCTGTGTCATGGTAGTAGAAGTCTCATGGTAGTAGAGGTCTCATGGTATTAGAAGTATCATGCTGTGTCATGGGAGTAGAAGTCTCATGCTGTGTCATGGTAGTAGAAGTCTCATGGTAGTAGAAGTCTCATGCTGTGTCATGGTAGTAGAAGTCTCATGCTGTGTCATGGGAGTAGACGTCTCATGGTAGTAGAAGTCTCATGTTGTGTCATGGTAGTAGAAGTCTCATGCTGTATCATGGTAGTAGAAGTCTCATGCTGTGTCATGGTTGTAAAAGTCTCGTGCTGTGTCATGGTTGTAAAAGTCTCGTGCTGTGTCATGGTAGTAGAAGTCTCATGCTGTGTCATGGTTGTAAAAGTCCCGTGCTGTGTCATGGGAGTAGAAGTCTCATGCTGTGTCATGGTAGTAGGAGTCTCATGGTATTAGAAGTCTCATGCTGTGTCATGGTAGTAGAAGTCTCATGCTGTGTCATGGTAGTAGAAGTCTCATTCTGTGTCATGGGAGTAGAAGTCTCATGGTATTAGAAGTCTCATGCTGTGTCATGGTATTGAGTATTGCTCACTATCTGGGCCGTGATATTGACTGGCTCTTCCAATCTCGTGTTATAGGGTTGAGTAGAGCTGCATTCTGCATTACGGTGTTGAGTCAAGCTTCTAGCTCTTCTGCCGTTCATCGTTGTAAAAACAATCTGCCTCATAGTTGTGGTTCTGTAAAGTGGTTACTCGTTGACATTGGGTCTTTCTTTGCCAAGGTTTGCATAGCAAAGGCTAGCTCAGGCCATCTTTTAGCCATATTCCCACAAATATGTGTTCATTTTTCTGAGGATGCATCTTTCCCTCATACAGCCCACACCCAGTCTGTATTTATCAGCGTGATTCCCTTTTCATCTGAGGATGTTTTTATGCAGTAACACTAATTATGCAGTTCCACTGGCTTAGTGGTCAAATTCTGTAAACCTAGGCTGGATCATCTTTTTAAAGGTCATTGTATTTGGTAGAAATCCTTCCAGAAGTTCTACACTTCAGCTGAATCTAGTAATAAATGGTTTGGCTGTTGAACACGTTGATGGTCTGGCTTTTTTATGGCGGTTTTGGAGCAGTGGCTTCTTCCTTGCTGAGCAGCCTTTCAGGTTATGTCGATATAGGACTCGTTTTACTGTGGATATAGATACTTTTGTACCTGTTTCCTCCAGCATCTTCACAAGGTCCTTTGCTGTTGTTCTGGGATTGATTTACACTTTTTGCACCATAGTACGTTCATCTCTAGGATTCAGAATGCATCTCTTCCTGAGCGGTATGAAGGCTGCGTGGTCCCATGGTCCCATGGTGTTTATACTTGCGTACTATTGTTTGTACAGATGAACGTGGTACCTTCAGGCGCTTGGAATTTGCTCCCAAGGATGAACCAGACTTGTGGAGGTCAACTTTTTTTCCTGAGGTCTTGGCTAATTTCTTTTGATTTTCCCATGATGTAAAGCAAAGAGGCACTGAATTTGAAGGTAAGCCTGGAAATACATCCACAGGTACACCTCCAATTCACTGAAATTATGTCAATTAGCCTATCAGAAGCTTCTAAAGCCATGACATAATTTTGGGGAATTTTCCAAGCTGTTTAAAGGCACAGTCAACTTAGTGTATGTAAACTTCTGACCCACTGAAATTGTGATACAGTGAAATAATCTGTCTTTGTTGTTGGAAAAGTTACTTGTGTCATGCACAAAGTCGATGTCCTAACCGACTTGCCAAAACTATAGTTTGTTAACAAGAAATTTGTGGAGTTTTAATGACTCCAATCTAAGTGTATGTAAACTTCTGACTTCAACTGTGTATACAGTGGGGCAAAAAAGTATTTAGTCAGCCACCAATTGTGCAAGTTCTCCCACTTAAAAAGATGAGAGAGGCCTGTAATTTTCATCATAGGTACACTTCAACTATGACAGACAAAATGAGAGAGAAAAATCTAGAAAATCACATTGTAGGATTTTTAATGAATTTATTTGCAAATTATGGTGGAAAATAAGTATTTGGTCACCTACAAACGAGCAAGATTTCTGGCTCTCACAGACCTGTAACTTCTTCTTTAAGAGGCTCCTCTGTCCTCCACTCGTTACCTGTATGAATGGCACCTGTTTGAACTTGTTATCAGTATAAAAGACACCTGTCCACAACCTCGAACAGTCACACTCCAAACTCCACTATGGCCAAGACCAAAGAGCTGTCAAAGGACACCAGAAACAAAATTGTAGACCTGCACCAGGCTGGGAAGACTGAATCTGCAATAGGTAAGCAGCTTGGTTTGAAGAAATCAACTGTGGGAGCAATTATTAGGAAATGGAAGACATACAAGACCACTGATAATCTCCCTCGATCTGGGGCTCCACGCAAGATCTCATCCCGTGGGGTCAAAATGATCACAAGAACGGTGAGCAAAAATCCCAGAACCACACGGGGGGACCTAGTGAATGACCTGCAGAGAGCTGGGACCAAAGTAACAAAGCCTACCATCAGTAACACACTACGCCGCCAGGGACTCAAATCCTGCAGTGCCAGACTTGTCCCCCTGCTTAAGCCAGTACATGTCCAGGCCCGTCTGAAGTTTACTAGAGAGCATTTGGATGATCCAGAAGAAGATTGGGAGAATGTCATATGGTCAGATGAAACCAAAATATAACTTTTTGGTAAAAACTCAACTCGTCATGTTTGGAGGACAAAGAATGCTGAGTTGCATCCAAAGAACACCATACCTACTGTGAAGCATGGGGGTGGAAACATCATGCTTTGGGGCTGTTTTTCTGCAAAGGGACCAGGATGACTGATCCGTGTAAAGGAAAGAATGAATGGGGCCATGTATTGTAAGATTTTGAGTGAAAACCTCCTTCCATCAACAAGGGCATTGAAGATGAAACGTGGCTGGGTCTTTCAGCATGACAATGATCCCAAACACACCGCCCGGGCAACGAAGGAGTGGCTTCGTAAGAAGTATTTCAAGGTCCTGGAGTGGCCTAGCCAGTCTCCAGATCTCAACCCCAAAGAAAATCTTTGGAGGGAGTTGAAAGTCCGTGTTGCCCAGCAACAGCCCCAAAACATTACTGCTCTAGAGGAGATCTGCATGGAGGAATGGGCCAAAATACCAGCAACAGTATGTGAAAACCTTGTGAAGACTTACAGAAAACGTTTGACCTCTGTCATTGCCAACAAAGGGTATATAACAAAGTATTGAGATAAACTTTTGTTATTGACCAAATACTTATTTTCCACCATAATTTGCAAATAAATTCATTCAAAATCCTACAATGTGATTTTCTGGATTTTTTTTCTTCTCAATTTGTCTGTCATAGTTGAAGTGTAGCTGTGATGAAAATTACAGGCCTCTCTCATCTTTTTAAGTGGGAGAACTTGCACAATTGGTGGCTGACTAAATACTTTTTTGCCCCACTGTATATACCTCAGGCGTACAATGTATTAGCATAGCCTATGTGTATGTTACGTTTGCTATGACATGCTGTGGCTGTGGTTTTTGAGTGTCTTATTGCCTATTGGGCCACATATTTCATTATAGTGATTATGTTCCCCATACTCTATATAATATATATGTGTGTATGTAAACTTCCGACTTCAACTGTATATAGGTAGGAGCTACCGAATGTGATTTTGGACTAAACGGTTCTGGGGAACTACGGTAAGCTTCATAATGTAAAATAATGAGACAGGTCAAATGAAGATCGCAATCTGCTTCATCTTCTAACACATTGCACAAGTTGACTCCAGGTATTTACTTAAAGAGTTGCTACAAATATTAAAATGTATTTAAAAACTTTAAATAAATACTTTCAACGGTATTGATGGTATTGAAAAACTCTATCCTGTGGCTTTTTCCAAATTCCCCGGTATACAGTATATATGGGATAGCGCCCAAGTCTAACACTTACGCCACTAAACATACCACCAGGGGTCTATTCACAGTCCCCAGTAAGACTAGCTGTTGCCATTGGCGTTGGCTAATGGGGATCCTAATAAATCTAAGCTTCAATGGATGTTTCTCAAATATTTTTAGCAAACACATATTATCACGTTTTACATTTGTATCTATAGAGCATCCATGTAATCTTATTGATTGTGAGCTAAAAGGCAAAACTGATCCTACTCTGTCATGTTTGATACATACAGCCCCATATGTGTTTTGGAGGAGTTTAGCACCCAGTCTTTCAGACACCTCTGGTGTATTCACTTTGCTGCAAGTGGTGATGGAGAGCTCTGTCAAAACAGCTTACATTATTCAGCTTGCCTCCTTACCTCATTGCTCATGATTTGTAAGTGTGTTTATATTCACATCAGTACAGTATTGAGATTGTCACCCTTCTTTGTCTCCCCTCTATCCCTCCTTCCTCCATCCCTCCATCTCTGCCTCGGCTTTATTTTCACTCTGAGGTGGTGGTGGAGGAAACGCTACCCTTGCGGTGGGGATGCTACCCCTGCGGTGAAGATGCTACTCTTGAGGTGGAGATGCTACTCTTGCGGTGTATATGCTACTCTTGAGGTGGAGATGCTACTCTTGAGGTGGAGATGCTACTCTTGAGGTGGGGGATTCTACTCTTGAGGTGGAGATGCTACTCTTGAGGTGGAGATGCTACTCTTGAGGTGGAGATGCTACTCTTGAGGTGGAGATGCTACTCTTGAGGTGGAGATGCTACTCTTGCGCTGGAGATGCTACTCTTGAGGTGGGGGCTTGAGGTGGGGGATTCTACTCTTGAGGTGGAGATGGCAGTGTATATGCTACTCTTGAGGTGGGGATGCTACTCTTGAGGTGGAGATGCTACTCTTGAGGTGGGGATGCTACTCTTGAGGTGGAGATGCTACTCTTGAGGTGGAGATGCTACTCTTGAGGTGGAGATGCTACTCTTGAGGTGGAGATGCTACTCTTGCGGTGGAGATGCTTCTGAGGTGGGGGATTCTCTTGAGGTGGAGATGCTACTCTTGAGGTGGATATGCTACTCTTGAGGTGGGGGCTGCTACTCTTCAGGTGGGGGCTGCTACTCTTGAGGTGGGGGCTGCTACTCTTGAGGTGGGGGATGCTACTCTTGAGGTGGAGATGCTACTCTTGAGGTGGGGGATGCTACTCTTGGAGGTGCTACTCTTGATGTGGGGGATGCTACTCTTGAGGTGGGGGACTCTTGCGGTGGAGATGCTACTCTTGAGGTGGAGATTCTACTCTTGAGGTGGAGATGCTACTCTTGAGGTGGAGATTCTACTCTTGAGGTGGAGGATGCTACTCTTGTGGTGGAGGATGCTACTCGTGCGGTGGAGGATGCTATCTTGAGGTGAGGATGACTCTTGAGGTGGGGGATGCTACTCTTGAGGTGGAGATGCTACTCTTGAGGTGGAGATGCTACTCTTGAGGTGAAGATGCTACTCTTGAGGTGGAGGATGCTACTCGTGCGGTGGAGGATGCTAATCTTGAGGTGGAGGATGCTACTCTTGAGGTGGAGGATGCTACTCTTGAGGTGGAGATGCTACTCTGGAGGTGGAGATGCTACTCTTGCGGGAGTGGAGGTGCTACTCTTGAGGTGGAGATGCTACTCTTGAGGTGGAGATGCTACTCTGGAGGTGGAGATGCTACTCTGAGGTGGAGATGCTACTCTTGTGGGGATGCTACTCTTGTGGTGGAGAACTCTTGAGGTGGGGGATGCTACTCTTGAGGTGGGGGATGCTACTCTTGAGGTGGAGGATGCTACTCTTGCGGTGGGGATGCTACTCTTGCGGTGGAGGATGCTACTCTTGTGGTAGAAATGCTACTCTTGCGGTGGAGGATGCTACTCTTGTGGTAGAAATGCTACTCGTGCAGTGGAGGATGCTACTCTTGAGGTGGAGATGCTACTCCTGCGGTGGAGGATGCTACTCTTGTGGTGGAGATGCTACTCTTGCGGTGGAGGATTCTACTCTTGTGGTAGAAATGCTACTCGTGCGGTGGAGGATGCTACTCTTGAGGTGGAGATGCTACTCTTGCGGTGGAGGATGCTACTCTTGTGGTGGAGATGCTACTCTTGCGGTGGAGGATGCTACTCTTGTGGTAGAAATGCTACTTGTGCGGTGGAGGATGCTACTCTTGTGGTAGAAATGCTACTCGTGCGGTGGAGGATGCTACTCTTGAGGTGGAGATGCTACTCTCGTGGTTGTGATGCTACTCTTTCAGTGACATGCTTAAGTGAAGTAGATACACTGTGCACTATGTAATCAAATGTAACTCTTTGTCGTGTAATCCGTTGGGTCATTTTCTAAGCCCCCAGGCAGACGAAGACACTGGAGTTCACCTCTCCACTGTGTCAACCGAAGACTCCATGATAATGGCAGTATAGATACAGGCCGTTTTACTGACAAAATGTCAACACAGCCTACATAAAGTGGCCTCTTACCTTCTTACCCTGTTTTTTGTCTTTATTTGGAGGACGAAGATTTGGCCTTTGAATGTTTGCTTCATGTGAGTGGAGGTCCATGGTATTGAGGGTTAGGCCATCAGAAACATGTTTACAAAATGTGGATCTGGGTTTTGAGTCACCTCGGCCTAACACGTCAATTACTGCGTTCTGAAGGTATCGAATCACCTGAAGTCTTTGATTTTATCAGGAGAAAGACAACTCTCACACTGTTGCTGAAAAGGTTTCTAGCAAACGTGACTTGCCTGTGGGATTTTGGCAACTGGTGGCCTGTGACACTGTTCTGCGTTGACTATAACATTTTGGGCAAGAAATAAGACTCGTTACGTCAAACAATTTGCACCTGGAAATGTACTACCTTCTTCTCTGACACACACACACACACACACACACACACACAAGATGGCGTAGCAGTCAGACGTCTTGTCGTGTCGTGTCCCTTGTATATATCGTTTTTTTAAACATATTTTTCTTCGCATATCTTTTAAAACATTTTGCTAAACCTCAACATCTAAATACTCTCCTGCAACCCGCCTCACCCAATGTAGCGTGGATCTGCTTTTTTTTCTAAAGTATTTATATTTACTTCGGATCCGGAACCCCTCAACTGAAGCTAGCCAGCTAACTACCAGCTATCAGTCAGCAAAGCATTGCTAGCGGTCATCAGCTAACCGGTCATCAGCTAACCTTTAGCTCGGAAAGCTCTCGCCAGTTCGAACAACGAGACTCTAACCAGAGCATAACGGACCTATTATTTTTATCCCCGGATTCCCACCGCAAACGGAACATTTTCAGCTGGATCTTCAACTAGCTAACCGCAACCCCGGATGATTACTCCTGGCTAGCGTTTCCATCCACTTAGCTTGAAGCTAGCCCGGCCAGAGCTGCTGTGCTACCACTGAAGCATACTCCTGGGCTACAATATCCGGACCCACGACCGGTCTATCGATGTCACCGCATGAAGAGGCATAAACAGACTCACCCCATCGCGATGTCCCCCAAAGGCTAACTTTCTAGCCCTTGCTATCGGCTTGCTTGCTAATTCGGCCTGCTAACTTCTAGCTTGTTTAGCCCCGGTCCGTTAACTGCTAGCTTGTTTAGCCCCGGCCTACTAACTGTTAGCATGTTAGCACAGGCCTGCTAACTGTCTGAATCGCCGCGTCCCCAGCCAGCCCAACCACTCACTGGACCCATATTTACTTTAAATCTCTTTTCGATTTTTAATTAGATTATACCTTCCGGTAACCTGCCTCACCCAATGTGATACGGAATCGCTATTATTTTTAATTTTTAGAACACATTCAAGAACCTCCAGAAGCTAACCAGCTAACTAGCTACAAGATATTTAGTCATTGTTAGCCACTGCTAGCGGCTTTTACCTTCTGCATAGCCAGCCAGTTTTTTTAACCTGGATAATACTCGCCAGTCTAGCTTCCCTGCCCCATCCACCGCTGCCCCCTGGACACTGATCACTTGGCTACATAGCTGATGCATGCTGGACTGTCCATTAATCACGGTACTCCATTCTGCTTGTTTATGTTTTATCTGTCGGCCCCAGCCACACTCAGGCGCTGTGTGTAGTTAATCCGACCCTCCCGTTGCCTAGTCAACGCCATTTTACCTGCTGTTGTTGTGCTAGCTGATTAGCTGTTGTTGTCTCACCTACTGTTTTAGCTAGCTCTCCCAATTCTACACCTGTGATTACTGTATGCCTCGCTGTATGTCTCTCTCAAATGTCAATATGCCTTGTATACTGTTGTTCAGGTTAGTTATCATTGTTTTAGTTTACAATGGAGCCCCTAGTTCCACTCTTCATACCCCTGATACCTCCTTTGTCCCACCTCCCACACATGCGGTAACCTCACCCATTACAACCAGCATGTCCAGAGATACAACCTCTCTTATCATCACCCAGTGCCTGGGCTTACCTCCGCTGTACCCGCGCCCCACCATACCCCTGTCTGCGCATTATGCCCTGAATATATTCTACCATGCCCAGAAATCTGCTCCTTTTATTCTCTGTCCCCAACGCTCTAGGCGACCAGTTTTGATAGCCTTTATCCGCAACCTCATACTACTCCTCCTCTGTTCCGCGGGTGATATGGAGGTAAACCCAGGCCCTGCATGTCCCCAGGCACCCTCATTTGTTGACTTCTGTGATCGAAAAAACCTTGGTTTCATGCATGTCAACATCAGAAGCCTCCTCCCTAAGTTTGTTTTACTCACTGCTTTAGCACACTCTGCTAACCCTGATGTCCTTGCCGTGTCTGAATCCTGGCTCAGGAAGGCCACCAAAAATTCTGAGATTTCCATACCCAACTATAACATTTTCCGTCAAGATAGAACTGCCAAAGGGGGATGAGTTGCAGTCTACTGCAGAGATAGCCTGCAAAGTAATGTCATACTTTCCAGGTCCATACCCAAACAGCTCGAACTACTAATTTTAAAAATGACTCTCTCCAGAAATAAGTCTCTCACTGTTGCCGCCTGCTACCGACCCCCCTCAGCTCCCAGCTGTGCCCTGGACACCATTTGTGAATTGATCATCTAGCTTCAGAGTTTGTTCTGTTAGGTGACCTAAACTGGGATATGCTTAACACCCCGGCAGTCCTACAATCTAAGCTAGATGCCCTCAATCTCACACAAATCATCAAGGAACCCACCAGGTACAACCCTAAATCTGTAAACAAGTGCACCCTCATAGACGTCATCCTGACCAACTGGCCCTCTAAATACACCTCCGCTGTCTTCAACCAGGATCTCAGCGATCACTGCCTAATTGCCTGTATCCGCTACGGAGCCGCAGTCAAACGACCACCCCTCATCACTGTCAAACGCTCCCTAAAACACTTCTGTGAGCAGGCCTTTCTAATCGACCTGGCCCGGGTATCCTGGAAGGACATTGACCTCATCCCGTCAGTTGAGGATGCCTGGTCATTCTTTAAAAGTAACTTCCTCACCATTTTAGATAAGCATGCTCCGTTCAAAAAATGCAGAACTAAGAACAGATATAGCCCTTGGTTCACTCCAGACCTGACTGCCCTCGACCAGCACAAAAACATCCTGTGGCGGACTGCAATAGCATCGAATAATCCCCGCGATATGCAACTTTTCAGGGAAGTTAGAAACCAATACACGCAGTCAGTCAGGAAAGCTAAGGCCAGCTTCTTCAGGCAGAAATTTGCATCCTGTAGCTCCAACTCCAAAATGTTCTGGGACACTGTGAAGTCCATGGAGAACAAGAGCACCCCCTCCCAGCTGCCCACTGCACTGAGGCTAGGTAACACGGTCACCACCGATAAATCCATGATTATCGAAAACTTCAACAAGCATTTCTCAACGGCTGGCCATGCCTTCCGCCTGGCTACTCCAACCTCGGCCAACAGCTCCGCCCCCCGCAGCTACTCGCCCAAGCCTCTCCAGGTTCTCCTTTAGCCAAATCCAGAAAGCAGATGTTATGAAAGAGCTGCAAAACCTGGACCCGTACAAATCAGCTGGGCTTGACAATCTGGACCCTCTATTTCTGAAACTATCCGCCGCCATTGTCGCAACCCCTATTACCAGCCTGTTCAACCTTTCTTTCATATCGTCTGAGATCCCCAAGGTTTGGAAAGCTGCCGCAGTCATCCCCCTCTTCAAAGGGGGAGACACCCTGGACCCAAACAGACCTATATCCATCCTGCCCTGCCTATCTAAGGTCTTCGAAAGCCAAGTCAACAAACAGGTCACTGACCATCTCGAATCCCACCGTACCTTCTCCGCTGTCGATAAAAGACAGTACTGTGCAGCCGTCTTCATCGACCTTGCCAAGGCTTTCGACTCTGTCAATCACCATATTCTTATCGGCAGACTCAGTAGCCTCGGTTTTTCTGATGACTGCCGTGCATGGTTCACCAACTACTTTGCAGACAGAGTTCAGTGTGTCAAATCGGAGGGCATGCTGTCCGGTCCTCTGGCAGTCTCTATGGGGTGCCACAGGGTTCAACTCGGGCCGACTCTTTTCTCTGTATATATCAATGATGTTGCTCTTGCTGCGGGTGATTCCCTGATCCACCTCTACGCAGACGACACCATTCTATATACTTCCGGCCCGTCCTTGGACACTGTGCTATCTAACCTCCAAACGAGCTTCAATGCCATACAACACTCCTTCCGTGGCCTCCAACTGCTCTTAAACGCTAGTAAAACCAAATGCATGCTTTTCAACCGTTCGCTGCCTCCACCCGCACGCCTGACTAGCATCACCACCCTGGATGGTTCCGACCTTGAATATGTGGACATCTATAAGTACCTAGGTGTCTGGCTAGACTGTAAACTCTCCTTCCAGACTCATATCAAACATCTCCAATCTAAAATCAAATCTAGGGTCGGCTTTCTATTCCGCAACAAAGCCTCCTTCACTCACGCCGCCAAACTTACCCTAGTAAAACGGACTATCCTACCGATGGCGATGTCATCTACAAAATAGCTTCCAACTCTCTACTCAGCAAACTGGATGCAGTTTATCACAGTGCCATCCGTTTTGTCACTAAAGCACATTATACCACCCACCACTGCGACCTGTATGCTCTAGTCGGCTGGCCCTCGCTACATATTCGTCGCCAGACCCACTGGCTCCAGGTCATCTACAAGTCCATGCTAGGTAAAGCTCCACCTTATCTCAGTTCACTGGTCACGATGGCAACACCCACCCGTAGCACGCGCCCCAGCAGGTGTATCTCACTGATCATCCCTAAAGCCAACACCTCATTTGGCCGCCTTTCGTTCCAGTTCTCTGCTGCCTGTGACTGGAACGAATTGCAAAAATCGCTGAAGTTGGAGACTTTTATCTCCCTCACCAACTTCAAACATCTGCTATCTGAGCAGCTAACCGATCGCTGCAGCTGTACATAGTCTATCGGTAAATGGCCCACCCATTTTTACCTACCTCATCCCCATACTGTTTTTATTTATTTACTTTTCTGCTCTTTTGCACACCAATATCTCTACCTGTACATGACCATCTGATCATTTATCACTCCAGTGTTAATCTGCAAAATTGTAATTATTCGCCTACCTCCTCATGCCTTTTGCACACAATGTATATAGACTCTCTTTTTTTCTACTGTGTTTTTGACTTGTTAATTGTTTACTCCATGTGTAACTCTGTGTTGTCTGTTCACACTGCTATGCTTTATCTTGGCCAGGTCGCAGTTGCAAATGAGAACTTGTTCTCAACTAGCCTACCTGGTTAAATAAAGGTGAAATAAATACAAATAAATAAAATAAACACACACACACACACAAACACCAGTGGCATAGCCAGAACTATAGGTAAAGCAGCGAATTGCTGCAATTTTACACATTTTACCATGGGGCAATGACAAAAAAGTTGTAGTTTTATAGCTAATCTCATGCTATTCTACACATTCTGCTATTAGGCTGATAGAACATTTAGCTGTTTTAAAGCTAATTGAAGCTATAAATATACGTCTGTTGACTGAATAAAGCTCTGGATTATGTCTGCTAAATGATCAAATGAAATATGCAGTGGCATGGTGCATATAGCCATAGAAGCACAGTGACATATGCCTCAATGTAGTCATATTTGTGACTTATTGGTGGTGTGGCTTTCAGTTAGTTCTTTTTGGCAACCCATCTCGTGAGATTGAATGTTATTCCAGTTCACCTGTTCTCATGTATTTAATAAAATATGAAAAACCCAGTGCACTGCTTGGTATGCATTCCATCCTATGGTGTTTGCATGTTTAGTTAAAAATACAAGTAATGTCCTCTTTGGAACACAGACAAATGAAGAGCATAAAAAAATATAGCTCCCATGCCTACACCCCTGACACACACACACAACCTTTGATACTCTTGTCTGTTTGTGCTACAAGCTTGGCACACCTGATTTGGGGCGTTTCTCTCATTCTTTTTTATTTCTTTAATATATTTTAGAATAAGGCTGTAACGTAACAAAATGTGGAAAAAGTCAAGGGTTCTGAATACTTTCCGAAGGCAGTGTATATACAGGAGCCACAATGCAGCCATCGGAGGTCATAAGACAGATCACATACTGACTAATCCACCAGAGGTCATAGGACAGATCAAATACTGACTAATCCACCAGAGGTCATAGGACAGATCACATACTGACTAATCCACCAGAGGTCATAGGACAGATCACATACTGACTAATCCACCAGAGTTCATAGGACAGATCACATACTGACTAATCCACCAGAGGTCATAAAACAGATCACATACTGACTAATCAACCAGAGGTCATAGGACAGATCACATACTGACTAATCCACCAGAGGTCATAAAACAGGTCACATACTGACTAATCCATCTGAGTTCATAAAACAGATCACATACTGACTAATCCACCAGAGGTCATAGGACAGATCACATACTGACTAATCCATCTGAGTTCATAAAACAGATCACATACTGACTAATCAACCAGAGGTCATAAAACAGGTCACATACTGACTAATCCACCAGAGGTCATAAAACAGGTCACATACTGACTAATCCACCAGAGGTCATAAAACAGGTCACATACTGACTAATCCACCAGAGGTCATAGGACAGATCACATACTGACTAATCCACCAGTGGTCATAAAACAGGTCACATACTGACTAATCCACCAGAGGTCATAGGACAGATCACATACTGACTAATCCACCAGAGGTCATTGGACAGGTCACATACTGACTAATCTACCTGAGGTCATAGGACAGATCACATACTGACTAATCCACCAGAGGTCATTGGACAGGTCACATACTGACTAATCTACCAGAGGTCATAGACCGATCACATACTGACTAATCTACCAGAGGTCATAGACCGATCACATACTGACTAATCTACCAGAGGTCATTGGACAGGTCACATACTGACTAATCCACCAGAGGTCATAGGACAGGTCACATACTGACTAATCCCGCTGTGTGCTTTTCAGGTCAATGGTCACAAAAGTTCATTTCTCTCTCTCTCTCTCTCTCTCTCTCTCTCTCTTTCTCTGTAGTGATGGAAAATACGGCTGTGAGTACCTCCACTCTGGCCAATGAGGAGTTTGACAGAAACGTACCGCGGATCTGCGGTGTGTGTGGGGACAAGGCCACCGGTTTCCACTTCAATGCCATGACCTGCGAGGGCTGCAAGGGTTTCTTCAGGTACGGACACACACACACACACTCCTGGCAACAACAAGCCCTTTTGTTGTGGGTATACACACACACACACACACACACACACACACACACAGAAAGCTACTTTACGCCCAGTCGTCCACGCTTACATAAGAGCACGCACAAACATACTGTGTCATACTATGCATGCTTGTTCAAGCGCCCAGACATGCATACATTTACAGTTCATCACACGCTGAAGCACACACACGTACTGTACACTCAACTATTTAAAGTAAGATGCACCAAATGACCTCTCCTCTATGTGTGTGAATGTGTGCATGTCTGTTTTCCTGCATGGGTCCATTTTTCCACAGCTCATGTGTAACACCTCTTCTCAGAGTAGAGCAGGCAGGCCCATTGCCCTAGCGACTTCAGACTCCACACAGACACAGCTTGTAAACATGCTGCTGGAGAGCCAGTACTGTTCTTCCTTCAGACAAGCCTGTGTCAACACAGTTCATGTATAAAGACAAAGACTGAAAAATTAGTATTCTTTCCATACTTATGTCCCAGCAGCCCTTGGCTTACACTTTGTTTTCAGGCAGGTGTGTGTGTGCGCGTGTTTACAGATGTAGGATATTAATTTGATCATCCTATTGCAGGAGAATGTTCCTACAATGCAGGAAATGTAAAACATGTGTTGTATTTGAGATATGAAAAGGCTTCTGAACTTTTCTATTTCCACTTTGACATTTCAGACTTGATTTTCCCTTATGAAAAATGTATCAACCTCTAGAAAAATGCCCATTAATTATAATCCACATAATAATTCACATTTCCTGTTGCTGCAGGATTATTTTCCTGCTGTAGCGAACTGGCTCAAATTAAGATTCTACATCTGTATGTGTGTCAGAGAAGGAGGAAGAAGATATTTCTTAACATATTTACAGTAATTACACGTGTGGGTGTTTGTGTGTGTGTGTGGGATATATGCGGGGGGGTGCGTGTGCACGTCCGTGTGTTTGTGAGTGCACGCGTTTGAATTTTTCCACGTGGTGTTACAGCCTGAATTGAAAATGTATAACATTTAGATTTTTTGGTCGCTGGCCTCAACACCACACCAACACCACACCATACTATAATGCCAAAGTGGAATTATGTTTTTTTGAATTTTTTACAAATTAATAAAAAATGTAAAGCTGAAAAGTCTTCAGTCAATAAATATTCCACCCCTTTATTGTGGCAAGCCTAGATAAGTTCAGGAGTAAAAATGTGCTTAAGTTACATAATGAGTTGCATGGCATCACTGTGTGCAATAATAGTATTTAACATGATTTTTGAATGACTACCTCATCTCTGTACCCCACAAATATAATTATATGTAAGGTCCCTCAGTCAAGCAGTGAATTTCAAACACAGATTCAACCACAAAGACCAGGGAGATTTTCCAATGCCTCGCAAAGAAGGGCACTTATTGGTACATGGGTAAAACATTGAATTTCCCTTTGAGCATGGTGAAGTTATTCATTACACTTTGGATGGTGTACAAACACCCAGTCACTACAAAGATACAGGTTTCCTTCCTAACTCAGTTGCCGGAGAGGAAGGAAACCGCTCAGGGAATACACTATGAGGCCAATGGTGACTGTAAAACAGTTACAGAATGTAATGGCTGTGATAGGAGGAAACTGAGAATGGCTCAACAACATTGTAGTTACTCCACAATACTAAACTAAATGACAGAGTGAAAAGAAGGAATCTTGTAAAGAATAAAACATTTCCAAAACATGCATCCTGTTTGCAACAAGGTACTAAAGTAATACTGCAAAAAATGGGGCAAAGCAATTAACATTTTGTCCTGAAAACAAAGTGTTGTGTTTGGGACAAATCCAATAAAACACATTACTGAGTACCACTCTCCATATTTGTAAGCATATTGGTGGCTGCATCATGTTTTGGGTATTTGTATGTATTAGGGATTCCCATTAGCTGTTGCCAAGGCAGCAGCTACTCTTCCTGGGATCCAAGCACATTAAGTCACTTACACTACATATAAATAAAAAAATATTAAACAGTATCATGTAACAGTATTACACATCTACATAGAGTTGAAGTCGGAAGTTTACATACACTTAGGTTGGAGTCATTAAAACTCATTTTTCAACCACTCCACAAATTTATTGTTAACAAACTATAGTTTTGGCAAGTCGGTTAGAACATCTACTTTGTACATGACAAGTCATTTTTCCAACAATTGTTTACAAACAGATTATTTCACTTATAATTCACTGTATCACAATTCCAGTGGGTCAGAAGTTTACATACACTAAATTGACTGTGCCTTTAAACAGTCTTTAGAAGCTTCTGATAGGCTAATTGACATAATTTGAGTCAATTGGAGGTGTACTTGTGGATGTATTTCAAGGCCTAACTTCAAACTCAGTGCTTCTTTGCTTGATATCATGGGAAAATCAGAAGAAATCAGCCAAGAAAAAAAATAGTTGACCTCCACAAGTCTGGTTCATCTTTGGGAGCAATTTCCAAACGCCTGAAGGTACCACATTCATCTGTACAAACAATAGTATGCAAGTATAAACACCATGGGACCACGCAGCCATCATACCGCTCAGGAAGGAGACGCGTTCTGTCTCCTAGAGATGAACGTACTTTGGTGCGAAAAGTGAAAATCAATCCCAGAACAACAGCAAAGGACCTTGTGAAGATGCTGGAGGAAACAGGTACAAAAGTATCTATATCCACAGTAAAACGAGTCATATATCAACATAACCTGAAAGGCCACTCAGCAAGGAAGAAGCCACTGCTCCAAAACCGACATAAAATGACAGACCACGGTTTGCATCTGCACATGGGGACAAAGGTCGTACTTTTTGGAGAAATGTCCTCTGGTCTGATGAAACAAAATTAGAACTGTTTGGCCATAATGACCATCGTTATGTTTGGAGGAAAAAGGGGGAGGCTAGCAAGCAGAAGAACACCATCCCAACCGTGAAGCATGAGGTGGCAGCATCATGTTGTGGGGGTGCTTTGCTGCAGGAGGGACTGGTGCACTTCACAAAATAGATGGCATCATGAGGAAGGAAAATTATGTGGATATCAAATCAAATCAAATTTTATTTGTCACATACACATGGTTAGCAGATGTTAATGCGAGTGTAGCGAAATGCTTGTGCTTCTAGTTCCGACAATGCAGTAATAACGAACAAGTAATCTAACTAACAATTCAAAAAAAACTACTGTCTTATACACAGTGTAAGGGGATAAAGAATATGTACATAAGGATATATGAATGAGTGATGGTACAGAGCAGCATAGGCAAGATACAGTAGATGATATCGAGTACAGTATATACATATGAGATAAGTATGTAAACCAAGTGGCATAGTTAAAGTGGCTAGTGATACATGTATTACATAAGGATGCAGTCGATGATATAGAGTACAGTTTCAACGTATGCATATGAGATGAACAATGTAGGGTAAGTAACATTATATAAGGTAGCATTGTTTAAAGTGGCTAGTGATATATTTACATCATTTCCCATCAATTCCCATGATTAAAGTGGCTGGAGTAGAGTCAGTGTCATTGACAGTGTGTTGGCAGTAGCCACTCAATGTTAGTGGTGGCTGTTTAACAGTCTGATGGCCTTGAGATAGAAGCTGTTTTTCAGTCTCTCGGTCCCAGCTTTGATGCACCTGTACTGACCTCGCCTTCTGGATGACAGCGGGGTGAACAGGCAGTGGCTCGGGTGGTTGATGTCCTTGATGATCTTTATGGCCTTCCTGTAGCATCGGGTGGTGTAGGTGTCCTGGAGGGCAGGTAGTTTGCCCCCGGTGATGCGTTGTGCAGACCTCACTACCCTCTGGAGAGCCTTACGGTTGAGGGCGGTGCAGTTGCCATACCAGGCGGTGAAACAGCCCGCCAGGATGCTCTCGATTGTGCATCTGTAGAAGTTTGTGAGTGCTTTTGGTGACAAGCCGAATTTCTTCAGCCTCCTGAGGTTGAAGAGGCGCTGCTGCGCCTTCCTCACGATGCTGTCTGTGTGAGTGGACCAATTCAGTTTGTCTGTGATGTGTATGCCGAGGAACTTAAAACTTGCTACCCTCTCCACTACTTGCTACCCTCTCCACTACAAATTGGAGTGGGTCAAGGGTGTCAGGTAGGGTGGAGGTGATATGGTCCTTGACTAGTCTCTCAAAGCACTTCATGATGACGGATGTGAGTGCTACGGGGCGGTAGTCGTTTAGCTCAGTTACCTTAGCTTTCTTGGGAACAGGAACAATGGTGGCCCTCTTGAAGCATGTGGGAACAGCAGACTGGTATAGGGATTGATTGAATATGTCCGTAAACACACCGGCCAGCTGGTCTGCGCATGCTCTGAGGGCGCGGCTGGGGATGCCGTCTGGGCCTGCAGCCTTGCGAGGGTTAACACGTTTAAATGTCTTACTCACTTCGGCTGCAGTGAAGGAGAGACCGCATGTTTCCGTTGCAGGCCGTGTCAGTGGCACTGTATTGTCCTCAAAGCGGGCAAAAAAGTTATTTAGTCTGCCTGGGAGCAAGACATCCTGGTCCGTGACTGGGCTGGGTTTCTTCCTGTAGTCCGTGATTGACTGTAGACCCTGCCACATGCCTCTTGTGTCTGAGCCGTTGAATTGGGATTCTACTTTGTCTCTGTACTGGCGCTTAGCTTGTTTGATAGCCTTGCGGAGGGAATAGCTGCACTGTTTGTATTCAGTCATGTTACCAGACACCTTGCCCTGATTAAAAGTAGTGGTTCGTGCCTTCAGTTTCACACGAATGCTGCCATCAATCCACGGTTTCTGGTTAGGGAATGTTTTAATCGTTGCTATGGGAACGACATCTTCAACGCACGTTCTAATGAACTCGCACACCGTATCAGCGTATTCGTCAATGTTGTTGTCTGACGCAATACGAAACATCTCCCAGTCCACGTGATGGAAGCAGTCTTGGAGTGTGGAGTCAGCTTGGTCAGACCAGCGTTGGACAGACCTCAGCGTGGGAGCTTCTTGTTTTAGTTTCTGTCTGTAGGCAGGGATCAACAAAATGGAGTCGTGGTCAGCTTTTCCGAAAGGGGGGTGGGGCAGGGCCTTATATGCGTCGCGGAAGTTAGAGTAACAATGATCCAGGGTCTTTCCACCCCTGGTTGCGCAATCGATATGCTGATAAAATTTAGGGAGTCTTGTTTTCAGATTAGCCTTGTTAAAATCCCCAGCTACAATGAATGCAGCCTCCGGATAAATCGTTTCCAGTTTGCAGAGAGTTAAATAAAGTTCGTTCAGAGCCATCGATGTGTCTGCTTGGGGGGGGATATATACGGCTGTGATTATAATCGAAGAGAATTCTCTTGGTAGATAATGCGGTCTACATTTGATTGTGAGGAATTCTAAATCAGGTGAACAGAAGGATTTGAGTTCCTGTATGTTTCTTTCATCACACCATGTCACGTTGGCCATAAGGCATACGCCCCCGCCCGTCTTCTTACCAGAAAGATGTTTGTTTCTGTCGGCGCGATGCGTGGAGAAACCCGCTGGCTGCACCGCTTCGGATTGCGTCTCTCCAGTGAGCCATGTTTCCGTGAAGCAGAGAACGTTACAGTCTCTGATGTCCCTCTGGAATGCTACCCGTGCTCGGATTTCATCAACCTTGTTGTCAAGAGACTGGACATTGGCAAGAAGAATGCTAGGGAGTGGTGCACGGTGTGCCCGTCTCCGGAGTCTGACCAGAAGACCGCTTCGTTTCCCTCTTTTTCTGAGTCTTTTTTTTTTTTGGTCGCTGCATGTGATCCACTCCGTTACACTGGTTGTAAGGCAGAACACAGGATCCGCATCGCGAAAAACATATTCTTGGTCGTACTGATGGTGAGTTGACGCTGATCTTATATTCAGTAGTTCTTCTCGGCTGTATGTAATGAAACCTAAGATGACCTGGGGTACTAGTGTAAGAAATAACACGTAAAAAAACAAAAAACTGCATAGTTTCCTAGGAACGCGAAGCGAGGCGGCCATCTCTGTCGGCGCCGGAAGTCTTACTCTCTTGAAGCAACATTTCAAGAGATCAGTCAGGAAGTTAAAGCTTGGTTGCAAATGGTTCTTCCAAATGGACAATGACCCCAAGCATACTTTTAAAGTTGTGGCAAAATGGCTTAAGGGCAACAAAGTCAAGGTATTGGAGTGGCCATCACAAAGCCCTGACCTCAATCATATAGAACATTTGTGGGCAGAACTGAAAAAGTGTGTGCGAGCAAGGAGACCTACAAACCTGACTCAGTTACACCAGCTCTGTCAGGAGGAATGAGCCAAAATCCACCCAACTTATTGTGGGAAGCTTGTGGAAGGCTACCTGAAGCGTTTGACCCAAGTTAAAATATTTAAAGGCAATGCTACCAAAAACTAATTGAGTGTATGTAAACTTCTGACCCAGTTGGAATGTGATGAAAGAAATAAAAGCTGAAATAAATAATTCTCTCTACTATTATTCTGACATTTCACATTCTTAAAATAAAGTGGTGATCCTAACTGACCTAAAACAGGGAATTTTTACTAGGATTACATGTCAGGAATTGTGAAAAACTGAGTTTAAATGTATTTGGCTAAGGTGTATGTAAACTTCCGAAGTTCAACTGTATCTACAATACAAAATGTAAAATACCACCATATTACAATAGACTAGACAGCTGCCCTGGGGAATTCCTGATTCTAACTGGATTATGTTGGAGAGGCTTCCATCGAAGAACACCCTCTGTTCTGTTAGACAGGTAACTCTTTATCCACAATATAGCAGGGGGTGTAAAGCCATAATCTGTTTTTTCCAGCACTAGACTATGATCGATAATGTCAGAAGCCGCAATGAAGTCTAACAAATCAGCCCCCACAATCGTTTTATCAATCTCTCGGCCTATCATTAGACAATTGTGTAAGTGCTGTGCTTATTGAATATCCTTCCCTATAAGCATTCTGAATGTCTGTCACTTTGTTTACTGTAAAATAACATTTTATCTGGTCAAACACAATTTTTTCCAAAAGTTTACTAAGGGTTGGTAACGGGCTGATTGGTCGGCTATTTGAGCCAGTAAAAGGGGGCTTTACTATTCTTGGGTAGCGGAATGACTTTTGCTTCCCTCCAGGCCTGAGGGCACACACTTTATAGCAGGCTTAAATTGAAGATATGGCAAATAGGAGTGGCAATATCATCCGCTATTATCCTCAGTAATTTTCCATTCAAGTTGTCAGACCCCGGTGGCTTGTCATTGTTGATAGGTGAAAAAATGGTTGTCTCTTCCACACTCACTTTACAGAATTCAAAAGTACAATGCTTGTCTTTCATAATTTGGTCAGATATACTTGGATGTGTAGTGTCAGTTTGTTGCCAATGAAGAAAATAATTAAAACATTGAACATTCAATAAATGTGCAAAAATGTAAAAATAAATCAATTCACTTTGTCGTTAAGGGTTATTGTGTGTAGATGGGAGGGAAAGTGTATTTAATTGTTTTCAGGCTGTAACACCACAAAATGTAGAATAAGTCAAGGGTTATGAATACTGTCTGAAGGCACTGTATGTCCTAACATATTTACGGTAATATGTGTGTGTTGCACTGAATATCTTTGTAGCATGACCCTCTCTCTCTTTCCCTCTATTGGCATGTGTGCATGTGTGTTCTTCTTTGAGTAGGAACCAGAGAAGAGGTGAAGGACATCAATATTTATGGAATGACACCGTGATTACACATTTCGGTCACTACTAACTGATTGATAGTAGTGCCGGGACGATAAACCGTAAAAAACCGACACCAACCGAACAGACCACAGCACCTTATGCTGATATTGTTAAATATAAGTAGGCTATACTAGAGAAATGTGAAGTTTGAAATGAAATGTGTCTGCTAGTTCAGGGGCTTGTGAAAGTATTCACCCCCTTTGGCTCCTATGTTGTTGCCTTACAACCTGGAATTAAAATACATTTTTGGGGGGTTTGTATCATTTCATTTACACAACATGCCTACCACTTTGAAGATGAAAATATTTGTTTTATTGTGAAACAAGAAATAAGACAAAAAAACAGACAACTTAAGTCTGTATAACTATTCACCCCCAAAGTCAAGACTTTGTAGAGCTGCCTTTTGCAGCAATTACAGCTGCAAGTCTCTTGGGGTATGTCTCTATAACCCTGGCACATCTAGCCACTGGGCTAACCCTGGCCAATTTTTGCCCATTCTTCAAGGCAAAACTGATCCGGCTCCTTTAAGTCATATGGGTTCCGCTGGTGTACAGCAATCTTTAAGTGATACCAAAGATTCTCAATTGGATTGAGGTCTGGGCTTTGACTAGGCCAAATCCCCTTAAACCACACAAGTGTTGCTTTAGCAGTATGCTTAGGGTCATTTGTCCTGCTGGAAGGTGAACCTCCATCCCAGTCTCAAATCTCTGGAAGACTGAAACAGGTTTCCCTCAAGAATTTCCCTGTATTTAGCTCTATCCATCATTCCTTCAATTCTGACCAGTTTCCCAGTCCCTGCCGATGGAAAAACATCCCCACAGCATGATGCTGCCACCATCATGCTACACTCTAGGGATGTTGTTGGTGTTGGGTTTGCTACAGACATAGCTATATTCATTGATGGCCAAAAAGCTACATTTTAGTCTCATCTGACCAGAGTACCTTCTTCAGTATGTTTGGGGAGTCTCCCACATGCCTTTTGGCAAAAACCAAACATGTTTGCTTATTTTTTTCTTTAAGCAATGGCTTTTTTCTGGCCACTCTTCCATAAAGCCCAGCTCTGTGGAGTGTCCAGCTTAAAGTGGTCCTATGGACAGACACTCCAATCTCCGCTATGGAGCTTTGCATCTCCTTCAGGGTTACCTTTGGTCTCTTTGTTGCCTCTCTGATTAATGCCCTCCTTGCCTGGTCTCTCTTGATAGGTTTGTTGCAGTGCCATATTCTTTCCATTTTTTATAATGTATTTAATGGTGCTCCGTGGGATGTTCAAAGTTTCTGATCTTTTTTTATAACCCAACCCTGATCTGTACTTCTCCACAGCTTTGTCTCTGACCTGTTTGGAGAGCTCCTTGGCCTGCATGGTGCATACAAGGCACTGTATGTGCTTACTGTCAATTGATAGGTATAACATTTGAAGTAGTAGTTGGAGTTTTAAGTAACTGTGATGCACATGAATGTTATAAACGTATTGTTCTATTTGTCATTATTGTAATAATTCAGCTCAGATAGTCACAAGGAAGGTCATAGGTCATCTAGTATAACGTGTGGCAAAAGGGTCACGCTGCTTTCAGCACCATATTTAAGGACATTCATCACATTCCTCCATCTCTCTCTTTCTACTTCTCTCCTCCCGCCGCCGCGTCTCTCTCTCTTTCTACGTCTCTCCCCCCACCGCCTCTCTCTCTCTTTCTACTTCTCTCCCCCACCGCCACTCTCTCTCTTTCTACTTCTCTCCCCCACCGCCCCTCTCTCTCTTTCTACTTCTCCCCCCCCGCCACTCTCTCTCTTTCTACTTCTCTCCCCCCACCGCCACTCTCTCTCTTTCTACTTCTCTCCCCCCACCGCCACTCTCTCTCTTTCTACTTCTCTTGCCGCCGCGTCTCTCTCTCTTTCTACTTCTCTCCCCCCACCGCCACTCTCTCTCTTTCTACTTCTCTCCCCCGCCGCCACTCTCTCTCTTTCTACTTCTCTCCCCCCCGCCACTCTCTCTCTTTCTACTTCTCTCCCCCCGCCGCGTCTCTCTCTGTCTTTCTACTTCTCTCCCCCACCGCCTCTCTCTCTCTTTCTACTTCTCTCCCCCACCGCCACTCTCTCTCTTTCTACTTCTCTCCCCCACCGCCTCTCTCTCTCTTTCTACTTCTCTCCCCCCACCGCCTCTCTCTCTCTTTCTACTTCTCTCCCCCCGCCGCCTCTCTCTCTCTTTCTACTTCTCTCCCCCCACCGCCACTCTCTCTCTTTCTACTTCTCTCCTCCCGCCGCCGCGTCTCTCTCTCTTTCTACTTCTCTCCCCCACCGCCTCTCTCTCTCTTTCTACTTCTCTCCCCCGCCGCGTCTCTCTCTCTTTCTACTTCTCTCCCCCCACCGCCACTCTCTCTCTTTCTACTTCTCTCCCCCCCACCGCCACTCTCTCTCTTTCTACTTCTCTCCCCCCCGCCACTCTCTCTCTTTCTACTTCTCTCCCCCGCCGCGCGTCTCTCTCTCTTTCTACTTCTCTCCCCCACCGCCTCTCTCTCTCTTTCTACTTCTCTCCCCCCACCGCCTCTCTCTCTCTTTCTACTTCTCTCCCCCCCGCCACTCTCTCTCTTTCTACTTCTCTCCCCCCCGCCACTCTCTCTCTTTCTACTTCTCTCCCCCACCGCCTCTCTCTCTTTCTACTTCTCTCCCCCCACCGCCACTCTCTCTCTTTCTCTTCTCTCCCCCACCGCCACTCTCTCTCTTTACTTTCTCCCCCCCCGCTCTCTCTCTTTCTACTTCTCCCCCCCACCGCCACTCTCTCTCTTTCTACTTCTCTCCCCCGCCGCCACTCTCTCTCTTTCTACTTCTCTCCCCCACCGCCTCTCTCTCTTTCTCTTCTCTCCCCCACCGCCTCTCTCTCTTTCTACTTCTCTCCCCCCGCCTCTCTCTCCGCCTTCTCTCCCCCCCGCCTCTCTCTTTCTACTTCTCTCCCCCCACCGCCTCTCTCTTTCTACTTCTCTCCCCCACCGCCTCTCTCTCTTTCTACTTCTCTCCCCCACCGCCTCTCTCTCTTTCTACTTCTCTCCCCCCGCCTCTCTCTCTTTCTACTTCTCTCCCCCACCGCCTCTCTCTCTTTCTACTTCTCTCCCCCACCGCCTCTCTCTTTCTACTTCTCTCCCCTCACCGCCTCTCTCTCTTTCTACTTCTCTCCCCCGCTTTCTACTTCTCTCCCCCCACCGCCTCTCTCTCTTTCTACTTCTCTCCCCCACCGCCTCTCTCTCTTTCTCTTCTCTCCCCCCCTCTCTTTCTACTTCTCTCCCCCCCGCCTCTCTCTCTTTCTACTTCTCTCCCCCACCGCCTCTCTCTCTTTCTACTTCTCTCTCTCTTTCTACTTCTCTCCCCCCGCCTCTCTCTCTTTCTACTTCTCTACTTCTCTCCTTCTCCCCCCCCCCCTCTCTCTCTTTCTACTTCTCTCCGCGTCTCTCTCTCTTTCTACTTCTCTCCCCCACCCCTCTCTCTCTCTTTCTACTTCTCTCCCCCCCCGCCCTCTCTCTCTCTTTCTACTTCTCTCCCCCACCGCCACTCTCTCTCTTTCTACTTCTCTTCTCTCTTCTTTCTACTTCTCTCCCCCACCGCCCTCTCTCTCTTTCTACTTCTCTCCCCCCTCTCTCTCTCTCTTTCTACTTCTCTCCCCCACCGCCTCTCTCTCTCTCTCTTTCTCCCCACCGCCTCTCTCTCTTCTCTCCCCCGCCGCCCTCTCTCTCTTTCTACTTCTCTCCCCCCCGCCTCTCTCTCTCTTTCTACTTCTCTCCCCCCCGCCTCTCTCTCTTTCTCTTTTCCCCCACCGCCACTCTCTCTCTTTCTACTTCTCTCCCCCCCCACTCTCTCTCTTTCTACTTCTCTCCCCCACCGCCTCTCTCTCTTTCTACTTCTCTCCCCCTCTCTCTCTTTCTACTTCTCTCCCCCACCGCCTCTCCCTCTCTCTTTCTACTTCTCTCCCCCCCCCGCCTCTCTCTTTCTCTTCTCTCGCCTCTCTCTCTTTCTACTTCTCTCCCCCCACCGCCTCTCTCTCTTTCTACTTCTCTCTCTCTCTTTCTACTTCTCTCCCCCACCGCCTCTCTCTCTTTCTACTTCTCTCCCCCACCGCCTCTCTCTCTTTCTTTCTCTCCCCCCACTTCTCTCCCCCACCGCCTCTCTCTCTTTCCCTCCTCTCTCTCTTTCCCCCACCGCCTCTTCTCTCTACTTCCCCCCCGCCCACTCTCTCTCTTTCTACTTCTCTCCCCCCACCGCCTCTCTCTCTTTCTACTTCTCTCCCCCACCGCCTCTCTCTCTTTCTACTTCTCTCCCCCACCGCCACTCTCTCTCTTTCTCTTTCTACTTCTCTCTTTCCCCTCCCCCCCGCCTCTCTCTCTTTCTACTTCTCTCCCCCCACCGCCTCTCTCTCTTTCTCTTCTCTACTCTCTTTCTCCCCTCTTTCCTTCTCTCCCCCACCGCCTCTCTCTCTTTCTACTTCTCTCCCCCCACCGCCTCTCTCTCTTTCTACTTCTCTCCCCCGCCTCTCTCTTTCTACTTCTCTCCCCCCTCTCTTTCTACTTCTCTCCCCCACCGCCTCTCTCTCTTTCTACTTCTCTCCCCCACCGCCCTCTCTCTTTCTCTTCTCTCCCCCACCGCCTCTCTCTCTTTCTCCCCCCCCACCGCCTCTCTCTCTTTCTACTTCTCTCCCCCACCGCCACTCTCTCTCTTTCTACTTCTCTCCCCCACCGCCTCTCTCTCTTTCTACTTCTCTCCCCCCCCCCGCGTCTCTCTCTCTTTCCTTCTCTCCCCCACCGCCTCTCTCTCTTTCTACTTCTCCCCCTCTCTTTCTACTTCTCTCCCCCTCTCTCTCTCTTTCTACTTCTCTCCCCCACCGCCTCTCTCTGTCTTTCTACTTCTCTCCCCCACCGCCTCTCTCTCTCTTTCTCTTCTCTACTCTCTCTCTTTCTACTTCTCTCCCCCACCGCCTCTCTCTCTCTTTCTACTTCTCTCCCCCCGCCTCTCTCTCTCTTTCTACTTCTCTCCCCCACCGCCTCTCTCTCTCTTTCTACTTCTCTCTCCCCACTTCTCTCCTCCGCCGCGTCTCTCTCTCTTTCTACTTCTCTCCCCCCCCACCGCCTCTCTCTCTCTTTCTACTTCTCTCCCCCCGCCGTCTCTCTCTCTTTCTACTTCTCTCTTCTCTCTCTTTCTACTTCCCACCGCCCTCTCTCTCTTTTCTCTCTCTTTCTACTTCTCTCCCCCCGCCCCGCCTCTCTCTTTCTCTTTTCCCTACTTCTCTTTCCCCCCACCGCCCTCTCTCTCTTTCTACTTTCTCCCCCCACTCTCTTTCTACTTCTCTCCCCCTCTCTCTCTTTCTACTTCTCTCCCCACCGCCTCTCTCTCTTTCTACTTCTCTCTCTCTTTCTCTTTCTACTCTCTCTCTTTCTCTCTCTCCCCCCGCCTCTCTCTTCTCTCTCTTTCTACTTCTCTCCCCCCACCGCCTCTCTCTCTCTTTCTACTTCTCTCTCTCCCCCCCCTCTCTCTCTCCTTCTCTCTCTCTTTCTACTTCTCTCCCCCCCGCCTCTTCTCTTTCTACTTCTCTCCCCCCACCGCCTCTTTCTCTCTCTCTCTTTCTACTTCTCTCCCCCCGCCTCTCTCTCTTTCCTTCTCTCCCCCCGCCTCTCTCTCTTTCTACTTCTCTCCCCCACCGCCTCTCTCTTTCTCTTCTCTCCCCCCACCGCCTCTCTCTCTTTCTACTTCTCTCCCCCACCGCCCTCTCTCTCTTTCTACTTCTCTCCCCCACCGCCTCTCTCTCTTTCTACTTCTCTCCCCCCCACCGCCTCTCTCTCTTTCTACTTCTCTCCCCCCCGCCCTCTCTCTCTTTCTCTCTCTCTCTTTCTACTTCTCTCCCCCACCGCCTCTCTCTCTTTCTACTTCTCTCCCCCCCACCGCCTCTCTCTCTTTCTACTTCTCTCCCCCACCGCCTCTCTCTCTCTTTCCTTCTCTCCCCCCACCGCCTCTCTCTCTTTCTACTTCTCTCCCCCACCGCCACTCTCTCTCTTTCTACTTCTCTCCCCCACCGCCTCTCTCTCTTTCTACTTCTCTCCCCCGCCCCTCTCTCTCTCTTTCTACTTCTCTCCCCCACCGCCACTCTCTCTCTTTCTACTTCTCTCCCCCACCGCCCTCTCTCTCTTTCTACTTCTCTCCCCCCGCCTCTCTCTCTCTTTCTACTTCTCTCCCCCACCGCCTCTCTCTCTTTCTACTTCTCTCCCCCGCCGCCTCTCTCTCTTTCTACTTCTCTCCCCCACCGCCCCTCTCTCTCTTTCTACTTCTCTCCCCACCGCCTCTCTCTCTTTCTACTTCTCTTCTCCCCCACCGCCCTCTCTCTCTTTCTACTTCTCTCCCCCACCGCCTCTCTCTCTCTTTCTACTTCTCTCCCCCCCGCCTCTCTCTCTTTCTACTTCTCTCCCCCACCTCTCTCTCTCTTTCTACTTCTCTCCCCCCACCGCCTCTCTCTCTCTTTCTACTTCTCTCCCCCACCGCCCTCTCTCTCTTTCTACTTCTCTCCCCCCACCGCCTCTCTCTTTCTACTTCTCTCCCCACCGCCTCTCTCTCTCTCTCTCTTTCTACTTCTCTCCCCCACCGCCTCTCTCTCTTTCTCTCTCCCCCCACCGCCTCTCTCTCTTTCTACTTCTCTCCCCCCACCGCCTCTCTCTCTTTCTACTTCTCTCCCCCCGCCTCTCTCTCTTTCTACTTCTCTCCCCCACCGCCTCTCTCTCTTTCTACTTCTCTCCCCCACCGCCTCTCTCTCTTTCTACTCTCTCCCCCACCGCCTCTCTCTCTTTCTACTTCTCTCCCCCACCGCCTCTCTCTCTTTCTACTTCTCTCCCCCCCGCCCTCTCTCTCTTTCTACTTCTCTCCCCCACCGCCTCTCTCTCTTTCTACTTCTCTCCCCCCACCGCCACTCTCTCTCTTTCTACTTCTCTCCCCCACCGCCTCTCTCTCTTTCTACTTCTCTCCCCCCACCGCCTCTCTCTCTTTCTACTTCTCTCCCCACCGCCTCTCTCTCTCTTTCTACTTCTCTCCCCCCACCTCTCTCTCTTTCTACTTCTCTCCCCCACCGCCTCTCTCTCTCTTTCTACTTCTCTCCCCCTGCCGCCACTCTCTCTCTTTCTACTTCTCTCCCCCACCGCCTCTCTCTCTTTCTACTTCTCTCCCCCACCGCCTCTCTCTCTTTCTACTTCTCTCCCCCACCGCCTCTCTCTCTTTCTACTTCTCTCCCCCACCGCCTCTCTCTCTCTTTCTACTTCTCTCCCCCGCCGCTCTCTCTCTCTTTCTACTTCTCTCCCCCGCCTCTCTCTCTTTCTACTTCTCTCCCCCCCCGCCTCTCTCTCTCTTTCTACTTCTCTCCCCCCGCCGCCCTCTCTCTCTTTCTACTTCTCTCCCCCCCCGCCGCCTCTCTCTCTTTCTACTTCTCTCCCCCGCCGCCACTCTCTCTCTTTCTACTTCTCTCCCCCCACCGCCTCTCTCTCTCTTTCTACTTCTCTCCCCCGCCGCCTCTCTCTCTTTCTACTTCTCTCCCCCGCCGCCTCTCTCTCTTTCTACTTCTCTCCCCCCCGCCTCTCTCTCTCTTTCTACTTCTCTCCCCCCACCGCCACTCTCTCTCTTTCCTCTCCCCCTCTACAGACGCAGTATGAAGCGTAAGGCTAGCTTCACATGCCCTTTCAACGGCAGTTGCACCATCACCAAGGACAACCGCCGCCACTGCCAGGCCTGCCGGCTCAAACGCTGCGTGGACATCGGAATGATGAAGGAGTGTGAGTGTCCGTTCTGCACAGATGTAGGATCAGGTTCCCCTTCCCCAAATCCGAATGTCAGCAACTAAGGGGGAACAATGCAAAACTGGCCTTAGATCAGTACCTAGAGGCAACGTCGCCCCACTCAACTCTTCTGTCAGAAATACTTTTTCATTTTGACTGTCAGAGGATAGCCTTGCAGGCTAGATCAGTGTTACTTTAATCCTGGTCCAGGGCACTCGAAGGGGTGCACATTTAATTTTTTGCCATAGTACTACACCCCTAATTTAAACAATCAACTCATCATTAAACCTTTTAGTAGAATCAGGTGTTTAATACTAATCTGGTGTGTAGACCCCTTGGTTCTAGGACCAGGATTAAGAAACACATGATTAGAGGTGTAAGATCACATAATATGATCACGCACACACAAAGGAAAATATCATTTGTCTCACTACAGGGAGAAATGTATTTTCATCCCATTGTTAGGCAACTCTTCTTAATAAGAAATACACTAATTTCTCTCCCATGAGTGTCGGAATGATCTCTTGAATTTTGAATGATGTTTTGAACCATGGAAGATGTGTGTGTTGAAAAGAGCAGAGAGAGCACTAAAGAGAGAAATGATCTTCTATCAGTCTACTGTTAGGTAACTGTTAATGGGGTGTAATGGCACACTGATAAGAACAGGAGATAATTCATCTCATGGAGGAAAATGGAATTTCAGTCAAAATAACTCCTTTGTTATTAGACGTCAGTACGTGTCAGCTTTAAAACACAAATTAGCCTGCCAATAGCAATGACAAACAAACACACACACACACAGAAAAAACCCACGGACCTTTGAACAAACAGGACTCGAATCACAACACTGTCTAACCCAGGAGTCAAACATCCGGCCCGCGGGAGGGTCCAATCCGGACTGCGGGGGGGTCTAATCCCGCCCCCCGGGTAGTTTGAGTTAAAAACTAAACGCAGAGGAAACCTAACCAATTATTTGTGCGGCACCACGGATCTCATTGAAGACCGAATGGGGCATCTGGGGAAAAATGAGTTTGACACCCCTGATCTAACCCTGCCCCTTCTTTTGTACCCATAGAGAGCAGGGCACACACCATATTTACCTATAGAAGCATTTGGACCCGGTCAAGACCTTCTAGGTCATTTCCCTCATAAGAATGTTTATAACATCCACCAGGAGTACTAGAGCATTCTGGGAGGGCCTGTACATTATGCTCCCTTTTGAACTTTAGAGACCTGCGGATGTTTTCGCCACACTTCAAATGGACTCTGTGTTCAGTCTGTTAATAGAAGGTTTGGTTGTTCTTTTGTTTTCCCCATGAAATGTGTATTTGTAGCAGTGAATTCCCAGAGAGTGAATTCACAGTGCTCCCAACACCGTACATGAATAGGAGCCAGTGCACTTATGCTGCTGCTGCTATGACAACAATCTGTTTTAGTGTGGAACAGAGTGTGAGCTAATTCAGTGGCTGGAACAACAACAGGGGGAACGGAGTGGAGATAATGCTTTGTGTGTTGACGACAGGACGATGCATGCGCTGCGCAACCTAGTCACGTTGTAGAACACACACTGGCTCGCGCCTTGTGTACACACACTGACACACACACATTTAAATACACTCACTTTCTCAAACACACACACACACACACACACACAACTTAAATATGCTCACTTTCTCAAACACACACACAACTTAAATACCCTCACTTTCTCAAACACACACACACACAACTTAAATATGCTAATTTTCTTAAACACCCACACACACTTACATATGCTAGTTCAAACACACACACACAGCATCAGCATTAACATCTCTATTTTGTCTATGTACCAATCATTTCAGTCTGAAATAGTCAGGGTGTGGTATCTGCATTTCTCTCTGTCGCACCACTTCTTTCTTTAGCGTTTCTCCCTCCTCTGAAGCCTTCTTTCTGCTCATTCAATAAAACATTTTCTCTTTCTTTAACCCTCTCTCTAGCTCTTGCTCTCGTTCTACTCCTTTTTCTAACCCTGATATTTGTCTTTCCGTATCTCTTTCTCTGACCTCTGATCTCTTCCCGCTCAATCCCCCTCTTCATCACTCTCTTTCTAAACCTCTCTCTCATCCTACTCTTTCTTTCTTTCTTTCTTTCTTTCTTTCTTTCTTTCTTTCTTTCTTTCTTTCTTTGTCTCTGTATCTCTCTGTCTCTCTCCGTCTCTCTCCGTCTCTCTCTCTCTCTCTCTCTCTCTCTCTCTCTATGTCTCTGTCTCTGTCTCTCGCTCCCTCCCAGTCATTCTGACAGATGAGGAGGTGCAGCGGAAGAAAGATCTGATCCAACGGAGGAAGGATGAGGAGGCGCAGCGGGAGGCGCAGAGGGAGGCGCAGCGACCCCGGCTGAGCGAGGACCAGAGCCAGGTCATCGCCACACTGGTGGAGGCACACCACAAGACCTACGACGACTCCTACTCCGACTTCAACCGCTTCAGGGTCCGTGTCCACTCCGTTACACAAGTTTCCACTCAGTAACACCGGTCTCCACTCCATTACACCAGATTCAACTCTATAATACCAGTGTTCACTCCATAACACCAACCTCCAATTTGTAACACCAGTCTCCACTCCGATACACCAGTGTTCACACCGTAACACCAACCTCTAATTTCTAACACCAGTCTCTACTCCGTTACACCAGTATTCACTGTGTGACACCAGTCTCTACTCCGTTACACCAGTATTCACTGTGTAACACCAGTCTCTACTCCGTTACACCAGTATTCACTGTGTAACACCAGTCTCCAGCCTGTAACACCAGCCTCCACTCCGTAACACCAGCCTCCACTCCGTTACACCAGTATTCACTGTGTAACACCAGTCTCCACTCTGTTACACCAGTATTCACTGTGTAACACCAGTCTCTACTCCGTTACACCAGTATTCACTGTGTAACACCAGTCTCTACCCTGTAACACCAGCCTCCACTCCGTTACACCAGTATTCACTGTGTAACACCAGTCTCCACTCCGTTACACCAGTATTCACTGTGTAACACCAGTCTCCACTCCGTTACACCAGTATTCACTGTGTAGCACCAGTCTCTACCCTGTAACACCAGCCTCCACTCCGTTACACCAGTATTCACTGTGTAACACCAGTCTCCACTCCGTTACACCAGTATTCACTGTGTAACACCAGTCTCTATTCCGTTACACCAGTATTCACTGTGTAACACCAGTCTCTACTCCGTTACACCAGTATTCACTGTGTAACACCAGTCTCCACCCTGTAACACCAGTGCCAAGCCCGTAACATACTCCACTCAATCCAACTGGGCACAGGCATCAGTTCAACTTTTAGTTTCAATTTAGACTGGATTGCGTTGTCACCTAACGTGTGTGCACTTTGTCCAATGGGATATCTGAACTTGAAGTTAAAGTATGTACTGTACATAAAGTTAGATTTAAGTTTATTGTCCTAGAACAGGAACATCTTAGCACACCTCTTACATTACATACACAAACCACAAGGCAAACACAGCAGTAAACAAACAGTTGTAAGAGTCAGACATGAATAGTTCCCCACACCGACACCTAAAGGAGGACAGTTGTTCCTCATGGTGATAGGCCCTGATGTGACACTCCTCCCAAAGTGTGAAGCACTGGATTTAATTGTCCGATGGTAATGATGTAGACTATATTGAGTTCACGTGGTCCTGTCTGGCTCAGTAGATATAGCATGGCACTTGCAACACCAGGATTCTTTTTGTAGGGGTTGATACAATTTTTATTAGGGAAAATCAAGTCTGATATTTCAAGCTTCAGAAGCCTTTTTAATACTCAAATACACTATAAGTTTGCATTTCCGCTGTGCAGGACAATTCTTACCAACAAACAAATTAAGATCCCACATCTGTAAATGGCATATATTACTATATATATTATATTACATGTTTGTTTTCCTTTAGCCTCCGGTCCGTGAAGGCCCAGTGACACGCAGTGCAAGCAGAGCTGCTTCTCTCCACTCTCTGTCTGATGCCTCATCTGACTCCTTCAGCCACTCTCCAGGTAAACCACACTCACAAGTGAAACCGACGTCAGTGTGCTGCTAACAGCTCCTCTTCCTCCAATGTCCCTGTCCCCTTACTAGGCTCGAAACCGGTGGTCCTCTGATCGCAAACACAGGTGACCGCCCTCCTTGACAACATACCGATAGTTGTTTTATAGGAAAGGATCCAATTCGATAGCGCCATTTCAAGCTAGCTATGGAGTGAGTGTTATGGCACATTCTTACCTCTGTTACACACGCACACACAGACAGATAGACAGAAAAATGTGCAAAATGTGAGAAATTAAGAATCGACGGGTAAAGCTGACACACATAGAGGGGATGAAGGAGATCTCACAGAGGGGGATGAAGGAGATCTCATAGAGAGGAGAGGGGATGAAGGAGATCTCACAGAGAGGGGATGAAGGAGATCTCACAGAGAGGGGATGAAGGAGATCTCACAGAGAGGGGATGAAGGAGATCACACAGAGAGGGGATGAAGGAGATCTCACAGAGAGGGGATGAAGGAGATCACAGAGAGGGGATGAAGGAGATCTCACAGAGGGAGGAGGGAGATCTTACAGAGGGGGATGCATCTCGCAGAGAGGGGATGAAGGAGATCTCACAGAGACGAGATGAAGGAGCTCACACAGAGATGGGATGAAGGAGATCTCACAGAGAGGGGATGAAGGAGCTCACACAGAGAGGGGATGAAGGAGATCTCACAGAGAGGGGATGAAGGAGATCTCACAGAGAGGGGATGAAGGAGATCTCAGAGAGGGGATGAAGGAGATCTCACAGAGGGAGGATGCATGAGATCACAGAGGGGGGATGCATGAGATCTCACAGAGAGGGGATGAAGGAGATCTCACAGAGACGAGATGAAGGAGCTCACACAGAGATGGGATGAAGGAGATCTCACAGAGAGGGGATGAAGGAGCTCACACAGAGAGGGGATGAAGGAGATCTCATAGAGAGGAGGGGATGAAGGAGATCTCATAGAGAGGAGAGGGGATGACAAAGATCTCACACTTATTGGTGTTATTTGCCATCAGTGACTGCTTCCTTTGTACTCGTATGTGTGATTGTGTGTGTGTATCAATCCTTCATGCTGTTTTACTCAGAATTCCCAGAGGTTTCTCTGGACCCCCTGCAGACCTTTCAGACCACTGTCTGCCAGGAGTTAATAAGAGATCATTAAGACAACCAGTCATAATGGAGCCAACACACAGAGAGGCACGGCCCTCCCAGCCTGCGTCATGTCTCTCTATCATTCTTTCTTTCTCTCCCTCTCTTTCTCTCTCACTATTTATTTCTCTCTCTCATCTAAGTTGTTTTTGACGGTCATCGTGATCTCTTCCTCCATGAACAAACCTTGGTCATTCATTAGATTTAAGTGTGTGTGTGTGTGTGTGTGTGTGTGTGTGTGTGTGTGTGTGTGGTTTACCACATGTAAGTTTGTCTCTGACCGAAAGGGATGTCTTTCTTGTGTTTTCATGTTTTCACTCCCTAGCCTTCTCTGTCTCTCCATGTTTTCTAGCCTTCTCTGTCTCTCCTCCCTAGCCTTCTCTGTCTCTCCATGTTTTCACTCCCTAGCCTTCTCTGTCTCTCCATGTTTTCACTCCCTAGCCTTCTCTGTCTCTCCATGTTTTTCTAGCCTTCTCTGTCTCTCCATGTTTTCACTCCCTAGCCTTCTCTGTCTCTCCATGTTTTCACTCCCTAGCCTTCTCTGTCTCTCCATGTTTTCACTCCCTAGCTGTCTCTCCATGTTTTCTCCCTGTCTCTCCATGTTTTCACTCCCTAGCCTTCTCTCTCTCTCCATGTTTTCACTCCCTAGCCTTCTCTGTCTCCCCATGTTTTCAATCCCTAGCCTTCTCTGTCTCTCCATGTTTTCACTCCCTAGCCTTCTCTGTCTCTCCATGTTTTCACTCCCTAGCCTTCTCTGTCTCTCCATGTTTTCACTCCCTAGCCTTCTCTGTCTCTCCATGTTTTCACTCCCTAGCCTTCTCTGTCTCTCTCCATGTTTTCACTCCCTAGCCTTCTCTGTCTCCCCATGTTTTCAATCCCTAGCCTTCTCTGTCTCTCCATGTTTTCACTCCCTAGCCTTCTCTGTCTCCCCATGTTTTCACTCCCTAGCCTTCTCTCTCTCTTCATGTTTTCACTCCCTAGCCTTCTCTGTCTCCCCATGTTTTCAATCCCTAGCCTTCTCTGTCTCTCCATGTTTTCACTCCCTAGCCTTCTCTGTCTCTCCATGTTTTCACTCCCTAGCCTTCTCTGTATCACCATGTTTTCACTCCCTAGCCTTCTCTGTCTCTCCATGTTTTCACTCCCTAGCCTTCTCTGTCTCTCCATGTTTTCACTCCCTAGCCTTCTCTGTCTCTCCATGTTTTCACTCCCTAACCTTTTTCTCTGTCTCTCCATGTTTTCACTCCCTAGCCATGTTTTCTCTGTCTTACCATGTTTTCACTCCCTAGCCTTTTCTCTCTCTCTCTCCATGTTTTCACTCCCTAGCCTTCTCTGTCTCTCCATGTTTTCACTCCCTAGCCTTCTCTGTCTCTCCATGTTTTCACTCCCTAGCCTTCTCTGTCTTACCATGTTTGTCTCTCCATGTTTCTCACTCCTCCCTAGCCTTTTCTGTCTTACCATGTTTTCACTCCCTAGCCTTTTCTGTCTTACCATGTTTTCACTCCCTAGCCTTTTCTGTCTTACCATGTTTTCACTCCCTAGCCTTCTCTGTCTTACCATGTTTTCACTCCCTAGCCTTTTCTGTCTTACCATGTTTTCACTCCCTAGCCTTTTCTGTCTTACCATGTTTTCACTCCCTAGCCTTCTCTGTCTTACCATGTTTTCACTCCCTAGCCTTTTCTGTCTTACCATGTTTTCACTCCCTAGCCTTCTCTGTCTTACCATGTTTTCACTCCCTAGCCTTTCTGTCTTACTCCATGTTTTCACTCCCTAGCCTTCTCTCTGTCTCTCCATGTTTTCACTCCCTAGCCTTCTCTGTCTCTCCATGTTTTCACTCCCTAGCCTTCTCTGTCTCTCCATGTTTTCACTCCCTAGCCTTCTCTGTCTTACCATGTTTTCACTCCCTAGCCTTTTCTGTCTTCCATGTTTTCACTCCCTAGCCTTTTCTGTCTTCCATGTTTTCACTCCCTAGCCTTCTCTGTCTTACCATGTTTTCACTCCCTAGCCTTCTCTGTCTTACCATGTTTTCACTCCCTAGCCTCTGCCATGTTTTCACTCTAGCCTTCTCTGTCTTACCATGTTTTCAGCCTCCCTAGCCTTCTCTGTCTTACCATGTTTTCACTCCCTAGCCTTCTCTGTCTTCCATGTTTTCACTCCCTAGCCTTCTCTGTCTTACCATGTTTTCACTCCCTAGCCTTCTCTGTCTTACCATGTTTTCACTCCCTAGCCTTCTCTGTCTTACCATGTTTTCACTCCCTAGCCTTCTCTGTCTTACCATGTTTTCACTCCCTAGCCTTCTCTGTCTTACCATGTTTTCACTCCCTAGCCTTTCTGTCTTACCATGTTTTCACTCCCTAGCCTTCTCTGTCTCTCCATGTTTTCACTCCCTAACCTTTTCTCTCTCTCCATGTTTTCACTCCCGAACCTTCTCTGTCTCTCCATGTTTTCACTCCCTAGCCTTCTCTGTCTCTCCATGTTTTCACTCCCTAACCTTTTCTCTCTCTCCATGTTTTCACTCCCGAACCTTCTCTGTCTCTCCATGTTTTCACTCCCTAGCCTTCTCTGTCTCTCCATGTTTTCACTCCCTAGCCTTCTCTGTCTCTCCATGTTTTCACTCCCTAGCCTTCTCTGTCTTACCATGTTTTCACTCCCTAGCCTTCTCTGTCTCTCCATGTTTTCCTCCCTAGCCTTCTCTGTCTCTCCATGTTTTCACTCCCTAGCCTTCTCTGTCTCTCCATGTTTTCACTCCCTAGCCTTGTCTCTCCATGTTTTCTGTCTGTCTTCCATGTTTTCACTCCCTAGCCTTCTCTGTCTCTCCATGTTTTCACTCCCTAGCCTTCTCTGTCTCTCCATGTTTTCACTCCCTAGCCTTCTCTGTCTTACCATGTTTTCACTCCCTAGCCTTCTCTGTCTCTCCATGTTTTCACTCCCTAGCCTTCTCTGTCTCTCCATGTTTTCACTCCCTAGCCTTCTCTGTCTCTTCCATGTTTTCACTCCCTAGCCTTCTCTGTCTCTCCATGTTTTCACTCCCTAGCCTTTTCTGTCTTCCATGTTTTCACTCCCTAGCCTTCTCTGTCTCTCCATGTTTTCACTCCCTAGCCTTTTTCTCTGTCTCTCCATGTTTTCACTCCCTAGCCTTCTCTGTCTCTCCATGTTTTCACTCCCTAGCCTTCTCTGTCTCTCCATGTTTTCACTCCCTAGCCTTCTCTGTCTCTCCCATGTTTTCTGTCTCCCTAGTTTTTCCCTCTCTGTCTCTCCATGTTTTCACTCCCTAGCCTTTTTCTCTGTCTCTCCATGTTTTCACTCCCTAGCCTTCTCTGTCTCTCCATGTTTTCACTCCCTAGCCTTCTCTGTCTCTCCATGTTTTCACTCCCTAGCCTTCTCTGTCTCTCCATGTTTTCACTCCCTAGCCTTCTCTGTCTCTCCATGTTTTTCTAGCCTCTGTCTCTCCATGCCTTCTCTGTCTCACCATGTTTTCACTCCCTAGCCTTCTCTGTCTCTCCATGTGTTTTCACTCCCTAGCCTTCTCTGTCTCTCCATGTTTTCACTCCCTAGCCTTCTCTGTCTCTCCATGTTTTCACTCCCTAGCCTTCTCTGTCTCTCCATGTTTTCAGCCTTCTCTGTCCTAGCCTTCTCTGTCTCTCCATGTTTTCACTCCCTAGCCTTCTCTGTCTCTCCATGTTTTCACTCCCTAGCCTTCTCTGTCTCTCCATGTTTTCACTCCCTAGCCTTCTCTGTCTCTCCATGTTTTCACTCCCTAGCCTTCTCTGTCTCTCCATGTTTTCACTCCCTAGCCTTCTCTGTCTCTCCATGTTTTCACTCCCTAGCCTTCTCTGTCTCTCCATGTTTTCACTCCCTAGCCTTCTCTGTCTCTCCATGTTTTTCTACTCCCTAGCCTTCTCTGTCTCTCCATGTTTTCACTCCCTAGCCTTCTCTGTCTCTCCATGTTTTCACTCCCTAGCCTTCTCTGTCTCACCATGTTTTCACTCCCTAGCCTTCTCTGTCTCTCCATGTTTTCACTCCCTAGCCTTCTCTGTCTCTCCATGTTTTCACTCCCTAGCCTTCTCTGTCTCTCCATGTTTTCACTCCCTAGCCTTCTCTGTCTTACCACGTTTTCACTCCCTAGCCTTTTCTCTCTCTCTCTCCATGTTTTCACTCCCTAGCCTTCTCTGTCCGTGTTCCATTCCCTTTCCCCTTTTTCAGAAGAATCAATGGATACTAATCTGACGGGAATGTTGTTTTTCTCCTATGAGTTTCTAACTCTCTCCCTCCCTCCCTCCCTCCCTCCATATAGAGTCTGTGGACACTAAGCTGATGAACTTCAGTAACCTGCTGATGATGTACAAGGACCACGGTGGCAGCCCGGACTCTAACGACGATGACGGCTCCAAGCTCTCCATGTTGCCCCACCTGGCCGACCTGGTCAGCTACAGCATCCAGAAGGTCATTGGTTTCGCTAAGATGATCCCCGGTTTCAGGTGAGTGTGTGTGGGTTAATGGGTGGTTTGTGTGGATGGGTGGGGTGAGGAGGGTAAAGGGTGTATGTGTGTGTTTAGTTAAAGTATGTGATTTTTAAATGTGTTGAACTGAATTTACAGCACATTTAAATACCAAAAATGTGTGCATGCATGCGTGTGTGTGTGTATGTTTGTGTGTTTGTGTGGGCCTGCATGTGTGTGTGTGTGTGTGTGTTTGTGCGGGCCTGCATGTGTGTGTGTGTGTGTGTTTGTGCGGGCCTGCATGTGTGTGTGTGTGTGTGTGTGTGTGTGCGTGTGTTTGTGCGGGCCTGCATGTGTGTGTGTGTGTTTGTGTGGGCCTTCAAAGTACACTTTTTCCAAGAATAACCTTTGCACACGGCAGAATAACCTGAGCACACGGCAGCAGATGGATTACAGTAACATACACTAATGAAAATACTATTGTGTTCTTTGAAATACATTTATGTTGCAGTCAAAATGGCTGCTCATTAATGGAGTACAGGGGGGTAGCGAGGCCCAGCAGTTTAAGTGTTAAGAGTCTGAGTGTTCCTTCACAGAAGGACAAGTGTGCCTACACATGCAATTATTTCTGTTATCTTTTATTATCATCAGATGATATGTCATAAAGATTGATGTTTGACAGAGTAAAGTGGCAAAGTAAGGTCGAGGATATGGTCAGGCATTGTTAGTAATGTTCATGTAGGTCTTCTGATCGGAGAAGAGCATTGAGGCTTGTCAGTGCTGCACAATTATATAGCCATTATATAGTAATTGCTTCTCTCAGAATAAATATACATATTGAATGTCTTACTACAACTGATTCTTCAGTTGTATTGTTTATGTTTTTGCTGTCTTTGTCGTGCTTCAAAATATGTTTAAAACTAGTCCTTGCATCCATAGCTACGTTTATGCATTTGAGAGTGGTTATGTTTCTCCAGTACCAAGTGGCAAAGGCAGTCTGTTGCAATTAAAGCTTGTGCCTTTAACATCACACCGAATATGTGATTGGTTGACGAGGTCAAAGGTTATCATCGTATGTCATTAAATAATTACGTTTACCCTGAAGTAATACAACAAAATGTTTCAATTCAATGTAGTCAAAACAACTGTATTTTATCCCTTGAGGGGCTATAATATCTCTTCAGAAGGGAAGGCCACTGAAGGGAAGGCCACTGAAGGGGAGGCCACAGAAGGGAAGGCCACTGAAGGGAAGGCCACTGAAGGGAAGGCCACTGGGAAGGCCACAGAAGGGAAGGCCACAGAAGGGAAGGCCACAGAAGGGAAGGCCACTGAAGGGAAGGCCACTGAAGGGAAGGCCACTGAAGGGAAGGCCACTGAAGGGAAGGCCACTGAACACACCACATCAGCCGTAACCAGTATGACATGTAAATCCTGCCGTGGGGATATGACAGAGTTTCTTGGAAACTCAGAACTTTTGCCATGCTGGATATGTGATAGGTTTCTTGGGAAACTTTTTTGATTGCTTTCTTTTGCCCCAGGACGTAAGGGCTCCGTTGTTGTACAGTGTTTACTCTTGTGGAGTTTGTCGACGGGCCATCACTCAGTGTCACAGAGGCCAGGGATAGGGCACGTCCAGACTAGCTATGACTTGTCTTTCCAGACCATCACCATTCCCTTCTCCCCTCTCTCTTGGGATGATGATGATGGATGCTACCGGATTAACTCTGGAGTGTTTACACATGTATGATCTGATATCGAAGCTTTGAAACCACCCAAAGTGTGTGTGTGGTGTGCTTGTGTGTGTGTGCATAATATTGTATGTGTGTGTGAGGGTGTACAGTCGTGGCCAGAAGTTTTGAGAATGACACAAATATACATTTTCACAAAGTCTGCTGCTTCAGTGTCTTTAGATATTTTTGTCAGATGTTACTATGGAATACTGAAGTATAATTACAAGCATTTCATAAGTGTCATAATCAATGCTTGGAGTTTGTCAGAATTTGTGGGTTTTTGTTTGTCCACCCGCCTCTTGAGGATTGACCACAAGTTCTCAATGGGATTAAGGTTTGGGGAGTTTCCTGACCATGGACCCAAAATATCGATGTTTTGTTCCCCGAGCCACTTAGTTATCACTTTTGCCTTATGGCTAGGTGCTTCATCATGCTGGAAAAGGCATTGTTCATCACCAAACTGTTCCTGGATGGTTGGGAGAAGTTGCTTTCGGAGGATGTGTTGGTACCATTCTTTATTCATGGCTGTGTTCTTAGGCAAAATTGTGAGTGAGCCCACTCCCTTGGCTGAGAAGCAACCCCACACATGAATGGTCTCAGGATGCTTTACTGTTGTCATGACACAGGACTGATGGTAGCGCTCACCTTGTCTTCTCCGGACAAGCTTTTTTCCAGATGCCCCAAACAATCGGAAAGGGGATTCATCAGAGAAAATGACTTTACCCCAGTCCTCAGCAGTCCAATCCCTGTAACTTTTGCAGAATATCAGTCTGTCCCTGATGTTTTTCCTGGAGATAAGTGGCGTCTTTGCTGCCCTTCTTGACACCAGGCCATCCTCCAAAAGTCTTCGCCTCACAGTGCGTGCAGATGCACTCACACCTGCCTACTACCATTCCTGAGCATGCTCTGTACTGGTGGTGCCCCGATCCCGCAGCTGAATCAAGTTTAGGAGACGTTGTGAAGCCTTCTTCACAACAATTGAACCGCTCTCCTTGAAGTTCTTGATGATCCGATAAAGGGTTGATTTAGGTACAATCTTACTGGCAGCAATATCCTTGCCTGTGAAGCTCTTTTTGTGCAAAGCAATGATGACGGCACGTGTTTCAGGTAACCTTGCAGGTAACCATGATTGACTGAGGAAGAACAATGATTCCAAGCACCACCCTCCTTTTGAAGCTTCCAGTCTGTTATTAGAACTCAATCAGCATGACAGAGTGATCTCCAGCCTCGTCTTCGTCAACACTCACGCCTGTGTTAACGAGAGAATCACTGACATGATGTCAGCTGGTCCTTTTGTGGCAGGGCTGAAATGCAGTGGAAATGTTTTTGGGGGATTCAGTTCATTTGCATGGCAAAGAGGGACTTTGCAATTCATTGCAATCCATCTGATCACTCTTCATAACATTCTGGAGTATATGCAAATTGCCATCATACAAACTGAGGCAGCAGACTTTGTTAAAATTAATATTTGTGTCATTCTCAAAACTTTTGGCCACGACTGTACATGCGTGAGATACAGTGCCTTACAAAGCCCAGACAACTATTTATCTTGATTGCACAACACAAGTGCTCAAACCAATCGACATGCACTCAGTATCCAGTTTATAAGGTACAACCATCTAGTAGCAGGTCGGACCCCCCTTTGCCTTCAGAACAGCCTGAATTCTTCGGGGCACGGATTCTACAAGGTGTGGCATTCAAACATTGCTCATTTGGGATCAAGGGACCTAACTTGTGCCAGGAACACACTCCCCACACCATTACACCACCACCAGCTTGTACTGTTGACACCAGGCAGGATAGCGTCATGGACTCATGCTGCTTGCCCCAAATCCTGACTCTGCCATCAGCATGACGCAACAGGTACCGGGATTCGTCGGACTAGGCAATGTGTTTCCCCTCCTCAATGTGCCCACTGGAGCCGCTTCTTCTTGTTTTTAGCTGATATGAATTGAACTGGGTGTGGTCGTCTGCTGCAATAGCCCATCCCTGACAATGACCGACGAGTTGTGTGTTCCGAGATGCAATTCTGCACACCATTTTTGTACTGCTCCTGTATTTTGTGGCCCACCTGTTAGCTTGCACGATTCTTGCCATTATCCTTCGACCTCTTTCATCAACTAACTGTTTTCGCCCCTAGGACTGCCGCTGACTGGATGTTTTTTGTTTGTCGCACCATTATCGCTAAAACCTAGACACCGTTGTGCGTGAAAATCCCAGCAGGCTCGACATTTCTAAGATACTGGAACAAGGGTGCTTGGCACCTACGATCATACCACACTCAAAGTTGCTTAGGTCTCTAGTTTTGCCCATTCTAACGTTCAATCAAATAGTAACTGAACAGTCTAATTTTAAAAATCTACAACCCCATCCTTTAAACCTTTGTCTGATCATAACCGGACCGTAAACCCACTGTTTATGGCCACTGTCAAACGGGATTTCTTTCTTTTCATAGGGGCCATCTTTCTGGGCCACGTTCATTAAGTACCAAACAGAAGAAACAGACTGAAACAGGGAGGGGGACTACCTGAACTTGTCCAATGAGAAACATTTGTTTAGCTTTGTTTGCTACGGTGTACACTAATGAATACACCCCTGGTTGTAATCCTTCCAGGGAGCTGACGCCTGAGGACCAGATCGCCCTGCTCAAGTCAAGCGCCATCGAGGTGATCATGCTGCGCTCAAACCAGTCCTTCAACCTGGAGGATATGTCCTGGAGCTGTGGTGGGCCCGACTTCAAGTACTGCGTCACCGACGTCACTAAAGGTAAGACTGAGGCAGGCTAACACACACACCCTTTCTAACCATCGATGTTGCTGAAGGTGAGTGGAAAAGGATAACACACACACCCTTTCTAACCATCGATGTTGCTGAAGGTGAGTGGAAAAGGATAACACACACACCCTTTCTAACCATCGATGTTGCTGAAGGTGAGTGGAAAAGGATAACACACACACCCTTTCTAACCATCGATGTTGCTGAAGGTGAGTGGAAAAGGATAACACATACAGGTGCATACACACAACACACACAGATACACCTTTTCCAACTAGGAGTACGTACTCTAAAACGCTAAGACACTTGAGCAGCAGAGCCAGTCGGACCCATCCACAGACCCCCAAGGCTTTCATTTGCTTTTCAAACAAGCCCAGGGTATTTTTACAGATCAACCAAAGAATATCACTCCTGACCTAGACTCTCTCACAAAGCATCTAGTGCAGCGTTCCCCAATCTCAGTCCTGGGGACCCCAATGTGTGCGACTTTTGTTTTTTGCCCTAACACTTCACAGCTGATTCAAATGATCAAAGCTTGAGGATTAGTTGACTATGTGAAATCAATATTAATTATTATTATTTTATTATCTTTTGGTATTTGTTTCGTTAGTCCATTGTTGATATATTCCCAAAATGTTTTGTATGTCAGCAATCAAGTTTTCATGATATATAACTTTCAGAATAAAGAAATACAGCCACTGCGTTTTGCATTATATGATGCAAAAACACTCCAATCTCTTTCATAAGTTCTTTAAACAATAACAGCTAAATTACAAACATTTCAGAAAATGTATATATAGGGTTTTGGAAATAAACTCTTCAAATAGAGATGATCAATAGTTACCAATTAAACAATTGATAACACATAAGCATACCTTTTGGTTGTGAAGTTAGCAGCCTCCTTTCCAGTTTCTGGATCATAACAAATGTAAAAAGGTGTTTATGATCCAGAAATTACAAACAGGAGGCCTGTTTCTTTATCTATCAATTAACACCTAACTAAAGAGAACTATATGTTTCCATCCATAACGCTATATCATGTATGATTTACTGTTAATACATTTCTCATCTCATGAAACCACACAAATGCTTAGTTAGGGAAACCATATATCAACAGTGATTAATTAGCTGGGCCCTTGTTATATTCACATTCGCATTACAGTCATTTAGCGGGCCCTCTTATCCAGAGAGACTTACAGGAGCAATTAGGGTTACTGACCCAATCTCTTAACCACTAGCCTACCTGCCATCATCTAGGAGTGCTGATTTAGGATCAGTTTAAATCATAATGAATGAGAGAGCTGATCCTGGATCCTACTCTGAGATGACAATCACTGTTTGCTGAAAATAATCACAGTTAGCTGATAACAATCACTCTTAGCTGATAACAATCACTGTTAGCTTAAAATAATCACTGTTAGCTGATAACAATCACTGTTAGCTTAAAATAATCACTGTTAGCTGATAACAATCACTGTTAGCTTAAAATAATCACTGTTAGCTGATAACAATCACTATTAGCTTAAAATAATCACAGTTAGCTGATAACAATCATTCTTAGCTGATAACAATCACTTAGCTTAAAATAATCACTGTTAGCTGATAACAATCACTGTTAGCTTAAAATAATCACTGTTAGCTGATAACAATCACTGTTAGCTTAAAGTAATCACTGTTAGCTGATAACAATCACTGTTAGCTGATAACAATCACTGTTAGCTTAAAATAATCACTGTTAGCTGATAACAATCACTGTTAGCTTAAAATAATCACTGTTAGCTGATAACAATCACTGTTAGCTTAAAATAATCACTGTTAGCTGATAACAATCACTGTTAGCTTAAAATAATCACTGTTAGCTGATAACAATCACTGTTAGCTGATAACAATCACTTTTCGTATACATAGACATATGATATATCACACACATGATATACAGTGCCTTCAGAAAGTATTCAGACCCCTTGACTTTTTCCACATGTTGTTATGTTACAGCCTTATTCTAAAATTGATTAAATAGTTTTTTCCCTCATCAATCTACACACAATACCCCATAATGACAAAGCAAAAACAGATTTTTAGAATTGTTGTTCAAATTTATGAACCCCCCCGCAATATCACATTTACATAAGTATTCAGACCCTTTACTCAATACTTTCTTGAAGCACCTTTGGCAGCGATTACAGACTAGTCTTCTTGGGTATGACGCTACAAGTTTGGACACCTGTATTTGGGGAGTTGCTCCCATTCTTCTCTGCAGATCCTCTCAAGCTCTGTCAGGTTGGATGGGGAGCGTTGATGCACAGCTATTTTCAGGTCTCTCCAGAGATGTTCGATCGTGTTCAAGTCCGGGCTCTGGCTGGGCCACTCAAGGACATTCAGAGGCTTTTCCTGAAGCCACTCCTCCTTTGTCTTGGCTGTGTGCTTAGGTTCGTTGTCCTGTTGGAAGGTGAACCTTCGCCCCAGTCTGAGGTCCTGAGCACTCTGGAGCAGGATCTCTCTGTACTTTGCTCCATTAATCTTTGCCTCAATCCTGACTAGTCTCCTAGTCCCTCCCACTGAAAAACATCCCCACAGTATGATGCTGCCACCACCATGTTTCACAGTAGGGATGGTGTCAAGTTTCCTCCAGGCGTGACGCTTGGCATTCAGGCCAGAGAATCTTGTATCTCATGGTCTGAGGTGCCTTTTGGCAAATTCCAAGCGGGCTGTCTTGAGCCTTTTACTGAGGAGTGGCTTCCGTCTGACCACTCTAAAATAAAAGCCTGATTGGTGGAGTGCTGCAGAGATTGTTTTTCATCTGGAAGGTTCTCCCATCTCCACAGAGGAACTCTAGAGCTCTGTTAGAGTGACCATCGGGTTCTTGTTCACCTCCCTGACCAAGGCCCTTCTCCCCCGATTGCTCAGTTTGGCCAGGCGGCCAGCTCTAGGAAGAGTCTTGGTGGTTCCAAACTTCTTCCATTTAAGAATGTGGGAGGCCACTGTGTTCTTGGGGACCTTCAATGCTGCAGAAATGTTTTTCTGTCTCGGAGCTCTACTGACAATTCCTTGGACCTCATGGCTTGGTTTGTACTCTGACATGCACTGTCAACTGTGGGACCTTATATAGAGAGGTGTGTGCCTTTCCAAATCATGTCCAATCAATTGAATTTACCAGAGATGGACTCCAATCAAGTTGTAGAAACATTTCAAGGATGATCAATGGAAACAAGGATGCACCTGAGCTCAATTTCGAGTCTCATGGCAAAGGGTCTGAATACTTATGTAAATAAGGTATATCTATAAACCTTTTTCCCGCTTTGCCATCATGGGGTGTTGTGTATAAATGCTGAGTATTTTTATTTATTTAATCAATTTTAGAATAAGGCTGTAACGTAACAAAATGTGGAAAAAGTCAAGGGGTCTGAATTCTTTCTGAAGGCACTGTACAGTACATAGTATAATATGAATACATGTCTAATCTCGTGAAACCACACATCCTTAGGTTTCGGCAAGTATATAAAGATATATTGTGATTACTATCTGATCTGATCAACGTGTATTTGTGTGTGTATGTATGGGTTGCCTCCTGCAGCGGGCCACACTCTGGAGCTGCTGGAGCCCCTGGTTAAATTCCAGGTGGGCCTTAAGAAACTCAACCTCCATGAGGAGGAACATGTGCTACTCATGGCCATCTGCCTCCTCTCCCCAGGTACACACTGTGTGTGTGTGTGTGTGTGTGTGTGTGTGTGTGTGTCATGAATTGTTTATGTGAGGATCAGTTCTCTTGTGGTGGACTGTTAAAATGTGTGTGAGTGTTCTTGTGTGTCTGTACTGAAGTCGACACTCCAGTCTCAGTGGCTGCTTACGCATGTGTGTGTGAGTGTGTATCTTGTCCATTTATTTTCGTCAGTGGGGTTGATGATAATGTGTGCGTATACATGCATGGCGTGCCTGTGTTTGTACATGACATGGTATGAATCGATTTTGAACATTTGTGTGTATGTAGATTTCCCATTTACCGTTGGCTAAAATCTACATTCAAGTATGGCATGTCTGTTTTTGTACGTGACATAATATTAGCCTAATTGATGTATTTTGTCATGAAACCAAACATATGCTTAGTTTTAGGTATAAGGATAACACACACTTTTTCTCATGGCTATGGGCTTTAAAGTCTTACCAGCCATGTCTACTCCCTTCCTTCAAATATAAACACTGTCTTGTCAAGTCTTACCAGCCATGTTTACTCCCTTCCTTCAAATGTAAACACTGTCTTGTCAAGTCTTACCAGCCATGTTTACTCCCTTCCTTCAAATGTAAACACTGTCTTGTCAAGTCTTACCAGCCATGTTTACTCCCTTCCTTCAAATGTAAACACTGTCTTGTCAAGTCTTACCAGCCATGTCTACTCCCTTCCTTCAAATGTAAACACTGTCTTGTCAAGTCTTACCAGCCATGTCTACTCCCTTCCTTCAAATGTAAACACTGTCTTGTCAAGTCTTACCAGCCATGTTTACTCCCTTCCTTCAAATGTAAACACTGTCTTGTCAAGTCTTACCAGCCATGTCTACTCCCTTCCTTCAAATGTAAACACTGTCTTGTCAAGTCTTACCAGCCATGTTTACTCCCTTCCTTCAAATGTAAACACTGTCTTGTCAAGTCTTACCAGCCATGTTTACTCCCTTCCTTCAAATGTAAACACTGTCTTGTCAAGTCTTACCAGCCATGTTTACTCCCTTCCTTCAAATGTAAACACTGTCTTGTCAAGTCTTACCAGCCATGTCTACTCCCTTCCTTCAAATGTAAACACTGTCTTGTCAAGTCTTACCAGCCATGTTTACTCCCTTCCTTCAAATGTAAATACTGTCTTGTCAAGTCTTACCAGCCATGTCTACTCCCTTCCTTCAAATGTAAACACTGTCTTGTCAAGTCTTACCAGCCATGTTTACTCCCTTCCTTCAAATGTAAACACTGTCTTGTCAAGTCTTACCAGCCATGTCTACTCCCTTCCTTCAAATGTAAACACTGTCTTGTCAAGTCTTACCAGCCATGTCTACTCCCTTCCTTCAAATGTAAACGCTGTCTTGTATGGTGCTGGAGATTATGAATATGACGTTCAAAAGGGATGAAGTGTCCCTTTGAAGTCTTACCGCCTATGTCCTCCCTCCATTCACATAATAGACACTGTGGTGCTGGAGATGAGACATAACGTTTTAACATCTGTGTCTCCCTCCCTGCAGACCGTCCTGGCGTGCAGGACCACGGGCGCATCGAGGCACTGCAGGACCGTCTGTCGGAGACGCTGCAGGCCTACATTCGGCTGCACCACCCGGGCGGCCGCCTGGTGTACGCTAGGATGATCCAGAAGCTGGCGGACCTGCGCAGCCTGAACGAGGAGCACTCCAAGCAGTACCGCTCGCTGTCCTTCCAGCCAGAGCACAGCATGCAGCTCACCCCGCTGGTGCTGGAGGTGTTCGGCAGCGAGGTCTCCTAAATTAACACATTTTGGTGATCTTTGACCTTTCATGGAGGTGGAGAGGTGGACGAAAGGTCATAGGAGGGGTGGGAGGAGGGTATGAGGTGGGAGCTATAGGAACGTGGTTAGACGTGTTATGGATGGTGTGAGTGTTAGTTCGTGAGGAGAGATTGAGGGAGGGAGATGGTGTGGGGGTTGGGGGGGTCGGTGGATGGTTGGGTGCAAGGGGGATATGGAAGTGTATGTGTTAGGAATTCCCCTGCCCTGCCCTGCCGTGTGTGTGTGTGTGTGTGTGTGTGTGTGTGTGTGTGTGTGTGTGTGTGTGTGTGTGTGTGTGTGTGTGTGTGTGTGTGTGTGTGTGTGTGTGTGTGTGTGTACCTTCGGTAGGTCAGACGCAGCGACCTGAGACTGGGTACATGTTCCAGCTGTTGACTGGCACATGCAACGTGATGGCAATTGAATGATACAAACAGCAGAATTTACTTCAGAACCATACATACATGGAAATTCTGCTTATATTTTACATAAAAACAGTATTGCATCTTGTATACCGGTATATACAGTGCATTGTGTGCTTTTTGTGCGTGTCATGCAAGTGCTGCTTTATGCATGGCAGTGTATGATTACACACAGTCACACAAGCCTACTTACTCACTAATACAGTCAGTCATTACGTTGGAGCTACCTCTGATTTTGTTTTGTTTTTGTATTCACAAATACCTTTCTGTTCACAAATACACTGCATAGATCCTTAAAAATGCATGAGGACATTTAAATCCAGGATAGCTATTTGATGCTAGAGCGTCACAAGGGCAAGAACAGTACCAGTAAAGCATTTCCATTTGCTTCTCCATTTGTTCCTCTTGTTATTCTGCTCAATCGCTTTCCTCAAGGGCAAGTGTGTGTGTGTACATATACGCCACAAAACACGCTCCCATTCATCTCTGCCAAAGGTATTGGCCGTGTTCGAGAGCATCGAAAGAGTGAACATGGGTAAATTGTGACTGACTGATCTACAAATAATATTGAGTAGTTATTTATGACGCAAGGTGATTTGTAGATCAGTCGATCATGACTTCATTTGAAGACGGCTGCAATGTCGAATGCGCCCATTGTCTATGTTCTCAAAGCTTCCGGTCTGCTACGAGTGTCGCCTTGTGATGCCTTCTATGAGCACACTTTTCACCATTTGTGCTATCATCTAGGAATTGATGAAGGAAACGTATACACTATACAGCATACAGAATATTTTCTGTAACCCGAAAGTAGTTTGGTTGTGGAGTAGTTTGTGGGGGGCTGTGGTTGTTTAGCCACTAAAGCAAGCTGTCAATCAAACCAAGCCAGAGCTCTGGTTGGTTAGTTTCTTTGTTTCTTGGAGAAGGGGCGGGGGAAGAATTATGATAGCTGCAAATAAATGTAGCTGCAAATTCTATGTATCCCAAACACTATTAGACCACCTGTACTCAAGTGTATCTATTAAAGTATGTCTATGTTTAAGTTTTATCACCGTTTTCAAAGGGCTACAATGCCAAAATGTGATTGGAAATGCATAGTTAGGCCGGTTACTCTACTGGCTACGTCTTATAGCCACAATCCCTGTGAGTAATCTGGACAGCATCTTAAAACAATGACATGAATTGTTCATTTTTTCCCTCATATGTAGACTACAGTTTTTAGTACGTGGAGTGTTTCAAAGCTGCTTGTTCTCAATCTCTCCACATATTTCACTCCTTTAATTTCCGACTGTGATGTGGAATTATTTGAAAAGAATGTCTTGAGGACTCGGATGGACCGTTTTCTGTTTTGTTTTTTGACATGTCCGAGTCCTCCGGTTTGATGTTGTATGCTGCGCAGCCCTCCAGTGGCTGCATCCTGTAAATACTATGTATCAATACAATAACCGCAGCTGTACATAGGGCTACATACACAGTTTATTAGGTACACCCATCTAGTACCCCTCTTTGCCTCCAGAACAGTTTGAATTATTTGGGGCATGCTACAAGTTGTCGGAAACGTTCCACAGCGATGTTGGTCCATGCTGACGCGATGGAATCACGCAGTTGCTGCAGATTTGTGAGAGCAGCCCGTTCCAAAGATGCTCTATTGGGTTGAGGTCTGGGGGCTGTGCAGGCCAACTCACTGTCATGTTCCTAGCGATCTTTTTCCACTCTTCAATTGTCCAGTGTTGGTGACCACGTGCCCACTGGAGCCGCTTCTTCTTGTTCTTAGCTGATAGGAGTGGAACCCGGTGTGGTCGACTGCTGCAATAGCTCATCTGTGACAAGGATTGACGAATTGTGCTTTCCGCGATGCCGTTCTGCACACCACTGTTGTACTGCACTGTTATTTGTCTGTTTGTGGCCCGCCTGTTAGCTTGCACGATTCTTGCCATTCTCTTTCAACCTCTCTTTCGACTGAGTTGTTTTTGCCAACGGGACTGCTGATGACTGGATGTTTTATGTTTGTCACACCATTCTCTGTAAAAGCCTAGACACTGTCGTGCATGAAAAGCCCAGGAGGGTGGCAATTTCTGAGATACTGGATCCGGCGTGCCTGGCTCCAACAATCAGGGTAGCCAATGGCAGGGTAGCCTAGTGGTTAGAGCGTTGGACTAGTAACCGAAAGGTTGCAAGTTCAAACCCCCGAGCTGACAAGGTACAAATCTGTCGTTCTGCCACTGAACAGGCAGTTAACCCACTGTTCATAGGCCGTCATTGAAAATAAGAATTTGTTCTTAACTGACTTGCTTAGTTAAATAAAGTTAAACAATACCACACTCAAAGTCACTTAGGTCACTCATTTTAACATTCAATGGAACAGTAACTGAATGCCTCGATGCCTGTCTGCCAGCTTTATATAGCAAGCCACGGCCATGTGACCACTGTCTGTGGGAGCTAGGTGGTGTACCTAATGAATTAGCCGGTGAGTGTAGGTATTACTACTACTAACTCTTAGTAAGGAAATTCTTGGATTATATATGCAAACAACATGACATTGATGACTGTGTTTTACGACTTATTTTTACTTTCTCTCTCTGAAACACTATGCTTTCTCAACTTTCTATATATACTGAACAAAAATATAAACGCATGCAACATGCAACAATTTCAAAGATTTTACTGAGTTACGTATAAGGAAATCATAACAATTTAAATCAATAAATTAGGCCCTAAAATATGCTTTTCAACTGACTGGGCATTGGTGCAGCCATGGGTGGGCCTGGGAGGGCATAGGCCCGCCCACCTGGAAGACAAGCCCACACACTAGGGAGCCAGGCCCAGCCACAAAATGGCTTTATTACAGACAGAAATACTCCTCATCAGGCTGTTTAATCAGCTTCTTCATATGCCACACCAGTCAGGTGGATGGATGATCTTGGCAAGGGAGAAATGCTCACTAACGGGGATGTAAACAAATTTGTGCACAGAATTTGAGAGAAATAAGCTTTTTTTGCCTATGGAACATTTCTGGGATTATTTATTTTACTCATAAAACATGGGACCAACACTTTAACACGTTGTTTTTATATTTTTGTTAAGTATATAAAGATGGATCTATATATGTTTAGGTGGGGACGAGTGAGTGATTGGCAATGCCTAGTGGCCTAATCTCCAAATCAAATTAATGAACCTATTGACTAAGGTTGTGTCGTTGTTGGACGTTTGACATCTTTGGTTAATCATTTGGGAGAATGAGGATGTTCTACAAGCTAAATATACAGTGCTGCTCTCTAATATAAGCCATATGGAGGGAGAGAAAAACAAACAAAGCTAGTTTAAAGAAATGTCCTTCGTATTGATGGGGATGGAGATACACAGTTTATATATTTAGAATGTGTATTTCTATAGCTCAGATATTCTATTAGACATGTATAGAGTAGAACCGACTCCTATGCTTTCAATCATCTCATTCCCTTGTCCATACAAGAGCCTTGTGTGATAAGGACACCGAAGTGGGTGCAACATGTTGGCTGCGCTTAAATCCAATCCATTATTATTAACTATTTAGTCTACTCTACAGAGTACTTAAAGGCCATGGATACGATAGTCTTTAGGGGGAACCTGTTGACCACAATGAATGTCCTATCACCTGTTCTAAAGAAATGTCCCTCGTATTGATGGGGCTACTTTCTAAATGTAACCTACTCCGTCCTTACACAGCTCTCTGGTCTTGGCCATTGTGGAGAGGTTGGAGTCTGTTTGATTGAGTGTGTGGACAGGTGTCTTTTATACAGGTAACGAGTTCAAACAGGTGCAGTTAATACAGGTAATGAGTGGAGAACAGGAGGGCTTCTTAATGAAAAATTAACAGGTCTGTGAGAGCCGGAATTCTTACTGGTTGGTAGGTGATCAAATACTTATGTCATGCAATAAAATGCAAATGAATTACTTAAAAATCATACAATGTGATTTTCTGGATTTTTGTTTTAGATTCCGTCTCTCACAGTTGAAGTGTACCTATGATAACAATTACAGACCTCTGCATGCTTTGTAAGTAGGAAAACCTGCAAAATCGTCAGTGTATCAAATACTTGTTCTCCCCACTGTAGCTCTTTGTGTATTGATTTTCACTATGTACAGTGCCTTCGGAAAGACCCCTTGCCTTTTTCAACATTTTGTTAGGTTACATCCTTAGAAAAAAAAAAATAGTGTCAAATCGCCTATTGGCAACCCATCCCTTATGAGATTAATTGACACATAAACATTACAATAATTCACTAACGGAATTAAATTATAATTCTTCTTCCGGTGTTCTCTGCATTGCGCATCGCATAAAGAATGAAAAAATGTAAGGTAAAAATCAATACATAATAGTAAATATGGTTGTCCAAACAATAATTATATCCCTAGAGCAGTAAAAGAAGACACATACATACATACATACATACATACATACATACATACATACATACATACATACATACATACATACATACATACATACATACATACATACATACATACATACATACATACATACATACATACATACATACATACATACATACATACATACATACATACATACATACATACATACATACATACATACATACATACAGTTGAAGTCGGAAGTTTACATACACCTTGGCCAAATACATTTAAACTCAGTTTTTCACGATTCCTGACATTTAATCCTGGTAAAGATTCACTGTCTTAGGTCAGTCAGGATCACCACTTTATTTAAAGAATGTGAAATGTCAGAATAATAGTAGAGAGAATGATTTACTTCAGCTTTTATTTCTTTCATCACATTCCCAGTGCGTCAGAAGTTTACATACACTCAATTAGTATTTGGTAGCATTGCCTTTAAATGGTTAACTTGGGTCAAACGTTTTGGGTAGACTTCCACAAGCTTCCAAATTGGGTGAATATTGGCCCACTCCTCCTGACAGAGCTGGTGTAACTGAGTCAAGTTTGTAGGCCTCCTTGCTCACACACGCATTTTAAGTTCTGCCCACAAATGTTCTATATGATTGAGGTCAGGGCTTTGTGATGGTCCCTCCAATGGCTTGCCTTTTTTGTCCTTAGGCCATTTTGCCTCAAATTTGCAGTTGCAAACCGTAGTCTGGCTTTTTTATGGCGGTTTTGGAGCAGTGGCTTCTTCCTTGCTGAGCAGCCTTTCAGGTTATGTCGATATTGGACTCTTTTTACTGTGAATATTGATACTTTCGTACCCATTTCCTCCGGCGTCTTCACACGGTCCTTTGGGTCCTCTGGGATTGATTTGCACTTTTCGCACCAAAGTACGTTCATCTATAGGAGACAAAACGCGTCTCCTTCTTGAGCAGTATGACGGCTGCGTGGTCCCATGGTGTTTATACTTACGTGCTATTGTTTGTACAGATGAACGTGGTACCTTCAGGTGTTTGGAAATTGCTCCAAAGGACAAACCAGACTTGTGGAGGCGACAATTTTTTTTTTAAGGTCTTGTCTGATTTCTTTTGATTTTCCAATGATGTCAAGGAAATAAGCACGGAGTTTAAAGATAGGCCTTGAAATACATCCACAGGTACACCTCCAATTGACTCAAATGATGTCAATTAGCCTATCAGAAGCTTCTAAAGCCATGACATAATTTTCCATTCTGTTTAAAGGCACAGTCAACTTAGTGTATGTAAACTTCTGACCCACTGGAATTGTGATACAGTGAGTAAGTGAAATTATCTGTCTGTAAACAATTGTTGGGAAAATTACTTGTGTCATGTACAAAGTAGATGTCCTAACCGACTTTTAATGACTCCAACCTAAGTGTATGTAAACTTCCGACTTTAACTGTACATACACACATACTGTATATACATGCATACCTGCAAACACACACACACACACACATATGCATACATAACGTGTACAGATCAATGAATATAGAAAAAAGTAAACAGAATGCATTGGAACCCAGTCTGGCACAAAGAGGAGATTCCTGTGGGAGACAAGCCTATACACAATCTATATACACACGTACCATTTACCACATAGAAGATTCATGTGGGAGACAAGCCTTTACACAATCTATATACACACGTACCATTTACCACATAGAAGATTCATATGGGAGACAAGCCTTTACACCATCTATATACACACGTACCATTTACCATTTACCACATAGAAGATTCATGTGGGAGACAAGCCTTTACACAATCTATATACACACGTACCATTTAGCACATAGAAGATTCATGTGGGAGACAAGCCTTTACACAATCTATATACACACGTACCATTTAGCACATAGAAGATTCATGTGGGAGACAAGCCTTTACACAATCTATATACACACGTACCATTTAGCACATAGAAGATTCATGTGGGAGACAAGCCTATACACAATCTATATACACACGTACCATTTACCATATAGAATTGATTAAATCGTTTTTTCCCCTCATCAATTTACACACAATACCCCATAATGACAACGCAAAAACAGGTTTTTAGAAATGTTAACAAATGTCAAATTACTTTGTTGGAGCACCTTTTGCAGCGATTACAGTCTTGTGTCTTCTTTTGTACGACGCTACAAACTTGGCACACATGTATTTGGGGAGGTTCTCGCATTCTTCTCTGCAGATCCTCTCAAGCTCTGTCAGGTTGGACAGGGAGCGTTGTTTTCAGGTTTCTCCAGAGATGTTCGATCGGGTTCAACTCTGGGCTCTGGCTGGGCCTCTCAAGGACATTCAGAGACTTGTCCCGAAGCCACTCCTGCCTTGTCTTGGCTGTGTGCTTAGGTTCGTTGTCCTGTTGGAAGGTGAACCTTTGACCCAGTCTGAGGTTCTGAATGCTCTGTAGCAGGTTTTCATCAAGGATCTCTCTGTAATTTGCTCCATTCATCTTTGCCTCGATCCTGACTTGTCTCCCTTGCCGCTGAAAAACATCCCCAGAGCATGATGCTGCCACCCCCATGCTTCACCGTAGGGATGTTGCCAGGTTTCCTCCAGACGTTACGCTTGGCATTCAGTCCAAAGAGTTCAATCTTGGTTTCATCAGACCAGAGAATCTTGTTTCTCATGGTCTGAGAGTCTTTAGGTGCCTTTTGCCAAACTCCCAAGCGGGCTGTCATATGCATTTTACTGAGGAGTGGCTTCCGTCTGGACACTACCATAAAGGCCTGATTGGTGGAGTGCTGCAGAGATGCTTGTCCTTCTGGAAGGTTCTCCCATCTCCACAGAAGAACTCTAGAGTTCTGTCAGAGTGACCATCGGGTTCTTGGTCACCTCCCTGACCAAGGCCCTTCTCCCCTGATTGCTCAGTTTGGCCGGGTGGCCAGCTCTAAGAAGAATCTTTGTGGTTCCAAACTTCTTCCATTTAAGAATGTTGGAGGCCACCGTGTTCTTAGGGACCTTCAATGCTGCAGACATTTTTTGGTACCCTTCCCCAGATCTGTGCCTCAACACAATCCTGTCTCAGAGCTCTACCAACAACTTCTTCGACCTCACAGCTTGGTTTGTACTCTGACATACATTGTAAACTGTGGGACCTTATATAGACGGTTATGTGCCTTTCCAAATCATGTCCAATCAATTGAATTTACCACAGGTGGACTCCAAACAAGTTGTAGAAACATCTCAAGTATGATCAATGGGAACAGGATGCACCTGAGCTCAATTTCGTTCCTCATAGCAAAGGGTCTGAATATTTATGTGAATAAGGTATGTCTGTTTGTTATTTTTAATGCATTTGCACACATTTCTAAAAACCTGTTTTCACTTTGTCATTATGGTGTGTTGTGTGTAGATTGCTGAGGATTTTCTTTTATTTAATTAATTTTAGAATAAGGCTGTAATGTAACCAAATGTAGACAAATTCAAGGGGTCTGAACACTTTCCCTAAGGCACTGTATGTATAAGACTTGGTTATCATGTAAGTGTCACAGGGCAGGATGTTGTCACAAATCTCCCTTTAGAGAAGTACAGGGTAAGGAGAGGTCTCTCTCTCTCTCAGGTCTGGTTTTGTACAGTTATAGCTGCTCAATATTCAGTCAAATGTAGTGGATTTTCCAAAACACTTTTTGAAGAAAAGGCCTAATGTGGCTTCATGACCTACAGTCAGTTGATTTCAACTCCAGACATTTCAAAAGCTGTTCAATAGCAGTAATTATGATTTGAAGAACAAAAGCAAAATCAGAATTTAAAAAACAACAATTTTATGTCATTAGTCTTGGTTAAGCATTTTTTCTTTTCATTCATCGGTTTAGAACGTCTACATTTTTGTGACATTTTGATCGAACTCCAAACTGGAACGTAGGAACCATTAATGAAATTAAATTAAACTAGAACTTGGATCATTTAGAGTTTTTACAGATGGCTGTCTCTTTTCCTTACTTGTTTATTTATCTATATCAAACGGGGTGAATACCTAGAATACAGGGTGTGGTGCACTAGCATCAGCTAGCATAACGGTCAAATGTTTTTGTTTTAGTGTGTTCTTTTATAAAGGTTGCACAAAGCAATTACGAATCCAGTTTGAGAAATGAATTGAAATGTAACTCACAAAAAAAGAATATACATTTTTTTGATCGAGTGAGATTTGCCTTTCAATACATTTTCAGAATGTGAAAGGGATCGATATTCTGTACAGTACCGTTGATATTCACGTGTAGGTTTTTTTTCTTCAAACATTAAAAGGAGTGTCCACAATGGATGTACACAACAATGATCTACCTCTTTTAGCTACAGATTATGCTTTAGCATTAAAGGAGTTTCCTCTGTTTTTACTTTTGTAATATGTGTTGGTATTTATTGCTGTCTAATGAATCAATGATTACCTCAAAGATGTCTCACCATGCAGACTGGGAGACTATACAGCTAATGAAGTCATTGGTAGTTTTTTTTGTACAATATTTTTTTACTAAAAACATTGCCTTTTTTAAAAGTAACGAACAAACACCCACCAGAGGTTGTGTTTTAATTGTGCCTGCATTCTGACCAATGGGGGTCCAGGCTGGGTTCTGGTCGACCGGGGTTGTGTTTCATTCTAATACGTGGTTTCCTCCCTTTTTCTCTTAGTTCACTCGCGTTTCGCCCATCTGATACAACTGGGTAGTTGTATGTAAGGAATACCTCCACCTGGTTTCCGCCATATTCAGCTTACAGTGAACAAGGACAGAAGGGAGGGAGCAACTTCCTGGAATGAAACGCTACGAGAGACTTAATTGTGACCTCTGTATAGAGGGGTCATGAGTCGTATGGTTTCGGTCGGAGAGTTGATGCGTCTGCTCCTCTTGGTACAGTTGGCATGGTCTTTGCCCTTACTAGATGTTTCTCACTCTGTCCCCTATCCATCTCTCTTTCCTTCTTTCCCTCTATCAGCTACTAAGTTTTCTCCACTCTCATATCCCCCAACCCACCTTTTTAGAGTAAACTCTTCTGTATAGATCTTATTTTCAGGAAAGGGCAGAAGTTCTGACAGGACAAAGATCAGTATCCATTTAATGCTGCTTTTATCAAGAGCATCACAGATCGATCAGTGTGTTGTTATTCTTACTAACATTGGCACGGTTGGGTATCGCCCAGCAGATATATGCTAACCAGGACATGTGAGGCCACAGTGTCTGTCGTGTTATGTAGTTTTTTAAAGCCAAGTAGTTTAGGTTGGTATAAAGCTATAGGAAGCTGGTTCTAGAAAAGCAAATTCCTATTTGAACAATGTAGACTTGAGGAGGTTGATGTCCATTTATTGACTTTGATTAAACCACTTTAATCTATCAATGAGGCGGCAAGTATTGTGTAATATTAATCACCAGCTACTCCACTTTCCAACATGAAGGCACTTTTCTTATTTTTTTTGACCAGACACTCTTAAGTCTTTGAGCATACTCCCTCTGGTGAACTGGATGTGCACCATTTGGTTGACGTTGCTCAGTAAGTACCACTTTAAGATGCTACTAATATCTGTGAATGCAGTTTTTGAATAGTTTTTGACAATGCTTCCTACCATCTTTCCAACTAACTGTCTCGAATTTGACAGTTTGTATTCAAACCGAACTTTAAAAAATAGAAATGTGTCCAGCAAAAGCAGTCAGATTGATAATCAGTTGTCGTGCTAGCTATTGGAGGCTAGCTATTGGAGGTATGTAGACCTCACTAGACATCAAATCGATATAAACTAATGTAAATAAGAGTACCAAAGTGACCTGCATGCACAAATAATTCCTTTTTCACAATGAAAATGGGGGAATTGGCTCCCATGTACTCATCACGCTACACTTTGGAGTACACGGCAGGGAGTGAAAGGAGTTCAGATTAGCTAGCTTTGTGTTACCTATGTATTAGCTATAGATATTCACAGCCAGCAGACACTGTGGTCCCTCGGAGCCTGAGTGGAGTGCCTATATGAACCTTGTAACGACTGGAGAGTGTTTCGCAAAGCAAAATTTGAAAGTTAGCAAACTAGCTTTTCCAAGTATCTTTTCCAAGTATCGTAAAACAACTCAAATTTGTTCTTGATTCTCGAGACAGCTAATTTCAAAGATTGGTCAATAGTACTTCCTTACCTATTATTCTTGCAGCTAACTGCGATTCTACTTTACCAATCTTTGTGAGCAAGAAAATCTTGTTGAAGAAGAATTGTTAAACTAAAATGTTAGATTGTTAAATGAAAAATTCCTGTTTTTAACACACTGCACCACTTCACATGGAAAGCCAGAAACAACAGAAGCACTTAAGGTATTGTTTGTAACACAATGCATACATTTGGATGAATATGCTCTACATGAATGCCTGTCCATTTCAGCATTATATGGCTGCAATTATCAAAGTAATTCATCTAATTTCTTGCAATGTATATTTTTGTTTTTATTTCATTTAAGATATATTTTTCTTTCTATTACAACAGACATTATAAATTGGTGTTTATGTAATGTTTTTTTTGTCAGATGTTTTGCAAATCAAATAATAAACAACTGTGTAGTGTTGTGTGTCTGATTGATGTTTACTGTATGCATGACATATATTTGATGGATTTAATATAAATGAAACAACCATGTTCAATTGTTTCAACACACAGTGCTACATGAGTGAATAGTCTGGTCAGTACAACTAAAATACAATTACAGTAGAAACACAGAGATGACTATCAACTGAATGGGTGGTATCGAAACATGATTTATCAAACACTAAAAAGTTCTATAAAATAGTATGAAAAAACAGATCTCATGTGGTGAAATAGTATACAAGCAGTGTACCAAACTATTGTGGTGGCAACTTTATCCAGTGTTTTAGTGAAATCACACCAATGTGGGGAACTCCTATTTAATAGTCTTCATACACATTTCAGTTGAGAACCATACTGTAAAGTATTATTGGAATAGATGAAATGTGTGTTTGATTTAGCGAAGATTCATGGGGAAGACTGCAAGGTGGCAGAATTACTGTACAGACTACTTATCTGAATACTTAAAAAAGACATCTGACATTTTTTAAATTGCTACATCCATTTTTGGACTTCTAAATTAGTTATTGATTATTGAAGAATATTACTTATAAATGCCTCATACGCTTAGTTCAACTCTTGTGCCCAATCAAAACACAAAATATAAGCTTACTCCAATCTTTGAAAACAAAGTAAATGCAAACCAACACTGTATAGCCTCAAAACATGGTTAAACTATCATTTGTATATCATGGGTGGTCAGTCCTGACATCCACAGCTCTGCCAATGAATTTGAGAGTGGATACATTTATCCAGGCCCATCCCTCAGCTTTTTGCCAAACAATAGGTGGGGTGACACTTTGTTATTCTTTCAACTGCAGATTGGCCCTTTAAAGCTTTGGTGAGAGTTAATGTCACTTCCAAACATTTCTGTGTTCAAAACAACCTCCATTGCTGAGGTGTTTTCACTGAATCGATCACCGTCTGCACTCTGTATCATTTCATCTATTGTCCAGCAGAGGGCAGTCCTACTGTTAACTGTTAAACTTTTTAATAAATCCATTGACCCTATGACCCTTATTTTTCAGCTTTGAGTTCAACAGAGGAATAGGTGTGTATATTGTGTTAATAGTATGCCCACTTAGCTATAATTTGGAGGTTAAACTAAATCACACTGGACGGCTCCCCTTTAAAAGCATAAATCAAATTCCAGGGCTGTTCTGATTCTAAGGTGCTTCCATTCAGTCTACATAAGGCCCCTTGTGGGTTTTCAGTTAGGCCTTGCACACTGCTGTGTGATTTCAGCGAGTATGTTCCAAGTACGTTGAGAAGATATTTCAGGTCACTGGCCCTCCCTTCATACACACAACATCCACCTTTCTCTAGGAATGGAGAGAGCGGCTGCATGTACAGCGGGAGAAAAAATACACGTTTGCCCGAGCATCCAGTCAGTGTTGCGGCGGTTAATTGTCAGTGTTTTAATCAAGGGGTGGCACTTGTTTGTGCGGTTTGGTGGAGGGTGAACCGTTATACCTCTATAAGGGTTGGATGAGGCGACCATCTTCTAGGCGAGGCATTATCTTAAAATGGTATTTTCCTAGTGAAGCATTCATACCCACTGTGCTTTTGTACAGTGTGTTTCTGAGCATAGGTCTACAGACAGTAGGAGCTATCTAGGCCTACACCTATAGGCCTACAGACAGTATAAGCTATATAGGCCTACAGACAGTATGAGCTATCTAGGCCTACACCTATAGGCCTACAGACAGTATAAGCTATATAGGCCTACAGACAGTATGAGCTATCTAGGCCTACAGACAGTATAAGCTATATAGGCCTACAGAGCAAACCACACACAAGTCAGAGTTAGTTATCACAAAGTCCATCTTTAATTATATGAGCTCCATCACAACCCTGTGACTCTCAGATCAATTCAGTGTCTATAAATTAATTCTCTGAGAGTCGCTTACACATTGCAACTGAGATCCTTTATAGCAAAGACACACATAGCCAGACAGCATTAGGCATAATTTATCGTTCAGCTTTGTCTCCTAAACTATGCTCTTTTCTCAAACTCAGAACCTAAACAAATCCTCCATATCAACAGGCCATATATCAAATCCATCCTATCTTGACAAGATCACAGAGACACATTGACTGGCACACAGACATTGTGGAGCCAAGAGATCCACGCTTGACCTCTCCCCTCTCTCCGGCCCAAGCAACTTAGTCTTGACAGAGAACAGATACTGCAACCCCGCCACAGTATTATACAAAAATAAACATTCTGATGAGAAGTAACTTATAAACACATGATGAATATAAAACATCTTAACTATGTTACCAACTAATTCTGATTATTTCCCAACATTCCCCTCCCAGGGACATTGTCCCTTCTAAAGAATCAGAATATTAATTACATACTCAATATTTAAAAGGAAATAAAAATTCAAATCCCCTCAATGTCAAATACCTTAGCTTATTTGTAAGCTTTCTCTCTTCTGAAACTAAGTTTAGAACCTTTATTCTACAAGACAAACTTGCACATGTTTAATAACACAGAATAATCCATTTGGTGAAATTAAAAACATAACCAATATTTAGAAATGCTCCCTAAGTTACATGAGAACCAGTGTCTAAACACAGGCCTCCTCACAACATATAGGACAGACATCCCTCTAAGTCCTCATGCTCAGAAATATACTCAGGAATAGAGAATAGGTCAGTGAAATCATTCCTATTCCCAAATCATAAGTAACAACCCAACTATTTATCCAACCAATATTTAGAATAGCATTCCTCAGTGATTCAAATTTGTCTTATCACTCAAAGTAAAAACCTCAATTTAACACACATCAATATTAGCAGATTTACTTACATTCAGTATAATTATCCCATAATTCTACTATTAACTTTTTTAATCATGATTATAATACAGATCAGTATATCAATGCATTCTTAATCTAAATTACTACAATTTACATGGTGTAGACCTCTTCAATCAACCTGATACCACAAAAGTATAAGCAATTTAATGGCACAGTTGACCAATCCCCCCTCTCAGGCACTGAATCTTCTGGCGTCTCTTTCGTTCTTCTTCAGATAGCTTTACAGTTCAAAGTGGACGGCCCATGACAATGTCCCAATTTCAATGTCTCATCTTTACCACTCATGTCTTGTCCATTCGTCAACCAATATACCAGCATCATAAGAAAATGTTAGAACAGATATTTCTCCATGATCACTCCAAGTGGACTCTCACAGTATGAGAGAAACATGAAAGAAAAGCAGTTGATAGCTTAGATCTGAGACTGTACACCAATTTCTGGCTTGGTTCTTTTCTCTCGGTAGAAGTGGTTCGGAAAGCCTTCAACGCCTTTGTCACTCTTCTTCAGCCAGTTAGAGGGGGGTTTGAGGTACACACACTATTCGGTCCAAATATCTCTTCCATGCATTAAGATACCGTCTGATGTCACTTTACATGATAACCTCGAAAGAACAGATCAGAACAACAGTTTAGTTCAGTTCATTAACTACATGATAAATTATTACTTTTACCAATTATTCTTAATACACATATCTAAACATATTTCACAGAGAATATCAAAACATTCTATTGAAACTATTCTTTCAAATTGGTTTATACTCCCCATCTCACTGTCAACTCCATCGTAGAGCCAAGGATCAAGAAGTTAGACCTATACCTCGGGAATAGAACAAAACAAACACAACTATACAATACACTCCTTCACATATCACTTAAGTTGTATAACTTCTTCAAAAACTGAATCCTCCCCATGTTTTCATCTCTCCGTATGAGAGTAATATAAAACAACACTGAATCCTCCCCATGTTTTAATCTCTCCGTATGAGAGGAATATAAAACAACACTGAATCCTCCCCAAACATCCTCGTATGAGAGTAAAAACACTGAATCCTCCCCATCCGTATGAGAGGAATATAAAACAACACTGAATCCTCCCCATGTTTTACACACATCTCTCCGTATGAGAGGAATATAAAACAACACTGAATCCTCCCCATGTTTTAACAATCTGTCCGTAAGTAATGTAAAACAAAAATCCTCCCCATGAAAAATGAGAGTAATATAAAACAACACTGAATCCTCCCCCATGTTTTACACACATCTCTCCGTATGAGAGGAATATAAAACAACACTGAATCCTCCCCATGTTTTACACACATCTCTCCGTATGAGAGGAATATAAAACAACACTGAATCCTCCCCATGTTTTACACACATCTGTCCGTATGAGAGTAATGTAAAAAGCACTGAAATCTGTCCGTATGTAAAACAACACTGATGTAATATAAAACAACACTCCTCCCCATGTTTTACACACATCTCTCCGTATGGTAAAACAGCACTGAATCCTCCCCATGTTTTACACAATATGAGAGGAATATAAAACAACACTGAATCCCCATGTTTTACACACATCTCTCCGTATGAGAGTAATGTAAAACAGCACTGAATCCTCCCCATGTTTTACACACATCTGTCCGTAGAGAGTAATATAAAACAACACTGAATCCTCCCCCATGTTTTACACACATCTCTCCGTATGAGAGGAATATAAAACAACACTGAATCCTCCCCCATGTTTTACACACATCTCTCCGTATGAGAGGAATATAAAACAAAACTGAATCCTCCCCCATGTTTTACACACATCTCTCCGTATGAGAGTAATGTAAAACAAAACTGAAAAAAAAATTAAAACAAAATTTCAACTAACCTAATCAAATTAAAATCACTAAACTGAAAAAAACTCCACAAAGAAAAATGATTTAACCCCTATGGTCATAGGAAAAATAGACTTAAAGCAGCATACCCTTAGTTAAAAGCAATGCCCTCTCCCTCTTCACAGTGGTCCAAATTACAAATATGGCTATTTACCAATTACACAAATTATTTTGAAAGCAGTATTACAAATGACCATAAATTCATTATCCAAATGGCTTTCCAATGCGGGTGATCAAGCCACAATGGAAAGTCATCAGAAGGTCATAGGTCATACAAAACCCTTCAAAGCAGTGTTTTTCACTATATTAAACAATTTGCAAACAATAGTCAACTAGTTCCAACATTTTTGTATTTCCATGTTCCCAGAACATTCCTTTATCAAAAGAATTAGCGTGTGTAATGAAAACTCAGAAAATAAAAACTCATTCAAATCCCATGTGGTGAGTGCCCCTTTAAAATACCTTTGCACTAAAACAAACAACTTCCAGGCCCTTTTCAATGTGGTAGTTTATGGCCTCAATATCACTCACTCTCCCCAAGAGTATAGTCCCTGGAAACATTCGCAGGACCTCCCCCTGGACCTACACATAGAGGACCCACGCCAAGAGGAACTACATCCAGACCACAGTACACCCAGACACATCCACACCCCCACCCCAACCAATCAACACCCCCCACGTCAACCATGCCCACACTCCATTTAGGCCCCCTCAGATCAGACCTATGCCACTCCTGCCCACCCCATGCACCCCACCCCCGCAAAGAGGGCCTCAACATGGAAGTCACACATACGCCCAGGTAGTGAGCGGGCAAACAGTCCCAACCCCCACTCTCACACTCGCCCAAGCCAATGGCATGTACCAGATGCTCAGCAGGCTCTGCTCACACTTACTGGCCTGAGGCTAAACCACGACCAACAACATTGGACACTCTATGGAACAAAAAGCCTTCACTATATTATCCTGGAATATCCAAGGCCTGAGGTCATCTGCCTTTAGCCTAAAGAGCAGAAACCCGGACTTCACCAAAGAAATCGGTAATACAGACATTGTCATCCTGCAAGAAACCTGGTATAGAGGAGATGGACCCACTGGTTGCCCTCTAGGTTACAGAGAGCTGGTAGTCCCATCCACCAAACTACCAGGTGTGAAACAGGGAAGGGACTCAGGGGGTATGCTAATTTGGTATAGAGCAGACCTAACTCACTCCATTAAATTAATCAAAACAGGAACATTCTACATTTGGCTAGAAATTCAAAAAAGAAATTATCCTAACAGAGAAAAATGTCCTCCTGTGTGCTACCTATATCCCCCACTAGAATCCCCATATTTTAATGAAGACAGCTTCTCCATCCTGGAGGGGGAAATCAATCATTTCCAGGCCCAGGGACATGTACTAGTCTGTGGTGACCTAAATGCCAGAACCGGACAAGAACCTGACACCCTCAGCACACAGGGGGACAAACACCTGCCTGGAGGTGACAGCATTCCCTCCCCCATATGCCCCCCTAGGTACAACTATGACAACATAACCAACAAAAACGGGTCACAACTCCTGCAGCTCTGTCGCACGCTGGGTATGTACATAGTTAACGGTAGGCTTCGAGGGGACTCCTATGGTAGGTACACCTATAGCTCATCTCTTGGCAGTAGTACTGTAGACTACTTTATCACTGACCTCAACCCAGAGTCTCTCAGAGCGTTCACAGTCAGCCCACTGACACCCCTATCAGACCACAGCAAAATCACAGTCTACTTAAACAGAGCAATACTCAATCATGTGGCATCAAAGCCAAAGGAACTGAGTAACATTAAGAAATGCTATAGATGGAAGGAATGCAGTTTGGAAACCTACCAAAAAACAATTAGGCAACAACAAATTCAATCCCTTTTAGACAATTTCCTGGGTAAAACGTTCCACTGTAATAGTGAAGGTGTAAACTTGGCAGTAGAAAATCTTAACAGTATATTTGACCTCAGCTTCCCTATCAAATCTAAAAATCTCAAATAGAAAACCGAAGAAAATTAACAATAATGACAAATGGTTTGATGAAGAATGCAAAAATCTAAGAAAGAAATTGAGAAACCTGTCCAACCAAAAACATAGAGACCCGGAAAACCTGAGTCTACGCCTTCACTATGGTGAATCACTAAAACAATACAGAAATACACTACGGAAAAAGAAGGAACAGCATGTCAGAAATCAGCTCAATGCAATTGAAGAATCCATAGACTCTAACCACTTCTGGGAAAATTGGAAAACACTAAACAAACAACAACACGAAGAATTATCTATCCAAAATGGAGATGTATGGGTAAACCACTTCTCCAATCTTTTTGGCTCTATAACAAAGAATAAAGAGCAAAAACATATACATGATCAAACACAGATCTTAGAATCAACTATTAAAGACTACCAGAACCCACTGGATTCTCCAATTACATTGAAAGAGTTACAGGACAAAATAAAAACCCTCCAACCCAAAAAGGCCTGTGGTGTTGATGGTATCCTCAATGAAATGATCAAATATACAGACAACAAATTCCAATTGGCTATACTAAAACTCGTTAACATCATACTTAGCTCTGGCATCTTCCCCAATATTTGGAACCAAGGACTGATCACCCCAATCCACAAAAGTGGAGACAAATTTGACCCCAATAACTACCGTGGAATATGTGTCAACAGTAACCTTGGGAAAATCCTCTGCATTATTATTAACAGCAGACTCGTACATTTCCTCAATGAAAACAATGTACTGAGCAAATGTCAAATTGGCTTTTACCAAATTACCGTACAACAGACCATGTATTCACCCTGCACACCCTAATTGACAATCAAACAAACCAAAACAAAGGCAAAGTCTTCTCATGCTTTGTTGATTTCAAAAAGCCTTCGACTCAATCTGGCATGAGGGTCTGCTATACAAACTGATGGAAAGTGGTGTTGGGGTAAAACATCCGACATTATAAAATCCATGTACACAAACAACAAGTGTGCGGTTAAAATTGGCAAAAAACACACACATTTCTTCACACAGGGTCGTGGGGTTAGACAGGGATGCAGCTTAAGCCCCACCCTCTTCAACATATATATCAACGAATTGGCGAGGGCACTAGAAAAGTCTGCAGCACCCGGCCTCCCCTGCTAGAATCCGAAGTCAAATGTCTGCTGTTTGCTGATGATCTGGTGCTTCTGTCACCAACCAAGGAGGGCCTACAGCAGCACCTAGATCTTATGCACAGATTCTGTCAGACCTGGGCCCTGACAGTAAATCTCAGTAAGACCAAAATAATGGTGTTCCAAAAAGGTCCAGTCACCAGGACCACAAATACAAATTCCATCTAGACACTGTTGCCCTAGAGCACACAAAAAACTATACATACCTTGGCCTAAACATCAGCACCACAGGTAACTTCCACAAAGCTGTGAACGATCTGAGAGACAAGGCAAGAAGGGCATTCTATGCCATCAAAAGAAACATAAATTTCAACATACCAATTAGGATCTGGCTAAAAATACTTGAATCAGTCATAGAGCCCATTGCCCTTTATGGTTGTGAGGTCTGGGGTCCGCTCACCAACCAAGACTTCACAAAATGGGACAAACACCAAATTGAGACTCTGCACGCAGAATTCTGCAAAAATATCCTCCGTGTACAACGTAGAACACCAAATAATGCATGCAGAGCAGAATTAGGCCGATACCCACTAATTATCAAAATCCAGAAAAGAGCTGTTAAATTCTACAACCACCTAAAAGGAAGCGATTCACAAACCTTCCATAACAAAGCCATCACCTACAGAGAGATGAACCTGGAGAAGAGTCCCTAAGCAAGCTGGTCCTGGGGCTCTGTTCACAAACACAAACACACACTACAGAGCCCCAGGACAGCAGCACAATTAGACCCAACCAAATCATGAGAAAACAAAAAGATAACTACTTAACACATTGGAAAGAATTAACAAAAAAACAGAGCAAACTAGAATGCTATTTGGCCCTACACAGAGAGTACACAGCGGCAGAATACCTGACCACTGTGACTGACCCAAAATTAAGGAAAGCCTTGACTATGTACAGACTCAGTGAGCATAGCCTTGCTATTGAGAAAGGCCGCCGTAGGCAGACATGGCTCTCAAGAGAAGACAGGCTATGTGCTCACTGCCCACAAAATGAGGTGGAAACTGAGCTGCACTTCCTAACCTCCTGCCCAATGTATGACCATATTAGAGAGACATATTTCCCTCAGATTACACAGATCCACAAAGAATTCGAAAACAAATCCAATTTTGAAAAACTCCCATATCTACTGGGTGAAATTCCACCGTGTGCCATCACAGCAGCAAGATTTGTGACCTGTTGCCACGAGAAAAGGGCAACCAGTGAAGAACAAACACCATTGTAAATACAACCCATATTTATGCTTATTTATTTTATCTTGTGTCCTTTAGCCATTTGTACATTGTTAGAACACTGTATATATATATAATATGACATTTGTAATGTCTTTACTGTTTTGAAACTTCTGTATGTGTAATGTTTACTGTTAATTTTTGTTGTTTTTCACTTTATATATTCACTTTGTATGTTGTCTACCTCACTTGCTTTGGCAATGTTAACACATGTTTCCCATGCCAATAAAGCCCTTGAATTGAATTGAATTGAATTGAATTGAATTGAAATACCCATTTTCCAGGAGAAAACACAAAACACTTAGTTAGTATTCATTACACTACATCGATTCAGAAACTCAAACGTGAACTATAAACCAAACCTAATGATAATTCCACTGTACCTCAAATCATTAATCATAAGTTTTAATCAACATCAATGTATATGTATGATACAATGTTTAATTAAGTTAAATCAACTCCTAATTTTTTTTTATCAGCAATCTAATAATTTCAACCTGTTGATATACATTTAGTAAAACCAATCCTGATTTTTTTAAACAAATCAGCGTAAAAATCAAAACAAACCTTTATTTTTCTCCCCCACTCATATCCACAAAGCTTTCATTCCCCAAAGGTCAATCCTGTTCAGCACATCCATTAATGATCTTCCTTTAGTCTGTACAGGGTCAGAAGTTCCAATGTATGCAGATGATACAGTGATAAATTCATGCAAATAACAAACTACACAAGAACTCACTACTATAATGGTTCAGATGACAAAATTGCTCAGAGACTCATGTTTACATCTCAATAAAATAAAACACAGTCTGCATGTTCCTCAAAAAACAACTACTGATGGAAAAAGCTCCTGGTGGTATCTGATGTTAAGTACCAAGGCATCATACTTGCTTCCAACCTCTCTTTTAAAAAGCAAATAATAAAGGAACTCAAATAACCAAATTCAACCCAGCTAATTTCCCAAAACATATGAAATTGTTTTGACTATTGCGGTAACAACACTATAATTAAAATCTATGATACTCCCCCACTTAACATATTAGTTTACTAGTTTGGCCCAATCTTGCTTTTCAACATTCATACCCATTCAGTCTTCTGCCAACAGGCTCTCATACTACTCAATCCAGCAATCACCTTTAATGACCTGACATTGTTCCACATAATGGAAACATACTATAATGTTAGAATACATGAACTTTCCTGCTCAAATTAACTGGTGTTACTTAAACAATCAAACCAAGAATCAATAACCATCAGAATCCATTCTCACAATGTCTTACTCACTCACAACTTTCAGATGTCTCTTTCTTACAGCCAAATAAAACCCAATCAACATCTCGCAATCAAAATTGTACTGCTAGAAGTACAGAAAAAGAGTGTACCTGAACAACGGTCAAAACAATTAGAGTAAGGCTATTGTACATTCAAACTAATAACGCAAATTTACGTTGTTCTACAACAATCTACCTGCCTCCAGCAACTTACTCTGACAATTTCAACATTTCAGCTAACTCTCTTCCATATTCCTTTTTTCCCATTGGGCAAAAATATATAACCCCTCTCATTTCAACGTTTCTCCTTATCTCTATGTAAGATTTAAAACCCAACTTTATAACTTCCTCTTCTCTTTGCTCTCCACACTTATGAAATGTATCCTATTTCTTTAAAAATAACACACGCAGCGCCAAAATTATAACATGCGTCAGTCAATCTATAAGAATGAAAATCATTTCGGTAATCACTTCCTATCGCCATCATCTCTCCGCTATTATTCAGAATTTCTTTAATTTAGGTAACTGTCTTCTCTATTGATACAGTAATTTACAGTGCCTTGCGAAAGTATTCGGCCCCCTTGAACTTTGCGACCTTTTGCCACATTTCAGGCTTCAAACATAAAGATATAAAACTGTATTTTTTTATGAAGAATCAACAACAAGTGGGACACAATCATGAAGTGGAACGACATTTATTGGATATTTCAAACTTTTTTAACAAATCAAAAACTGAAAAATTGGGCGTGCAAAATTATTCAGCCCCTTTACTTTCAGTGCAGCAAACTCTCTCCAGAAGTTCAGTGAGGATCTCTGAATGATCCAATGTTGACCTAAATGACTAATGATGATAAATACAATCCACCTGTGTGTAATCAAGTCTCCGTATAAATGCACCTGCACTGTGATAGTCTCAGAGGTCCGTTAAAAGCGCAGAGAGCATCATGAAGAACAAGGAACACACCAGGCAGGTCCGAGATACTGTTGTGAAGAAGTTTAAAGCCGGATTTGGATACAAAAAGATTTCCCAAGCTTTAAACATCCCAAGGAGCACTGTGCAAGCAATAATATTGAAATGGAAGGAGTATCAGACCACTGAAAATCTACCAAGACCTGGCCGTCCCTCTAAACTTTCAGCTCATACAAGGAGAAGACTGATCAGAGATGCAGCCAAGAGGCCCATGATCACTCTGGATGAACTGCAGAGATCTACAGCTGAGGTGGGAGACTCTGTCCATAGGACAACAATCAGTCGTATATTGCACAAATCTGGCCTTTATGGAAGAGTGGCAAGAAGAAAGCCATTTCTTAAAGATATTCATAAAAAGTGTTGTTTAAAGTTTGCCACAAGCCACCTGGGAGACACACCAAACATGTGGAAGAAGGTGCTCTGGTCAGATGAAACCAAAATTGAACTTTTTGGCAACAATGCAAAACGTTATGTTTGGCGTAAAAGCAACACAGCTGAACACACCATCCCCACTGTCAAACATGGTGGTGGCAGCATCATGGTTTGGGCCTTCTTTTCTTCAGCAGGGACAGGGAAGATGGTTAAAATTGATGGGAAGATGGATGGAGCCAAATACAGGACCATTTTGGAAGAAAACCTGATGGAGTCTGCAAAAGACCTGAGACTGGGACGGAGATTTGTCTTCCAACAAGACAATGATCCAAAACATAAAGCAAAATCTACAATGGAATGGTTCAAAAATAAACATATCCAGGTGTTAGAATGGCCAAGTCAAAGTCCAGACCTGAATCCAATTGAGAATCTGTGGAAAGAACTGAAAACTGCTGTTCACAAATGCTCTCCATCCAACCTCACTGAGCTCGAGCTGTTTTGCAAGGAGGAATGGGAAAAAATTTCAGTCTCTCGATGTGCAAAACTGATAGAGACATACCCCAAGCGACTTACAGCTGTAATCGCAGCAAAAGGTGTCGCTACAAAGTATTAACTTAATGGGGCTGAATAATTTTGCACGCCCAATTTTTCAGTTTTTGATTTGTTAAAAAAGTTTGAAATATCCAATAAATGTCGTTCCACTTCATGATTGTGTCCCACTTTGTCAAGGATTTCCTCCTCTTCTTCCGAAGAGGAGAGGCGAAACGGATCAGAGGACCAATATGCGGCGTGGTAAGTGTCCATGGTTCTTTTAATATGTAAATGTACACATGAACACTACAAAACAATAAACATGGAAAACCTAAACAGTCCTATCTGGTGCAAAGACAGAGACAGGAACAAACACCCACAAACACACAGTGAAACCCAGGCTACCTAAGTATGATTCTCAATCAGAGACAACTAATGACACCTGCCTCTGATTGAGAACCATACTAGGCCGAAACATAGAAAACCCCAAATCATAGAAAATCAAACATAGACTGCCCACCCAACTCACGCCCTGACCATACTAACTAAATACAAAACACAGGAAATAAAGGTCAGAACGTGACACACTTGTTGTTGCTTCTTCACAAAAAAATACAGTTTTATATCTTTATGTTTGAAGCCTGAAATGTGGCAAAAGGTCGCAAAGTTCAAGGGGGCCGAATACTTTCGCAAGGCACTGTATATATGTTGAAGAGTGTGGGGCTTAAGCTGCATCAATGTCTCACCCCCCGGCCCTGTGGATGATTTAACCTCGTTTTCTCTGAGTTCTCAGTTGTCTTGAAAGCAACATGATCATCATGTACAGGTACCAACAGTTCAGTAAAATAAAAAAGCTAAATATTTGCAAATTATTTCATTTAATGCTCAACTTTGCCTCGCAAGTGCTACACCAACATCAATTTTGTTATCAAAGCTTGAATTTTGAAATAGAGAAGAACAATATTGTCAGGACAGGCATATAGCCAATGTGCTGTGATAATGTGTTAGGCATACTGCACAAACCTCATTCCTACACAACTGCTTTTATTAGTTTAATGTTACATTTTTTTAGGTCATGTTTAAAACAAATCTGAGTTTTAGATGTTGGCTTGCTTTTTGACTGCGAAAGTGATCTTGACTCCGAAAAGTTTGGTGACCACTGCCGTAAAGGGATAGTTCACCCACATAAAGAATATTAATATTGGTTACCTTACCCTGTACGCAGTCTATGCACAAAGTAAGATATATTGATGCAATGGTAGCTAAAATGAGGAAAGGTCTGTCCGTGATAAAGTGCTGCTCTGCTATCTTGACGTCACAATCAACTAAACAAGCCCTACAGGTGTTTAGCTTTATCACACATGGACTATTGCCCAGTTATATGGTCAAGTGCCACAAAGAAGGACGTTGGCCTAGAACAGAGCAGCAAGACTGGCCCTTAAATGTCCACGGGGTGCTAAATATCAATAACATGCATGTCAATCTCTCCTGGCTCAAAGTAGAGTAGAGATTGACCTCATCACTATTTGTCTTTGTGAGAGGTATTGATGTGTTGAAAGAACCAAACTGTCTGTTCAAAGAGCTAACACACAGCTCAGACACCCATACACACCCCACAAGACATACCACCAGGAGACTCTTCACAGTCCCCAAGTTCAGAACAGACTACGGGAAACGCACAGTACTACATAGAACCATGAGTACATGGAACTCAAGCAGTAAAATCTGATTTTAAAAACAGATAAAACAGCACCTTACGGCACAATGCATAATGTGAAGAGACACACGAACACACACACACGCATACACACACACATTGTAATATTGTTGTATTGTAGTATTGTACAAATGTTGTAAATGTTTTATATTAGAGTAATGGTGTAATAATATATTGTATAATGTTCTGTTTTATTTCAGAGTTAGGCTATTGCCATTTGTGCAATGTAATTGTTTTAATTTGGACCCAGGGAAAGAACTAATGGGGATGCTAATACATATTAAATATTAAAGACAGCAAACTATGCTTTGGTTTTGTGTACCTGGCCACTGTCTCCAAATGCTAACTTCCTAACATTTGTGGTACAAAACTAATGTAAGTCAATATCCCCAATATTAGCATGTCCAAATCAGTTTAAAGTGACTTCATTGAGCTACACCATCAATAGACACCTGTACGATTCTAAGTAAGCTACTCTTTTATGAGAAACCAAACAGATAAGACTACTCAAGACAGACAGACTAAAACATAATCACATGTACATACTGTATGCATATCCAACTCAGGAAGTTTTTATGGTACTTCTTTCCACTGGTACGTACATGGTATGTAATAGTAAATTATGTTGTAACAATATATACATGAATTCAATATGAGTTTAAACACGTTTGCTGACTTGCTGGTACAGTACTAGGGGTACCAAATGTTGCCTAATGCTGATTGATTTAATACATCCCAAAGAAAGTCATTAATAGTTTGTTACCGATATTGTATAATACAGTTTTTGCCATGTGATTTCTCAGTAAATACCTGATTAGTAAACCTATAAATAAAGTAAGCTACACAAAATAATTTTGTAAGTTTAAGTAGATGTGGCAAAATGATCTGCTAATTTGTCATATTGCCACTTTTCACTTTTTAAATTATTTTTAACTTGTAAAGAAGTTAAATAAAACTTATACAAGAGGAATCAATCAGGATGGTGATGAGATATAACTGTAGGCTACATGTTATGTCAACTTAAGGGGATATCCTGTAGTAAGTAGTCTCTCTTTCCAGGTGGTTAATACTGTATCATAAAAATGTTACCTTTTCACACCCCTTCACTTTTTCTGAATTTTGTTGTGTTACAGCCTGAATTTAAAATGGATTAAATTGATATGTTGTGTCACTGGCCTACACGCAATACCCCATAATGTCAAAGTATAATTATGTTTAAAAAATAAAAATATATTTTTTAAACAAATTAAATAAAAATAAATAAATAAAAATGAAAAGCTGAAATGTCTGGAGTCAATCAGCATTCAACAGCTTTGTTAAGGCAAGCCTAAATAAGTACAAATTTGCTGAACAAGTCGCATCAAAAGTTGCATGGACTCACTCTGTGTGCAATAATAGTGTTTAACATGATTTTGTAATGACTACATCATCTCTGTACCCCACACATACAATTATCTGTAAGATCCATCAGTCGAGCAGTGAATTTCAAAAACAGATTCAACCACAAAGACCAAGGAGGTTTTCCAATGACCCATAAAGAAGACATTGAATATCCCTTTGTGCATGGTGAAGTTATTAACTACACTTTGGATGGTGTATCAATACACCCAGTCACTACATAGATACAGGCGTCCTTCCTAACTCAGTTACCGGAGAGGAATGAAACCATTCAGGGATTTCAAAACTAAGGATGGATCAACAACATTGTAGTTACTCCACAATACTAACCTAATTGACAGAGTGAAAAGAAGGAAACCTGTATAGCAGGTGTGCCCAACCTTCTTTGACAGAAGATCTACTTTTTCATTTGCCAGCCTGATGAGATTTACCAGTCTACCAGTCTAAACCTAAACTAATCAACAAAATGTATGAAACGCAACACACCACTGAGTATGGCCCTGCCACTATGACACGCAAATATGTGGACCAATAACATGTTTTCACACAAATAAGTGCAACTAATTTCATTTCCTACCTTAGTGTGACTTTTGTCATTGGGTGGAGGCAAGTCGTTTTTCATAGTCAGGTTGGTAGCAGCTTGTTTCCAGTCTCATGCAGGTCACAAGGTGGTCATCCGTCATAGTAGATCTGTGCCTGGACTTCATTATCTTCATGTGAGAAAATACAGACTCACAGAGGTAGGCTGATCCACCAAGGGCTGATAAGTTGAGAGCACATCTTCTTATGTTGGGATACTTCTCTAGCAGTAGCTCCCAGAACTCCTGCTTCATCTCAGCTGAATGTCATTTTGAAGGGTGAGAATTTCGGTTTCTGCTATAGTTGTGTGTCCAACTGAAAAAGTGATCCCATTTTGGAGGCTATGGCTTCCACATTTATGTCTGTGCCAAACAGAAAGCACATATAAGTGGTAATAGGCTCAAGTGGTGCAAAGTCAGTGAAACGACTGTCAAACTCAGATAGGATGCTCTGGACTTGCTCCACGTAACGTCCACTTTCAAGCTGTGCTGTGTCCTTGCCCTGACGTTCAGGGTCAGAATACATGTGTTGAAAGAAGTGCAGCTCCTTACATTGCATCGTTCTTTAGAGCAGATGTAGTTTGCATTTAAAAGTGTTCACAGAGCTGATCATGTCCATTACATGTTTGCCTTTCCCTTGCAGCTCTACATTCAGTTCATTAAACATGTTAGTTATGTCAGTGAGAAAAGCTCAATCCAGGAGCCACTGTGTGTCCTCTAGCTGTGCATATTCTGCATGTCTGACCTTGAGAAACTCCTTGATTTCAGGCAACAACTCACTGAATCTCTCTAAAAATGTCCCTCGGCTCAGCCACCGCACATCCGTGTGCAGCAGCAGGTCTATGTGCTCAGCTTCAGTCTCTCCTAAGTGAGCGTGAAATAGCCTCGGCTGTAGGCTTCTTGAGCAAATAGAACACACAATCTTCATCGCAACATCCATCACCTCTTTCATGTTTAACATCTTCATGCACAAAGCTTGCTGATGAATTATGCAGTGATAACTAAGAAAGTCCGGGAAAGAATCATCTCGTTTGCACAATGCAACAAACCTACTAATGCGGCCTACCATAGCGGGTGCCCCATCGGTAGTCATGGAGACACGCTTACCAAAGGGTAGATGGAATATGTTAGCAAACTCCATAAAAGCTTGAAAAATATCTTTGCCCCTTGTATGTCCTTGCAGTGGCAAAATGATGAGTAGTTCCTCCTTTGTACTCATGTTGTCAAATATCATTCTGATGAAAATACATAACTGTGCCACATCTACCATATCTGTGGACTCGTCAAACTGGAGGGAATAATACTCGCAGTTGTCAATATCCTTCTTCAATTGATCTTCGAGGTTCTCCGCTATTCCCTCACATCTTCTTGCCACCGTATTTCTGGACAACTGAATGTCATTGATGGCAGCCATCATTTGTCCTATTCAAAACATCTACAAACAGCGAGTCAGCAGCCTCAATAAATGCTTCCTTGATAATCTCCACATCTTTGAATGACTTTTTATGCTTAGCAAGAACGCGACTCACACAATAAGATGCTATGGTTGCCGCCTTCCCTTTGGTCACAGGCCTTGTGAAAATTGACTGCTGCGCTGCCAGTTGTTTTTTTTAGTTCTTGTACCTTTCCTCTTCGTAATTCAGTCTTCGCTGGAAAATCTCTTTCCTGGGTTTTGTGTGTGGTTTTAAAATGTTGTTCTATGTTACCTTTCGTTGGGATAGTGATGCTATTATGGCAGATAATCTCTGAATGAAAGATAGTGAAGGAAGAGGATGGGATGAAGTGAAAGATGTTGAAGATGTGTAGCAAGTGCACCCAGGCCTGTGAATGTTACTGCACCTCTGTGGTTTCCACAAGTCCTAGGCAGGACCTAGAAAACCCCAGAGCATTACAGTAAGCCATGGATGTTTGTGTTCTAGTGTGTGTGTCTATCTCTCACGCACGCACTCTCTCTCTCTCTCTCTCTCTCTCTCTCTCTCTCTTTCTCTGTGTACGCGTGGTGTGTGTGTGTGTTTATGTGTGTGTCTGTGTGTGTCCAGGTTGTAATGAGGTTTTCCCTGGAACAGGACTGTGACTGAGAGAGGGAAGGCCTTTGCACACGTGTGTGTGTGTGTGTACATGCCTGTATTTGTGTGTGCCTGTATATGCATATGTATGTGTGTATTGGCTGTGTGATAGGAGCCTTGTGGCAGGGTGTTTTCTGTATAAAAACCACAGGCCCCCCTGTGCTTCACAGCTCTGGCCCAGGACACCTGTAGAGATCCACTCCAGCCCTGTGGTTACACTGACCTACATAGACTTAACACACAGAGATAGAGAGAGAGAGAGGGAGATAGAGAGAGAGGGGAGAGAGAAGAGAGGGAGAGAGAGAGGGAGGGGGAGAGAGAGAGAGAAGGGGAGAGGGGGAGAGAGAGAGATGGGGAGGGGGGGAGAGAGAGAGAGAGGGGAGAGGGGGAGAGAGAGAGAGGGGAGGGGGGAGAGAGAGAGAAGGGGAGAGGGGGAGAGAGAGAGAGAGGGGGGGAGAGAGAAAGAGGGGGAGAGAGAGAGAGGGGAGGGGGAGAGAAAGAGGGGGAGAGAGAGAGGGGGAGGGGGAGAGAGAGAGAGGGGGAGAGGGGAGAGAGAGAGGGGGGGAGAGGGGGAGAGAGAGAGATGGGGAGAGGGGGAGAGAGAGAGAAGGGGAGAGGGGGAGAGAGAGAGATGGGGAGGGGGGGGGAGAGAGAGAGAGAAGGGGAGAGGGAAAGAGAGAGAGAGGAGGGGGAGAGAGAGAGGGGAGAGGGGGAGAGAGAGAGAGAGGGGAGGGGGAGAGAGAGAGAGGAGGGGGAGGGGGAGAGAGAGAAGGGGGGAGAGGGGGAGAGAGAGAGAGGGGAGGGGAGGGGAGGGGGAGAGAAAGAAGGGGAGAGGGGGAAAGAGAGAGAGGGGAGGGGGAGAGAGAGAGAGGGGAGGGGGAGAGAGAGAGAGGGGAGAGGGGGAGAGAGAGAGAGGGGAGGGGGAGAGAGAGAGAAGGGGAGAGGGGGGAGAGAGAGAGAGAGGGGAGGGGGAGAGAAAGAAGGGGAGAGGGGGAGAGAGAGAGAGGGGGAGGGGGAGAGAGAGAGAAGGGGAGGGGGAGAGAGAGAGGGGGAGAGAGAGGGGAGAGAGAGAGAGGGGAGGGGGAGAGAAAGAGGGGGAGAGAGAGAGAGGGGAGAGGGGGAGAGAGAGAGAAGGGGGGAGAGGGGGAGAGAAAGAGATGGGGAGGGGGAGAGAGAGAGAAGGGGAGAGGGGGGAGAGAGGGGAGGGGGAGAGAGAGAGGGGGAGAGGGGGAGAAGAGAGAGGGAGGGGGAGAGAGAGAGAAGGGGGAGGGGGGGAGAGAGAGAGAAGGGGAGAGGGGAGAGAGAGAGAGGAGGGGGAGAGAGAGAGAGGGGAGGGGGAGAGAGAGAGAGAGAGAAGGGGAGAGGGGGAGAGAGGGGAGGGGGAGAGAGAGAGGGGGAGAGGGGAAAGAGAGAGAGGGGAGGGGGAGAGAGAGAGAAGGGGAGGGGGAGAGAGAGAAGGGGAGAGGGGGAGAGAGAGAGGGAGGGGGAGAGAGAGAAGGGGAGAGGGGGAGAGAGAGAGAGGGGGGGAGAGAGAGAGAGAGGGGAGGGGGAGAGAGAGAGAAGAGAGAGGGGAGAGAGAGAGAGGGAGAGGGGAGGGGGAGAGAAAGAGGGGGAGAGGGGGAGAGAGAGAGGGGAGGGGAGGGGAGGGGGAGAGAAAGAAGGGGAGAGGGGGAAAGAGAGAGAGGGGAGGGGGAAAGAGAGAGAGGGGAGGGGGAGAGAGAGAGAGGGGAGGGGAGAGAGAGAGAAGGGGAGGGGGAGAGAGAGAGAGAGGGGAGAGGGGGAGGGAGAGAGAAAGAAGGGGAGAGGGGGAGAGGGGAGAGGGAGAGGGGGGGGAGAGAGAGAAGGGGAGAGGGGGAGAGAGAGAGGGGAGGGGGGAGAGAAAGAGAGGGAGAGGGGGAGAGAGAGAGAGGGGAGGGGGAGAGAGAGAGAGGGAGAGAGGGGGGAGAGAGAGAGGAGAGAGGGAGAGAGAGAGAGGGGAGGGGGGAGAGAGAGAGAGAGAGAGAGGAGGGGGGAGAGAGAGAGAGAAGGGGAGAGGGGGAGAGAGAGATGGGGAGGGGGAGAGAGAGAAGGGGAGAGGGGGAGAAAGAGAGGGGAGGGGGAGAGAGAGAGAGAGGGAGGGGGGGAGAGAGGGAGGGGGAGAGAGAGAGAGAGGGGAGAGGTGGGGGGGGGAGAGAAAGAAGGGGAGAGGGGGAGAGAGAGAGAGGGGAGGGGGAGAGAGAGAGAAGGGGAGAGGGGGAGAGAGAGAGGGGAGGGGGGAGAGAAAGAGGGGAGAGGGGGAGAGAGAGAGAAGGGGAGGGGGAGAGAGAGAGAGGAGAGAGGGGGAGAGAGAGAGTGAGAGGGGAGAGAGAGAGAGGGGAGGGGGAGAGAGAGAGAGAGAGGGGAGGGGGTGAGAGAGAGAGAAGGGGAGGGGGGGAGAGAGAGAGGGGAGGGGGAGAGAGAGAGAAGGGGAGAGGGGGAGAGCGAGAGAGGGGAGGGGGAGAGAGAGAGAGAAAGAGAGAAAGAGAGAGAGAAGAGGATAGGGGGGAGAGAGAGAGAGAGAGAAACTTTAATATGGCAGTGAATGCACTCAAAGAAAAAGCGCGCAGACAAATGTATGCAATAGAAATGAAATTATTCAAAATCAACATCAACATTGGACTAAAATATTAGACAGTGTAATCCTACCAATAGCTCTTTATGGAAGTGAGGTTTGGGGGCCACTCAATAAACTGGACTTTAAAATGTGGGACAAACATCCAATTGAAGCCCTACATGCACAATTCTGTCGGAAAATCCTACAAGTCCAGAGAAATACACCAACTAATGCATGTAGGGCAGAATTGGGCCGTTTTCCAGTAATAATGAAAATGCAGAAAAGATCATAAAAATTTTGGCTTCATCTAAATTCAAGTACAAATTCAAATCTGCAATTTAAAGCACTTCAAACCCAAGAGCTGAGCCTAGAAACGAGCCCTCTCAGTCAGCTGGTGTTGGACCTCACCAACCAATCTGACGCCAGCACTGCTTCAAAAGAAAGAATTCCAATAAGCAAAATCATGAACAAATGAAAGGAATCATATTTACAACATTGTAAAAACTAAACACAATCCCAAAGCCGACTAAATTGCTACCAAGTACAGGCTGAGTGACCACCGATTGGCAATAGAAACCGGCAGACATAAAAAGACATGGCTACCCAAAGAGGAGCGTGTATGTGGTCACTGCACGACAGGGGAGGTAGAGACAGAGATGCACTTTCTCATTTACTGTGATAAATATTCCTCACAAAGAGATTCATTATTCATAGAAATGACTACATTTATTCCACATTTTTACAAATTGAACCCAGAGGAAAAACTAATAATACTCATGGGCGAAGGAGCAATGGCTCCTCTTGCAGCCAAATATGTATTTTCCTGTCATAGCCTGAGGGACACTGAATAATAACATCTGCATAGTAAACAGTAACTTACTTATTATTACTATTATTGTTATTACTATAATTATTAATGTTTATCATTCCAAATATGGGTGGTAATGGTAGTGATAACAGTTTAGTGATGGTAGTAGTAGTCGTAGTAATGATGATGGTAGTTGTAGTACTGATATAAAGAAGAAGATAACCGTTATTTAGTTATAAGTTAGTTATAGTTTAATTTTCCATAATTTGAGAGAGAGAGAGAGAGAGAGAGAGAGAGAGAGTGTGTGTGTGTGTGTGTGTGTGTGTGTGTGTGTGTGTGTGGTAAGGTGGGGGGTGCATTTCCGGCAGTATGCAGGTGTGTCAATATGTCGCCCCTGTTCCCCCCTCAACCACACACACAAACACATACGCATACACACACACACAAACACACACACACACACGCACACACACACACACACACAGACACACACACACACTGAGAAAAAGTCACAGCTACCACTGTAGGCAACACTAGTGGTTCAGTAGAACAACCACAGGGGGGATTTCACAGAGGTCTCTTTTGATTGCTTGGTGTGTGTGTGTGTGTGTATGTGTGTGTGTGTATGTGTGTGTGTGTGTGTGTGTGTGTGTGTGTGTGTGTGTGTGCTGCTTTCTTGGTAATGTTGCTAAGAGTTAGCGTGTCAACCGCAGACATACAGGTGCTCTCTACTGCTTATCTCCACTACGACAGGAAAAGGCAAAGCAACCCAGAAGTCAGGAAAACGAGCTCCAAGTGACTGAGATCGTTAGAAGGGAGGCATTATGCCAGGGCAACTGTATGGGATCAAATGATGTAACACTGTACTACTGTACATAGGCATTATGCCAGGGCAACTGTATGGGATCAAATGATGTAACACTGCAACATGTTAGTACATGTAGCTACAAAATACTTTCTGCAGCTAAATCTGTTGTCCAAGTAAAGACAAATCAAGTGATGAGTAGGGCCTTCCTCTGACACCGCCTGGTGTAGAGGTCCTGGATGGCAGCTTAGCCCCAGTGATGTACTGGGCCGTACGCTGTACCCTCTGAAGTGCCTGCCACCGGTCAGGATGCTCTCAATGTTGCAGCTGTAGAATCTTTTGAGGATCTCAGGACCCATGCCAAATCTTTTTAGTTTCCTGAGGGGGAATAGGCTTTGTCGTGCCCTCTTCAGGACTGTTTTGGTGTGTTTGGACCAATCTAGTTTGTTGTTCATGTGGACACCAAGGAATATGAAGCTCTCAACCTGCTTCACTACAGCCCCGTGGATGAGAATGGGCACGTGCTCAGTGCTCCTTTTCCTGTAGTCCACAATCTACAGTTGCCCCACAATCTCCTTGGTCTTGGTTACGTTGAGGAATAGGTTGTTATTCTGGCACCACCCGGCCAGGTCTCTGACCTCCTCCCTATAGGCTGTCTCGTCGTTGTCGTTGATCAGGCCTACCACTGTTGTGTCGTCAGCAAACTTAATGATGGTGTTGGATTTGCGCCTGGCCATGCAGTTGTGGGTGAACAGGGAGTACAGGAGGGGAATGAGCACGCACCCCTGGGGAGCTCCAGTATTGAGGATCAGCGTGACAGCTGTGCTGCTACCTACCCTCAGCACCTGGGGGTGGTCTGTCAGGAAGTCCAGGAACCAGTTGCAGAGGGAGATGTTTAGTCACAGGTTCCTTAACTTGGTGATGAGCTTTGAGGGCACTATGGTGTTGAACGCTGAGCTGTAGTCAATGAACAGCATTCTCACATAGGTGTTCCTTTTGTCCAGATGGGAAAAGCAGTGTGGAGTGCAAGAGAGATTGCATCATCTGTGGATCTGTTTGGGCGGTATGCAAATTGGAGTGGGTCTAGGGTTTCTCGGGTAATGGTGTTGATGTGAGCCATTACCAGCATTTCAAAGCACTTCATGGCTACTGACGTGAGTGCTACGGGTCTGTAGTCTTTAGGCAGGTTGCCTTTGTGTTCTAGGGCACAGGGACTATGGTGGTCTGCTTGAAGCATGTTGGTATTACAGACTCAATGGGACATGTTGAAAATGTCAATAAAGACACCTGCCAGTTGGTCAGCACATGCCCGGAGCACACTTCCTGGTAAAACCTGCTGTATGTAAAATATTGTGTTTCCAACACTAAAGCTGTTTTCCTAAAGAAGTTTTGTTTCCTTAACACGATACTAACAAGTATGGCGATACTGGTATCTTCCAGGCCCTACTTTAAACATGGTTCACTATACAGTTGTTCCTATGCCTCATGTTACACATTCTTTCATTCTTTCGGGCTCTGGCTGTCAGGGACACATTACTCGCTTTCCTACTGGCTATTGGTGTGGCTGTGGGTGTGGCTGTGGGTGTGACTGTGGGTGTGTGTGTGGGTGCAGCTGAGGGTGTGGGTGTGGCTGTGGGTGTGACTATGGGTGTGGCTGTGGGTGTGACTGTGGATGTGGGTGTGACTATGGCTGTGGGTGTGACTGTGGGTGTGGCTGTGTGTGGGTGCGGCTGTGGGTGCGGCTGTGGGTGTGGTTTTGGGTGTGGCTGTGGGTGTGGCTGTGGCTATGGCTGTAGCTGTGGGTGTGGGTGTGGGTGTCTGTGGGTGTGTGTAGGGGGGGCTAACACACACACACACTGTGTCCCCCAGCTGTTTGTCTCAGGCCAATTATATTATTGCCCACTTCTCTTGCCCTGTACTCCTCCCATTGGTCCCATAAGTACCTTCCTGCTCTTTCTATTTTTAGATATATCCAGACGAGATGTAGACGAGAGAGGGGGAGGGAGAGAGGGAAATAAGAAGAAAAGAGATATGGAGAGAAGGAGAGAGACCCAATTAGGACCAATCATGACAACCACTGCAACCGCTGGCCTGAAATTCTCAGTCAATGCTTTCCTTCAGCGTTCCTTTCTTCCTTCCTTCCTCTCGCTCTCTCCTCTCTCCTCTCAGAAAACCTCCACTTCCTGTCTGTCCCATTGTCGTCGCTGGAGAGGTCAGCTCCCTGGGCCAGATGGCTGATTGAAGGCAAAAAAAACACTCTGAAAAGTGTGTGTGTGTGTGTGCGTGCGTGTGCGTCTTTGTATTCACTTTCTTGAGTTGTGAACTTTCACTGGATCATGATAACAAAAGAAAACTCGAACTTTCATTTTTCGTTGTTTATAGAATTTTAATAGGTGATGTACTGTATCTCAGCTCATCCTCCAGATAAAGTCAATATCATCTCCACCTCCTTGTCCTTCTCCTGCTTCCTCCGTGCTCCTGCTCCCCCCTCATCCTCATCCTTCTCTCTCCCTACTCCTCCTCCTGCTCCCACTAATCATTAGGGTCTTGTTACGTCCTACACCATATTTCCAGATGAGGTGGATTCAGTGGTGGTGAAAGTACCCAATTGTCATACTTGAGTAAAAGTAAAGATGTCTAACAGAAAATGACTCACGTAAAAATGAAAGTCACCAAGTCAAATACTACTTGAGTACAAGTATAAAATAATTTGGTTTTAAAATGACTTAAGTATCAAAAGTAAAAGTATAAATCCTTTCAAATTCCTTATAATAAGCAAACTAGGTGGCAATATTTTCTTGTTATTTATTTATTTACGGATAGCCGGGGCACACTCCAACACTCAGACATCATTTACAAACGAAGGATGTTTGTTTAGTGAGTCCACCAGATCAGAGGCAGTAGGGATGACCAGGGATGTTCTCTGTTTAGTGAGTCCACCAGATCAGAGGCAGTAGGGATGACCAGGGATGTTCTCTGTTTAGTGAGTCCACCAGATCAGAGGCAGTAGGGATGACCAGGGATGTTCTCTGTTTAGTGAGTCCACCAGATCAGAGGCAGTAGGGATGACCAGGGATGTTCTCTGTTTAGTGAGTCCACCAGATCAGAGGCAGTAGGGATGACCAGGGATGTTCTCTGTTTAGTGAGTCCACCAGATCAGAGGCAGTAGGGATGACCAGGGATGTTCTCTGTTTAGTGAGTCCACCAGATCAGAGGCAGTAGGGATGACCAGGGATGTTCTCTGTTTAGTGAGTCCACCAGATCAGAGGCAGTAGGGATGACCAGGGATGTTCTCTGTTTAGTGAGTCCACCAGATCAGAGGCAGTAGGGATGATCAGGGATGTTCTCTGTTTAGTGAGTCCACCAGATCAGAGGCAGTAGGGATGACCAGGGATGTTCTCTGTTTAGTGAGTCTGCCAGATCAGAGGCAGTAGGGATGACCAGGGATGTTCTCTTGATAAGTGTGTGAATTGGACCATTGTCCTGTCCTGCTAAGCATTCAAAATACTTTTTGGTGTCAGGGAAAATGTATGGAGTAAAAAGTACATTATTATCTTTAGGAAGGTAGTGAAGTAAAAGTTGTCAAAAATAGAAATAGTAAAGTACAGATACCCATAAAAATGACTTAAGTAGTACTTACAATTATTTTTTACTTAAGTACTTTACACCACAGTGTGAATCACAATGTGATGATTCTTAGGGAATATAGTACCATTTCCAGAGTTTTCAACCACCATATATCTTATCTTTATCCTACAGATCAAGACACCATCTAATTTCCTCCTGCTCCTCTTAATCCGCTCCCTCCTCCTCTCTTCCTCTTCCTCCTCTCCTCCTCCTCCTCCTCCTCCTCTTCCTCTCCTCCTCCTTTCCCCTCCTCCATCTTTCCTCCTCCTCTCTTCCTCTTCCTCTTCCTCCTCCATCTTTCCTCCTCCCTCCTTCCTCCTCCTCCTCTCCTCCTCCATCTTTCCTCCTCCTCTCCCCTCCTCCATCTTCCTCCTCCTCCTCTCCCCTCCTCCTCTCCCCTCCTCCTCCTCTCCCCTCCTCCTCCTCCTCCTCCTCCTCTCCCCTCCTCCTCCTCCCCCCTCCTCCTCCCTTTCCTCTCCTCCACCTCCTCCATCTTTCCTCCTCCTCCTCCTCTCCCCTCCTCAATCTTTCCTCCTCCTCCTCTCCCCTCCTCCACCTCCTCCTCTCCCCTCCTCCATCTTTCCTCCTCCTCTCCCCTCCTCCATCTTTCCTCCTCCTCTCCTCCTCCTCCTCCATCTTTCCTCCTCCTCCTCCCCTCCTCCATCTTTCCTCCTCCTCCTCCTCCTCTTTCCCCTCCTCCATCTTTCCTCCTCCTCCTCCTCCCCTCGTCCACCTCCTCCCTCCTCCTCCCTCCTCCATCTTTCCTCCTCCTCTCCTCCTCCTCCATCTTTCCTCCTCCTCCCCTCTCCATCTCCTCCATCTTTCCTCCTCCTCCTCCTCCTCCTCCTCTCTCCTCCTCCTCCATCTTTCCTCCTCCTCTCCCCTCCTCCATCTTTCCTCCTCCTCTCCCCTCCTCCATCTTTCCTCCTCCTCTCCTCCTCCTCCATCTTTCCTCCTCCATCTCCTCCTCCCCCTCCTCCATCTTTCCTCCTCCTCTCCCCTCCTCCATCTTCCCCTCCTCCTCCTCCTCCTCCTCTCCTCCTCCTCTTCCTCCTCCTCCTTTCCCCTCCTCCATCTTTCCTCCTCCTCTCCCCTCCTCCATCTTTCCTCCTCCTCTCCCCTCCTCCTCCTCCTCCTCTCCCCTCTCCTCCTCCTCCTCTTCCTCCTCCATCTTTCCTCCTCCATCTTTCCTCCTCCTCTCCCCTCCTCCATCTTGCCTCCTCCTCTCCCCTCCTCCATCTTTCCTCCTCCTCTCCCCTCGTCCACCTCCTCCTCCTCTCCCTCCTACATCTTTCCTCCTCTCTCTCCTCCTCCTCCTCTCTTCCTCCTCCTCCTCTCCCTCCTCCATCTTTCCTCCTCCTCTCTCCTCCTCCATCTTCATCCTCCTCCTCTCCTCCTCCATCTTTCCTCCTCCTCCTCCATCTTTCCTCCTCCTCTCCCCTCCTCCATCTTTCCTCCTCCTCTCCCCTCGTCCACCTCCTCCTCCTTCTCCTTCTCCCAATGATCTTTCGGGTCTTGTAACAACCTACTCAGCCTTATTCTAAAATTCATCAATCTAAACACAATATGCCATAACGACAAAGCAAAAATCGTTATTTAGACATTTTTTCTTATTTATAAAAAATAAAAAAACTGAAACATTACATTTACATAAGTACTCAGACCCCTTATTCAGTACTTTTTTGAAGCACCTTTGGCAGTGATTACATTATCGAGTCTTCTTGGGTATGATGCTACAAGGTTGGCACACCTGTATTTGGCGAGTTTCTCTCATTCTTCTCTGCAGATCCTCTCAAGCTCTGTCAGGTTGGATGGAGAGCGTCGCTGCACAGCTATTGTCAAATCTCTCCAGAGATGTTAGATCGGCTTCAAGTTCGGGCTCTGGCTGGGCCACTCAAGGACATTCAGAGACTTGTCCCGAAGCCACTCCTGCGTTGTCTTTGCTGTGTGCTTACGGTCGTTGTCCAGTTGGAAGGTTAACCTTCACCCCAGTCTGAATGCCTGAGTGCTCTGAGCAGGTTTTCATCAAGGATCTCTCTGTACTTTGCTCCGTTCATCTTTACCTTGATCCTGACTAGTCTCCCAGTCACTGCAGCTGAAAAACATCCCCACAGCATGATGCTGCCATCACCATGCTTCACCATAGGGATGATGCCAGGTTTCCTCCAGACGTGACACTTGGCATTCAGGCCAAAGAGTTCAATCTTGGTTTCATCAGACCAGATAATCTTGTTTCTTTAGGTGCCTTTTGTCAAACTCCAAACGGACTGTCATGTGCCTATTACTGTGGAGCGGCTTCCGTCTGGACACTACCATAAAGGCCTGATGGGTGGAGTGCTGCAGAGATGCTTGTCCTTCTGGAAGGTTCTCCCATCTCCACAGAGGAACTCTAGAGCTCTGTCAGAGTAACCATCAGGTTCTTGGTTACCTCCCTGACCAAGGCCCTTCTCCCCTGATTGCTCAGTTTGGCCAGGCGGCCAGCTCTAGGAAGAGTCTTGGTGGTTACAAAATTCTTCCATTTAAGAATGCTGGAGGCCACTGTGTTCTTGGGGACCTTCAAAGCTGCAGAAATGTTTTGGTACCCTTCCCCAGATCTGTACCTCAATGCAATCATGTATCTGAGCTCTATGGACAATTCCTTCAACTTCATGGCTTGGTTTTTGCTGTGGGACCTTGTATAGACAGACGTTTGCCTTTCCAAATCATGTTCAATCAATTGAATTTACCACAGGTGGACTCCAATCAAGTTGTAGTAACATCTCAAGGATGATCAATGGAAACAAGATGCACCTGAGCTCAATTTCGAAACTCACAGCAAAGGGTCTGAATTCTAATGTAAATAAGGTATTTTGGATATTCATTTGTAATACATTTGCAAACATTTCTAAAAACCTGATTTCGCTTTGTCTTTATGGGGTATTGTGTGTAGATTGCTGAGGAAAAATACAAGTTAAGACATTTTAGAATAAGGCTGTAACGTAACAACATTTGGAAAAAGTCGAAGGGTCTGAATACTTTCGAAGGCAGTGTAAATGCACCTAGTAGTAAACTCCTTTGTACTTTTACATCTATCTGTCAATATAAGTCTTATTATTATTATTATTTTCCATTAGGCCTTGAAACATTTTTCCAATGTGCCCCAAACTTTAGTGTTGAAATGTCATTTTTGTTTATTTGGGCTATAGTTTAGGGCAGGGGTTGGCAATACCCTGCAAGAAGCATTGCTCCAGGCTTTTGTTCCAGCCAGACAGTAGCACAATTGTTTCTACTCATCAACTCATCAGTCTCCAGTCAACCGATTCCACTCATCAACTAATCAGTCTCCAGTCAACTGATTCTACTCATCATTCTCCAGTAAACTGTTTCTACTCATCAACTCATCAGTCTCCAGTCAACTGATTCTACTCATCATTCTCCAGTCAACTGTTTCTACTCATCAGTCTCCAGTCAACTGATTCTACTCATCATTCTACCCCCACATTGCAAGCAAAATATTTGAATGGCTCCCCCTCTTGACAGCAGAGAATTGTTTTTAACATTTTTGAGTGTATTCTGTGCAATTCTACACATTTTGGCATGAGGCTGAGAGAAGAATTGCAATTTTATAACTCAATTCACTCAATTTTACTCATTTTGACATGGGGCGGAGATGCAAATGAGCTGTTTTACAGCTAATTTCCTGCAATTCTAGACATTATTTCATAGGGTGGAAAGAAATGTTTGCAGTTTTTTATATTATATCTGAGTGAGACTGACTGACAAAATCAATGGATCCTTCACAGCAGGTCATTTGACCATGACAACAAGTTTAGACAGACTATCAGTGATGTGCAAACAAATGTCTAAATTGCAACTTGTGCGTTCTACAAAAAAAAAAAATCTGTGGGCTTTCAAAAGGTAAGGGCCACCGGTTGAGATATAGTTTGGTGCAGTATGGTGCAGATAGAGTATGGTACAAGTAGAGTATGGTACAGTATGGCGCAGTATGGTAGAATATGGTGCAGATACAGTATCATGCAGTATGGTGAAGGTACAGTATGGTGCAGGTAGAGTGTGGTGTAGGTAGAATATGGTTCAGGTACATTATGTTACAGTATGGTACAATATGGTGCAGATACAGTATCATGCAGTATGATGACGGTACAGTATGGTGCAGGTAGAGTGTGGTGCATGTAGAGTATGCTGCAGAATGGTTCACTATGGTGCAATATGGTGCAGTATGGTGCAGGTACAGTATGGTGCAGATAGATTATGGTACGGTATGGTGTTGGTATAGTATGGTGAATGTAGTGTATGGTGCTGGTATAGTATGGTGCAGATAGAGTATGGTGCAGCTAGAGTATGGTGCAGCTAGAGTATGGTGCAGGTAGAGTATGGTGCAGCTAGAGTATGGTGCAGGTAGAGTATCGTGCAGTATAATGCAGGTATAGTATGGTGCAGCTAGAGTATGGTGCAGGTGTAGTATGGTGCAAGTAGAGTATCGTGCAGTATAATGCAGGTATAGTATGGTGCAAGTACAGTATGGTGCAGGTAGATTATGTTGCAGTATGATGCAGGTAGAGTATGGTGCTGGTATAGTATGGTGCTGGTATAGTATGGTGCAGGTAGAGTATGTTGCAGGTATAGTATGGTGCAGGTAGAGTATGGGGCTGGTATAGTATTGTGTTGGTATAGTATTTTGCAGGTAGAGTATGTTGCAGGTATAGTATGGTGCAAGTACAGTATGGTGCAGGTAGATTATTGTGCAGGTAGAGAATGGTGCAGTATGATGCAGGTAGAGTGTGGTGCAGTATGGTGCAGGTAGATTATGGTGCAGGTAGAGTATGATTCCGGTAGAGTATGGTGCAGTTATAGTATGGTGCAGGTATAGTATGGTGCAAGTACAGTATGGTGCAGGTAGATTATGTTGCAGTATGATGCAGGTAGAGTATGGTGCAGGTAGAGTATGGTGCTGGTATAGTATGGTGCAGGTAGAGTATGTTGCAGGTATAGTGTGGTGCAGGTTGAGTATGGTGCAGGATAGTATGGTGTAGCTAGAGTATGGTGCAGGTATAGTATGGTGCAGGTAAATTATAGTGCAGTATAATGCAGGTATAGTATGGTGCAAGTAGTGTATGGTACAGTATGATGCAGATAGAGTATGGTGCAAGTACAGTATGGGACAATATGGTGAAGCCAGAGTATGGTAGAGTATGGTGCAACATGGTGCAGTATGGTAGAGTATGGTACAGTATAGTACATTATGGTCCAGTATGGTGCAGGTACAGTACGGTGCAGTATGGTAAATGTACAATACGGTTTAGGTAGAGCATGGCACAAGCAGAGTATGGCACATTATGGTGCAGGACAGTAGAGTAGGATACAGTATGGTGCAATACAGTAGAGTACGGTACAGTATGGTGCAGTATAGTAGAGTATGGTACAGTATGGCATAGGTAGAGTATGGTGCAGCATGCTGTAGTTTATGGTACAGTATGGTACAAGTACAGTAGGTAGTGTATGGTATGGTACGGGTAGAGTATGATGCAGTATGGTGTATGTAGATTATGGTACAATATGGTACTGTATGGTATAGTTACAGTACGGTGCAGGTATAGTATGGTACAGGTAGAGTACGGTGCTGGTACAGTATGATACTGGTACAGTATGGTGCAGGCACAGTATGGTAGAGTTAATTTCACCATGCTGGCACACTTACAGTAATCTTGTGAATGTGGTTATGGGTATTCAGAACACAGCTGCTTTAACTCAACTAGCCACATTAACCATATCCTCACCAATGTTCACACATTTCACCAGTAACTGGGGCAGGTTTTTCCACTGTGAAAACACCCATGCTTCTGTATTAATAGTAATAGTTCATCCTTATTACGATTGGTCTATGTTGTAGGCTATAGTTTAACATTATTTGTTCTGAAGTACAATTATTTCTTAATGAATTAGTTTCACCAAAATCAATTAACTTTTAAACTAGGTTAAATCAAGGTTTATCTATAAATCTTGTTGCACCAAACTTTAAAACAATTTATTTAAAAAAAAAGATTGAGTGTACTCTTTACCCCTTTTTCTCCCAAATTTTGTGATATCCAATTGGTAGTTACAGTCTTGTCCAATCGCTGCAATTCCTGTACGGACTCGGGAGAGGCGAAAGTCGAGAGCCATGTGTCCTCCAAAACACGACCCTGCCAAGCCACACTGCTTCTTAACCCGGAAGCCAGCCACACCAATGTTTCGGAGGAAACACCGGCCCACCACAAGGAGTCACTAGAGTGCGATGGGACAAGGACATCCCGGCCGGCCGGCCAAACCCTCCCCTAACCCGGGTCACGCTGGTCCAATTGTTCGGCGCCTCATGGGTCTCCTGGATCCGCGACCGATCTGCGATGCAGTGCCTTAGACCGCTGTGCAACTCAGGAGGCCCCTAAACCTAGTTTTAAATGAATTCTAGTTAAATGTAAACCTTCTTTGAAACTAAGTTTAATTTTAACTTTAAACCTAAAATGTATTATTTTATAGCTCACACTGGACAATTTTCTACTGTAGTCAACGTTCTGCTGTTTCAAACTTGTTTGTTTTGGGAGAATTTAAAACCAGGGGGAAGCCTAACCAAGAATCCTTTCGCTTCGCCAAGAGGACAAAACGTCAGAACCCACAAACACCGGTTGCCTTCATTTTTTCCCAAAGGATTACATTTAATCAACAGTGGCTAGTGCCTTAGCGCAGAGAGCCAGACCACACACAGAGGCTCAGGCCAGTTCTCGACATTCACCGTTGCTCCTCTCACCTATCCAGGGGAGCGTTTGCTGTTTTAATCGACTGACAGAGGAAGTTCAAGGTCACGTGCTCCCTTTCAAAAAATACAATAAAATTCCAAAATCCACAATAACACGGCTAATGTTAGCATTAGCAACGTGCCTGCCGTTAATTAGCCTAGCATTGTCTAGTGTAGCCTTAGCATGGCAGTTGTTGTTGACTTGTTTTGTCTGTCACTGTCCTTGAGTTATGTCTGGATAGAGTTGTTTGATAGGTGAGATGAAAGCATAATGTTGATTTATTAAAAATACAGGTGGCCTAGTTTACTTCTGGGGTGTTGTAGCCTACATGTCCGTGGTGTGCAGTGTTTCTCAATGCAAGATTTTATTACTGTGTGTACAGTATGTGTGCACATGTGTGCGACTGAGTCGATCTTTGTCCTTCATAATCCAGAACCAGAGCACCTTTGAGGATTATGTATATTAATAACGTTTTGAGGATTATCTACAGCAGTAACCCAATCGAGAAAGGACTATTGCTGCATGAACTTCCAAAATTTCCTCAATTGCCACTCTAAAAGTAGTTTACAGTGACTTTGAGGCAAATATTTCTTTATAAACAAGTAAACCACATAATTTCAACAATTCCCAACAAGATATTTCCTTGTCTGATCACTACCTCTAACTCCTGACGCCATCATTTTCTCCCTATCACCCACACCCTCTCAACTTTCCCTATTGTTCACTTTCACTCATGCTCAAATGTAATTAGCAAAGTGAAAGATGTTGCCTCGTGGTTGTGATTACACAGAATGGCCCATTTGTGTATTTACACTGTCATAGTTACATTCCTGGGTTGCATTTCAGAAAGCAGCATCAATAAGTTAGCCAGAAAAAGTTGCCATGACCATTTTAAGTTAAACTTTCACTATGAACTAGGACAGATCAGGCTTTTCAGAAATGTAAGAAAAACGTATTGATCATGGTTTATGAGATATCCTCCCTGAGCAACTGATTCTAAATAAACAAGAACTTTATTTATAAATGGTTTTATTTTATATACCACTGCTAAGGGCTGTCCTTAGGCACGACACAGAGTTTTAAAAAATGTTTATTTAACCTTTATTTAACCAGGAAGGGCTCACTGAGATTTTAAATATATTTTTCAAGAGTGTCCTGGCCAAGATAGGCAGCACCAAGTCAAATCAAATCAAATCAAAGTTCATTTGTCACGTGCGCCGAATACAACAGGTGTAGGGAGAACTTACAGTGAAATGCTTACTTACAGGCTCTAACCAATAGTGCAAAAGAGGTATTAGGTGAAAAATAGGTAAGTAAAGAAATAAAACAACAGTAAAAAGACAAGCTATATACAGTAGCGAGGCTATAAAAGTAGCGAGGCTACATACAGACACCGGTTAGTCAGGCTGATTGAGGTAGTATGTACATTTAGATATGGTTGAAGTGACTATGCATATATGATGAACAGCGAGTAGCAGTAGTGTAAAAGAGGGGTTGGCGGGTGGTGGGTGGCGTGACTCAATGCAGATAGCCCGGTTAGCCAATGTGCGGGAGCACTGGTTGGTTGGGCCAATTGAGGTACTATGTCCATGAATGCATAGTTAAAGTGACTATGCATATATGAGAGTAGCAGAGTAGAGAGTAGAGAGTAGAGAGTAGCAGCAGCATAAAAGAGGGGTTGGGGGGGCACACAATGCAAATAGTCCGAGTAGCCATTTGATTACCTGTTCAGGAGTCTTATGGCTTGGGGGTAAAAACTGTTGAGAAGCGTTTTTGTCCTAGACTTGGCACTCCGGTACCGCTTGCCATGCGATAGTAGGGAGAACAGTCTATGACTGGGGTTGCTGGGGTCTTTGACAATTTTTAGGGCCTTCCTCTGACACTGCCTGGTGTAGAGGTCCTGGATGGCAGGCAGCTTAGCCCCAGTGATGTACTGGGCCGTATGCACTACCCTCTGTAGTGCCTTGTGGACGGAGGCCGAGCAATTGCCGTACCAGGCAGTGATGCAACCAGACCATCCTGTCTCGATGTTGCAGCTGTAAAACCTTTTGAGGATCTCAGGACCCATGCCAAATCCTTTTCATTTCCTGAGGGGGAATAGGCTTTGTCGTGCCCTCTTCACGACTGTCTTGGTGTGTTTGGACCAATCTAGTTTGTTGGTGATGTGGACACCAAGGAACTTGAAGCTCTCAACCTGCTCCACTACAGCCCCATTGACGAGAATGGGGACGTGCTCAGTCCTCCTTTTCCTGTAGTCCACAATCATCACCTTAGTCTTGGTTACGTTGAGGGATAGGTTGTTATTCTGGCACCACCCGGCCAGATGATTGTTGCCTGTTTGATGGTTCGTCACAGGGCATAGCAGGATTTATTGTAAACTTCTGTGTTAGAGTCCCGCACCTTGAAAGCGGTAGCTCTACCCTTTAGCTCAGTGAGAATGTTGCCTGTAATCCATGGTTTCTGGTTGGGGTATGTACTGTACGTACAGTCACTGTGGAGACAATGTCCTCAATGCACTTATTGATAAAGCCAATGACATATGTGGTGTATTCCTCAATGCCATCGGAAGAATCCTGGAACATGTTCCAGTCTATGACAGCAAAACAGTCCTGTAATTTAGCATCTGCTTCATCTGACCACTTTTTTTATAGAACGAGTCACTGATGCTTCCTGCTTTCATTTTCGCTTGTAAGCAGGAATCAGGAGGACAGAGTTGTGGTCAGATTTACCAAATGGAGGGCGAGGGAGAGCTTTGTACGCGTCTCTGTGTGTGGAGTACAGGTGATCTAGAATTGTTTTCCCTCTGGTTGCACATTTAACATGTTGATAGAAGTTTGGTAGAACTGATTTAAGTTTTCCTGCATTAAAGTCTCTGGCCACTAGGAGCGCTGCCTCTGGGTGAGTGGTTTCCTGTTTGCTTATTTCCTTACTTGTAGATTACTACAAGTAATCTAGTAAAAACCATAGAAATCACACGAGTATAACAAAATCATAAAACAGCTAATTAAAAACATTGAAAGGTCAAGGAATCAGCCTCAACATCCTTCATCAATGATTTAAAAACAGCAACCGGGACAAGTTCTTCCAGTTTAAATATCAAGGCACAAGGCGAGACCCAAATGCAGATGGTTGGAGTCTTACAATGTTTATTAATCCAAAAAGGGGTAGGTAAGAGAATGGTTGTGTACAGGCAAAAGTTCAAAACCACTTCAGTCCAATAGGTCCCAAAGCGCAGGCAGATTCAAGATCAGGGCAGGCAGGATGATCAGTCAGGCGGGAAAGTAGTCCAGAGTCAGGCAGGATGATCAGTCAGGCAGGATGATCAGTCAGGCAGGAAAGTAGTCCAGAGTCAGGCAGAGGTCCAAAACCGGGAAGACTAGCCAAATAGAATAGAAAAGGAGTACGGTGGTTGACTTGACTAAACATACAAGACGAACTGGCACAGAGAGACAGGAAACACAGGGATAAATAAAGGCTGTGCAACCACTGCACCACAGCAGAACCTGAGACAGAGCTGCATTTCCTGTGGGAAAATAAGTGACACCTGGAGGGGGTGGAGACAATCACAGGGACAGGTGAAACAGTTCAGGGCGTGACATTAAAACTATTTTGTAAGGAGTTCCAAGCCGATGGCGCAGAGTACATAAGAGGCCTTTTACCAAATTCAGTTTGGACATTTGGAACAGTTAGCAGGACAAAGTCCTGTGAATGAAGAGAGTATCCACCACATTTCTGAAGAATAAAAACGCCCAAATAAAATGGTGGTAAACCTAAAATGGCTTTGTAAATAAAAGTTTACCAGTGACTGAGCCTACGAGTGACTAGAGAAGGCCAGCCAACCCTGGTATACAACGTGCAGTGGTGCATAAGGGTTTTGCAGTTTAAAATAATTCTTACAGCTCCATGGTAAAGGGTGTCAATTGCTCTCAAACACTGAGTGGAAGCGTTCATATATAACATTTCACAATAGTCTAGTAAAGGCATAAATGTAGCTGATACAAGCCTCCTTCTGGCTTCAAAAGAAAAACAGCTCTTATTCCTAAAATACTATCCCAACTTCAGCTTACAATATTTTGTAAGTTGTTGGATATGCAATTTAAAAGAGGCCATCATCAATTCAAATGCCAAGATATTTCTATGAGGTTACAGCCTCAATCTCATTGCCCTGACAGGTAGTAATAGGTGAAAGGTTCAGAGGACTATTTCTTGCTTTAGAAAACACCATTAGTTTAGTTTTGTCAGCATTGAGGATAAGCTTCAATTGACAGGTATGTTGAACAGCATAAACATGAGTTTGCAAGTTTTGAAAAGATTTTGTGAGAGACGAGGCACAACAATAAATAACAGTATCATCAGCATAAAAGTGAAGTTGCGCATTTTGCACATTTTTGTCTAAATTATTTATATAAACAGGGAATAAGAGAGGACCAAGTACCATGCCCTGGGGCTCACCATTACAGACAGACAATTTAACAGACATGATCCCATCAAATTGAGTGCACTGAGTTCTATCAGACAAATAGTTAGCAAACCATGCAACTGCATGCTCAGAAAGACCTACGCTTCACAATCTCTGCCTCAGTATAACATGATCAACTGTATCAAAAGCCTTAGAGAAATCAATAAAAAGTGAGGCACAGTGCTGTTTTTTGTTAAAGGCTTCAGTGATATAATTTAAAACCTTCATGGCTGCTGTAATTGTGCTATGCTTCTTCCTGAAGCCCGATTGGTACATTGATAAAATAGAGTTAGTATATAAAAACTCTCTTAGCTGTTCACGAGCAAGGGTTTCAAGTATTTTCGCCAGGGGGGTGACAGCTTTGAAATCGGCCTATAATTATTTAAAAGAGTTGGACATCCCCCTTTTAAAAGTGGTAGGACAAATTCTGATTTCCAGATACTTTGAATGTAATTACTTTCCAGGGTTAGATTGAACAGATATGTAAGTGCTATGAAATCTGGATGATCAGGACTGGCAGACTTTCTCTGATCTAAGGATTTCAGAGCTTCATGTACCCCCTGCACTGAGAATGGCAAAAAGATCAAAGTTTGACCAGCTCTCACTGGTTCATCCATGCAGGGTTGTACAGAGACAGAGGACACTGAATCAGACAGCCTACCAGATGATATAAAGTGCTCATTGAAACAATTCAGCATTTCAAGTCCTTCAGTACACATGATGGTAATGCATTAACATTACTATTACCAGGCATAGACTTAATAGCCTTTCAATACGTTCTAGGGTCATTCAGGTTATCAGTGGCAACAGACATAAAATATTCAGACTTGGCCTTCCTGAGAAGAAAATAACACTTGTTTCGTAACTGCCTAAAAATAAGCCATTCCGCATCAGAACAGGATTTCCTTGCTTTAGCCCAGGCTAGATTACGTTCATGATTAATAGAAGACAGCTCAGAAGAAAACCATGGATTATCCTGCCCTTTAACCCTGAACCTGTGGAATGGGGCATGTTTGTTTACTATTTGGAAATTAACATCATGAAAGAATTTCCAGGCAGTTTCCAGATCAGGAAGAAACTCAATCTTATTTCAGTCAAATAAAACAATTCACGAAAGAAAGTCTGCTCCTTAAAAATCTTAACATTTCTATTACGAATACAGTGTGGGTTTGTTTTAAAGAACCTTAGAATTTCTAACAGCAACAACAGCAGGTCACTTAAATCATTACAGAAAACACCAACCGCAGAATATTTATGTGGAACATTTGTCAATGTCAAATCAATCTGGATAGATTTCTCTGGACATTTGAGATTTGGGCGGGTGGGGAAGTTAATCAACTGGGTTTGCAGAGGGGGGTCTACAGCAGCAAATCACAGTTATAGAGAGACCATTTAAAACCTCAAGATTCAAAGCAAGCAATTCAAACTGTTTACAAATAAGTTTCATACTTTGCCACATTTACAAGGAATTTAGTTTTTACATATATGGCCACACACCCACCTTTCTTAGCCCGATCAGTGCCTGGATACAGCCATATACCACAAACCCCCAAAGTGCCTTTTAGCTATTATAAATGGGTTACCAATGTAATTAGAGCAGTAAAAATACACGTTTTGTCATACCCGTGGTATAAGGTTTGATATACCACAGCTGTCAGCCAATCAACATTCAGGGCTTGAGCCACCCAGTTTATGGTCATTTCAGATCATTTCGGGTCAGTTCAGGGATCGAGCCACCCACTGTTGTGCCAAAGGGATATTTCACTGTAATGCCAAGTTAAGAATTTACAGTAACTGTCAAAACACTACCTTCCTAAAGGATATTTTTCAGTTAAGTTGTTCTTATGGGTGTTATTTGACTTCACTGTTTGTATTTTTGTACAGTGCATCCTGATACATTTCCTGCTATTGTCTATGTCTGCCTCTGGCTGTTACAGTCTCTCTCTCTCTCTCAATTCAATTCAATTCAAGGGCTTTATTGGCATGGGAAACATGTGTTAACATTGCCAAAGCAAGTGAGGTAGATAATATATAAAGTAGATATATAAAGTGAAATAAACAATAAAAATGAACAGTAAACATCACACATACAGAAGTTTCAAAACTATAAAGACCTTACAAATGTCATATTATATATATATATATATACAGTGTTTTAATAATGTACAAATGATAAAGGACACAAGATAAAATAAATAAGCATAGATATGGGTTGTATTTACAATGGTGTGTGTTCTTCACTGGTTGCCCTTTTCTCATGGCAACAGGTCACAAATCTTGCTGCTGTGATGGCACACTGTGGAATTTCACCCAGTAGATATGGGAGTTTTTCAAAATTGGATTTGTTTTCGAATTCTTTGTGGATCTGTGTAATCTCTCTCTCTCTCGCTCATTCTCTGTCTTACTGTCTGTCTCTTGCTCTCTCCCTCTGTCTCACTCTCTATCTCTCAATTCAATTAAATTTGCTTTATTGGCATGACGTAACAATGTACATATTGCCAAAGCTTACTTTGGATATTTACAATATTAAGATAATAAGAATCAAAATTGTCAACAGTAACAACAATAACCAAGGGTCAAAATAACCATACATTGAACAATACCAATAAGCATACAGTAGAGGACATGTGCAGGTTGATTGGTCTGTCAGACACTGTCCCTCATCTTATGGCAGGCAGCAATGTAGTGCGCTGCCAACCCACAGCTCTCTTCGTCCTCCCCCAACAGGACGGGTATTCTATTCTCATCAGAGAGGTCTTTGAATCCTTAAATAAGGGTTTCAAATTTGGGGAAGTGACACTCTAATTGTTTTATATTTTTGACATTTTGTCAGGAAATGCAGCTCTGTCTCAGGTTCTGCTGTGGTGCAGTGGTTGCACAGCCTTTCCTTTACAGGGAGCCAGGTTTTCCTGTCTACCCTTCTCAATGGCAAGGCTGTGCTCACTGAGCCTGTGCTTTGTCAGGGTTTTTCTTAGGTTTTGATCAGTAACCATGGTCAAATAGTTAGCCAGTGTAATGTCGATTTAGGGTGCAGATAGCACTGCCTTTTGCTTTGTGCTTGTGATTGTGTTTCCCAAAAAGCAATGTAGTTTTGTTTTGACTGTGTTGTAAATTATTTTATTCTGATTGATTGGATGTTCTGCTCCTGAGGCTTCAGTTTGTTAGTAGAACAGATTTGTGAACTCAGCCCCAGGACCAGCTGGATGAGGGGACTCTTTTCTTGGCTCAACTCTTGGCATTGCAGGGCTTGGTAATGATATGATAATGATACTGTATATGGTATGGTAATGATATCTCTCTTTCTCTCTCTGTTTCTCTCTTTCTCTCTCTTTCTCTCTCTCTTTTTGTTTCTCTCTCTCTTTCTCTGTCTCTCTCTCACACACACACACACACACATACACACTCTCTCATTTTTCCTCTTCCTCTCCGAGTAGCTTCTGGCTCGGGTGCTACATTGACAAAAGTTACAGCAGATTGATAGAGCTGAGCAACTGTGTGAGTCTGAGAGAGAGCGAGAGAGAGAGAGAGAGAGAACTTCATTATCTAGCACGGATCTGAACTCACATCCACTCACTCCCCCCTGTCCCGGGTTCGGCTATGAGATTGACCTGCTGACTGTGTTGGACCTAGCCCTGAATGACCAAACCTAATACTGGTAAGCCAAAATACTTCTACTGTTACAGTATGTTTCAGGTGGGTACTACTTGTGTTTCTCATGGGTTTATCTATGTTATTAAAGATGGGCTGGCAAGATAATCAGATGTCACTTTACTTAACTTTTTTTTTTAACCTTTATTTAACCAGGCAAGTCAGTTAAGAACAAATTCTTATTTTCAATGACAGCCTAGGAACAGTGGGTTAACTGCCTGTTCAGGGGCAGAACAACAGATTTGTACCTTGTCAACTCGGGGATTTGAACTTGCAACATTCGGGTTACTAGCCCAACACTCTAACCACTAGGCTACCCTGCCGACATGCTCAAGTTAGAGAGTAAGGACATTGGGTGACAAGTTTGCAGATGAGGAGACGTGTTGTTGTTGTGTTTATTTAAGCTGGAAAAGTTAGGCTTTATTGGTTCATCATCGTTTTCATCTTGTTTGTTTGATTGAAGCTCCCTGAATTCTGACATCACCAGCAAATGTTCATGTGCCTCTCGTTGTGAGCATTTTGACATCACCAGCTAATGTTCATGTGCCTCTCGATGTGCGCATTCTGGTGCATGAATGGCTTTGGCTTGGTTTTTCCTCTCTTTGCATTGCTTCCCACACTTGTGTTGTTGTTAGTGCTAAATAATACCACACAACATATACAAAAAACACAAAGGTGTTCAGAGGAAAAGATCATCATTGTTTTTCCTTCCTTTTTCCGACTTGGCACAGGGAGAGGGGAGAAAATTGCAAACAGACCCACCCACCCCTAGGAGTGAGTCCACTCAGAACTAGGAAACATAAAACACCAGTGTCAGGGAGTGTGTGTGTGTGTTAGAGAGAGAGAGAGAAACAGAAAGAGTGAGAGTGAGACACAGAAAAAAAGAGAGTACACAGGGTAAGGGGGATTTTCCTAATGATCCAATTTGTTTTGATAACTCTGATGTGCTCCTTTGCCCCATGCGTTAGTAAAGCTTGCAGAGTGAGAGGGGAGAGAGCGATAGCTAGAGGCATAGAGAGTGAATTGGGCTGCTTTCATAATCCGGCCAATGTCTTTCCATGTGTCTCATAGCCCTGATCACTGCCCTACAGGTCCCTAATAAGCAGGGAAAATTAACACATCAACAAAATGTGCTTGCAATTTGTCCATATCATTTCCCGTCTCATCCCCTTCCTGTATATTGGCACACGTCTTCTTGTTCCTTTAAAAAAAACTCTTTATGACAGTCATATTACAATTTGAAATTGTAACAGTAATGACACAAAACAGTAATGAAACCAAAGTGTTCTTAGTTGTATAGCTACAAAAGCTGCCCTAGTTGAATAAGATGAACATTTGTGTACTTTACAACTGATAGTAATTCTATGGTGTGGGTCAATCTCAGGTAACCAAACAAAAATTGAAAATATAAATGAATCTTAAATGGGATAAAACGCCATCAAAAATACATGAATAGAGTGCAGAGCATTCCCAGCTCTTGATTGTTTTTTCCCACGTGATTTTACAGTGCACCATACATAAATCATTTTTGATAAAAACACATGATTGAATGATTGGCTTAGCCTTTTGCTCGCTCTCTCGCCCAAAACACAAGAGTTCCTCTCTATTTTTACACTCCCCAGGACTACTCCATATATAGACCTATGTCTTTGTGGTCTGTTGAGCTCCTAAATCTTATGTTTTATGTCCTTTTTGACAATGATGGTCCATAATGATGACATTCACAGGTTATTTTGCTCTGACTTGGAGGTGACGAACTCAAATTACAGTCCAAGGAGTTGTTGTTGGTTTTAACTCAGACCTGGAGAGTGGAAAGATCTTTGTATAGAGGTTTGGACTAGAGCAGCCAGAAAACATTAACTGGACTCAAGAAGACAGACAAATTCATATTGTAGATGTGCACCATTTGATACATCAAATAAAATGTTATTGGTCACATATTTAACAGATGTTATTGCAGGTGTAGCGAAATGCTTGATATGCTCACTTCTCACTGATGAAGCTATACGAGACATACAGTAGATTAGAATGTATCGCATATAACAAACCAATGCAGTACTTCCATAACAGAAATGGTCACTCATTCCAGATCAAGTCTTCCAGAGTTACAGAACACAGCATACATTCATGAAACAGTGATGTTTCACAAAATGTCCTCGGTACATAGTTATGAAAAGTAAAACTTGATAAGGTTTGCGTATTAACGTCTATGATTGCACTCAGGTTCACCATGTGTTATGCTTCTTGGACCTATGGTATGACTTCTCAGAATATAAAATTCATTTCAATTCAATCAAATAAAATCAATCAAATTTTAGTGGAACAAAAACTCTCCCTGTGAAATGCCAGACTTGGCAATCGGCCTCCATTTGAATGACATATGGTCTGTGATAAATATGGTTTCTGTCCCAGTGATAAATCGTCCAAAAGTTTAATCTGTGGAGGTCAAGATGTCAAAAGGTCACAGTCAGCCAGAAGTAGCCTACTGAGACATAAGTCTCTGGGACAATAGTTGACTCTCAGTCTTGGTATACCTGGACCACAGGTCAAATTCAGAGAGGGAAGTGGGGGCATTATGGGTCTGATGGATCATTAACAATATTACAAATGTGAATGTCAATACCGTAACAATGTGTGAATGTCAATACCGTAACAATGTGTGAATGTCAATATCGTAACAATGTGTGAATGTCAATACCGTAACAATGTGTGAATGTCAATACCTTAACAATGTGTGAATGTCAATACCGTAACAATGTGTGAATGTCAATACCGTAACAATGTGTGAATGTCAATACCGTAACAATGTGTGAATGTCAATACCGTAACAATGTGTGAATGTCAATACCGTAACAATGTGTGAATGTCAATACCGTAACAATGTGTGAATGTCAATACCGTAACAATGCTAACAGCAAGAAAAAGTGAGGTAAAATTCCACATTGAAAATGTAAAATGACAAGATGGGTCGTCGTTTGGCTCTATACTCCATGTTTGGATTTGAAATGATACAATGACTATGAGGTTAAAGTTCAGACTGTCAGCTTGAATCTGGGGAACCGTTTAAGTATTCGGCCCCATATTCATAGCATGCAATGACTACAAATTGACAAAGCACTGTTTCTTTTTTTTTTTAGATTATTTTGTGCCCAATAGAAATTAATGGTAATTAATCTATTGTGTTATTTTGGAGTCACTTTTACTATAAATAAGAATATAATATGTTTCTAAACACTTAATATGGATGATTATGGATAGTCCTGAAAGAATCGTGAATAATGATGAGTGATAAAGTTACAGACACAGAAATATCATACCCCCAAGACATGCTAACCTCTACCAATACAATAACAGGGGAGATTAGCATTTTATATCATACCCCCAAGACATACTAACCTCTCACCATTACAATAACAGGGGAGGTTAGCATTTTATATCATACCCCCAAGACATGCTAACCTCTCACCATTACAATAACAGGGAGGTTAGCATTTTATATCATACCCCCAAGACATACTAACCTCTCACCATTACAATAACAGGGGAGGTTAGCATTTTATATCATACCTCCAAGACATACTAACCTCTCACCATTACAATAACAGGGGAGGTTAGCATTTTATATCATACCCCCAAGACATACTAACCTCTCACCATTACAATAACAGGGGAGGTTAGCATTTTATATCATACCCCCCAAGACATGCTAACCTCTACCAATACAATAACAGGGGAGGTTAGCATTTTATATCATACCCCCAAGACATGCTAACCTCTCACCATTACAATAACAGGGGAGGATAGCATTTTGGGGGTATAATATTTGTGTGTCTCAACTCTTTAATTGGGGGAGGTTGTTACAGGCTGTAGAGCTTTAGTTGGGGGAGTTGTTACAGGGTGTGGAGATTTAGTTGGGGGGTTGTTATAGGGTGTAGAGGTATAGTTGGGGGTTGTTACAGGGTGTAGAGGTATAGTTGGGGGGTTGTTACAGGGTGTAGAGGTTTAGTTGGGGGGTTGTTACAGGGTGTAGAGCTTTAGTTGGGGGGTTGTTACAGGGTGTAGAGCTTTAGTTGGTATAGTTGGGGGGTTGTTACAGGGTGTAGAGGTTTAGTTGGGGGGTTGTTACAGGGTGTAGAGCTTTAGTTGGGGGGTTGTTACAGGGTGTTGAGGTTTAGTTGGGGGTTGTTACAGGGTGTAGAGCTTTAGTTGGGGGGTTGTTACAAGGTGTTGAGGTTTAGTTGGGGGGTTGTTACAGGGTGTAGAGGTTTAGTTGGGAGGTTGTTACAGGGTGTTGAGGTTTAGTTGGGGGTTGTTATAGGGTGTATAGGTATAGTTGGGGGGGGTTGTTACAGGGTGTAGAGGTTTAGTTAGGGGGTTGTTACAGGGTGTAGAGGTATAGTTAGGGGGGTTATTCCATGGTGTAGAGGTATAGTTAGGGGGTTATTACATGGTGTAGAGGTATAGTTAGGGGGTTATTACATGGTGTAGAGGTATAGTTAGGGGGTTATTACATGGTGTAGAGGTATAGTTAGGGGGTTATTACATGGTGTAGAGGTATAGTTAGGGGGTAATTACATGGTGGGGTATAGTTACATACATGGTGTAGAGGTATAGTTAGGGGGGTTATTACATGGTGTAGAGGTATAGTTAGGGGTTATTACATGGTGTAGAGGTATAGTTAGGGTGGGGGTGGTGTTGGAGGGTTGTTACAGGGTGTAGAGGTTTAGTTAGGGGAGTTGTTACAGGGTGTAGAGGTTTAGTTAGGGGGTTATTACATGGTGTAGAGGTTTTAGTTGGGGCGGGGGTGGGGGTGGGGTTGGAGGGTTGTTACAGGGTGTACAGTGGTCAATGGCACAAAACACCCTGTCCTGATATGACAGGGAACAGGTGTAATGTTAGAGAAAGACCCCCCAACAACTCACGCCCCGTTGTAATCAAGGTAGAAGATGCAGGTCTCCCTCTCCAAATTCCCCAAAGGAATGTGCCTTTGCCAAAACTCTAACTCATCCTATGTGTTGTGCACGTAATATGAAAAATTATTAATATTTTTTTGTGAAGAGAGGGATGTGATTTTAGGAGCCATAACAGATCATTGTTTTACATAAACAGTGACAAGTCATGCCCCTGGGTGAGGTCAGAGAGCATGTCAGCCTGACGGAACCGCCCATTTCGAACAAATTGTATAAATTGGTGGGTTAAGAATTAACATATTGTCTAGTGGTGAACTGGAGTGTGGTAGAATGGATACTCTGTCCGTCCTCTCCTAGCCCACGTTTAGCGACTGCTGCTAACGCAACGGCTAGGAGGTATCACTTCTGGAGTGACTAAGAGTTCAAAGTTCACACCAAGTTGCCTTACTTTTAAGATCATTCTATATTCTGATTGGTGTTGTCGAAATTCATCCTTCCGAGGTGTAGGTCCTTCACCTTCACATTGAAATTCTATGCTAATTTTGTTAGGTTCACTAAGGTTGGCTTAGTTCTGTAGGTGGTCTTTGTCCTATCAATGTGGGGACCTCAAGTCCACACGTCCTTGGATACAGCTTATTATCTGAGCCCTTTTAACGTAAGACTGACGCTCTAATGTACTCGGAACAGAAAGTTACATTTTCGTCAAGAGCTTTATATAGGAGGGAAGAGAAGGGCGTGTTTCCTAGTTTATAACCAATGTCTGTTCACATGGGCAGGGCCACTGGTTGAGCATAGTTCACTCATGAAACCCCAATTCTCTAATTTGGAAGCTAAAATTAAATGTAATCTTTTCACAAATAGTTTCATATTTAAAAATGTAAATTGCACAACAATTCCATGTGAATCTGATAACTAGAATGTGTAGACTTTCCAAGATACAGTTTATGTCGTCCTATCATCAGTAATAATGTCTCAGACGCCAACTGATCTGGCATCATATTCATTTAGTACCAACACATATTTTCAACTGGTTGGATTATCTAAATATGGTTCCGTTCCCATCTTTTGAGGTCACCAGACTCTCTCTCAATGTTAACCAAGGGATTTTCAATAGTCACATGGGTAGAGTAGAGAGAGGAAAAAGGGGAAAGGCATTTATGGGGGTCATAAACCTCCCCCACTCAGGCCAACGTCATGACAGTACCAACGCTAAGTGTCTCTGTCGGTCTCTCTCTTGCCTTCGCCATGTCTTCTGTAACAAGCAGCCATATTGTTGTCATTCTGTTAGGGACCCGTTTTTAACGTATTAAGTGTGTTGGTCCTGTGTTACCATTTAATTAGCTAGTAAATAAATAATTAACCAATTTGTGTAATACTTTGCTCTGGTTTTTGCAGATGCAATGAGGATATGACTGTTCAGAATGATGATATGATACAAGGTTATGATTAGTAAATTGACTGTTTATAGATGTGATAGGTAAAGACCTTTAGAGTTTAATTCAGGAGATGGTAACTCTTTAAAGAACCGCTCTCGTGCTGCCCCAGACCTAGTTAATTCATTGTTACATGATTAATTTAATCGGGTCACAATTAAACATAGTTGATTAGATAAATAACAGCCATCAGATTAATGTTAAAGTCAACTCACGACACTGCCATGCCATTGGAAAAGATTCCCAGTTCCACTCAGTGACACAGCAGTCATTACTCAGAGGCCGTGATGACACACAGTGGCACGGGAGACGTGTTGGACATGGTTCGCCGCCCTCGCACGCTGTTCTGATCAGCGTGCCCACACACATACAAAATGCACGCACACTCACAGAGAGAGACAGATAGACTGACAGGTTTTGCCGTTGGTTGATGTTTTGGGACGGGGGTGCTCTGCTCATACAGGAGTGATAAAGGCCTAGTGCACTAATTTGGAGGAGACCCCCCCCAAAAGAAAACAAATAATGATTTATCAGGGGTGCTCCCCTACTTCCAGATCTTAACAGAACAGAGAAAAATAGAATAGACAGAGAGAGACTGAGATAGATACGTAGATGGAGGGTGGTGAAAACAGCCTGTGCCTCTCAATGCGAGGACGGCCACCCAGGGATAGAATTTTCCGTATACCCATCATAAGGTTCCAACATCCTAGCCTATGTATGAAAGTTTACAACGTGCACAGGTCGAGAGACATTTGAGTAATCAAGGTAACAGACATTGACACATTCATTACCGCCATGAACAATCTTGCATGCATCTATCTATGTAGCTGATCTAGGGTGTAATCATTAGTCCAACAGTTGTAAACAAGAGTATATATTGGACAAAGTCAGGTATGATTATCCCCATTTTGTTCCGTTTGCTTCCGTTTAAGAAACGTTTTCAACAGAATCAGCGGAATGAATACACCCCTGATTACACGCAAACACAGTTCCCTTTCATAGCAGCCAGATACAAACATAGTTCCCTTTCATAGCAGCCAGATACAAACATAGTTCCCTTTCATAGCAGCCAGATACAAACATACAGTGGGGCAAAAAAGTATTTAGTCAGCCACCAATTGTGCAAGTTCTCCCACTTAAAAAGATGAGAGAGGCCTGTAATTTTCATCATAGGTACACTTCAACTACTGTACTTCCGGCGCCGACAGAGATGGCCGCCTCGCTTCGCGTTCCTAGGAAACTATGCAGTTTTTTGTTTTTTTACGTGTTATTTCTTACACTAGTACCCCAGGTCATCTTAGGTTTCATTACATACAGCCGAGAAGAACTACTGAATATAAGATCAGCGTCAACTCACCATCAGTACGACCAAGAATATGTTTTTTGCGATGCGGATCCTGTGTTCTGCCTTACAACCAGTGTAACGGAGTGGATTACATGCAGCGACCCGAAAAAACGACTCAGAAAAGAGGGAAACGAAGCGGTCTTCTGGTCAGACTCCGGAGACGGGCACATCGTGCACCACTCCCTAGCATTCTTCTCGCCAATGTCCAGTCTCTTGACAACAAGGTTGATGAAATCCGAGCAAGGGTAGCATTCCAGAGGGACATCAGAGACTGCAACGTTCTCTGCTTCACGGAAACATGGCTAACTGGAGAGACGCAATCCGAAGCGGTGCAGCCAGCGGGTTTCTCCACGCATCGCGCGGACAGAAACGAACATCTTTCTGGTAAGAAGAGGGGCGGGGCGTATGCCTTATGACTAACGTGACATGGTGTGATGACAGAAACATACAGGAACTCAAATCCTTCTGTTCACCTGATTTAGAATTCCTCACAATCAAATGTAGACCGCATTATCTACCAAGAGAATTCTCTTCGATTATAATCACAGCCGTATATATTCCCCCAAGCAGACACATCGATGGCTCTGAACGAACTTTATTTAACTCTCTGCAAACTGGAAACGATTTATCCGGAGGCTGCATTCATTGTAGCTGGGGATTTTAACAAGGCTAATCTGAAAACAAGACTCCCTAAATTTTATCAGCATATCGATTGCGCAACCAGGGGTGGAAAGACCCTGGATCATTGTTACTCTAACTTCCGCGACGCATTTAAGGCCCTGCCCCGCCCCCCTTTCGGTAAAGCTGACCACGACTCCATTTTGTTGATCCCTGCCTACAGACAGAAACTAAAACAAGAAGCTCCCACGCTGAGGTCTGTCCAACGCTGGTCTGACCAAGCTGACTCCACACTCCAAGACTGCTTCCATCACGTGGACTGGGAGATGTTTCGTATTGCGTCAGACAACAACATTGACGAATACGCTGATTCGGTGTGCGAGTTCATTAGAACGTGCGTTGAAGATGTCGTTCCCATAGCAACGATTAAAACATTCCCTAACCAGAAACCTTGGATTGATGGCAGCATTCGTGTGAAACTGAAGGCACGAACCACTGCTTTTAATCAGGGCAAGGTGTCTGGTAACATGGCTGAATACAAACAGTGCAGCTATTCCCTCCGCAAGGCTATCAAACAAGCTAAGCGCCAGTACAGACACAAAGTAGAATCTCAATTCAACGGCTCAGACACAAGAGGCATGTGGCAGGGTCTACAGTCAATCACGGACTACAGGAAGAAACCCAGCCCAGTCACGGACCAGGATGTCTTGCTCCCAGGCAGACTAAATAACTTTTTGCCCGCTTTGAGGACAATACAGTGCCACTGACACGGCCTGCAACGAAAACATGCGGTCTCTCCTTCACTGCAGCCGAAGTGAGTAAGACATTTAAACGTGTTAACCCTCGCAAGGCTGCAGGCCCAGACGGCATCCCCAGCCGCGCCCTCAGAGCATGCGCAGACCAGCTGGCCGGTGTGTTTACGGACATATTCAATCAATCCCTATACCAGTCTGCTGTTCCCACATGCTTCAAGAGGGCCACCATTGTTCCTGTTCCCAAGAAAGCTAAGGTAACTGAGCTAAACGACTACCGCCCCGTAGCACTCACATCCGTCATCATGAAGTGCTTTGAGAGACTAGTCAAGGACCATATCACCTCCACCCTACCTGACACCCTAGACCCACTCCAATTTGCTTACCGCCCAAATAGGTCCACAGACGATGCAATCTCAACCACACTGCACACTGCCCTAACCCATCTGGACAAGAGGAATACCTATGTGAGAATGCTGTTCATCGACTACAGCTCGGCATTCAACACCATAGTACCCTCCAAGCTCGTCATCAAGCTCGAGACCCTGGGTCTCGACCCCGCCCTGTGCAACTGGGTTCTGAACTTCCTGACGGGCCGCCCCCAGGTGGTGAGGGTAGGCAACAACATCTCCTCCCCGCTGATCCTCAACACTGGGGCCCCACAAGGGTGCGTTCTGAGCCCTCTCCTGTACTCCCTGTTCACCCACGACTGCGTGGCCATGCACGCCTCCAACTCAATCATCAAGTTTGCGGACGACACAACAGTGGTAGGCTTGATTACCAACAACGACGAGACGGCCTACAGGGAGGAGGTGAGGGCCCTCGGAGTGTGGTGTCAGGAAAATAACCTCACACTCAACGTCAACAAAACTAAGGAGATGATTGTGGACTTCAGGAAACAGCAGAGGGAACAACCCCCATCCACATCGATGGAACAGTAGTGGAGAGGGTAGCAAGTTTTAAGTTCCTCGGCATACACATCACAGACAAACTGAATTGGTCCACTCACACAGACAGCATCGTGAGGAAGGCGCAGCAGCGCCTCTTCAACCTCAGGAGGCTGAAGAAATTCGGCTTGTCACCAAAAGCACTCACAAACTTCTACAGATGCACAATCGAGAGCATCCTGGCGGGCTGTATCACCGCCTGGTATGGCAACTGCACCGCCCTCAACCGTAAGGCTCTCCAGAGGGTAGTGAGGTCTGCACAACGCATCACCGGGGGCAAACTACCTGCCCTCCAGGACACCTACACCACCCGATGCTACAGGAAGGCCATAAAGATCATCAAGGACATCAACCACCCGAGCCACTGCCTGTTCACCCCGCTGTCATCCAGAAGGCGAGGTCAGTACAGGTGCATCAAAGCTGGGACCGAGAGACTGAAAAACAGCTTCTATCTCAAGGCCATCAGACTGTTAAACAGCCACCACTAACATTGAGTGGCTACTGCCAACACACTGTCAATGACACTGACTCTACTCCAGCCACTTTAATCATGGGAATTGATGGGAAATGATGTAAATATATCACTAGCCACTTTAAACAATGCTACCTTATATAATGTTACTTACCCTACATTATTCATCTCATATGCATACGTAGATACTGTACTCTATATCATCGACTGCATCCTTATGTAATACATGTATCACTAGCCACTTTAACTATGCCACTTGGTTTACATACTTATCTCATATGTATATACTGTACTCGATATCATCTACTGTATCTTGCCTATGCTGCTCTGTACCATCACTCATTCATATATCCTTATGTACATATTCTTTATCCCCTTACACTGTGTATAAGACAGTAGTTTTTTTTTTGGAATTGTTAGTTAGATTACTTGTTCGTTATTACTGCATTGTCGGAACTAGAAGCACAAGCATTTCGCTACACTCGCATTAACATCTGCTAACCATGTGTATGTGACAAATAAAATTTGATTTGATTTGAACTATGACAGACAAAATGAGAAAAGAAATCCAGAAAATCACATTGTAGGATTTTTAATGAATTTATTTGCAAATTATGGTGGAAAATAAGTATTTGGTCAGCTACAAACAAGCAAGATTTCTGGCTCTCACAGACCTGTAACTTCTTCTTTAAGAGGCTCCTCTGTCCTCCACTCGTTACCTGTATTAATGGCACCTGTTTGAACTTGTTATCAGTATAAAAAACACCTGTCCACAACCTCAGACAGTCACACTCCAAACTCCACTATGGCCAAGACCAAAGAGCTGTCAAAGGACACCAGAAACAAAATTGTAGACCTGCACCAGGCTGGGAAGACTGAATCTACAATAGGTAAGCAGCTTGGTTTGAAGAAATCAACTGTGGGAGTAATTATTAGGAAATGGAAGACATACAAGACCACTGATAATCTCCCTCGATCTGGGGCTCCACGCAAGATCTCACCCCGTGGGGTCAAAATGATCACAAGAACGGTGAGCAAAAATACCAGAGCCACACGGGGGGACCTAGTGAATGACCTGCAGAGAGCTGGGACCAAAGTAACAAAGCCTACCAGCAGTAACACACTACACCGCCAGGGACTCAAATCGTGCAGTGCCAGACGTGTCCCCCTGCTTAAGACAGTACATGTCCAGGCCTGTCTGAAGTTTGCTAGAAAGCATTTGGATGATCCAGAAGAAGATTGGGAGAATGTCATATGGTCCACAAGATGAAACCAAAACACAACTTTTTGGTAAAAACTCAACTCGTCGTGTTTGGAGGGCAAAGAATGCTGAGTTGCATCCAAAGAACACCATACCCACTGTGAAGCATGGGGGTGGAAACATCATGCTTTGGGGCTGTTTTTCTGCAAAGGGACCAGGACGACTGATCCGTGTAAAGGAAAGAATGAAACGTGGCTAGGTCTTTCAGCATGACAATGATCCCAAACACACCGCCCGGGCAATGAAGGAGTGGCTTCGTAAGAAGCCTAAGTATTTCAAGGTCCTGGAGTGGCTTAGCCAGTTTCCAGATCTCAACCCCATAGACAATCTTTGGAGGGAGTTGAAAGTCCATGTTGCCCAGCAACAGCCCCAAAACACCACTGCTCTAGAGGAGATCTGCATGGAGGAATGGGCCAAAATACCAGCAACAGTGTGTGAAAACCTTGTGAAGGCTTACAGAAAACGTTTGACCTCTGTCATTGCCAACAAAGGGTATATAACAAAGTATTGAGATAAACTTTTGTTATTGACCAAATACTTATTTTCCACCATCATTTGCAAATAAATTGATTAAAAATCCTACAATGTGATTTTCTGGATTTTTTTCCTCATTTTGTCTGTCATAGTTGAAGTGTACCTATGATGAAAATTACAGGATTCTCTCATCTTTTTAAGTGGGAGAACTTGCACAATTGGTGGCTGACTAAATACTTTTTTGCCCCACTGTAGTTCCCTTTCATAGCAGCCAGATACAAACATAGTTCCCTTTCATAGCAGCCAGATCATTGTATAATTCCTTTCTCACATCTACGCAATCTCCTCCTCTCAACTTTTCCCTTTGCTTGTGGACTTCAGTGCACAAAACATCAGCTGTCTGTGAGCAGGTAAAAATAACCTTTCCAAGCCAAACCTTCATATCATAACCTCTACACACAGCCTACATCAATGTCACCATATTAGCTAACATCAAGTCAACAACATAGCTACTAGAACTAACTAATTAGAACCCGCTACAATCATGCTCTACAGTGTACAGTTAGCAAGCAGTTTAGCAGTTACACCGGTGGGCCCCGGTGGCAATAAATGAATAAATTAGTGTTGGATAGTCATAGCCAGCTAGGTAACATAGCATCCCTCTCTGTTTGAGCTGGATGTTTGAGTAGGCTAAACTAACTAGCTAGCTGCATTTGCTAGCTAAGTAAGTGAAAGTCAAATTAAAATTAAAATGTCAATTTTGCTAGCTCTCTTTCTCTTGCCTCTTCCTTTTGAAGAAATTAATTTGTTAAAAACTATTCAACTGTTGTCTTTCTCTCTTTGAGTCAACTACTCACTATGTGTTATGCACTGCAGTACTAGCTGTAGCTTATGCTTTCAGCACGATCCTAAACAAAAATATAAAGGCAACATATAAAGTGTTGGTCCCATGTTTCATGAGCTGAAATTTAAAGATCCCAGAAATGTTCCATGTCCACAAATTTGTTTACATCCCTGCTAGTGAGCATTTCTCCTTTGCCAAGACAATCCACCTACCTGATAGGTGTGGCATATCAAGAAGCTGATTAAACAGAAGGATCATTACACAGGTACACCTTGTGCTGGGGACAATAAAAGGTAACTTTAAAATGTGCAGTTTTGTAACGCAACACAATGCCACACAATTTTTGAGGGGGTGTGCAATTGGCATGTTGACTGCAGGAATATCCACCAAAGCTGTTGCCAGAGAATTGAATGTTAATTTCTCTACCATAAGCTGCCTCCAACATCGTATTAGAGAATATGGCAGTACGTCTAACCGGCCTCACAACCGCAGACCACGTGTAACCACGCCAGCCCAGGACCACCACATCTGGCTTCTTCACCTGCGGGATTGTGTGAGATCCGCCACCCCTACAGCTGATGAAACTGAGTAGTATTTCTGTCTGTAATAAAGTCCTTATGTGGGGAAAAACTCATTCTGATCGGCTGGTCCTGGGTCCCCAGTGGGTGAGCCTGGCTCTCAAGTGGGTGGGCCTATGCCCTCCCAGGCCCACCCATGGCTGCACCCCTGCCCAGTTATGTGAAATCCGTAGATTAGGGGCGAAATGAATTTTTTCAATTGACTCATTTCCTTATATGAACTGTAACTCAGCAAAATCATTGAAATTGTTGCATGCTGTCCTACGGCATCACCATGGTGATAGCCTACAGAGTACTGTTGCGCCTACTGTAGACCTTCATTTAAAAAAAGTGTGTTTTAATCAATTTGGGGATGTGAATATATTTAGTATAGTTTTATCTAAAAAGGATCACTTTTTTAACGTTTCTCTATTTTTATTTTTAGGAAATTCACTGAGAATAATGGTCCTCCCCTTCCTCCTCTGAGGAGCCTCCATTGTTCCACAGTCACAGCTCTCATAATCCTGGTCATTCTCGGTCAGATCAGCAGCCACTCCTTAGCTCTGTCCCGAAGAAACCAAATCCACCCTGTCTACAAAATATGCTGTTGGGCCGGTCCATGGAGATAACTCTAACATTATTTGGGACGATCCACTTCAAGGGTCAAATAGGGGGATTATTGCTTGACGACTCATAATTAATTTAATTCCACTGCTCTATCTCTACATACATCCAGTCTGAGACGGCCATTGTAGAAGTCCTTTTTGCTGATGTCAAAGTTTGGGGCATTGTACAAAACAAGTCATCAGCGATTGGATCGTCTCTAACCAATTACTATTTCCGAAATACCGCTTTAGGCTCTAGCCCAACCCATCAGTTTCTGGGATCAGTCAAAACGGTTTGAATGTGTTCGCATTCAAGAAGTTTTCAGGGAGGGCATCAAATCTACTCATCATGGAGAAGAAACGTGTGTGGCATTTAGCCGGAGAGATGTGGAAGGGTAGCCAGGCAAGGGGGATTAAACCAGATACCAAGACTCAAATTAGATCAGTTCATCTTTTGGGATCATGTCACCCAGTCTGGCACCGTTTACACTTCGTCTCTCCTAAATTCATCTGAAGGGAAATTACAACTACTAAAAACAAAGTGATATCAACGAGTTTATCAAAACCATAATACAACACAGCTAGTGTCTCTCTGGTCTTCTTGGCGAGGGTGTTCAGACCTAAATCATGAGTTTGACTGTGGCCCCAATCCTAATTTAGGATATGTGTTTGTCATTGCCACAGAAAGTAGTTTGGGGTGGGGGGAGTTTTTGCCCACGCTGTAGATTGCTTTATTGGTCTGCTAATACCAGACTATTAAAGGCCCAGTGCACAACTTTAGCGATTTTTTTTTCAATACTTTCAGAAAGTATTCAGACCCCTTGACTTTTTCAACATTTTGTTACGTTACAGCCTTATTCTAAAATGGATTAAATAAAAAAAATCTTCAGCAGTCTACACATGATACCCAATAATGACTAAGTGAAAACAGGTTTTTAGAAATGTATGCAAATGTATAACAAATAAAAACAGAAATACCTTATTTACATAAGTATTCAGACCCTTTGTTATAAGACTCGAAATTGAGCTCAGGTGCATCTTGTTCCATTGATCATGCTTGCGATGTTTCTTCAAGTTGATTGGAGTCCACCTGTGGTAAATTCAATAGATTGGACATGATTTGGAAAGGCACATGCCTGTCTAAATAAGGTTCCACAGTTGACAGCGTATGTCAGAAGTAATTGTCCGTAGAGCTCCGAGACTGTGTTGAGGCGCAGATCTGGGCGAGGGTAGCAAAACATTTCTGCAACATTGAAGGTCCACAAGAACACAGGTGCCTCCATCATTATTAAATGGAAGAATTTTGGAACCACCAAGACTCTTCCTAGAGCTGGCCACCAAACAGAGCAATCGGGGGGAGAAAGGCCTTGGTCAGGGAGGTGACCAAGAACCTGATGGTCATTTTGACAGAGCTCTAGGGTTCCTCTGTGGAGATGGGAGAACCTTCCAGAAAGACAACCATCTCTGCAGAACTCCACCAATCAGGCCTTTATGGTAGTGTCCAGAATGAAGCCACTCCACAGTAAAAGGCACATGACAGCCCGTTTGGAGTTTGCCAAAAGGCACCTAAAGACTATTAGACCATGAGAAACAAGATTCTCTGGTCTGATGAAACCAAGATTGAACTCTTTGGCCTGAATGCCAAGTGTCACATCTGGAGGAAACCTGGCATCATCCCTACGGTGAAGCATGGTGGTGCAGCATCATGTTCTGGGGATGTTTTTCAGCAGCAGGGACTTGGAGACTAGTCAGGATCAAGGCAAAGATGAACAGAGCAAAGTACAGAGAGATCCTTGATGAAAACCTGCTCCAGAGCTGTCAGGTCTTCAGACTGAGGCGAAGGTTCACCTTCCAACAGGACAACGACCCTAAGCACACAGCAAAGACAACGCAGTAGTAGCTTCGGGACAAGTCTCTGAATGCCAAGCCAGAGCCTGGACTTGAACCTGATTGAAAATCTTCGGAGAGACCTGAAAATAGCTGCGCAGAGAAGCTCCCAATTCAACCTGACAGAGCTTCTGTTTTTGTGTATAAACTCGAAATCCTCTTCATCAACACAATACACCACATCCACACAATACACCACATCCTTCATATAGCCTATTCGTTATTATCGTAATGCAATCTCTAGATTGAGTGTGTGTATGTGCGTGTGTGTATGTGTGAGATAGAGTGCCAGTGTGTTTGCTTGAATGTGCTGTTTCTGTATCACGTACATGTGTGTGTTTAGAGTGAGCTGATTCAGTGTCAGTGTGTGGACATGAGTCAGACAGGTAGATCAGTATGATAAAATGGGCGCGAGCACTCTCGGACAAACGAGCGAAGTATCGTAATGGGTTCAGCAGGTGGAGCCCTAATCCTGAAATGAGATGAACGTGAGATTGACAGAGCCGCTCAAAAACAGCTCCGCTTCAAGTTAGCTTCAACAATGAGATAGTTAGACAGATGAAGTCAACAAGTCTCGCTTACTTTTTAGTCTTGTCTTCAATTATAGACGCGCATCGCTGAGGCGTGTGTCAGTGTATGTGTGAGAGAGAAGTTAACCATCTTTTTTAGAGTTGTCAAGATATTTCATTAGCCTGTATCAACAACCTTTTTGTCAAGTGTGCTGTTGGACCATTCAAGAGGAACACATGAATCGCAAAATTGGTGCACATGTTGCTCACTTGTTGCATTTTATTCGCTAATTAATATCAGTGTGGAAGACTTCATTCGTCAAGATGGTAGAAAACGGATCGCAAAAGTGTCAGATAGCCTAGTGACTGAGGTAGGTTACTTATTATTTGGTCCACTCTTGTATTTTGTACAATTTGAATTTGCAATATCATCTTGAATCCTTGGTTTACATTTTAATGGAAGAATTGGGGCGATGTTTTAGCGCGTGTGAAATGTCAACGAGCTTTTGCATTTACACACGTTGTTGATAATGCATGTATACCTGTTGCGTTGTCTTGTGCTTCCGAATTAACTCGAAAGTGATGATGCACCTCAACGCGCTGAATGTTGTAAAATTCATGATTGTTTTTCCTTACATAACAGATGGACCTATAGAATCTGGAACTGAAATAGAGACAGATGGACCTGAAATAAGTGTTTCGACAGTGACAGGTAGGATTCCATATTTCACCAATATCGAGAGAGAGAGAGAGAGAGAGAGAGAGAGAGAGAGAGAGGAAAAACGGGACAAATGAGAGTGTTACACGCACACATACAATAGGCAGCATGAGGTCGTAGTGTGAGGAAATAGTTAGTTTCACATGAGCCATGCCAGAGGAATTGACACCACAATTCCAAATATCTTTCTCTTCCTCTTTCTCCATCCCTCTCAGATAACCAACTTAATTCACTGTATGTGTGTGTGTGTGTGTGTGTGTGTGTGTGTGTGTGTGTTTGTTTGTTTGTCTGCATTTGTGTGTTGATGAGATTTTAAAAAATGATCTAAACAGTGTGACATTGTATTAGTATCACTTTACCTGAAATATCAATGTGAGGGTTACAGGTTAGTCAAGGTCATTTGTATTGGGGGTGGTTTCGGGGACACAGATTAAGCCCTGTCCTGGATAAAAGAGCATACTCAATGGGGAATCTCCATTGAAATAGCTTTTAAGCCCAGGATTGTCTGGAAAACCAGCCCGTACATAGTCTTTTAGGAACTTGGTATATTTTTAAAAATGTATTTCACCTTTATTTAACCAGGTAAGCTAGTTGAGAACAAGTTCTCATTTGCAACTGCGACCTGGCCAAGATAAAGCAAAGCAGTTCAACACATACAACAACACAGAGTTACACATGGAATGAACAAAACAGTCAATAATACAGTAGAAAACAAAGTATATATACAGTGAGTGCAAATTAGGTCAAATAAGGGAGTTAAGGCAATAAATAGGCCATGGTGGCAAAGTAATTACAGTATGGCAATTAAACACTAGAATGGTAGATGTGCAAAAGATGGATGTGCAAGTAGAGATACTGTGGTGCAAAAGGAGCAAAATAAATAAATACAGTATGGGGATGAGGTAGATAGATGGGCTGTATACAGATGGGCTATGAACAGGTGCAGAGATCTGTGAGCTGCTCTGACAGCTGGTTCTTAAAGCTAGTGAGGGAGATGGGAATCTCCAGCTTCATTGATTTTTGCAGTTCGTTCCAGTCAGTGGCAGCAGAGAACTGTAAGGAAAGGCGACCAAAGGAGGAATTGGCTTTGGGGGTGACCAGTGAGATATACCTGCTGGAGCGTGTGCTACGAGTGGGTGCTGCTATGGTGACCAGTGAGCTGAGATAGGGCGGGGCTTTACCTAGCAGAGACTTGTAGATAACCTGTAGCCAGTGGGTTTGGCGACGAGTATGAAGCGAGGGCCAGCCAACGAGAGCGTACAGGTCGCAGTGGTGGGTAGTATATGGGGCTTTGGTGACAAAACGGATGGCACTGTGATAGACTACATCCAGTTTGCTGAGTAGTGTGTTGGAGGCTATTTTAAAGATGACATCGCCGAAGTCAAGGATCGGTAGGATGGTCAGTTTCATGAGGGTATGTTTGGCAGCATGAGTGAAGGATGCTTTGTTGTGAAATAGGAAGCCGATTCTAGATTGAATTTTTGATTGGAGATGCTTAATGTGAGTCTGGAAGGAGAGTTTACAGTCTAGCCAGACACCTAGGTATTTTTTAGTTGTCCACGTATTCTAAGTCAGAGCCGTCCATAGTAGTGATGCTGGATGGGCGGGCAGGTGCGGGCAATGATAGTTTGAATAGCATGCATTTAGTTTTATTTGCGTTTAAGAGCAGTTGGAGGCCACGGAAGGAGAGTTGTAATGGCATTGAAGCTCGTCTGGAGGTTAGTTAACACAGTGTCCAAAGAAGGTCCAGAAGTATACAGAATGGTGTCGTCTGCGTAGAGGTGGATTAGAGAATCACCAGCAGCAAGAGCGACATCATTGATGTATACAGAGAAGAGAAGTCGGCCCGAGAATTGAACCCTGTGGCACCCCCATAGAGACTGCCAGAGGTCCGGACAACAGGCCCTCCGATTTGACACACTGAGCTCTATCAGAGAAGTAGCCTGGTGAACCAGACGAGGCAATCATTTGAGAAACCAAGGCTGTTGAGTCTGCCAATAAGAATGTGGTGATTGACAGAGTCAAAAGCCTTGGCCAGGTCGATGAATACAGCTGCACAGTAATGTCTCTTATCGATAGTATATGTAAAGTATTGTGTAAAGTATTGTGTGCTATTGCTTGGAAAGTGTACAAATTGGACAGGGTGACAACAGGAGGCAGTTTGGCTCCAATACTAGGACTGTTTTCCTCATGGAATTAAGTCCACTTCATGTTTTGTCTGCTTGTCTGAAACTCTTGTTTGATCGTCTATATGATTTCTGACAATCATATTCTATTGTTTAAAAGAACATGGGGTACACACAAAACGTGCCAAGTTATTAATTAACAGTACATTTATTATTGAATATCAAATGGATGGCCATTACCCTTTCTCTTTAGAAAGAAGACTACCACAACGACTTTGGTTGCTAGTCAATTGATATGCATCAATGAAGTGATTGTTGTTTTCTCAATAATACGCTTGTTGCTATTTTTGTGTTTCCCTCTAGCAACTGAACATGCTGTACCGTCTCTTGGTAGACTTTTATGGGAATTAAAGTTACTTTAGCTTGGTCACAGATCTGTTTGTCGTGCCTGAGACAAATCACTGGGCAGCATTACAGAGTGGCACCCATTGGGCTACTACACCTCACACCACCTGACACATTAGGCTATTGCAATTGTATGTGTGTATTTTCCTTTTTCTACTGAAAAACCACTGGCTAACCTAAAATCCCCAGTGTTTCCCGGCTGTGCGAGAGAGCGCAGTGAGAGAGAGCAGTGCTGACAATGGGGACAGTGTTGTGGGCTAGAAAAGACGAGAGGTGAACATCATTGTTGCCTCTTCCTGGTTTGTACATCAATTCACCTGACCACACACACACTTAAATGGTTTGGATGAATATTGAGTTTTACGATTACCACTGAAGAATCTATTGATGTCATGTCTGCCCTATTTCCTCTTTTATAATGCTGTGTGCCTGTCACTGTGGTTGTAGGTATTTACATTGGAATGCACACAGAGTTTTGGAATTGTATGGTGTGTGTGTGTGTGTGTGTGTGTGGGCGCATATTTGTCTCAAACTACAGTCCCGTGTGGCTCAGTTGGTAGAGCATGGCATTTGCAGCAACAGGGTTGTGGGTTTGATACCCATGGGGTACTGGACAGAAAAGAGGTATGAAAAATGTATGCACTCACTACAGTAAGTCGCTCTGGATAAGAGCATCTACTAAACGATGTAAATGTAGAGTTATTTATTGAGAGGTGCATTGATACAATATAAATATCAAATGCCTCATCAACAATGGTTACTTTTGGTGTAATGTGTCACACCTGTGTTATACCGTCTCTATCATCAAGTCAGCACATGCATCAAGTCAGTCTCATGGCATTAGGGTTGGGCGATGTCAAATGTTGTCCTTTAAGTACACATAAAACATCATGATATATACGATGGTTTCGTTTAATAAAATAAAATAGACTGCTAAAAAGGAGCTTGCATACTACAGGAGGGATGAGAGGGGATGTGGCACGAATAAGGTGTGTGACTGTGTGCCAAAGCCTGCATTTCAACACATTTTGCCATATGCATAGAGAAAAATGTGCAGTTTTAAAGCAAATTTCTTGTTTATTGGTTAGGGTCTCCCTGGAAGTCGGGGGTCCCGGTGCACGTGTCCTGCGTGCCCGTTCGGTAATCCGGAACAAGAACAAGAAACTCTGCTGATAATTATTCAATGATTCACATTTTGCCTCATCTCCCTCTCTTATTAGGCCCAGGCTTCTGTATGTTGTGTGTAGGTCCTATACATTACTAATGATAGGCTATGGAAATAGACCTACTCTACACTTTGTTTCTTTCATAAGCTTTGTTTAGCTGTAAGTTTTCTTTTGACTCCTCATTCGATTTTTCCATCTGGTCTCTGACCTTAAATTGTTCCCATTTGAAAGCTGCAACTTTAGGACATTAAACACGTTATTAGAATAGGCCAATTTGGGAAATACTCTTAATAACTTGTGTTAATGCTTTTGATAGGCTATTTTAATTAGTATGATTTTGCTTTAGTCCATTGGGTTAGCAAAAGCAAAGAGGAGGGATGCATGAATCATTTATTTTAGACTAAGCTTTGATCAACTGTAAGGTTTGTTCAAACTACTCGTTAAATTTTTCTATCTTGGTTTGTTCAATCTCTATTTATTTAGGCCTATCATGTTTGTTTTTAGGGTATTCAAAAACAACTTCTGAGAACGCTGTTAGATAAATTCATTGTTTGATCATGAAGTGGCAGGAGGAGGCAGGAGAAAGACAGAATAAAACTGAAGTCATACTCATATCAAATGGAGAGAAAAGACAAAATGAGGGTTTTAAAATAATTCAACACTGGAGTGCCTGCGATAAAAAACAAACTAGGCTATCGCCATATCAACCGCCATTGAGAGGGAGAAAAAAATGAACCTATTTTCTGACTGGATATTTTGTGCCACCTTGGTGAACATCTTCGCTCTGTCTACATCGTTCTCTTGCCTTCTGTCAATAGTTCATAACATATTTATTGAAATAAGTAATGCAGGCTATAGCAAAGGTAAGCATTTGACATTTCTTGACTGTTCGAGTGCTCTCATGATTTTTTCCTAGAACTCAAATAAAATAAAGCTAACTATTTTTAGAACACAAACAATGCACTGGGAAACAATATGTGAGCATTTATCTGTAGGCCAACAGTGAGCAACAATGCCTCATTTATCATAACCATTACAGATAACAAATCCTAATTGCTAAATTGCCTCATATACACTGAACAAAAATGTAAATGCAACATGTAAAGTGTTTGTCCCATGTTTCATGAACTGAAATAAAATATCCCAGAAATGTTCCATACGCACAAAAAGCTTATTTCTCACAAATTGTTTGCACACATTTGTTTACGTCCCTGTTAATTAGCATTTCTGCTTTGCCAAGATAATTCATCCATCCACATGACAGGTGTGACATATTAAGAAGCTGATTAAACAACATGATCATTACACAGGTGCACCTTGTGCTGGGGACAATAAAAGGCCACCGTAAAATATGCAGTTTTTTCACACAACACAATATCAAGATAAATTTATTGAAACGGGTTATATTATATATGAACTGGATATATTTTTGTGAAACACAATCTTCAAAAAGGCTGTAACCTCAGCAGTGGCTCTTGCTTATAGAAGCCTATGGTTGATTGGATAATTTAGCAGACACTCTTATTTCCCAAGCCCTTATCACGTCTCATCCCGTTTGGGCAGCCACAAAGCACATTCCACTGAATAGTTTTACAGTATACATTGTTTTGTTTAGCTCTGCTTAAAGATCGAGCTTTGACGTCCTTTTGAGTACACGATTACTCATGCCTATCCCTAGAATAGGCCACCTGGCATGACCCTGCTGTGGGCTGCCCGGTCAGCTCTTAACTGCTTGGTGCCAGTCAAGTTGAAATAGGCTATGCATCGTCCGTCACACCATGATGTCGTCGCCATTGATAATGGATGTCAATCATCTTCAATATCCAATACTATCGTAATATCGGCCAACCCTGCATGACATTGTTATGATCCTCCTGAGCATGTTACCACAGTTTTTACACTTTGTTTTTCGTACTTTTCGCCGTTTACAGCCCAAAAAATGGCTCTCATGACCTTCTGAACTGTCTCCCGAGAAAAAACAACAGCAACAATATCGTTTAACAATTGTGAGTCTGTTTTAGCCCTGAAAAATTCTAAAGTACTGGTGAGATTGTGACTATCTATATTTCTCTCTCTTTTTGCACTCTCTCATGTTTCTCTTTCTCACATGTCTCTCTCTCATTTCTCTTTCTTTCTTTCTTTTTCTCTCTTTCTCATGTCTCTCTTGCTCTTTCTCCCACGTCTCTTTCTCTAATCTCTTTCTCTAACTCTTTCTCGCTTTCTCATGTCTCTCTCTTTCTCTCGTCTCTCAACTCTGAGTCAGAGACCCCACATCTTAGCCCTGAGGGGATCGACATTGTGAAAGAACTTGATACCTCCATGACTTTGACCTCTGACCTTTTGATAGATGGGCCAATGGTGTTCCAACACAGTTACCATTGGAAAGGATGAATTACAGAATTAACAGAGAGAAAGAGTGAAAGAGAGCTACATAGAAAGAGAGAGTGAAATAAATAGAGGTAGAAAGAGAGTAAAAAAGAGAGAGACCGCTTGGAGAGAGAGGGAGAGAGCGAGAGAATGAGAGAGAGCGCCTCCATCCACAATGTCTTTGTGCCACCCAGTAGTCAAGTATGAGGAAGTATAGCTTTTGCCTTTGCAAAGTAAGTTGTTACTTCATCATTGTGGCTTTTAAAAACAAGGCGAATAGCTTTTCTATAAATAGTTGTCTAGTGTACACACTATGTAAGTATGACTTAGGCATGCACTCTATGCTGTTTTATGTGCGTAACATGGCCAATTGCATGGTTTGTTTAAGTTAACATACTCGTCCACCCCCCCATAAGACTCCATACAAGGCTGAACATATTGACAGGCACACACACCCTCCATAGGACTCCGTATGAGGCTGAACATATTGACAGGCACACACACCCTCCATAGGACTCCATACACACACACACACGCCACACACACACACAGAGATTGAAGTGTGTGCATGCAAATCGTGACACTATAAATACATTGACAGACATGCATATATACCACACACAAACACACACGCCATACACTCACAAAGACACGTGTGTAAATGACAAGTTGGATGATGCTATAAATACACTATATATGCAAAAGTATGTGGACAACCCTTCAAATGAGTGGATTCTGCTATTTCCGCCACACCCATTGCTGACAGTCGTATAAGATCGAACACACAGCCACGCAATCTCTATAGACAAACATTGGCAGTAGATTGGCCTTACTGAAGAGCTCAGTGACTTTCAACGTGGCACCATCATAGGATGCCATCTGTCCAACAAGTCAGTTCATCAAATGTCTGCCCTGCAAGAGCTGCACAGGTCAACTGTGAGTGCTGTTATTGTGAAGTGGAAATGTCTAGGAGCAACAATGGCTCAGCAAAGTGGTAGGCCACACAAGCTCACAGAACAGGACCGCCCAGTGCTGAAGTTCGTAGCGCAAAAATTGTCTGTCCTCTGTTGCAACACTCACTACCAAGTTCCAAACTGCCTCTGGAAGCAACATCAGCACTAGAACTGTTCGTCAGGAGCTTAATGAAATGGGTTTCCATGGCCGAGCAACCGTACACAAGCTTACGATCACCAGGCGCAATGCCATGTGTTGGCTGGAGTGGTGTAAAGCTCGTCGCCATTGGACTGGAGCAGTGGAAACGTGTTCTCTGGAGTGATGAATCACACTTCACCATCTGGTAGTCCAACAGACTAATCTGAGTTTCGCAGGTTCCAGGAGAACGCTACCTATGTCCGAATGCATAGTGACAACTGTAAAATTTGGTGGAGAAGGAATAATGGTCTGGGGCTGTTTTTCATAGTTTGGTTTAGGCTCCTTAGTTACAGTGAAGGGAAATCTTAACGCTACAGCATACAATAACATTCTAGACCATTCTGCGCTTCTAACTTTGTGGCAACAGTTTGGGGAAGGCCCTTTCCTGTTTCAGCATGACAATGCCCCGTGCACAAAGCGAGGTCCATACAGAAATGGTTTGTCGAGATCGGTGTGGAAGAACTTGGCTGGCCTGCACAGAGACCTGACCTCCACCCTATCGATCACCTTTGGGATGAATTGGAACGCCGACTGCAAGCCAGGCCTAATCACCCAACATCACTGCCTGACCTCACTAATGCTCTTGCTCTTGTGGCTGAATGGAAGCAAGTCCCCTCAGCAATGTTCCAACATCTAGTGGAAAGCCTTCCCAGAAGAGAAGGCTGTTATAGTAGCAAAGGGGGGACCATGGTTTTGGAAGGAGATTTTTGACAAGCAGGTGTCCACATTATTTTGGTAATGTAGTGTATATAGACACACACACACACACACACACACACACATTTGAACATATGCACACTTTTTGCTGGAATATACAGTGACACAAATGTTAACCAACATCTGACACTATAAATAAACGCCTAGTTGCCTACATGCAGTGCATTCGGAAAGTATTCAGACTTTTTACACATTTTGTTACATTACAGCCTTATTACAAACATGTGCCTCATCAATCTACAGACAATACCCCATAATGACAAAGCAAAAACAGGTTTTTCGAAATTAAAAATAAATAAATAAATAAAACAGAAATGCCTACAACTTGATCGGAGTCCACCTGTGGTAAATTCATTTGATTGGACTTGATTTGGAGAGGGACTGGGAGACAAGTCAGGATCAAGGGGAAAGATTAACGGAGCGAAGTACAGAGAGATCATTGATGCTGCTCCACAGTGCTCAGGATCTCAGACTGGGGCGTAGGTTCACCTTACAACAGGACAACAAATCTAAGCACACAGCCAAGACAACGAAGGAGTGGCTTCAGGACAAGTCTCTGAATGTTCTTGAGTGGCCCAGCCAGAGCCCGGACTTCAACCCGATCGAACATCTCTGGAGAGACCTGACAATAGCTGTGCAGCGATGCTCCCCATCCAGTCTGACAGAGCTTGAGAGGATCTGCAATGAAGAATGAGAAAAACTCCCCAAATACAGGTGTGCCAAGCTTGTAGGGTAATACACAAGCAGACTCAAGGCTGTAATCGCTACCAAAGGTGCTTCAACAAAGTACTGAGTAAAGGGTCTGAATACTTATGTAAATGTGCTATTATTATAATCTTTTAAATATATTTGCAAAAAATTCAAAAAAAAAAAATCTTTGTAAATTACGGGGGTATTGTGTGTAGATTGATGATTTTTTTTTGGTAAGGCTGTAATGTGACAAAATACGTAAAAAATAAAGGGGTCTGAATACTTTCCAAATGCACTGTATACTGCTTCAACGTGTTGTGCTCCCGTAAAGAGACAAATGTCCACTAGTAACTTGACTGACACACACACACACACACACACACACACACAGAGATTTAAAGTACTTACAGATGTACGGTAGGATCTTAATTTGAGCCAATTTGCTACAGCAGGAAAATAATAAGAAATATGAACAATAATGTAGATTATAAATATTTTTTTTGTAGGGGTTGATACATTTTTCTTCAGGACAAATCAAGTCTGACATTTTAATGTACCTAACCATAAGCATCAATGCCTTCCTAAAAATCAATACTCAGAAGTATATATTTTTAAACCTGCACATTTAGTTAAAAGAAATGCATGTTAGCAGGCAATATTAACTAGGGAAATCGTGTCACTTCTCGTGTTCAGTGCAAGCAGAGTCAGGGTATATGTAGCAGTTTTGGCTGCCTGGCTCGTTGCGAGACCATTTCTTCCTAACAAAGACCGTAATTGATTTGCCAGAATTTGACATAATTATGACATAACATTGAAGGTTGTGCAATGTAACCTAGGTTGTGCGGCAGGTAGCCTAGTGGTTAGAGCGTTGGACTAGTGACCGAAAGGTTGCAATATCCAATTCTTGAGCTGACAAAGTAAAAATCTGTCGATCTGCCACTGAACAAGGCAATTAACCCACTGTTCCTAGGCCGTCATTGAAAATAAACATTTGTTCTTAACTGACTTAAATAAAAGGTAAAATTAAAGATATTTAGACTTAGGGCTGGCTGCCACCTGTTTGATAAAATACAGAACCGTTGTGTTTTTCACTGAAAGAATAAATGTTTTGTTTACTAAATGATAGTTTCCGGATTTGACCATATTAATGAGCTAAGGCTCGAATTTCTGTGTGTTTATTATATTTAAGTCTATGATTTAATATTTGAAAGAGCAGTCTGACTGAGCGGTGGTAGGCAGCAGCAGGCTCGTAAGCATTCATTCAAACAGCACTTTGCTGAGTTTGCCAGCAGCTCTTCGCAATGCTTGAAGCACAGTGCTGTTTATGGCTTCAAGCCTATGAACTCCCAAGATTAGGCTGGCAATACTATAGTACCTATAAGAACATCCAATAGTCAAAGGTATATGAAATACAAATGGTAGAGAGAGAAATAATCGATTCATCATAATTCGTATAATAACTACAACCTAAAACTTCTTACCTGGGAATTTTGAAGACTCATGTTAAAAGGAACCACCATGTTCTCATGTTCTGAGCAAAGAACTTAAACGTTAGCTTTTTTTACATGGCGCATATTGCACTTCTACTTTCTTCTCCAACACTGTGTTTTTGCATTATTTAAACCAAATTGAACATGTTTCATTATTTATTTGAGACTAAATAGATTTTATTTATGTATTATATTAAGTTAAAATAAAAGTGTTCATTGTTCATTCAGTATTGTTGTAATTGTAATTATTACACACACATATATATATATCGACCGATTAATCGGTATCGGCTTTTTTTGCTCCTCCAATAATCTGTATCAGCGTTGAAAAATCATAATCGGTTAACCTCTAATACAGACATGCACACACATAGGTACATACACACACACACACACACACACACACACACACACACACACACACACAGTGTATAATGCAAGAAATGGCAAGTAAAGTGATCCCATTCAACCGAAGTAGCAGCATCTGCTTGCCTAAATTAACCAGAAGGATGTCAATTGTGTAGACTAACTTTAGCAACAGGATGCCACTGTGTGTGTGTGTGTGCGTGTGTGTGGTGTTAGGTTGTTGCAGCATCTTAGAGAGAATAATGATGGTTGTGAAAGTGAAGATTTCAACAGACTTTAAGTTTGTTCTCATGTCTATTTTTAGCCTCAGACACCCTGCATCAATAGACACACGGATCAGCAGACACTCAGATCAACAGACACACGGGTCAACAGACACTCAGACATGCAGATCAACAGACACATGGATCAACAGACACTCAGACATGCAGATCAACAGACACACGGATCAACAGACACTCAGACGTGCAGATCAACAGGCACTCTGATCAACAGAGACACGGATCAACAGGCACTCTGATCAACAGACACACTGATCAACAGACACTTAGACAGACATATCAACAGACACTCAGATAAACCGACACTCAGATCAACAGACACTGATCAACAGACACACGGATCACCAGACACTCAGACATGCAGATCAACAGACACACGGATCAACAGACACTCAGACGTGCAGATCAACAGGCACTCTGATCAACAGAGACACGGATCACCAGACACTCAGACATGCAGATCAACAGACACATGGATCAACAGACACTCAGACATGCAGATCAACAGACACACCGATCAACAGACACTCAGACGTGCAGATCAACAGGTACTCTGATCAACAGAGACACGGATCAACAGGCACTCTGATCAACAGACACACTGATCAACAGAGAAGTTCATATCATTGTTGTTTCCCCCTCTATTCTTAAAACACATTGTGGATCTTATGATTTAAAGTTATGAGTAGCTTTCAGCATACCTTTACTATATCGGGCCCATATTCACAAAGTGTCTCAGAATAGGGCTACTGATCTAGGATCAGTTTAGCCTTTTAAATCATAATGAATAAGATGGAGGACCTGATTTGTGGCCTCCAGGCCTTGAGTCACTGATCTGAAGTACATGAGTGTTATTCAGATAGTTACAAATGTTATACGTGTCTCAGTGTGGTTATAAAGTATCCTTTGGCTAGCCTTGTCCTATTCCTGCCCTTCTCTTTGATGTCATAGTGATACTCTTTAGGTCTCTTCAAGGTGTGTGTGTGTGTGTGTGCGCCCCCCACCATTTCCTCTGAAAACACACTCTTCTGGTAATACATGCTATTCTGCTGCCTCTGGGTAATTCCCTTAGCTGTTTTTCTTTTCAAAGATGAAAGGAAATGGCAACGTTAATAGATTTGTCCATACTGAAGTACCACACTGGATATTTAATAAATGCCAATCAAATCACATTTTAATGGTCACAATACACATATTTAGCTGATGTTATTGTCGGTGTAGCGAAATGCTTGTGTTCCTAGCTCCAACAGTGAAGTAATATCTAACAATTCACAATACACACATCTAAAAGTAAAAGAATGGAATTAAGAAATATATACATATTATCACAAGCAATGTCGGAGTGGCATTGACTAAAATACATTAGAATACAGAATATACATATGAAATTAGTAAAGCAGTATGTAAACATTATTAAAGTGACTAGTGGTCCATTATTAAATAGAAAGATTGATAAAAAAAAAGATAGATAAAATGCCTGCATCTTCAAATATCATTGGGGTACCACAATTTGAGATGGAAATCAAAAGTGTAGTAGGCTGTATCACATCCAGCCGCGATTGGGAGTCCCTTAGGACGGCGCACAATTGGCCCAGCGTCGTCCGGGTTTGGTTGGCCTAGGCCGCAATTGTAAATAAGAATTTGTTCTTAACTGAATTGCCTAGCTAAATGAAGGTTAAATAGACAATCAAAATATACACACACAAACACACATACAGACAAACACACATACACACACACACACACACACACACACACACACACACAGAACCAAGGTTAAGGACACTTCAGACAGTCCACACCGTAGCTGTCATGGCTCATTGGTTGTCATGGCGACGTACAACCATGCAGATTCTGTTTCGCTACACGGATTTCACAGCGGTAAATCAGTCTGGTAATTGAGGCTAGTAATGATGGTCTATTATGCAAGAATGCACCAGTTATCCCAGTGGTACAATCTTACTGCACCACCTACCATTGTAAAGAGATCCCCAGATGTACTGGAGTCTGTTGTTTGGTGATGGGGCAGTGTGTCATGCATATTTATCTTACAGTAATAAGTGTGGGTGTACTCTCCCTCTGAGAGTACTGTCGGTCTGAACACTCTTGCAGACATCTCTCTCTCTCTCTCTCTCTCTCTTCTCATCGTTTCTCTACTCAAGGACCGTATTCATAAAGTTTTCCCAGAGTAGAAGTGTTGATCTTGGATCAGTTTTTCCTTTCCGGTCACAATGAATAGGATTAGATGGACACAGGGCATTTGATCCTAGATTAGCATCTCCTACCCTGAGTCGCTTTTGCACAGCTTAGATACAGGGCAGAGTTCAATCAAACCTGCAAGGTGTCAGTTCACATGGTTCCTGGATCTGCAATAATATTGGTTAAAAAGTGCTATAGTTCATCCCTTAAACATTGGGCTTGGATCTCTGATGATATAATGTCTGTCTGTGGTACTGTGTACAGGTACGCTGAGTGAAGTTTGCTGTTGTTTTTTGATGCAGTACAGTTAGTTTCTCATCGGACCAACGCTAAATAGGGTATCTAACACTTTTATTATGTGTTAAGTTATGTTTATTATGTTAAGTTGTCTCCTCCCTCCTTGTCTGTCCATTCCTTTCCATCATATTGTCCTCTCCTGCTCTGAGGGGAATATTGTCTCCTCCCTCCTTGTCTGTCCATTCATTTCCATCATATTGTCCTCTCCTGCTCTGAGGGGAATATTATGTCTCCTCCCTCCTTGTCTGTCCATTCATTTCCATCATATTGTCCTCTCCTGCTCTGAGGGGAATATTATGTCTCCTCCCTCCTTGTCTGTCCATTCATTTCCATCATATTGTCCTCTCCTGCTCTGAGGGGAATATTGTCTCCTCCCTCCTTGTCTATCCATTCATTTCCATCATATTGTCCTCTCCTGCTCTGAGGGGAATAGTATGTCTCCTCCCTCCTTGTCTGTCCATTCATTTCTATCAGCAGTACCTTTTAATATCACATTCCATGCAAGGCCATTGAAACTGTTTGGAGGAGGATTCATGTATCAATCTTTTTGACACAAACATGACATGGTGGTGTAAGTTGAATCGGTAAACAAATCTAACATGGCCACATGAACTTTTGAGGAAAGTCGGGTTCTGTAGTAACGAGCCTTGTGCAATATTGTTTTTCACAGCCAGGTACTCTTCCATCAATGCCCTATACATATTATGTGGTCCATTTCCATTCGTCTACACTTACTGCAGACAAACTGGGCATGACTAGACTGACTCCTGACCCAGATAAATGAACACAATGTTTCAACAAGCATTTTTAACCGTGATGCCCACAAAATGTTCCTTCAATAACCCGCTCCCTCAATATGACGCCAAAATATTTCTCCTCCAGTCTACCTATAAAAGGGACGATTGTTACGGGACATGGCCCTGAGTTTGGTGTTATTGTCTCACTTTTTGTGGCTAAATTTATCCTTGTTTCCTGGTAAAAACTTGATTGTGGTGCCAGATTCATGTACTGTATCTGACCCAAATTCCACACAATGTTGTAATCTACCTTTCTCCCCTTCACTTCTTTCAGTCTTTAATTCTTACTGTCTTTCAGTCTTTGTCTTACTGTATTTCAACCTTTGTCTTTCTGTATTTCAGTCTTTCATTCTTTCAGACTTTCTGTGGCTGCCTGCTTTCTTCACTCTCTTCCCCCTCCTATTACTGAAGCCCATTTGAGAAGGATGACGATCCTCTTCCTGGGAGTCTTGTACGACGACTGCTATTCTACATAATATACAAACTATCAACACATAAACTTGACATACACTGAGTCACATTATCTAACAATGGCCTGTTGTAAGGACTGGTACTCTCTTACACCTTAATATCCCTGTATACTACCTACCTCCCTGTATACTACCTACCGTTGTGCCCTTGAACATGGGGCCACTGCTCTTCTCAGCTTCTGTACTACTCCCAGTGTGTCAGGTTGGGTACTGTGACAGCAACACAATTGAACAATATCTGTGCAAATGGACCAATTAAGCATGTATTGTAGTATTGTATAATGAGACATCAGCCCATGTTTAGTTTCAATCTAATCTAGTTGTTCATTGTCCTGAATCATCTATAAATACTACAAAGCAGAATCAAGGAGTTAGCCAGCTAACTTGCCTAAATCTTCTGATATAACTGTTTATTTTTTTAGGAAGATAAGCTTGAAACGAGCATGGTCTAATTAATTCAACAAACAAAAACACATACCCAAGTTTATCGTTTTTTTAATGAACCAGAAAATCAATAGCTTTTTCTGGTTACTTATTAAAGTTAAACTCGTTGATCCTATTTTGTAGTATATCCCTCAGGTGTGGGATACAGCTATTTATTATGGTGTGTGTGTGAGTCTGTGTGTGCGTGCATGTACGGGTGCATACCATCATTGGTATATTTTAATCGCACAAGTGTAGACTATTCCATGGGATCAGCTAGAAGAGAGAGAAAAATAGAGGACAGAAGGAAAGAAAGGGAGAGTTATGGCTGGGTTTTCTATTTTGGGGATTTTGGACAGCCCAGATCCCACCGCTGACACCAATTCACGAAGTTCATTCAGCTTAGAATGCAGCACCTCAGCGTTGGTTCAGTCCCAGGTTATTCGTTCTCTCCAATGATCTAGTCTAACGAACAAAGCCTTGACTCATCATCTTAACTAATGTCTTTCTCTCCTCTTTTATTTTCCTTCCCTTTCTCTGTAGTGGATGTGCAAGTTCCTTGCTAGGCTTAGTCACCACTCCGGACAGAGTGGCCCATGGACCTGCGTACCCAGAGGTTGGTGCGTCCCGAGCCTGACTCGGTTATGCTGGCACCCCACCACTCCCTCTTCCTGGGAGCATTCTCAGCCCAGGACTCCCAGAAGCACCTGCCACAGCACATCCACGTGAGGAGCCCGTTCACAAACTTTATAGTTGAGAGCCCTCCATGGCACTAGCCATGCTGTCACAGAAGCAATCAATGGCAAATATAGGAGGTGTGCCCTCTTGCCATCTCTATGATCCCTTTCCTTGGGCTGATATAAGTTCCTGAATATTGTCTATGGCCCAGTTTGCCGGTCATCACTAGTTACCACAACCACAAAGTCATAAACCACACCTATTTCAAAAATGTATCCTTTTCAAATGTGATTTTAACCCTAACCTTAACGACACTGCTAACCTTAATTTAAGACCAAAAAGCTCATTTTTGTTTTCATGAATGTTTACGATATAGCCAATTGGGACTTTGTGATTGTGGTAACTAGTGAAAACCCAGTGCGCTTCAATGCAAATCTGAATGGTCTCGTTTCAGTACGAGTATGACATGGAGCAGAGTCGCCAGGAGAAAGAGCAGGACAAGAGACAGGAACTGCAGCAGCTGATGTATAAGGATAAGAGTGAGCAAAGTAAGTAACTGTGCCCCCTGGCCCTGTGGAGGACACATTGCATGGGATAGAAATGAGTAGAATGTCATCAGTATGTTATGGTACTCTATCACAGGAGGTTGGTGGAACCTTAATAGGGGAGGACATGCTTGTGGTAATGGCAGGAGCGTAATCAGTGGATATGGTATCAAATATGGTTTTCATGTGTTTGATGCCATTCCAATCACTCCGTTCCAGCCATTATTATGAGCCGTCCTCCCCACAGCAGCCTCCACTGTACTGTATATCAAATCAAATGAAATTGTATTAGTCACATGCGCTGAGTACAACAGGTACAGTAGACCTTACAGTGAAATGCTTACTTACGAGCCCCTAACCAACAATGAAGTAAAAAAAAATGAGTAAGAATAAGAAATAAAAGTAAAAAGTAATTAAAGAGCAGCAGTAAAATAACAATAGCGAGACTATATACGGGGGGGGTGTACCGGTACAGAGTCAATGTGTGGGGGCATTGGTTAGTTGAGGTAATATGTACATGTAGGTAGAGTTATTAAAGTGACTATGCATAGATGATAACAACAGAGAGTAGTAGCGGTGTAAAAGGGGGAGGGCGGTGGGGGGGTAATGCAAATAGTCTGGGTAGCCATTTTATTAGATGTTCAGGAGTCTTATGGCTTGGGGGTAGAAGCTGTTTAGAAGCCTCTTAGACCTGAACTTGGCGCTCCAGGTACCGCTTGCTGTGTGGTAGCAGTGGGAACAGTCTATGACTAGGGTGGCTGTAGTCTTTGACAATTTTTAGGGCCTTCCTCTGACACCACCTGGTGTAGAGGTCCTGGATGGCAGGAAGCTTGGCCCCAGTGATGTACTGGGAAGTATGCACTACTCTCTGTTGTGCCTTGTGGTCGGAGGCAGTGATGTAACCAGTCAGGATGCTCTCGATGATGCAGCTGTAGAACCTTTTGAGGATCTGAGGATCCATGCCAAATCTTTTCAGTCTCCTGAGGGTGAATAGGTTTTGTTGTGCCCTTTTCACAACAGTCTTGGTGTGCTTGGACCATGCTAGTCTGTTGATGAAGTGGACACCAAGGAACTTAAAGCTCTCAACCTGCTCCACTACAGCCTCGTCGGTGAGAATGGGGGCGTGCTCGGTCCTCTTTTTCCAGTAGTCCACAATCATCTCCTTTGTCTTGAAGGAGAGGTTGTTGTCCTGGCACCACACTTCCAGGTCTCTGTCCTCCTCCATATAGGCTGTCTATCACTGTTGTGTCATCGGCAATGATGGTGTTGGAGTCGAGCCTGGCCATGCAGTCAAGATGGAACAGCGAGTACAGGAGGGGACTGAGCACGCACCCCTGAGGGGCCCCTGTGTTGAGGATCAGCGTGGCGGATGTGTTGTTACTAGAGGTCGACCGATTAATCGTAATGGCTTATTAATTAGGGCCGATTTCAAGTTTTCATAACAATCGGAAATCGGTATTTTTGGACACCGATTTGGCCGATTTATTATTATATTTTTTTACACCTTTATTTAACTAATCAAGTCAGTTAAGAACACATTCTTACTTTCAATGACGGCCTAGGAACGGTGGGTTAACTGCCTCGTTCAGGGGCAGAACGACAGATTTTCACCTTGTCAGCTCCGGTGATTCAATCTTGCAACCTTACAGTTAACTAGTCCAATGCTATAACCACCTGCCTCTCGTTGCACTGCACAAGGAGACTGCCTGTTACATGAATGCAGTAAGCCAAGGTAAGTTGCTAGCTAGCATTAAACTTATCTTATAAAAAACAATCATAATCACTAGTTAACTACACATGGTTGATGATATTACTAGTTTATCTAGCGTGTCCTGCGTTGCATATAATCGATGCGGTGCGTATAGTTGCTCATGGTGTACCTAACCATGAACATCAATGCCTTTCTTAAAATCAGTTTGGGCCGCCTAATTTGCCAGAATTTTACGTAATTATGGGTTAACATTGAAGGTTGTGCAATGTAACAGGAATATTTAGACTAATGGATGCCACCCCTTAGATAAAATACGGAACGGTTCCGTATTTCACTGAAAGAATAAACGTCTTGTATTCGAGATGATAGTTTCCGGATTCGACCATATTAATGACCTAAGGCTCGTATTTCTGCATGTTATTATGTTATAATTAAGTCTATGATTTAATAGAGCAGTCTGACTGAGTGGTGGTAGGCAGCAGCAAGCTCGTAAGCATTCATTCAAATAGCACTTTAGTGCGTTTTGCCAGCAGCTCTTCATTGTGCGTCAGGCATTGCGCTGTTTATGATTTTTAGCCTATCAACTCTCGAGATGAGGCTGGTGTAACCGATGTGAAATGGCAAGCTAGTTAGCGGGGTGCGCGCTAATACCGTTTCAAACGTCACTCGCTCTGAGACTTGGAGTGGTTGTTCCCCTTGCTCTGCATAGGTAACGGTGCTTCAAGGGTGGCTTTTGTCGTTGTGTTCCTGGTTCGAGCCCAGGGAGGAGCGAGGAGAAGGACGGAAGTTATACTGTTACAATGGCAATACTAAAGTTCCTATAAGAACATCCAATAGTCAAAGGTTAATGAAATGGTATAGAGATGGTATAGAGAGCAATATTCCTATAATGCTACAACCTAAACTTCTTACTCATGTTAAAAGGAACCACCAGCTTTTATATGTTCTCATGTTCTGAGCAAGGAACTTAAACGTTAGCTTTCTTACATGGCACATATTGCACTTTTACTTTCTTCTCCAACACTTTGTTTTTGCATTATATAAACCAAATTGAACATGTTTCATTATTTATTTGAGGCTAAATTGATTTTATAGATGTATTATATTAAGTTAAAATAAGTGTTCATTCAGTATTGTTGTAATTGTCATTATTACAAATACATTTTTTCTATAAATCGGCCGATTAATCGGCATCGGGTTTTGGGTCCTCCAATAATCGGTATCGGCGTTGAAAAATCATCATCGGTTGACCTCTAGTTGTTACCTACCCTTACCACCTGGGGACGGCCCGTCAGGAAGTCCAGGATCCAGTTGCAGAGGGAGGTGTTTAGTCCCAGGTTCCTTAGCTTATTGATAAGCTTTGAGGGCACTATGGTGTTGAATGCTGAGCTGTAGACAATGATTAGCATTCTTCCATAGGTGTTCCTTTTGTCCAGGTGGGAAAGGGCAGTGTGGAGTGCAATAGAGATTGCATCATCTGTGGATCTGTTCGGGTGGTATGCAAATTAGAGTGGGTCTAGGTTTTCAGGGACAATGGTGTTGATATATAAGGAATACTTAGATTATCATGTAAACTATGATGACCATGTCGTTTAGAAAGGCAATGTATGATGACACCTGTGCAATCTTGTAGGTAGTTTAGGTGTTTGTGTGCGTTGGTTTCGGTTAGTCCTTTGAATCCTACAATGTGTTGTATGGAACAAGGGGAATTCCATTATTTAAGTCAGTCTATTTGCACATGAAACCTAAGTCAAAACAAGGAAGCAAGTAACATGGAGGACTTAATAATTATACGATGTCATGTTGTTTGATGTCTTTTACTTTCTGGAAGGAAACCACTGTTAAAAAATGCAGCAAAGCAATCTGTAATTCACCAAATTCCTAAGAACCTGCCCATCAGAGTTCAGCTTCAAAGGGGTGAAATGCTGCCCCCTCTTTTTACTGCCAACGTCTGCTCTTGTTGATTCTGCCCGTGAGGAGATGACCAGGCCTCTGAGAGACGCTGATGGTAGGGTTCACCTTTTCTATTTGACAACAGAAAAACGGTCTGTCTCTTGTTGTATTGAATTTTCTGAAATTACAATGCAAACTGTTTACATTTAGCCTCTTTAATGGCTTATCATGGTAAAACTTGCATTTCGCGGTTGTCAGGCGGTTGTCAGGCGGTTGTCAGGCGGTTGTCAGGCGGTTGTCTGACTGCTGTCACAAGGGAAATGCATAGCATCAGTAGGAATAGAGGTAGATTGTTGATTTTAACACATGATGAAACTGCTTGTCAGTTATTATACAGTACAGATCAAATCTGACACTAAAATATAAAGTTCAGGGGTTGGAACCGGTTCAGGGAACAGAACCGAAAATCGGAAAATAACAATTTCCTGGAACAGAATCCGAACCATGATACGAAGGTGATCTATACTGTTGTGGAACAGAAACATTATTTTTAAAAGCATGGGAACTGTTAATAATATTATTTTACATTAAGGGAATTTTTTTCAGTCCCACAAAAAAAGCAACAAGGTTTGTATGTAAAGCCCTCACTCTGTCACACAAACATATTCCAGTGTCTTTCTGCCAACTGGAAATCTTTGCCAGTGAGTGTGTAGGCAACCTGCCCCTCCCCATCTGGAGTGTGGTCTACTGTAGCCTACTGATGTTACTTGTGTGGTTCAGAAATTAGGGAGAGATTTTTTATTAGAGGAGATTGGATTCACTTTTTCAATCCTAGTAAGGTATACTATACAGTGCCTTCAGAAAGTATTCATATCCCTTGACTTATTCCACATTTTGTTGTGTTACAGCCTGAATTCAAAATATATTCTAATATATGTTTTTTTCTCACCCATCTACACACAATAAACCATAAAGTGAAAACATGTTTTTAGAAATTCTTGCAAATGTAATGAAAATTACATACAGAAATATCTAATTTACATTCAGTAAGTATTCATACCCCTTTGCTATGACACTCCAAATTGAGCTCAGGTGCATCCAATTTGTTTTGATCATCCTTCAGATGTCTTACAACTTGATTGGAGTCCACCTGTGGCCAATTCAATTGTTTGACATGATAGAAACACACCTGTTAATAAAAGGTCCCACAATTGACAGTGTGTGTCAGAGCAGAACCTATACCATGAAGTCCAAGGATCTGTCTGGAGATCTTCAAGATACAATTTTGATGAGGCTTACAGTGCATTCAGAAATTATTCAGACCCCTTCACTTTTTCCACATTTTTTAAATGTTACAGCCTTATTCTAAAATGGATTAAATTAATGACAATCATCAATACCCCATAATGAAAAAGCAAAAAAAGGTTTTTAGAAATGTTTGCAAATGTATTTAAAAAAACAGAAATACCTTATTTACATAAGTATTCAGACTCTTTGCTATAAGACTCTAAATTGAGGTCAGGTGCATCCTGTTTTCATTGATCATCCTTGAGATGTTTCGATTTATATTGGAGACCACCTGGAGTCCACCTGTGGTAAATTCAGTTGATTGGACATGATTTGGAAAGGCACATAGCTGTCTAAATATAAGGTCCCACAGTTGACAGTGAATGTCAGAGCTAAAACCAAGCCATGAGGTCGAAGGAATTGTCCGCAGAGCTTTGAGACAGGATTGTGTTGAGGCACAGATCTGGGGAAAGGTACCAAAAAATGTCAGAAGCATTGAAGGTCCCCAAGAACACAGTGGCCTCTATCATTATTAAATGGAAGAAGTTTGGAACCACCAAGACTCTTCCTAGAGCTGGCCGCCTGGCCAAACTGAGCAATCGGGGGAGAAGGGCCTTGGTCAGGAAGGTGACCAAGAACCCGATGGTCACTCTGACAGCTTCAGAGTTCCTCTGTGGAGATGTGAGAACCTTCAAGAAGGACAAGCATCTCTGCAGCACTTCACCAATCAGGTGTTTATGGTAGAGTGGCCAGGCGGAAGACACTCCTCAGTAAAAGGCACATGACAGCCCGCTTTGAGTTTACCAAAAGGCACCTAAAGGTCTCTCAGACCATGAGAAAATGAGAAACACAATTCTCTGGTCTGATGAAACCAAGATTGAACTCTTTGGCCTAAATGCCAGGCATCATGTCTGGTGGAAACCTGGTGCCATCCCTACGCTGAAGCATGGTGATGGCAACATTATGCTCTGGGGATGTGTTTCAGTGGCAGGGACTGGGAGACTAGTCAGGATCGCAGGAAAGATGAACAGAGTAAAGTACAGAGAGATTCTTGATGAAAACCTGCTCCATAGATCTCAGGACCTCAGACTGGGGTGAAGGTTCAACTTCCAACTGGACAACGACACTAAGCACACAGTCAAGACAATGCAGGATTGGCTTCGGGTCAAGTCTCTGAATGTCCTTGAGTGGCCCAGCTGGAGCCCGGACTTGAACCAGATCGATCATCTCTGGAGAGACATGAAAATAGCGGTGCAGCAATGCTCCCCATTCAACCTGACAGAGCTTGAGAGGATCTGCAGAGAAGAATGGGAGAAATTCCCCAAATACAGGTGTGACAAATCCTGTTTTTGCTTTGTCAATATGGGGTATTGTGGTGAGATGATTTAATCCATTTTAGAAAAAGGCTGTATTGTAACAAAATGTGGTTAAAAATCAAGTTGTCTGAATACTTTCCAAATGCACTGTAAGTGTGTGGGTGTGTTTTACTGTCGGTCTGAACACTCTTGCAGACCTCTCTCTCTCTCTTCTCATCGTTTCTCTACTCAAGGACCGTATTCATAAAGTTTTCCCAGAGTAGAAGTGTTGATCTTGGATCAGTTTTTCCTTTCCGGTCACAATGAATAGGATTAGATGGACACAGGGCATTTGATCCTAGATTAGCATCTCCTACCCTGAGTCGCTTTTGCACAGCTTATATACAGGGCAGAGTTCAATCAAACCTGCAAGGTGTCAGTTCACATGGATCCTGGATATGCAATAATATTGGTTAAAAAGTGCTATAGTTCATCCCTTAAAAACATTGGGCTTGGATCTCTGATGATATAATGTCTGTCTGTGGTACTGTGTACAGGTACGCTGAGTGAAGTTTGCTGTTGTTTTTTTGATGCAGTACAGTTAGTTTCTCATCTGACCAACGCTAAATAGGGTATCTAACACTTTTATTATGTGTTGTGTTATTATGTTAGTTGTCTCCTCCCTCCTTGTCTGTCCATTCATTTCCATTATTGTTAAGGGGAATATTGTCTCCTCCCTCCTTGTCTGTCCATTCATTTCCATCATATTGTCCTCTCCTGCTCTGAGGGGAATATTATGTCTCCTCCCTCCTTGTCTGTCCATTCATTTCCATCATATTGTCCTCTCCTGCTCTGTCCATTCATTTCCATCATATTGAGGGGAATATTATGTCTCCTCCCTCCTTGTCTGTCCATTCATTGTCCTCTCCTGCTCCTCCCTCCTTGTCTGTCCATTCATTTCTATCAGCAGTACCTTTTAATATCACATTCCATGCAAGGCCATTGAAACTTTTGAGGAGGGTTCATGTATCAATCTTTTTGACACAAACATGACATGGTAGTGTAAGTTGAGTTTGCAAACATTTCTAAAAAACTGTTTTTGCTTTGTCATCATGGGTAGTGTGTGTAGATTGATGAGGTGGGAAAAAAACGTTTTAATCAACTTCAAAACAAGGCTGTAATGTAACAAAATGTGGAAAAGGTCAATGGGTCCGAATACTTTCCGAATGCACTGTATACAGTTGAAGTCAGAGGTTTAAATACACTTAGGTTGGAGTCATTAAAACTTGTTTTTCAACCACTCCACAAACATTTCTTGTTAACAAACTATAGTTTTGGCAAGTCGGTTAGGACATCTACTTTGTGCATGACACAAGTAATTTTTCCAACAACTGTTTACAGACAGATTATTTCACTTATAATTCACTGTATCACAATTCTAGTGGGTCAGAAGTTTACATACACTAAATTGACTGTGCCTTTAAACAGCTTGGAAAATTCCAGAAAATTATGTCATGGCTTTAGAAGATTCTGATAGGCTAATTGACATAATTTGAGTCAATTGGAGGTGTACCTGTGGATGTATTTCAATGCCTACCTTCAAATTCAGTGCCTCTTTGCTTGAAATCATGGTAAAATCAAAATAAATTAGAAAAACAATTGTAGACCTCCACAAGTCCGGTTCATCCTTGGGAGCAATTTCCAAACGCCTGAAGGTACCACATTCATCTGTACAAACAATAGTACACAAGTATAAACACCATGGGACCACACAGCCGTCATACCGCTCAGGAAAGAGACACGTTCTATCTCCTAGAGATGAACGTACTTTGGTGTGAAAATGCGTAATTGTAATAATTACTAATCACTGGGAATAGGGGCCAGGTGTGCGTAATGAATGTTCCGGAGGGATCCGTGACACTCTGATTGGGTGACTCTGTTGATGGACAGGTGCTGTGGCCAGTCCCCTGGTGAAACAGAAACTCAGAAGCCAAATCCTGAAGAGGACGGAGCAGGCCGCCCTGGAGACGACCGCCTCCAACCCCACCAGAAACACGCCCAGGAGTTACAGGTGAGAATCTAAACAGGAGAGACATTGATTAAAGTTTCTACTTTAAAAAATGTATGATTGTGAGAGAGCGAGAGCTGTGTGTGTCCACTCATGAAAATATACTGTTATTAGACTCCCATGCCTTTGGTGGAACTACCATCTTTTTCTTCTCACCTATCAAATCCTGTCCCACAAATTATCCTCATAAGGGATGAAAGTAAGACAAATATACCTCTAAAACAATCTAGATAGGCCTGAGTGACTCATTAGATTAGGTGATAGATTACAGCCTGACTGACTGGCCTGAGTGACTCTGGTCAGTGGTCACCAACCTTTTCTGAGTCAAGATTACCTTCGAAGTCAAAAAGCAAGCCAAGAACTACCACTCAGATTATTTTTAACATGACTTAAAAAAAAATCATTAACCTAATAAAAACTCTTCTGTAGGAATGACATTTGTGAAGTAGGCCTAATACTTTATCACAGCATATTGGCTAAATGTATGGCCTGACAATATTGTTCTTCTCAGACTTTATTATATTTCAAAATTCAAGCTTTGATAACAAAATAGATCAGTTGGTGTAGCACTTGCAAGGCACTGCTGAGCATACATTTGAATAATTTATAACAATTAGCTGTTTTATTTTACTGGACTGATGGTATTGTACCTGCATCTGATTGTTATGGTGCGTTCAAGACAACTGGGAACTCGGGGAAAAAGAGGTCAAATCATGACGTCAGTGAACTTCAGGTCGGAACGTCGGAGCTTTAGAAAGATGCCAGAGTTTCCGAGTTGTTCAAAACCATTTTCCCCAGTCGGATCTCGTTATTTTCAGAGTTCACAGTTGTGTTGAACACGACATTAGTCTCAGTGGAGGGAAGAAGAGAACAGGAAAGGGTCCGCGTCTCATGGTCACTGCTCTCTCCTTTTTCCCCTCTGTTGAGACTGACAAGAGAGAGGGAAACAGTCTTCCACCTGATGCCGTTAACTTGAGTAGCACCGCATTTGCCTCCGGCACAAATTCATATTGTTCCTATGACCAGAGAAAGTCAAATACTCCTTGATATTAAAATAGACGAGCTAATAATAATAATTAAAACGCAGGGCTATCGATACACTTGGCTACTCATTCATTGCAGCTGCATCTTGAGTAGAAGTAGAGAGAAGCACGTTTTATGTTTTGTAATAGTGTTGAATAAAAACACTGCTGACAGCGCTGAATAAAACTTAGACATGAACTCAGTCATAAAAACAGCAGCTGTTTGATGTATTCTTTCACAGTCTCTCTCTGGTCATGGTTTTAAATGTTATTTAATCTCACATAGACTAGTATCAAACTTTACTGTGGCTAGGGTCGTGGGTAGCTGTAGGTAGGCACGGTGATTTGAGCTATCTGATTGGCCAGCACAGTAGGCCCTCATGATTTAGCCACAGATCTCCCATTCCACTGGGTCGGCGGAGTTTGTCTTTTCAGACAAATGAAAGGGTACAGAATGGGAACACTGCCGACCCGGTACTACCAACAGAGCAACCCACAGAAAGAAAAAAGGAGCACAAGCTTTTCTACAGAAATGTTTGGTGATCCACTAAGAATACCTTGAAGATCGCGATTGACCGTTTGGTAACCACTGGATTAGGTGATAGATTACAGCCTGACTAACTGGCCTGAGTGACTCATTAGATTAGGTGATAGATTACAGCCTGAGTGACTCATTAGATTAGGTGATAGATTACAGCCTGAGTGACTCATTAGATTAGGTGATAGATTACAGCCTGAGTGACTCATTAGATTAGGTGATAGATTACAGCCTGAGTGACTCATTAGATTAGGTGATAGATTACAGCCTGACTAACTGGCCTGAGTGACTCATTAGATTAGGTGATAGATTACAGCCTGACTAACTGGCCTGAGTGACTCATTAGGTTAGGTGATAGATTACAGCCTGAGTGACTCATTAGATTAGGTGATAGATTACAGCCTGACTAACTGGCCTGAGTGACTCTAGATTAGGTGATAGATTACAGCCTGACTAACTGGCCTAGCGACTCATTAGATTAGGTGATAGATTACAGCCTGAGTGACTCATTAGATTAGGTGATAGATTACTGCCTGGTGACTCATTGATTAGGTGATAGATTACAGCCTGACTAACTGGCCTGAGTGACTCATTAGATTAGGTGATAGATTACAGCCTGACTAACTGGCCTGAGTGACTCATTAGGTTAGGTGATAGATTACAGCCTGAGTGACTCATTAGATTAGGTGATAGATTACAGCCTGACTAACTGGCCTGAGTGACTCATTAGATTAGGTGATAGATTACAGCCTGAGTGACTCATTAGATTAGGTGATAGATTACAGCCTGACTAACTGGCCTGAGTGACTCATTAGATTAGGTGATAGATTACAGCCTGACTAACTGGCCTGACTCATTAGATTAGGTGATAGATTACAGCCTGAGTGACTCATTAGATTAGGTGATAGATTACAGCCTGACTAACTGGCCTGAGTGACTCATTAGATTAGGTGCTAGATTACAGCCTGAGTGACTCATTAGATTAGGTGATAGATTACTGCCTGAGTGACTCATTAGATTAGGTGATAGATTACTGCCTGAGTGACTCATTAGGTAAGGTGATAGATTACTGCCTGAGTGACTCATTAGATTAGGTGATAGATTACAGCCAGACTGACTGGCCTGAGTGAAGCAATATTTTACAATACGATTCTTTACTGTCCATTTTCATCAACATTATTTTTGAGGCCACCAGTAATAGAACACAAAACAGTAGACACTTAGCTATGGTTATTTAACATTTTGGTGGATGACTCTCAACTGACTGTCTTGGTTGCATAGGGAACTGGCCCCAGATCCTGACATGCCCCCAAAGCCTCACATGGTGACCCCTGTTGTCCATCATCCACCATGTGACCAACGCAAGGACACGCCCCTCAGAAGAACAGGTGAGACATTTTGTAGTTTGTACATTTACTACAAGATTGTTTCCGGTTCTCACTATGGTGTCATCAGGTGACATTGTAAACAACATGCGGTCGACTCCTGACAATGGTTTGGGTCTGCCATGAAAGATGTGCTAAACCAGAGCACAGCAGTGCTCATCTAGGATCACTTTGACCTTTTAGAACATAATTAATCAGATTTCATGGACAGGGATATGATCCTACAGTAGTTCTGCATTCCTACTCTGATAGTTGTTGGGTGAGTTATGTAGTTAGATACATGTTAACACACATATACTGAACACTGATGTAGAGAGAGACAGAGTTCAGAGGGGGGAGACACCAAGCCTAGAGGGCAACAGTGAGAAAGAACAAGAGAGTAAATTACTAGACAAATAGAGAAAGAAAGCATGAAAGAAAGACAAAGTTAGTTACATAACTAAAGTATGTGTAAAACAAACCTTTTGTGAGAATGTCAGGCATGTCTGTCTTACTGATTGGGGGGATGAATAACATACGGACATAGTGTGTATGTCATTTTCCGCTTAGAGGAAAACCGTGCTGACGCGGGCAGCCGCCGCTCAGGAGGACTGTGAGCTCTCGTTCTCCTTGGCCGACTTGAGTAAGACATTTAAGCATGTTAATCTTAGCAAGCCTGCCAGCCCAGACGGCATCCCAAGCCGGGACCTCAGAGGATGTGCAGACCAGCTGGCTGGAGTGTTAATGGCCATATTCAATCTCTCCCTATTCCAGTCTGTTGTCCCCACTTGCTTCAAGATGTCCACCATTGTTCCTGTACCCAAGAAAGCGAAGGTAACTGAACTAAATTACTATCGCCCCATAGCACTGACTTCTGTCTTCATTAAGTGCTTTTCACATATTGCCCCAACAGATCCACTGATGATGCTATCTCTATTGCACTCCACACTGCCCTCTCCCACCTGGAACAACTATGCGATAATGATGTTCATTGACTACAGCGCAGCGTTCAACACCATAGCACCCTCCAGACTCATCACTAAGCTAAGGACCCTGGGACTGAACACTTCCCTCCGAAACTGGATCCTGGACTTCCTGACGGGTTGCCCCCAGGTGGTTGTGGTTGGCAACAACATCTCCACCACGCTGACCATCGCCACGGGGCTCCTCAGAGGTGCTTGCTTAGTTCCCTCCTGTACTCCCTGTTTACCCACGACTCTGTATCCCCCACCATCATTAAGTTTACTGACGACACAACGGTGGCAGGCCTGATCACTGACGATGATGAGACAGCCTATAGGGAGGAGTTCAGAGACCTGGCAGTCCGGTGCCAGGACATCAACCTCTCCCTCAATGTCAGCAAGACAAAGGAGTTGATCGTGGACTACAGGAAACGGAGTGCACACCACGCCCCCATTCACATCGACGATGCTGTAGTGGAGAGGGTCGAGAGCTTCCTCTGTGTCCACATGACTAAGGATATATCATGGTCCACTCACACCAACACAGTCATGAAGAGGGCACAACAACGCCTATTCCCCCTCAGGATGCTGAAAAGATTTTGCATGGGCACACAGAACCTCAAAAAGTTCTACATCTGAACCATTGAGAGCATCTTGACTGGCTGCATCCCCGCCTGGTACTGCTTGGCATCCAACCGTAAGGCTCTACAGAGGGTACTGGAATAGGGAGAGATTGAATATGCCCATTAACACTCCAGCCAGCTGGTCTGCACATCCTCTGAGGTCTGGGCTTGGGATGCCGCACAGCCCATAACTTGGGCCGAGCTCCCTGCCAACCAGGCTCTCTATACCAGGCGGTGTCAGAGGAATGCCCTAAAAATGGTCAGATTCCAGCCATCCAAGTCATAGACTGTTCTCTCTGCTACCGCATGGCAATTGCCAACAGGACCCTGAACAACTTCTACCCTCAAGCCATAAGCCTGCTAAATATACTTAACAAAAATGCAACATGCCACAATTTTAAAGATTTTGCTGAATTACAGTTCATATAAAGAAATCAGTCAATTTAAATAAATTAATGAGGCCCTAATCTATGGATTTCGCATGACTGGGCAGGGGTCCAGCCGATAAGAATGAGTTTTTCCCCACAAAAGGGCCTTATTACAGACAGAAATACTCCTCCGCACCCCCCTCCATACGATCCCACAGGTGAAGGAGCCGGATATGGAGGTCCTGGGCTGGCGTGGTTACACGTGGTCTGCAGTTGTGAGGCTGGTCGAACGTACTGTCAAATTGTCTAAAACGACATTGGAGGCGGCTTAGGGAACAGAAATTAACATGACATTTTATGGCAACAGCTCTGGTACAGAGGTAGCTATTTTCTATTTTTCTGGGCCTGTAAGTAAGCGTTTCACTGGTCGTCTACACCTAATTGTTTATAAAGCATGTGACTATAATACAATTTGATTTGATTAGACGTGATCAGTTGCAAAGATAGTAGGCATTCCCTCTTTCCATTTCTATGTGTGAGGACTACAGTACTAAGGAGTGGTTCCTACTAACTGTACACTATGTCACCTGAAGTTCAATTACAATGCCATTAGTTACCTGTATTACCCTAGCAGCGTTGGCTATTTCGCAGCTACACACCCCTCAGTCATATGCGTCTTTTGTCTGGGCCAAGCCGCTCACTGATTGATCATGTAGTTAAGCCTATTGTGCTAGTTGCCAAAATAAACATGAAACTTTAGTTTTTTGTTCTGCCGTGCTGTTGAAGAGCTTTGATAGGGTTTTGTTATGTACTGTAGAGGATTTATGATAAGATAGAACATTATGGATCTGTAGCCATTTTGATTTGCCTAAATTGATTGTGCTCAGCTTTTATGCATTCAGCTGACTGTTTTGTTGTGTACTGTCTAAGGATGTGTTAGAGAAATGTCCTGAATTGGCCAAACTATTAACATCCATTTGTATGTTGTGTCTGTGTGTACGTGCTTGTGTGTGGTATGTGTGTGCTCGCGTGTGTGTGTTTGTGTGTGTTCAGCTTCTGATCCCCTCCTGAAGGTGAGAAGTAAACTGAAGAAGCACATCAACTCCAGGCAGAACCCTCTCCAACGCAAGACCAGCACCCCGCCCACAATCAAGCCTAGAATGCCGGATACTCTGGGTACTTCTGCCTTGTTGTGTCCACTGTCTATCAAAAAAGCCTCTCATTTTATTTTCTCTTAGTGTTCCTCCTTCCTGATGCTGTACGGCCCCAGCAGTTTTGCCCCAGCCTAGCACTAACATTAGCACTAGCACCTGGGTTGTATTCATTAATGAGCACAGCGGAAAAAGTAACACGCATTTCTTATTGATAGAGTTCAGTGTGTCAAATCGGAGGGCCTATTGTCCGGGCCTCTGGCAGTCTCTATTGGGGTGCCACAGGGTTCAATTCTTGGACCAACTCTCTTCTCTGTATACGTCAATGATGTCGCTCTTGCTGCTGGTGAGTCTCTGATCCACCTCTACGCAGACGACACCATTCTGTATACTTCTGGCCCTTCTTTGGACACTGTGTTAACAACCCTCCAGACGAGCTTCAATACCATACAACTCTCCTTCCATGGCCTCCAATTGCTCTTAAATACAAGTAAAACTAAATGCATGCTCTTCAACCGATCCCTGCCTGCAACTGCCCGCCCGTCCATCATCACTACTCTGGACGTTTCCGACTTAGAATATGTGGACAACTACAAATACCTAGGTGTCTGGTTAGACTGTAAACTCTCCTTCCAGACCCATATCAAACATCTCCAATCCAAAGTTAAATCTAGAATTGGCTTCCTATTTCGCAACAAAGCATCCTTCACTCATGCTGCCAAACACACACTTGTAAAAATTAACCATCCTACCAATCTTCGACTTCAGCGATGTCATTTACAAAATAGCCTCCAATACCCTACTCAATAAATTGGATGCAGTCTATCACAGTGCCATCCGTTTTGTCACCAAAGCCCCATATACTACCCACCACTGCGACCTGTACACTCTCGTTGGCTGGCCCTCGCTTCATACTCGTCGCCAAACCCACTGGCTCCAGGTCATCTACAAGACCCTGCTAGGTAATGTCCCCCCTTATCTCTCACCATAGCATCACCCACCTGTAGCATGCGCTCCAGCAGGTATATCTCTCTGGTCACCCCCAAAACCAATTCTTCCTTTGGCCGCCTCTCCTTCCAGTTCTCTGCTGCCAATGACTGGAACGAACTACAAAAATCTCTGAAACTAGAAACACTTATTTATTTATTTTGTACCACATTATTTCTATCTCTACTTTGCACATTCTTCTACTGCAAATCTACCATTCCAGTGTTTTACTTGCTATATTGTATTTACTTCGCCACCATGGCCTTTTTTGCCTTTACCTCCCTTATCTCACCTCACTTGCTCACATTGTATATAGACTTACTTTTGTACTGTATTATTGACTATGTTTGTTTTACTCCGTGTTGTTGTATGTGTCACACTGCTTTGCTTTATCTTGGCCAGGTCGCAATTGTAAATGAGAACTTGTTCTCAACTTGCCTACATGGTTAAATAAAGGTGAAATAAAAAATAAATTTAAAAAATGGCCAAGTTCAGATACATACACAGTTCAATGTATTATCCTGATTGGCTGTCCTTCTCTTCCGTCCTGCAGACTCCTCCCCCAGCAGCAGCACATGTAGCACTCCAGTGTCTGGGTGCAGCTCGCCCAATGACAGCCTTCTCTCGGACAGCCCACTTACTACCGGACTAACCCACGTGGTGAGCCCCTCTCAATCCCCCTCTCTCCTCCCACCCCCTCTCTCCTCCCACCCCCTCTCTCCTCCCACCCCCTCTCTCCTCCCACTCCCCTCTCTCCTCCAACCCCTCACTCCTCCCACCCCTCGCTCTTCTCCCACCACACTATCCTCCTCCCACCCCCTCTCTCCTCCCACCCCCTCTCTCCTCCCACCACACTATACTCCTCCCACCCCTCTCTCCTCCTCCCACCACACTATACACCTCCCACCCCCTCTCTCCTCCTCCCACCCCCTCTCTCCTCCTCCCACCCCTCTCTCCTCCCACCACACTATACTCCTCCCACCCCTTCTCTCCTCCCAACACCTTCTCTCCTCCCACCACACTATACTCCTCCCACCCCTTTTCTCCTCCCACCACACTATACTCCTCTCTCCTCCCACCACACTATACTCCTCCCTCTCTCCTCCCTCCACGCTATTCTCCTCCCACCACGCTATTCTCCTCCCACCACGCTATACTCCTCCCACCCCCTCTCTCCTCCCACCACACTATACTCCTCCCACGCCTCTCTCCTCCCCCCACCTTCTCTCCTCCCACCACACTATACTCCTCACACCCCCTTTTCTCCTCCCACCACACTATACTCCTCTCTCCTCCCACCACACTACACTCCTCCCTCTCTCCCCCACCACACTATACACCTCCCACCCCCCCTCTCTCCTCCCACCACACTATACTCCTCCCACCACACTATACTCCTCCCACCCCCTCTCTCCTCCCACCACACTATACACCTCCCACCCCCTCTCTCCTCCCACCCCTCTCTCCTCCCACCACGCTATTCTCCTCCCACCACGCTATACTCCTCCCACCCCCTCTCTCCTCCCACCACACTATACTCCTCCCAACCCTCTCTCCTCCCACCACCTCTCTCCTCCCAACACCTTCTCTCCTCCCAACACCTTCTCTCCTCCCACCCCTCTCTCCTCCCACCACACTATACACCTCCCACCCCCTCTCTCCTCCCACCACGCTATTCTCCTCCCACCACGCTATTCTCCTCCCACCACACTATACTCCTCCCACCCCCTCTCTCCTCCCACCCCCTCTCTCCTCCCACCACGCTATTCTCCTCCCACCACGCTATACTCCTCCCACCCCATCTCTCCTCCCACCACACTATACTCCTCCCAACCCTCTCTCCTCCCACCACCTCTCTCCTCCCAACACCTTCTCCCACACACCTTCTCCTCCCACACACCTTCTCTCCTCCCACCCCCTCTCTCCTCCCACCACCTCTCTCCTCCCACCACCTTCTCTCCTCCCCACACCTTCTCTCCTCCCACCCCCTTTCTCCTCCCACCACACTATACTCCTCCCAACCCCTTCTCTCCTCCCACCCCTTCTCTCCTCCCACCACCTTCTCTCCTCCCACCACACTATACTCCTCCCACCCCCCTCTCCTCCCACCACACTATACTCCTCCCACGCCCTTCTCTCCTCCCACCACCTTATTCTCCTCCCACCACGTTATACTCCTCCCACCCCTTCTCTCCTCCCACCACCTTATACTCCTCCCACCCCCCTCTCCTCCCCTCCTCCTCCCACCTAACCTCCCACCACCTTCTAACCTCCCACCACCTTCTCTCCTCCCACCCCCTCTTCCCTCCCACCCCCTCTCTCCTCCCACCCCCTCTCTCCTCCCACCCCCTCACTCTTCCCACCCACCTCTCTCCTCCCACCCCCTCTCTCCTCCACCCCTCTCTCCTCCCACCCCCCTCTCTCCTCCCACCCACTCTCTCCTCCCACCCCCTCTCTCCTCCCACCACACTCTCTCCTCCCACCCCTCTCTCCTCCTCCCACCCCACCCCCTCTCTCCTCCCACCCCTCTCTCTTCTCCCACCACACTATACACCTCCCACCCCCTCTCTCCTCCCACCCCTCTCTCCTCCCACCCCTCTCTCCCACACTATACTCCTCCCACCCCCTCTCCTCCTCCCACCCCCTATCTCTCCTCCCACCCCCTCTCTCCTCCCACCACGCTATTCTCCTCCCACCCCTCTCTCCTCCCACCCCCTCTCTCCTCCCACCACACTATACTCCTCCCACCCCTCTCTCCTCCCAACACCTTCTCTCCTCCCACCACACTATACTCCTCCCACCCCCTTTTCTCCTCCCACCACACTAAACTCCTCTCTCCTCCAACCACACTATACTCCTCCCAACCCTCTCTCCTCCCACCCTCTCTCCCTCTCTCCTCCCACCCCTTTCTCCTCCCACCACACTATACTCCTCCCAACCCCTTCTCTCCTCCCACCACCTTATACTCCTCCCACCCCCTTCTCTCCTCCCACCACCTTCTCTCCTCCCACCACACTATACTCCTCCCACCCCTCTCTCCTCCCACCACACTATACTCCTCCCACCCCTTCTCTCCTCCCACCACCTTATACTCCTCCCACCACCTTCTCTCCTCCCACCCCCTCTTCCCTCCCACCCCCTCTCTCCTCCCACCCCCTCTCTCCTCCCACCATCTCTCCTCCCACCCCCTCACTCCTCCCACCCACCTCTCTCCTCCCACCCCACTCTCTCCTCCTACCCCTCTCTCCTCCTACCCCTCTCTCCTCCCACCCCACTCTCTCCTCCCACCCCCTCTCTCCTCCCACCCCCTCTCTCCTCCCACCACACTATACTCCTCCCCACTCCCCTCCTCACCCCACCTCCCCACCCCACTCTCTCCTCCCACCCCTCTCTCTTCTCCCACCACACTATACACCTCCCACCCCCTCTCTCCTCCCCCCTCTCTCCTCCCACCACACTATACTCCTCCCACCCCCTCTCTCTCCTCCCACCCCTATCTCGTCCTCCCACCCCCTCTCTCCTCCCACCACCCCCTCTCTCCTCCCACCACGCTATTCTCCTCCCACCACGCTATTCTCCTCCCACCACGCTATACTCCTCCCACCCCTCTCTCCTCCCACCACACTATAATCCTCCCAACACCCTCTCTCCTCCCACCACACTATACTCCTCCCACCCCCTTTTCTCCTCCCACCACACTATACTCCTCTCTCCTCCAACCACACTATACTCCTCCCAACCCTCTCTCCTCCCACCACCTCTCTCCTCCCCACACCTTCTCTCCTCCCACCCCCTTTCTCCTCCCACCACACTATACTCCTCCCAACCCCTTCTCTCCTCCCACCACCTTATACTCCTCCCACCCCCTCTCTCTCCTCCCACCACCTTCTCTCCTCCCACCACACTATACTCCTCCCACCCACCCCTTCACTCCTCCCACCACACTATACTCCTCCCACCCCTTCACTCCTCCCACCACCTTATACTCCTCCCACCACCTTCTCTCCTCACCCCCTTCCTCCCCACCACCTTATCTCCTCCCACCCCCTTCTCCTCCCACCACCTTATACTCCTCCCACCCCCTTCTCTCCTCCCACCACCTTATACTCCTCCCACCTAACCTCCCACCACCTTCTCAACCTCCCCCACCTCTCTCCTCCCACCCCACTCTCTCCTCCCACCCCACTCTCTCCTCCACCCCTCTCTCCTCCCACCCCCCTCTCCTCCCACCCCTCTCTCTTCTCCCACCACACTATACACCTCCCACCCCCTCTCTCCACCCCCCCCCTCTCTCCTCCCACCACACTATACTCCTCCCACCCCTCTCTCCTCCTCCCACCCCACTCTCTCCTCCTACCCCTCTCTCCTCCTACCCCTCTCTCCTCCCACCCCACTCTCTCCTCCCACCCCTCTCTCTTCTCCCACCACACTATACACCTCCCACCCCCTCTCTCCTCCCACCACACTATACTTCTCCCACCCCCTATCTCCTCCCACCACACTATACTCCTCCCACCCCTCTCTCCTCCCACCACGCTATTCTCCTCCCACCACGCTATCTCCTCCCACCCCTCTCTCCTCCCACCACCTCTCTCCTCCCACCCCCTTCTCCTCCCACCACGCTATTCTCCTCCCACCACGCTATACTCCTCCCACCCCCTCTCTCCTCCCACCACACTATACTCCTCCCACCCCCTCTCTCCTCCCACCACGCTATACTCCTCCCACCCCTCTCTCCTCCCAACACCTTCTCTCCTCCCACCACACTATACTCCTCCCACCCCCTTTTCTCCTCCCACCACACTATATTCCTCTCTCCTCCAACCACACTATACTCCTCCCTCTCTCCTCCCCCACCTTCTCTCCTCCCACCACACTATACTCCTCCCACCCCTTCTCTCCTCCCACCACCTTATACTCCTCCCACCACCTTCTCTCCTCCCACCACACTATACTCCTCCCACCACCTTCTCTCCTCCCACCACACTATACTCCTCCCACCACCTTCTCTCCTCCCACCACACTATACTCCTCCCACCACCTTCTCTCCTCCCACCACACTATACTCCTCCCACCACCTTCTCTCCTCCCACCACACTATACTCCTCCCACCACCTTCTCTCCTCCCACCACTTTATACTCCTCCCACCACCTTCTCTCCTCCCACCACCTTATACTCCTCCCACCCCCCTCTCTCTCCCACCACCTTCTCTCCTCCCACCACCTTCTCTCCTCCCACCACCTCTCTCCTCCCACCACCTTCTCTCCTCCCACCACCTTCTCTCCTCCCACCACCTTCTCTCCTCCCACCAACCTTCTCTCCTTCCACCAACCTTCTCTCCTTCCACCAACCTTCTCTCCTTCCACCAACCTTCTCTCCTTCCACCAACCTTCTCTCCTTCCACCAACCTTCTCTCCTTCCACCAACCTTCTCTCCTTCCACCAACCTTTACTCCTCCCACCCCCCTCTCTCCTCCCACCATCTCTCCTCCCACTCCCCTAGATTATAAGTGTTCAATCCCCTGAGTCAATACATGTTAGAATCACCTTTGGCAGCCTTTGGCAGCGATTACAGCTGTGAGTCTTTCTGGGTAAGTCTGAGATTTGCAAACCTGGATTGTACAATTTTTTTTTTAATTCTCAAGCTCTGTCAAGTTGGTCTTTGATTATTGCTTGACAATCATTTTCAAGTCTTGCCATAGATTTTAAAGCCGATTTAAGTCAAAACTATAACTAGGCATCATTCAATGTCGTCTTGGTAAGAAAATCCAGTGTACATTTGGCCTAATGTTTTAGGTTGTTGTCCTGTTGAAAGGTGGATTTGTCTTCCAATGTCAGCAGACTGAACCAGGTGTTCCTGTAGGACTTTACCTGTGTTTAGCTATATTCCTTTTCTTTTAAATCCTAAAAACTCCTCAGTCCTGAATGATTGCAAGCATACAGTACCCATAATATGATGCAGCCACCACCATGCTTGAAAATATGAAGAGTGGTACTCAGTGATGTGTTGTGTTGGATTTGCCCCAACATAATGCTTTGTATTCAGGACACACAGTTAATTTATTTGCACATTACTCTGCTGCTACAACAGCCTCCACTCTTCTGGGAAAGCTTTCCACTAGATGTTGGAACATTGCTGCAGGGACTTGCTTCCGTTCTGCCACAAGAGTATTAGTGAGGTTGGGCCTTGATTTAAGGCGATAAGGCCTGGCTCGCAGTCGGCGTTCCAATTCATCCCGAAGGTGATCGATGGGGTTGAGGTCAGGGCTCTGTGCAGGCCAGTCAAGTTCTTCCACACCGATCTCAACAAACCATTTCTGTATGGACCTCGCTTTGTGCACGGGGGCATTGTCATGCTGAAACAGGAAAGGGCCTTCCCCAAACTGTTGCCACAAATTTGGAAGCACAGAATCATCCACAATGTCATTGCATGCTGTAGCATTAAGATTTCCCTTCATTTGAGCTAAGGGGCGTAGCCCGAACCATGAAAAACAGCCCCAGACCATTATTCCTCCTCCACCAAACTTTACAGTTGGCACTATGCATTGGGGCAGGTAGCGTTTTCCTGCATCCCCCTGGAAGTATTTTCCATGGAGGGCCACATTAGAATATATTTTTGCCATCGCGGGCCAGAATCATATTACAGGATTATACATTGTGTATGACTGTGTTGACTCTACTGTAAATCACGTCCAGATATGCTACTTATTTCACTTTTTAACATCAACAGAAATAAACCACATCCATGTTCTCCTTTTTGTAGTATTTTCATTATTAAACATGCAATAAACTACACGTAGGGAAAGTACACTGTGCATTCAGCACCACGGACAGAACTCTTGTTAACGGATAGGCACAAAAACACAAGAAAGAGAGAGAGAGCTCAACATTACATTTAAACTACTCAATCAGTGTGAGGAGTGAAGTCTCTGATGGGCACTGACTAGAGCAGTGAAGTCAGGTATAGTTTCTGACGTCACTATGCGCTGGATTGCTGAGAGGTGAGAGTCAGTAAGAGATGATCTGTGCCTTAACTTATATTTCATCACTGAAAATGTCTGTTCACATACATAGGTTGACCCAAACAGTACAAACATCTTCTGTGCATGACTCCTAATCTTTGGAAAGTTTTGTTCATGCTGAGATGCATAGAACCTCGTCAGTGACATTGTTTTGAATAGTTCTCCAATCACTGCAGGTCAGTGGGAGACTTATCCACATTGAAGGTGAAAGGAGAGGAAACTCAACACCATGTCATTTTCCTCAAACACACAGCAGAGATGTATACTTCTCCCGCTGGTCATCTGATAGGGAACAGAAAACACTGTTAAAAACACACAGCAGAGATGTATACTTCTCCCACTGGTCATCTGATAGGGAACAGAAAACACTGTTAAAACACACAGCAGAGATGTATACTTCTCCCACTGGTCATCTGATAGGGAACAGAAAACACTGTTAAAAACACACAGCAGAGATGTATACTTCTCCCGCTGGTCATCTGATAGGGAACAGAAAACACTGTTAAAAACACACAGCAGAGATGTATACTTCTCCTGCTGGTCATCTGATAGGGAACAGAAAACACTGTTAAAAACACACAGCAGAGATGTATACTTCTCCCGCTGGTCATCTGATAGGGAACAGAAAACACTGTTAAAAACACACAGCAGAGATGTATACTTCTCCCGCTGGTCATCTGATAGGGAACAGAAAACACTGTTAAAAACACACAGCAGAGATGTATACTTCTCCCGCTGGTCATCTGATAGGGAACAGACTAGTAGTGTCAGAAGGTCATCTGATAGGGAACAGACTAGTAGTGTTAGAAGGTCATCTGATAGGGAACAGACTAGTAGTGTCGGAAGGTCATCTGATAGGGAACAGACTAGTAGTGTCAGAAGGTCATCTGATAGGGAACAGACTAGTAGTGTTAGAAGGTCATCTGATAGGGAACAGACTAGTAGTGTCGGAAGGTCATCTGATAGGGAACAGACTAGTAGTGTTAGAAGGTCATCTGATAGGGAACAGACTAGTAGTGTTAGAAGGTCATCTGATAGGGAACAGACTAGTAGTGTTAGAAGGTCATCTGATAGGGAACAGACTAGTAGTGTCAGAAGGTCATCTGATAGGGAACAGACTAGTAGTGTCAGAAGGTCATCTGATAGGGAACAGACTAGTAGTGTCAGAAGGTCATCTGATAGGGAACAGACTAGTAGTGTTAGAAGGTCATCTGATAGGGAACAGACTAGTAGTGTCAGAAGGTCATCTGATAGGGAACAGACTAGTAGTGTCAGAAGGTCATCTGATAGGGAACAGACTAGTAGTGTCAGAAGGTCATCTGATAGGGAACAGACTAGTAGTGTTAGAAGGTCATCTGATAGGGAACAGACTAGTTGAATCAGAAGGTGGGTGAGATTGTTGGCTTCTACTTGGCGGGTCAGGATGAGTCATTTTCCCTTGAAGGCTTTGACAAGGCTGTACATCTGATGTACAAAAAGGCCCTTCTCTTGTAGTTTGGAATTCAGTTCATTCCTGAGGGCCATGATGTCCACGGTGAAGGCAAAATCAGTCAATCATTCTTTATCTTGCAGTTGAGGGAAATCAACATATTTTTCTTTCATTTGCAAAAACTCATCAATCTCCGACTTCAGGTCCCACACCCTTTTAAGCTCCTTCCCGAAACACAGCCATCTCACATTTGTGTGGTGGGGAGATCTGCATGACCCGACTCTGTCTCTTCCAACAGTCAGACAAACTGCCTGTGGTTTAAAGATTTTGCTCTTATGAAGTTTACCACTTTAGTGACTGTATCCACAACAGACTCGTTTTCAGAACACGTTTGAGAGCACCACCTGATGAAAAATGCAATGCAGGAAATACATTTTCTGATCTGGGTTCAGCTCAGCTATTTGATCTTGCATCCTTTTCAAAAGGACGTTTTTTCCTATCAAGTTTGGGCACCCATCAGTGGGTCACACTGGATATATTTTTAAAACTCAGTCCCAGCTTTGCCACACACTTATTAACCTCCTCTAATAAATCTTTCCCTGTGGTTGTGCTCTTCATTGACTGCACTGAAGTTCCTCTGTAATTTCACAGTCTGGGGTTATGACCTCGTAAGAATATCAACAACTGTGCCGTGTCACGTGCATCACTGCTCTCATCCAGGGCCAAGGAGAAATAGGTGAAATCCTGTACCTTGTCTTTCAACTGTTGTTCCATATTCTCTGCAATGTCCTCAACATGCCGTGTCACTGTTCGTCTAGACAGGGAAACATTTTCAAACAGCTCTTCCTTCTCAGGGCAAAGTATTGCTGCAGAGTCAATTAAAAACGCTTTAATGAATTTGCCCTCAGCGAATGGTTTGCTATGTTTAGCAATTTTGTGGGACAGTACATAGCTAGCTCTCGCAATTCCATCTGCTGAATGCAGTTTTGTGAAATGTCCTTGCTGCTTTTGCAACTAAGAAAGCCACTCTTTAGATGCCCACCGCTCAGAAGACATATTCCTATGTTTCTCTGCCTGCTTCGTCTGGAAGTGTCGGGACAAGATGTAGTCTTTCACGGCAGCGATGCTCTGTTTGCACACAAAGCACACAGCTTTCCCTGATACCTCAATAAAGATATATGTTGATGTCCACTCTTGCTGGAACACCCAACATTCACTGTCTGTTTTCCTTTTCTTTGAAATCTTTGAAAACCTTTTTTTTTGTGCAATTTCTAGCTAGCTACTATTTGTAACGTGTGTATCTCAAATTCTATATGTCATCTGAGCATGATTCCGCGGGCCGTACTGAATCAGGTCGAGGGCCTCACACAGCCCCCGGGCCGTACTGAATCAGGTCGCGGGCCGCACACAGCCCCCGGGCCGTACTGAATCTGACAGGCGAAGGTCGGGAGCCATGCTTCCTCTGAAACACAACCCCGCCAAGCCGCACTGCTTCTTGACACACTGCTCGCTTAACCCGGAAACCAGCCGCAACAATGTGTTAGAGGAAACACCGTACAGCTGGCGACCGAAGTCAGCGTGCCGCCACAGGGAGTTGCAAGAGCGCGATGTGACAAGGACATCCTGGCCGGCCAAAACCACCCCTAACCATGACGACGCTGGGCCAAACCCTCCCCTAACCCTGACGACGCTGGGCCAAACCCTCCCCTAACCCTGACGATGCTGGGCCAAACCCTCCCCTAACCCTGACGACGCTGGGCCAAACCCTCCCCTAACCTTGACGACGCTGGGCCAAACCCTCCCCTAACCCTGACGACGCTGGGCCAAACCCTCCCTAACCCTGAAGACGCTGGGCCAAACCCTCCCCTAACCCTGACGACGCTGGGCCAAACCCTCCCCTAACCCTGACGACGCTGGGCCAAACCCTCCCCTAACCCTGACGACGCTGGGCCAAACCCTCCCCTAACCCTGAAGACGCTGGGCCAAACCCTCCCCTAACCCTGACGACGCTGGGCCAAACCCTCCCTAACCCTGACGACGCTGGGCCAAACCCTCCCCTAACCCTGACGACGCTGGGCCAAACCCTCCCTAACCCTGACGACGCTGGGCCAAACCCTCCCCTAACCCTGACGACGCTGGGCCAAACCCTCCCTAACCCTGACGACGCTGGGCCAAACCCTCCCCTAACCCTGACGACGCTGGGCCAAACCCTCCCTAACCCTGACGACGCTGGGCCAAACCCTCCCCTAACCCTGACGACGCTGGGCCAAACCCTCCCCTAACCCTGACGACGCTGGGCCAAACCCTCCCCTAACCCTGACGACGCTGGGCCAAACCCTCCCCTAACCCTGACGACGCTGGGCCAAACCCTCCCCTAACCCTGACGACGCTGGGCCAAACCCTCCCTAACCCTGACGACGCTGGGCCAAACCCTCCCTAACCCTGACGACGCTGGGCCAAACCCTTCCCTAACCCTGACGACGCTGGGCCAAACCCTCCCCTAACCCTGACGACGCTGGGCCAAACCCTCCCCTAACCCTGACGACGCTGGGCCAAACCCTCCCTAACCCTGACGACGCTGGGCCAAACCCTCCCCTAACCCTGACGACGCTGGGCCAAACCCTCCCTAACCCTGACGACGCTGGGCCAAACCCTCCCTAACCCTGACGACGCTGGGCCAAACCCTCCCCTAACCCTGAAGACGCTGGGCCAAACCCTCCCCTAACCCTGACGACGCTGGGCCAAACCCTCCCCTAACCCTGACGACGCTGGGCCAAACCCTCCCCTAACCCTGACGACGCTGGGCCAAACCCTCCCCTAACCCTGACGACGCTGGGCCAAACCCTCCCCTAACCCTGACGACGCTGGGCCAAACCCTCCCTAACCCTGACGACGCTGGGCCAAACCCTCCCTAACCCTGAAGACGCTGGGCCAAACCCTCCCTAACCCTGACGACGCTGGCCAAACCCTCCCCTAACCCTGACGACGCTGGGCCAAACCCTCCCTAACCCTGACGACGCTGGGCCAAACCCTCCCCTAACCCTGACGACGCTGGGCCAAACCCTCCCCTAACCCTGACGACGCTGGGCCAAACCCTCCCCTAACCCTGACGACGCTGGGCCAAACCCTCCCCTAACCCTGACGACGCTGGGCCAAACCCTCCCCTAACCCTGACGACGCTGGGCCAAACCCTCCCCTAACCCTGACGACGCTGGGCCAAACCCTCCCCTAACCCTGACGACGCTGGGCCAAACCCTCCCCTAACCCTGACGACGCTGGGCCAAACCCTCCCCTAACCCTGACGACGCTGGGCCAAACCCTCCCCTAACCCTGACGACGCTGGGCCAAACCCTCCCCCTAACCCTGACGACGCTGGGCCAAACCCTCCCTAACCCTGACGACGCTGGGCCAAACCCTCCCTAACCCTGAAGACGCTGGGCCAAACCCTCCCTAACCCTGACGACGCTGGGCCAAACCCTCCCCTAACCCTGACGACGCTGGGCCAAACCCTCCCCTAACCCTGACGACGCTGGGCCAAACCCTCCCTAACCCTGACGACTGCTGGGCCAAACCCTCCCTAACCCTGACGACGCTGGGCCAAACCCTCCCCTAACCCTGACGACGCTGGGCCAAACCCTCCCCTAACCCTGACGACGCTGGGCCAAACCCTCCCCTAACCCTGACGACGCTGGGCCAAACCCTCCCTAACCCTGACGACGCTGGGCCAAACCCTCCCCTAACCCTGAAGACGCTGGGCCAAACCCTCCCCTAACCCTGACGACGCTGGGCCAAACCCTCCCCTAACCCTGACGACGCTGGGCCAAACCCTCCCCTAACCCTGACGCTGGGCCAAACCCTCCCCTAACCCTGACGACGCTGGGCCAAACCCTCCCCTAACCCTGACGACGCTGGGCCAAACCCTCCCCTAACCCTGACGACGCTGGGCCAAACCCTCCCCTAACCCTGACGACGCTGGGCCAAACCCTCCCCTAACCCTGATGATGACGCTGGGCCAAACCCTCCCCTAACCCTGACGACGCTGGGCCAAACCCTCCCCTAACCCTGACGACGCTGGGCCAAACCCTCCCTAACCCTGACGACGCTGGGCCAAACCCTCCCCTAACCCTGACGACGCTGGGCCAAACCCTCCCCTAACCCTGACGACGCTGGGCCAAACCCTCCCCCTAACCCTGACGACGCTGGGCCAAACCCTCCCCTAACCCTGACGACGCTGGGCCGTACTGTTTCCAATATTTTTCACCACTCAGATTTCAGCAAACTGATGCTTTTTTTCTGCTCTTACACTTATACTAAAGGAATGAAACAGTCAATCTATTCTAACAGACATTGAAACCTTGAGGACTGAACTTTGATAACCCGGCAGTTAGTAATTGAGTGCACACTACCTACTGGAATTGAATCAAGTTTAAATTACTATTGTTTTTTGAGTTAACACTACTCAATTGATTTAGTGTGTTTAGCAGTTATGTTTGAATGTTTTGTGTTTTCCGGACCTCCCTCCCTCCTTCAGGCTCAGAGGTTGCTACTCCAGGATGGTACGCTGGCCCACTTCATGGTGCCCTGCTCCACCGCACTGCCGAGCATCAGCACCGGGCTTCCTGGCCATGGTGATTGGGAAACGGGTAGTTATCAGAGGGTGGCCAGGGTACTGCCCCAGGTCTACCTGCCCATGGAGAGACACAGTGCTGCCCACCATCACCTGCAGCCCATGTTCATCCTGGAGCCCTCAGGACTGCTGCATACACAGCTAGTCACTGGTGAGACACACACACACACACCTGTAGTCATCCTGGAGCCCTCTGGACTGCTGCATACACAGCTAGTCAAACACACACAGAGCGACACCGCCCTCTATTGACCATTTGACTGAATGCCACTTACTTCATCCACTCATCAAACTGATCTATTTCATGGTTACCCAGACTCATCAAACTGATCTATTTCATGGTTACCCAGACTCATCAAAGCCTAGTAGTTAGCGCATTGGGCCAGTAACCGAGCGGTTGCTGGATCGAATCCCCGAGCTGACAATGTAAAAATATGTCATTCTTCCCCTGAACAATGAATCAATCAAATGGGTTTATAAAGCCCTTCTTACATCAGCTGATGTCACAAAGTGCTGTACATAAACCCAGCATAAATCCCCAAACAGCAAGCAATGCGGGTGTACAAGGCAGTTGACCCACTGTTCCCCGAGCGGCTGTCATTTTAAATAATAATTTGTTCTTAACTGACTTGCCTAGATAAATAAAAAACATTCCCACAACAGTCTACTTCCTCTCTAGTCATTTTCTTAATTTTTTTGTCAAACATGATGATCCTGATGTCTGTCTCTCTCTCTCTCTCTTTCCCCCTCTCCTTCTCTCTTGCTCTCTCTCCCCTCTCTCTCTCTCCCCCTTTCTCTCTCCCTCCCTCTTACTCTCTTTCGCTCTCTCTCTCCCTCCCTCTATCCCTCTCTCTTCCCCTTCACTCTCTTCCTCCAGTGCGAGGTCTGAACCCAGGCCTTATCCAGTACCCCTCCTCCAGACTGGAAGGCCTGGCCACCTTGGGTCCCCACAGGCCCCTGGGTCGGACCCGGTCTGAGCCCCCACTGCACTCTCACCAGCAGCACCAGCTACTGCAGCAGAACCACAATCTGCTGCTGGAGAGACTCAAACAAAACACACACCTGGACCAGGTGAGAAGGAGCACAGATTGGACACACTCACACAGCTTGGGAATTGTCGAGCAACATGCTCATGTGCACGCACGCACACACACACATACACACACACACACACACACACACACACACACACACACACACACACACACAGTACAATACATATATCTACATACTGCATAATACTACTAGTGAGACATGAAGAAGAAGAAGAGTGAAGACTAACGCATGATGACCTTTGATCCTGTGAGAAGCCTCGTCTCACACAGATCTCCTCGGAGGACATGGACCCAGCGGAGATCAGGTTAGGGGAGGAGGATGGATACCAGAGAAGTAGACAGAGTAGAACCAGCAGCTCTGAGTCAATGTGGGACACAGAGTATACATCCTCACGAGACAGCCATGGGGAACATATCAGGAAATACACACCTCTGGTGAATCAGGTACACGATCTCACATGTATGCACACATGCATACACGCACGCACACACACACACACACACACACACACACATGCATCAGAGGAGCTATAGGAGGACAAGCTCGTTGTAATGGCTGTAATGGAATTAATTGAACGGTATCAAAGATATGGAAACCACGTTTGACTATGTTCCATTTAGTCCATTCCGCCATTACATTGAGCCCATCCTCCTATAGCTCCACCCACCAGCCTCCTCTGATATACATGCATGCGGACGCACACACACTTACAACACACCTGAAGCGCTACCTAGGTCATACAGAAAATTATTCAATTAGTCCCACTCCCAACTACAGCTTCAGTTCAGACCAACTGTTTGGCTCACCAATAGAGGGCACCATAGAATCACAGCTCAATAGCTCAGCTCGTAGTTGCCTGTTTTATGTCATTGCTAAAGTAATGGGTAAACAAATAAACAAACAAAATAATAATACTTATCTTTTTTTTTCTCTCTCTCTCTCTCTCTCTCTGTGTTCTCCCGTTCCTCTCCCTTTCTCCCTACATTCCTCCCCCTTTCTCCCTCTATTCATCTCCCTTTCTCCCTCTATTCATCTCCCTTTCTCAATCTATTCATCTCCCTTTCTCCCTCTATTCATCTCCCTTTCTCCCTCCATTCCTCTCCATTTCTCCCTCCAATCCTCTCCCTTTCTCCCTCCAATCCTCTCCCTTTCTCCCTCCAATCCTCTCCCTTTCTCCCTCCAATCCTCTCCCTTTCTCCCTCCAATCCTCTCCCTTTCTCCCTCCATTCCTCTCCCTTTCTCCCTCCAATCCTCTCCCTTTCTCCCTCCAATCCTCTCCCTTTCTCCCTCCATTCCTCTCCCTTTCTCCCTCCATTCTCCCTCTCCCTTTCTCCCTCCAATCCTCTCCCTCCTTTCTCCCTCCAATCCTCTCCCTTTCTCCCTCCAATCCTCTCCCTTTCTCCCTCCAATCCTCTCCCTTTCTCCCTCCATTCCTCTCCTTTTCTCCCTCCATTCCTCTCCCTTTCTCCCTCCATCCTCTCTCCCTCCATTCCTCTCTCCCTCCATTCCTCTCTCCCTTTCTCCCTCCAATCCTCTCCCTTTCTCCCTCCATTCCTCTCTCCCTCCATTCCTCTCCCTTTCTCCCTCCATTCCTCTCCCTTTCTCCCTCCATTCCTCTCTCCCTCCATTCCTCTCCCTTTCTCCCTCCATTCCATTCCTCACCCTTTCTCCCTCCATTCTTTCTCTCCCCTTCTCCCTCCATTCCTCACCCTTTCTCCCTCCATTCCTCACCCTTTCTCCCTCCATTCCTCTCCCTTTCTCCCTCCATTCTCTCTCCCTTTCTCCCTCCATTCCTCTCTCCCTCCATTCCTCTCCTTTCTCCCTCCATTCCTTCCTCTCCCTTTCTCCCTCCAATCCTCTCCCCTTTCTCCCTCCAATCTCTCTCCTTTCTCCCTCCAATCCTCTCCCTTTCTCCCTCCATTCCCTCTCCCTTTCTCCCTCCATTCCTCTCCCTTTCTCCCTCCATTCCTCTCTCCCTCCATTCCTCTCCCTTTCTCCCTCCATTCCTCTCTCCCTCCATTCCTCACCCTTTCTCCCTCCATTCCTCTCCCCTTCTCCCTCCATTCCCTTTCTCCCTCCATTCCTCTCTCCCTCCATTCCTCTCTCCCTCCATTCCTCTCCCCTTCTCCCTCCATTCCTCTCCCCTTCTCCCTCCATGCCTCTCCTTTTCTCCCTCCATTCCTCTCCCTCTCCCTCCATTCCTTCTCCCTCCATTCCTCTCCCTTTCTCCCTCCATTCCTCTCCCTCCCCTCTCTCCTCCCTCCATGCCTCTCCCTTTCTCTCCTCCATGCCTCTCCCCTTCTCCCTCCATCCCTCTCCTCCATTTTCTCCCTCCATTCCTCACCATTCCTTTCTCCCTCCATTTTCTCCCTCCATTCCTCTCCCCTTCTCCCTCCATGCCTCATTCCTTTTCTCCCTCCATTCCTCATTCCTCTCTCCCTCCTTTTCTCCCTCCATTCCTCTCTCCCTCCTCCTCCATGCCTCCCTCCTTTTCTCCCTCCATTCCTCGCCCTTTCTCCCTCCATGCCTCTCCTTTCTCCCTCCATTCCTCTCCCTCCATTCCTTCTCCCTCCATTCCCTCCCCTTCTCCCTCCATTCCTCTCCCCTTCTCCCTCCATTCCTCTCCCCCTCTCTCCCTCCATTCCTCTCCCCTTCTCCCTCCATTCCTCCTCCCTCCCCCTTCTCCCTCCATTCCATTCTCCCCTTCTCCCTCCATTCCTCTCCTCCATTTCTCCCTCCATTCCTCTCCCCTTCTCCCTCCATTCCTCGCCCTTTCTCCCTCCATTCCTCTCCCTCCCTTCTCCCTCCATTTCCTCTCCCTCCCTTCTCCCTCCATGCCTCTCCCCTTCTCCCTCCATTCCTCGCCCTTTCTCCCTCCATGCCTCTCTCCTCCTTCTCCCTCCATTCCTCGCCCTTTCTCCCTCCATTCCTCCCCCTTCTCCCTCCATTCCTCTCCCCATTCCTTCTCCCTCCATGCCTCTCCTTTCTCCCTCCATTCCTCTCCCTTTCTCCTTTCTCCCTCCATTCCTCTCCCCTTCTCCCTCCATGCCTCTCCTTTTCTCCCTCCATTCCTCTCCCCTTCTCCCTCCATTCCTCTCCCTTCTCCCTCCATTCCTCCTCCGCCCTTTCTCCCTCCATTCCTCTCTCCCTCCTTCTCCCTCCATGCCTCTCCCTCCATTTTCTCCCTCCATTCTCTCTCCCTCCTTTCTCCCTCCATTCCTCCCTCCCCTTTCTCCCTCCATTCCTCTCCCCCTTCTCCCTCCATGCCTCTCCTTTTCTCCCTCCATGCCTCTCCTTTTCTCCCTCCATTCCTCGCCCTTTCTCCCTCCATTCCTCTCCCCTTCTCCCTCCATGCCTCTCCTTTTCTCCCTCCATGCCTCGCCCTTTCTCCCTCCATTCCTCTCCCCTTTCCTCCTCCATTCCTCTCCCTTCTCCCTCCATTCCTCTCCCCCTTCTCCCTCCATTCCTCTCCCTTTCTCCCTCCTCCATTCCATTCTCTCTCCCTTTCTCCCTCCATTCCTCTCCCCTTCTCCCTCCATGCCTCTCTCCCTCCTTTTCTCCCTCCATTCCTCGCCCTTTCTCCCTCCATTCCTCGCCCTTTCTCCCTCCATTCCTCACCCTTTCTCCCTCCATTCCTTCCTGCTTCTCCCTCCATTCCTCGCCCTTTCTCCCTCCATTCCTCCTCCCCTTCTCCCTCCATGCCTCTCCTTTTCTCCCTCCATGCCTCTCCTTTTCTCCCTCCATTCCTCGCCCTTTCTCCCTCCAATCCTTTCCCTTTCTCCCTCCATTCCTCTCCCCTTTCTCCCTCCATTCCTCTCCCTTTCTCCCTCCATTCCTTTCCCTTTCTCCCTCCATTCCTCGCCCTTTCTCCCTCCATTCCTCTCCCTTTCTCCCTCCAATCCTTTCCCTTTCTCCCTCCATTCCTCTCCCTTTCTCCCTCCATTCCTCTCCCTTTCTCCCTCCAATCCTTTCCCTTTCTCCCTCCATTCCTCGCCCTTTCTCCCTCCATTCCTCTCCCATTTTCTCCCTCCAATCCTTTCCCTTTCTCCCTCCATTCCTCGCCCTTTCTCCCTCCATTCCTCGCCCTCCCTTTCTCCCTCCAATCCTTTCCCTTTCTCCCTCCATTCCTTTCCCTTTCTCCCTCCATTCCTCGCCCTTTCTCCCTCCATTCCTCTCCCTCCTTTCTCCCTCCAATCCTTTCCCTTTCTCCCTCCATTCCTCGCCCATTTTCTCCCTCCATTCCTCGCCCTTTCTCCCTCCATTCCTTTCCCTTTCTCCCTCCATTCCTTTCCCTTTCTCCCTCCATTCCTCGCCCTTTCTCCCTCCATTCCTCGCCCTTTCTCCCTCCAATCCTTTCCCTTTCTCCCTCCATTCCTTTCCCTTTCTCCCTCCATTCCTCGCCCTTTCTCCCTCCATTCCTTCCTGCTTCTCCCTCCATTCCTCTCCCTTTCTCCTTCCAATCCTTTCCCTTTCTCCCTCCAATCCTTTCCCTTTCTCCCTCCAATCCTCTCCCTTTCTCCCTCCAATCCTTTCCCTTTCTCCCTCCAATCCTCTCCCTTTCTCCCTCCATTCCTCCTCTCCCTTTCTCCCTCCAATCCTTTCCCTTTCTCCCTCCATTCCTCGCCCTTTCTCCCTCCATTCCTCGCCCTTTCTCCCTCCATTCCTCTCCCTTTCTCCCTCCATTCCTCTCCCTTTCCCTCTCCATTCCTCTCCCTTTCTCCCTCCCTCTCGTCCCCCCTTTTCTTTCCCCATCTTCTCCACTCTATCTCCCTCCCTCCCCTCTAGTCATTCCATTGGGAGCAGTCCAGGCACCTTCAGGTCCTGACAGAAAGGCACAGACCGGTGACCTACCTGGACCCCCTGGGTGTGCCTGTGGTTCTTGGCCCTTCCCACCGCCCCCTTGGCCGCGCAAAGTCCTCCCCTACCTCCACCTCTCTTCCCCCTCCTCCGCAGCCCACAGACACCCCGCTGTCTCTAGCCAGCACTGGTCCAGAGACCCCCACCAAGCTACAATTCACCACTGGTGAGAAAGACTTGGGGAGTGCTGTACACAATGCTTTATGTTGTATCACATGGTCAGTTTACTATATATTCAGCTCTATGTCCCGTCTATAGAATTACATATTATAACTTCATTTAATAGGATCGCTGACTGGCTGGTTAGCTGGCTGGCTGGCTGTCTGGCTGGCTCACTGTCGGACTGGCTGTCTGGCTGTCTGACTGGCTGGCTGTCTGGCTGTCTGACTGGCTGGCTGTCTGGCTGTCTAACTGGCTGCCTGGCTGACTGGCTGTCTGTCTGACTGGCTGTCTGACTGGCTGTCTGGCTGCTTGTCTGGCTGACTGTCTTTCTACCTATTTTGTATGGGTATCTAAACCACAGTGTGTGTGTGTGTGTGTGCGTGTATGTGTGTGTGCGTGTGTGTGTAGGTCTGGTGTATGACTCTCAGATGCTAAAGCACCAGTGCACCTGTGGCGACAACAGCCGACACCCAGAGCATGCTGGGAGAATCCAGAGCATCTGGTCCAGATTGCAAGAAAGTGGCCTCAGGAACCAGTGTGAGGTGTGTGTATGTATATATATATATATATATATATAGATATATAGATATATAGTGTTTGTGTGTTATATTATGATATATTATACCAGTGTTTCTCAACTTCTGGTCTGTGGACCGGTGCCGGTCCCTAAGATGGTTTACTGACACCTGATCTAGGAAACCCAGAACTAGAATCTGACCTAATTGTGTCATCGCATGAAGAAAAAAAAGATACTAAAACGAGGAGCGGAAGCAGGGCGGTAGCTCCAGCCCTCTATCGCTACAAGACTCAGGCAAGTCTATGGGCCAAATGTCCCTTCCCCTTCCGAATTTAGAAAGATGCGCACGCACGCTAAATCGTGATTTGTTCAAATAACCAGTGACGAAAAACCTGTGCACCAGAACAACTGTTAGATAGTCGTCGCATTCCACAGTCTTTTGACAGATGTTACGATACTATTTGTGTCCACGAGAGATCAACTGACACTTAGTAAACTCTACAGTGCTACTTTGTTCAAAAATGATGGGCCAATTTCTAACGTCTACTATGATCACTACTGTCACATAGAGTTAAGCTAACATTGCAGCTACCATCTACCCCGGCCAACTGTGTGAGTGTCTGTTATTTTGTGTGTGTGTGTGTGTGCACCACAGTCAGTTGAGTGGTGTGTGTGCGTGCGTCCTTCCATGTGTGTATGTGTGTGTGTGTTAAAGATACATTTGAATGAAGAATGTGTGTTTGCTTCTGTAGTGTATCTGTAGCAGGAAGGCCTCTCTGGAGGAGCTTCAGTCTGTCCACTCCGAGAAGCACGTCCTGCTGTATGGCACCAACCTACTCCATCGTCTCAAACTGGACAACCGCAAGCTGGCTGGTGTGACACACACACACGCACACACTCATCTTCACTCACTGACACATACAGTACACACACTCAAACCAACACAGCTCTGATGCACTTCATTGTCAAACACTCACACTCACTTGGGCAATAGCCAAAAATCTGTATTTTTGCACACTCATAATCACATGCATGGACATTTGTGACCGACCGCCTCGATTCGGTCTTATGTAGCAACATTTTAAATGCTGATTTTTACTTTGGATAAAAGTAGAGTACCAAAGACTTCAAAACTTAAAGTGGTAAAAGTAGTAGCCTACAATAAGGAAAAACTGCAGGTAAAAATATACTCTATCCAGTTCTTGGCCTATATCCTAATCTGACTTTGGTGCAGGTCATGTTGTTCTTCACATTACCGTCTCTGGTAAACACACACTATATCAAATCAAATCTCAGTTTATTTGTCACATGCACAGGATACAGAAGGTGTAAAAAGTACAGTGAAATGGTTACTTGCATATTTGTATAGTAGCAATATAAAAAAACATAAAGTGTCCAGATAACAATATTGCATAATTATTAGATGATTCTTACCCAGACACACTGGTCTAAACTGATGGGTCATGTGAAAGAAATACTATAACCACCCCCCAGACACATCTGGCTAACCTGATGGGTCGTGGAATCATCTGGCGAGTTTTTTGCTTCGACATGCATCTAGCTAGCTCTAGCTATCTAAACAATGAACCATAATCCCAACCCATAGCTACAGTACAAACAGATTGTCATTAGCTAGCCACCATCCATGAAATGCTGTAGAATGAATCTGCAGGTAGCTAAAACTAACCAACTTGATTCAATTACACAGATCGTACATGGGAACGTTAGCTAGCGAGCCGGCAAGCTAACATTTGATAGCTAGCTAACAGTAAGCTTCAACTTGCAATGAAAAGGACTTTCTGACTAAATGTGAAACCTATAATATGTGAAACCTATAATATGTGAAACCTATATATGTAGCTAGACTCTTCCCTGTATACATGGATGAACGCTTCACGGCGGACTGGAACCAATTTAACTAAGTCGTCCTGTGTCTTTTCCGTTTTGTTTGTCACTACAGCTTGTTTGGCCCGTTGTGTCAAGTCACGCCGGTTCACACTGGCCGTGTGCAGAAAGTAGTCCATCACAACTTTTTCCCAATGATCTTTGTTGATTGTGCCTGCTAAATCCAGGGCAGCAACGTTGTTTAGAGCAGTAGCAACACTTTTGCTACATTATATCTTTCAAAATTAAAAAAAACCACGAGAGGAAGGATTATCTACACATACTGAGCAGCTCATGTTATAGACAGAAGCATGCTACAGGGCAGACCAATCTGAACTCATCTCTTGGCATGTCCAGCCCATCCATTATCTCAACCAATCATGGCTAGCGGGAAGGTTCCCATCTTTTTCCATAGCTAAACCAACTAAGCTCTTAAATTAAAAATGTTATTCGTATTTACAGATGGCATACAAGTGTGTTATTAAAGCACGTTAAAGTTATCTTATCTTTCTCTTGCAGGGATCTTATCTCAAAGGATGCGTGTGATGCTACGATGTGGAGGAGTTGGGGTGAGTTACTCAAAAGTACACACACACACACTTACTGTACACAGGCACACAGCTCAACAGACCTTGTAATGCACAATCAAAGATTGTGAAATCTTTCCACTTATCTAATCACATTACAAAATGGCAAACATTACATGCTTGATTATGCCTCATTACACAATTAAGCTAATAGGACTACAAATTATGGAGGATGTTGTTGTTGGCAGGGACTTGGTCGAAACGCCAAATAGATATCAAAAACAAAGAAAAGCTGAGAGATGAGAGAGAGAACGAGGGAGAGAGACAGGGAGAGAGAGAGGTGGACTTTATGGACACCAAAGAAGAGGATGAGGCAGGGATGAGTTGAAGAGGAATAAGAGAAGGGGGGAATTAGGAAGAAGTAGGCTTGTATGGTGTTGATAAGGTCGCAGTTGTAAATGAGAACTTTTTCTCAAGTAGCCTACCTGGTTAAAAAAAGGTGAAATAAATAAAAGATAAGGAAGGAGAAAATGCGGACATAAAAGAAGACGAAGAGGAGATGAGAGGAGGAGGAAGGAGTTGAGAGAAACAGGGAGAAAATGAAAATGGAGGAGGAGAGGATGGTTTGTATCAAAGAAGGAGAAAATATTTGCAGACACAGAAGAAGATGAAGAAGAGATGAGTGGATGAGGGAGAATAGGAGGAGAGGAGAAGGAAGGGGCTTTGTATAGTGTTGATAAGGCGCCTGATCTGTCTGGATTTCCGGCTCTTGGCTCCTCTGGTCAGGCACACTGATTGGAACAAGATGGCCAAGACGGTGATAAAAGAAATTCCTCTGATTTCATTGTTCCGTTGTGCCAAACCGCCAGAAATGTAGAGTTTTGAAACATGGAGGGAGGGAGGGAGGGAGGGAGAGAGGGAGGGAGGGAGGGAGGGAGAGAGGGAGGGAGGGAGAGAGGGAGGGAGGGAGGGAGGGAGGAGGGAGGGAGGGAGAGAGGGAGAGAGAGAGAGAACAGGAATACTTTACTACCCCCTTTACACCAGCAGTAAGTCAATGTTGTGGTGATTAGTGTGGGTAAATGTTACCCTTGCCAAACCCTTCCCCCTGGCTCCCAATAAGTCATGATACTCTTCATTTGGTTGGAATAAACAGTAGACTTTGTAATCCAATACTGGAATCTTTCCTACAACCTGTCACAACCTGTCACCTCCCTATTCCAATGGGTGACTTCCTCTTTACTCATTGGTCTGACACCATTTTCAGTCAATGAACTTGTAAATGATGCCCATGTTTCTCCCTGTGGTTATAATTTTTATCCCATCCCCTGACGTAACTTCTTGGTTTTGCGTGATTGACAGGTGGACAATGATACGATCTGGAACGAGATGCACACATCAACGGCGTCTCGCTTGGCAGCAGGCAGCGTGACGGAGCTTGCACTCAGGGTGACACAGGGAGAGCTGAAGGTGAGACCGCCAATCGCAACCCCCACTTAGTCCTGACCGAGCCGTAAACACAGCTGATCAGAATTGTCAATCCCGTAACATACATTAATACACATTGAAGCATACTGTATAGTCCTTTCTCTTTATGGTTTATTGAATTTATGAATTTCACATGAAATTTGAATTTAATATGGCTATATCAAAACCTTTCAATGTCACCTGTAATTCAACTAATATAAGTGAAATTGTAAGATTTATTCAGAGAAAGCCAGAGTCAGTGTTAAAGTTTCTATTCCATCCTCACAGAATGGCTTTGCAGTGGTGAGGCCCCCTGGACATCATGCAGCCCACTCTACCCCCTTGTAAGTACTGCACCACACACACACACACACACACACACACAAACACACACACACACACACACACACACAGAAACAGGAGGTCTCTAAAATAATTTCAAAGGGTTCCCTACACATCAAAAGTACCTTTCAGGTGTGTGTTATGTGTGTGAATGTGTGTTACTTGCCCAAGGCTAACAGCAATCTACTTCTACCCGCGCTGCTCAATTCATGCCCAGCTTTCAGGACATTGTGCTGTCAGCCTATAGCACCACCTCTAAGTGTGTGCATGTGTGTGAGTGTGTTTGTGTGTGTCACTCTTAAATAGAAGGCATTAGTACACTTACCACGTGTGTTTGTGTGCTTGCATAAGCGTGTGTTTGCTCCATGTGTAACTCTGTGTTGTCTGTTCACACTGCTATGCTTTATCTTGGCCAGGTCGCAGTTGCAAATGAGAACTTGTTCTCAACTAGCCTACCTGGTTAAATAAAGGTGAAATAAAAATAAAATAAATCTGTGTCTGTGTGAGTGTTTGAGTTCACGCGTGCTAGTGTGTGTACTCAGCAGTGCCTGTCAGTAGTTATTTATGTGTCGATAATGACTCTGGAGGAGAAGAGTTGGACTGCAGATATGATCTACAATTTAGTTCACACTCACCGAGTTTATAGCTTCTGCTGTCAGCACCGCTATTTCCCGTCATTCATACTTTGCAACCCTACATTCTGGTACTGTCCAGCCATACCGTGCCTAAATATGAGTGCATGTTCAGTGAAACAAAGCATGTTTGACCCATTAGCACTAATGTCTTCACATCACCTAGTTTGTGTATAGTGAGAACGGCCTCACATTATCATGGAGATATCTCCTGGAGACCTTTCACTTAAAAAAGCCTTTACATTGGGTGTCTATGGTGTCATTATGGGAACATGTTCTCATAAGTATTCCTATGTCCCCATATGTGTCTCTCTCCAAAGGGGTTTCTGCTTCTTCAACTCCGTGGCCATCGCAGCCAAGCAGCTCCAGCACAAACTCGGCGTCAGCAAGATCCTCATTGTGGACTGGGTGAGAGACGGCCGCTGTCACTGGTCCCCACATGGGATCTAAACACAGACACACACACGTGCTCACTTTAACACCATTATTGACCGTAAGCTTGGTGTCAGCATTCACACTGATGTCTGCTTTCCACATGAGTCAGACCTGCCACGAGTCTGGGCCTAGGCACACACACACACACACGTACACACAACTTATGAGGACAAATAATTGTATGTATTTTAGTGTGCACTAAAAGGGATTATGCAAACATTAAGGTCAAGTAATAGACTAGTTTAGTATACTACAGAATTAAGAGTCTGACTGCAACTTGACCTTTCTCACCAATGTTCAGGATGTTCACCATGGGAACGGTACCCAGTCGGTCTTCTACAACGACCCCAGCGTGCTGTACATCTCCCTGCATCGCTATGACAACGGCAAATTCTTCCCCGGTAGCGGGGACCCAGCTGAGGTATATTAGGTTGTACTATCCACCACCGTATACATCATGCTCTCCCATTGGTAGATGGAACTGTCCATCAAATACATGATCGGTGTGACCATTTGGAAAAGAAAACGTCTGAGCAAGCACCGAACAGATTGGGTCGGTCCACTAGTCTGAAAACCCCTTCAGCATCTGTTACCACCCACCAAATACCACACCACCCACCTTAATTTTCTCATTCTCACAAAACTGTGAGGATGAAAAAGTGGATGTTTTCACAAAACCTTCGTCATGAGGGGATGGTCCAAATGAGGCTGTTCTGGCTTGGATGTGGCTTTGCCTTAAATGGCCCCTTGACCTCCCTGAGCTGCGTGGTAAACCTCTGAAGTCTCTGTGTCCCTCCACTACAGCATCATGTACCAATATAACACACTAGGGGGTAGCGGTGATGTCACCATAGCACCATGTACCTATATAACACACTAGAGGGTAGCGGTGATGTCACCATAGCACCATGTACCTATATAACACACTAGAGGGTAGCGGTGATGTCACCATAGCACCATGTACCTATATAACACACTAGGGGGGTGATGTCACCGCATCATGTGATGTCACCACAGAACCATGTACCACAGAACCATATAACACACTAGGGGGTAGCGTTGATGTCACCATAGCACCATGTACCTATATAACACACTAGGGGGTAGCGGTGATGTCACCATAGCACCATGTACCTATATAACACACTAGGGGGTAGCGGTGATGTCACCACAGAACCATGTACCTATATAACACACTAGGGGGTAGCAGTGATGTGACCAGGGGTACTACACATAAACATCAGGGTATCCCTAATCCATTCCAGCATCTTTTAAACATGAAAGGAAAGACAGAAAGGGAAATAAAAGAGGAAAAATGAAGAAAAGGGATGAAGAAGAGAAGAACAATGGAGTGATGGATAGAGAGAGAGAGTGTGTGTGTGTGTGTGTGTGTGTGTGTGTGTGTGTGTGTGTGTGTGTGTGTGTGTGTGTGACTAGTTGGCAGTGTATGGCGGAGCGCATGTGTTTTGAATTTACCCTGTGGACATCCAGTCCACCGAGAGACATTCTGCGATGCACATCATCACACACACAAAGGAAATGACCACGGTTTGTTGCCAATAGGGTGTCACTCAGTCCTCACTCTCTCCTCACCATGACATTGAGTGATGTTGGAGAGGTTTTCAAAAGCTAAATAGCTACAGTAAATATCTAAATAGCTACAGTAAATAGCTAAATAGCTACATAAATAGCTAAATAGCGACAGTAAATAGCTAAATAGCTACAGTAAATAGCTAAATAGCTACAGTAAATAGCTAAATAGCTACAGTAAATAGCTAATTATCTACAGTAAATAGCCACTAGCAGGACTAAAAAGAGAGGCAGGCATTTTAAGGTCTACTCTTAAGACCAGCGGCTCAACTATTCTCCCACCCCATTAATGTGAGGTCAAATCAGGTTGTGCCTGGCATTTGGTGAAAAATACTCTCTCGTGACAGACGTTAACATTTGGTTCTGGGTGCTGAGTTTTGGTGAAATATAGCTAGAAACTAAATATCGACAAGTGCCAACTCAAGAAAAGATGTCTCTGTAGTGTGTTAAAACTGGGACATATTCTGGGTGTAGTTTTGAGATTTATGAGCAGATTTGACAAATTGTATCAAAAATAAAAATTGTTGAGTTGATGGAGGCGTTGAATTAATGTCCAGCCGTCTTTCATTTGGAAATTGTAATCACTCCCTTATGTCATTGAAATGTGACAAAGCTTTTCCTCAATGGCACAAATGTGCATTTTGAAATTATGGTGCTGATTGTGTGTGAACATTTGACGCAAAATATCTCACGACCCTCCCTCAGCTCTCAGCATAACTTTCAATGAAGTAAGATGTTAACATGATAACTATGAATATTAATGAATAACAATGAATATCTCTATTTCTCTCTCTCCCATCTCTCTTTCTCTCAATTCAATTCAATTAAATTCAAGGGCTTTATTGGCATGGGAAACATGTGTTAACATTGCCAAAGCAAGTGAGATAGATAATATATAAAGTGAATATATAAAGTGAAATAAACAATCAAAATTAACAGTAAACATTACACATACAGAAGTTTCAAAACAATAAAGACATTACAAATGTCATATTATATATATATATATACAGTGTTTTAACAATGTACAAATGGTAAAGGACACAAGATAAAATAAATAAGCATAAATATGGGTTGTATTTACAATGGTGTGTGTTCTTCACTGGTTGCCCTTTTCTCGTGGCAACAGGTCACAAATCTTGCTGCTGTGATGGCACATTGTGGAATTTCACCCAGTAGATATGGGAGTTTTTCAAAATTGGATTTGTTTTCGAATTCTTTGTGGATCTGTGTAATCTGAGGGAAATATGTCTCTTCCTCTCTGTCCAGGTGGGAGTAGGAGCAGGTGAGGGCTTCAATGTCAACGTGGCGTGGACGGGAGGCTTGGACCCCCCCATGGGCGACGCAGAATACCTAGCAGCATTCAGGTACAGAGTTAGAGATACACCTAACCTACCTCACCTTACCTCCAGCCGAAATCACATTAAGGCAAAACCAAGAAAGTGCAAAGATTATATTTTAGTCAATGGGGTGTGCGCGCAATTGATTCATAGAAAGTCTTACCAAAACTCTTCACTCATCCTTGAAATACTACGCACAGCTGGGATATAACAGACTTGTACAGTATCATGTGTTCATATTGTGGTGCGAGTTAGATTTTTGTGATGCCCTCCATTATATGGTGTGGATCCATGCCACTGAATGAAGGTGTGTCTTTTTTCTGTGCACCGCACTTTCCACTTCATTCAAGCCTCAGCCCCTGAATGAATAGCTGCTCGGTTTGCGGCGTAATGAACTTTGAGCGTTCCTGTCAGCGGTGTTGGCTCGCCACCAGACGATGAACAGTATGTGAGGTCCGTATGGTGCATACACACAGTGGGTGGGCCAAGCTCGTCAAACTCAGGATTCTAATGGCTGAAGCCATACTGTACCATTACGAGCCATCGATTCCAACAGGCAGATGCTAGGCTCAATGTTTACCCATAGCATACTATGCTAATTGCTAACTCACTGAGAGCAGTATGGTCTGTGTTGATTCACTGGTTGTATAGAAGAATAAGAAAACCTAGTAAGTGTTCCCTAGTTTAGGTGTGTGTTACCTAGTGACAATCTTCGTTACGTGTACAGGTGTACCTAACAACCCTGTACCTAACAACTGTCACTTCATTTTCATTACAGGTAGATGTAGCAACTGTCACTTCGTTTTCATTTGCAGGTAGATGTTACCTAGCAACTGTCACTTTGTTTTCATTGCAGGTAGATGTTACCTAGCAACTGTCACTTTGTTTTCATTACAGGTAGATGTTACCTAGCAACTGTCACTTAGTTTTCATTACAGGTAGATGTTACCTATCAACTGTCACTTAGTTTTCATTACAGGTAGATGTTACCTAGTGACTGACACTTCATTTTCATTGCAGGTAGATGTTACCTAGTAACTGTCACTTCATTGTCATTGCAGGTAGATGTTTACTAGTGATTGTCACTTCATTTTCATTGCAGGTAGATGTTACCTAGTAACTGTCACTTCATTGTCATTGCAGGTAGATGTATACTAGTGATTGTCACTTCATTGTCATTGCAGGTAGATGTTACCTACCAACTGTCACTTTGTTTTCATTACAGGTGGATGTTACCTAGTAACTGTCACTTTGTTTTCATTGCGGGTAGATGTTTACTAGTGACTGACACTTCATTGTCATGTTACCTAGTAACTTTTTCTTAGCTCTTAGTATAGGTGTATGTTACCTAGTAGTTTTTTCTTACAGTAGCTCAGATGTCAATACAGGTAGCTCTATCACTTAGTTTTCTTACAGTAGCTCAGATGTCAATACAGGTAGCTCTATCACTTAGTTTTCTTACAGTAACTCAGATGTCAATACAGGTAGCTCTATCACTTAGTTTTCTTACAGTAGCTCAGATGTCAATACAGGTAGCTCTATCACTTAGTTTTCTTACAGTAGCTCAGATGTCAATACAGGTAGCTCTATCACTTAGTTTTCTAAATAGCCTACAGGTAGATGTTACCTAACTGTTTCTCGTAGACATATAGCCAATATCCTCATGTGGAATTTGACAAAAAATGACTCTGGGAAATCCAAATGTAAAATCCCATGATTTCACCTTAGAAACACATTTTTACAAGTGAAAATGTGTTCACTTTCCCACGTGTTCCCCCACCCAATTCACCAACAACTGTGCAAGGAAAATCTGTGACTGGGCCTCTATTCCCCAGATGTTCTGTACAGCCAGAAAATATGCACCCAATTTCTGCATTGGCTGTATTTTATGCATCTTGAAATACCATAAATGTAATAACCTGGTTCAATGCAGCCTGCCATCCTTCTAATTTGATTCATATTCATCTACCTTTCACTGTCCTTTTCACTGTCTTTTTACTGTTTTATTTCTTTACTTACCTATTGTTCATCTAATACCTTTTTGCACTATTGGTTAGAGCCTGTAAGTAAGCATTTCACTGTAAGGTCTACTACACCTGTTGTATTTGGTGCATGTGACAAATTAACTTTGATTTGAGATTTCCATCTTCCAATGGGGCCGTCCTGTTTATTTCACATCTTGCCATTCAGGAGGTGAGGGATCTTGGGTTTGCCTCCAAAATGCCACCCTCTTCTGTATATTAGTGAAGAAGGTGGCATTTCAGCTAGTCTTGCAGTTCAGTGGTTATAGGATAGAGGTAGTGGATGATTGGGGGTGGGGGGTGGGTTGCGGTATAATCTGGTAGATTCCTTTAGTTGCGGGATACAACGTGTGTGTGTGTGTGTGTGTGTGTGTGTGTGTGTGTGTGTGTGTGTGTGTGTGTGTGTGTGTGTGTGTGTGTGTGTGTGAGGGACTGCACAGGCTGCATGGTCTGGTAGTGCAGACCGGGAGGGATTGGGGTGGTGGTGGGGGTGGTGCATTGTTAGGGAATCCAAAGGCGGCGTAATTAAGCCCAATGGATCCCAGATGGCTGGCTGTCAGTGACGTGAGAAGAGGGCCGAGCCCCTAATGGGAACCAGACGCACGCCGAAGCGCTTTGAACTGCCGGCCGGGAACGAGAGAAAGAGAAGAAGAGAGAGGGGAATCAAACACGGCATGGGCAGTATGTGCTCGCTAAATCACTGGCAGCAGCAACGAGAGGAGGAAGAAGGGGAGGAGGAGAAGAACAAGGGAAGCAGTTCCAGAAGATGAAAATAGAAAGGTTGACGTCATCCTCCCCTCTGGACATCTCTCTGTCTTGGTCCTGTTATTTGTTTACGAACGCTTTAGATAAAGCCCTTATTGTTATGTAGTCAGTCTTTAACTGCTGTGGTACCCAGAATGTAGCCTAGTAGATACTCATGTGTAGCTGGTAACTGCATATAACATAAAACAATTATTGAATTTTAAGGTACAGGCCAAAAGTTATTTTAAATTAAGTTTAGTGACAGTAATCCCCCAAACATATTTTCCTTATTTTACCAGGTAATGTGACTGAGAACACATTCATTTACAGCAATGACCTGGGGAATTGTCACAGGGGAGAGGAGGGGAGATGAATGAGCCATTTGAAGGGTCAATCAAATGGTGAAATGTATATGATGTGTAACTATCGTTAGGCTACAAGACCTATATAATAGGTGGTGTCAGAGGAAAGCCCATAAAATTGTCAGAGACTCCAGTCACCCAAGTTATAGACTTTTTCCTCTGCTACCGCACGGCAAGCGGTACCGGAGCGCCAAGTCTAGGACCAAAAGGCTCCTCAACAGCTTCTACCCCCAAGCCATAAGACTGCTGAACAATTAATAAAATCGCCACCGGACTATTTACATTGAACCCCTCCCTTTTGTACACTACTGCTACTCGCTGTTTGTTTGTTATCTATGCATAGTCACTTCACCCCCACCTACATGTACAGATTGCCTCAACTAGCCTGTACCCCCGCACACTGACTCGGTACCGGTGCCCCCTGTATATAGCCTCCACATTGACTCTGTACCGGTACCCCCTGTATATAGCCTCCACATGGACTCTGTACCTATACCCCCTGTATATAGCCTCCACACTGACTCTGTACCTATACCCCCTGTATATAGCCTCCACACTGACTCGGTACCGGTGCCCCCTGTATATAGCCTCGTTATTCTTATTGTTTTGCTTTTATTATTATTTTTTACTTTAGTTTATTTGGTAAATATTTTCTTAACTCTTCTTGAACTACACTCTTGGTTAAGGGCTTGTAAGTAAGCATTTCACAATAAGATCTACACTGTTGGTTAAGGGCGTGTAAGTAAGCATTTCACAATAAGATCTACACTGTTGGTTAAGGGCGTGTAAGTAAGCATTTCACAATAAGATCTACACTGTTGGTTAAGGGCGTGTAAGTAAGCATTTCACAATAAGGTCTACACTGTTGGTTAAGGGTGTGTAAGTAAGCATTTCACGGTAAGGTCTACACTGTTGGTTAAGGGCTTGTAAGTAAGCATTTCACAATAAGGTCTACACTGTTGGTTAAGGGTGTGTAAGTAAGCATTTCACGGTAAGGTCTACACTGTTGGTTAAGGGCTTGTAAGTAAGCATTTCACAATAAGGTCTACACTGTTGGGTAAGGGCTTGTAAGTAATATTTCACAATAAGGTCTACACTGTTGTATTCAGTACATGTGACAGTTTGATTTGATTTATCTGGCAACTTGATGTAATTTATATCCATCTAGTGTTAGTGTTAGTGATAGTGACAGTGATAGTGTTAGTGATAGTGTTAGTGACAGTGATAGTGATAGGATAGTGATAGTGTTAATGATAGCGTTAGTGATAGTGTTAATGATAGTGATAGTTATAGTGTTAGTGATAGCGATAGTGATAGTGTTAGTGATAGTGATAGTGTTGGTGATAGTGTTGGTGATAGTGTTGGTGATAGTTTTGGTGATATTGTTAATGATAGTGTTAATGTTAATGATAGTGATAGTGTTGGTGATCGTGATAGTGATAGTGTTAGTGATAGTGTTAATGATAGTGTTAGTGATAGTGTTGGTGATAGTGATAGTGTTGGTGATAGTGTTAATGATAGTGATAGTGTTAACGATAGTGGTAATGATAGTGATAGCGTTAGTGATAATGTCAGTGATAGTGTTGGTGATAGTGATAGTGTTAATGATAGTGTTGTTGATAGTGTTAGTGTTAATGATAGTGATAGTGTTAGTGATAGTGTTAGCGTTAATGATAGTGTTAGTGATAGTGTTGGTGATAGTGTTATTGTTAGTGATAGTGTTAATGATAGTGGTAGTGATAGTGATAGTTATAGTGTTAATGTAGTGATAGTGTTAATGATAGCGATAGTGTTAGTGATAGTGTTAGTGATAATGTCAGTGATAGTGTTGGTGATCGTGATAGTGTTAATGATAGTGTTGTTGATAGTGTTGGTGATCGTGATAGTGTTAATGATAGTGTTGTTGATAGTGTTAGTGTTAATGATAGTGATAGTGTTAATGATAGTGATAGTGTTAATGATAGTGATAGTGTTAGCGTTAATGATAGTGTTAGTGAAGTGTTGGTGATAGTGTTAATGATAGTGATCGTGTTATTGTTAGTGATAGTGTTAATGATAGTGGTAGTGATAGTTATAGCGGTAATGTAGTGATAGTGTTAGTGATAGTGTTAGCGATAGTGATAGTGATAGTGTTAGTGAAAATGTCAGTGATAGTGTTAGTGATAGTGTTGGTGATAGTGTTAGTGATAGTGTTGGTGATCGTGATAGTGTTAATGATAGTGATAGTGTTAATGGTAGTGATAGTGTTAATGATAGTGATAGTGTTAATGATAGTGACCGTGATAGTGTTAATGATAGTGATAGTGTTAGCGTTAATGATAGTGTTAGTGATAGTGTTAATGATAGTGATAGTGTTAATGATAGCGATAGTGTTAGTGATAGTGTTAATGATAGTGATAGTGTTAATGATTGTGATAGTGTTAATGATAGTGTTAATGATAGTGTTAGTGTTAATGATAGTGATAGTGATAGTGTTTCAACTTTCATGTACTTTTATTTGGTGTCACACTGTGTCACATACCTGGGTATGTTACCTGGATGTTTGTTGAAATGTTTCTGACAGTTGGACTGATCAGTGGTAGCTTGGTTCCGGATCTGTTTGTGCATATTGACGATGACTGTAGGTGTTGGCAAGACAGCACAAACAGATCTCAGACCAGGCCCGATCCATGGGACATGGGTTTTAATTTGACCATGTCTCTTCACTGGGTAGTCAGTGATTTATTTGCAAATGAACATGTCATGCGGTCCTAAATATACTGTACACATCTCCCTCTTGAAGAGCATGTGTTATACAGTAAGCAATAAAGCACAGTATGTTTTGTGTGTCACAAGAGACTAGCGTGTTGAAAGGGTCAAAGTCAAATGCAGAAACCTGTGTCCACTGTGAATATTATTTGACCCTGCTGGTCATCTATGAATGTTTGAACATCTTGAAGAACGATCTGGCCTTAAGGGCCATGTACTCTTATAATCTCCACCCGGCACAGCCAGAAGAGGACTGGGCACCCCTCAGAGCCTGGTTCCTCTCTAGGTTTCTTCCTAGGTTCCTGCCTTTCTAGGGAGTTTTTCCTAGCCACCGTGCTCCTACATCTGTATTACTTGCTGTTTGGGGTTTTAGGCTGGGTTTCTGTAGAAGCACTTTGTAACATCTGCTGATGTAAAAAGGGCATTATAAATTTGATTTTGATGTCATTCTGTGACACTGCAGAATCTTGTTAAGTTCTTGCGAGCAACTATTTTCATCATTACACACAGGATATGTTTCTATAAAGTGTAACTCAGTGTTGACTTTCTTGTCTTCACTAGATGTCAAGGTTCCTTGATTTTTTTTTCGGGGGGGTAACAGTGTCTATGAATACCCTCTTCACAATGGATTATAAGAACATTTATAAAGCCTTGTAATGACCTATGCTATTTTTAAATGATTTTCAGACAATTTAGGAAGGTTTTTGCACAACGTACCTTTTGGAGTGCTTTGACCTACAACAGCGTTGAACCTCCCCTATCTGTCTCCAGGACTGTGGTGATGCCGATTGCCTATGAGTTCTGTCCTGACGTGGTGCTGGTCTCATCTGGTTTCGATGCCGTCGAGGGACATCTGGCGCCACTGGGGGGCTACAAAGTGTCAGCCAAGTGTAAGCACACTATTCACTGTTCCTCACAAAATCATATGCGGGACACACAGGTACATTTTATTTAACATTTTTAGTCATTTAGCAGACACTCTTATCCAGAGCAACTTACTGTAGTGAGTGGGTACATTTTGCAATTTTTCATACTGGTCCCCTGTGGAAGTCAAACACACAACCCTGGCATTGCAAGTGCCATGTTCTACCAACTGAGCCACACACACCCACAGTGTTTCCACCTCATCTTCACAATCTTATGAGTCTCACTAAATGATTCTGACTGTTCTATATTCCACACCAGGGATGGGCAACTTTGATGGGGGTGGGGGGGACACAAAAAATCTGACCTCACCATGAGGGGCCGCAGTGGATCGCGAGTCGGTGTACCCATATCAATACCCACACATGCAGTCAGAGCTCTAGCCTTTTGAGAGCTCATTTCCTGTAATTCTACACATTTTGCCATGAGGTTTAGAGGACATGTTGCAAGTTTAGTCTCCTGTGTGTGTGTGGAAATATGGAGGACTTTGGAATGCATCAGTGAATTTTGATTGTAATTGTCACTTGTAAATTTAAATAAATAAAGTATTTAAATGTGTCTCCCCCCCAAAGGTTTTGGTTTTCTAACACGGCAGCTGATGGGGCTGGCAGGGGGACGGGTTGTCATGGCGCTGGAGGGGGGTCACGAGCTCACGGCCATCTGCGATGCCTCTGAGGCCTGTGTCAGGGCCCTGCTGGGCATCCAGGTCAGTAACCACAGGATCAGCTTACTTCTCCCTAAATCCTACCCTTCACCATGGGGGAAACAACACTATACTGACCCCCCCTCCCCCCGTGTGTTCCCCACCAGGAACCCCTGTCTGAAGCAGTCCTAGAGAGGAGACCCTGTCCCAATGCTGTCCTCTCTCTGCAGAGAGTCATCCAGGCCCAGGGTGAACATCTGATACACTGTCTTTCTTTCTATCTCTCTCCCTATCTCTGTCTTTCTTTCTATCTCTCTCCCTATCTCTGTCTTTCTTTGGTCCATTCTCTCTATTTGCCTCACTTTCTCTCTCTTTATCCCATTTCTCTGTCTTTATCATTCTTCCCGCTCTCAAGATTTCTTTCACTCTACAGCAGAGATGGGCAACTGGTGGTGGCCTGCGGCCCCCATTTTGAAGGTCCTCAGATCAACTTCCCCCTCAAAATTGGGGAACTCTTTCGGGGTCTCAACTTTCTTTTTCGAGATAGAATAGTAGAATACACAAATACAAGGTGCAATTTCCAAATGTTGTTGTGCATCAGCAGTTTTGCTCTTGTTATGTCAGTCACTGATAGTCAGTCAATTAGCCAATGTCTGCTACAATTTTTTGTTTGCTAAATTAGTTTAGCAGCCAGCTATCTAAACTTCTTATCATGGTCGAATTACCGGCCGGATAGCGATAGCCCCTTTTGATTTTGTTAGTCAGTCTCACTCAGATATCATATTAAAAATGGCAAACATTTATTTCTCCCCACCATGGCAAAATCAGTAGAATTGTAGAAAATTTGTAAGAAAATTCGCAAAAATATTCTCTCTGCCCCATGGCAAAATATGGGTACGCAGACCGTGAGCAACTGCGCTCTCACATGATAAGTTCAGATGTTTTGCTCTACAGTATCGTCCCTCTCTTTTTTCAGTCTCTCGATCTCACACCAGCTCTCTTTTTCTCTGTATTCTCTTTCTCCCTCTCTCTCAATCTTCTTTTCTCTCTTACTCTGCATCTTCCTTTCTCTCTTTTGTCTTCTTTCTGTCCTCCTCCATGAATACCTCTTGCACATCCATTCTCTGTTCTTCTTCACCTCTCTCTCCACATCTCATTCCTCTCTACCACTTCCATCTCTCATCTATTTCATCCCTCTATTTGTATAGTCTGTTTGGATGTTATTTATCTCTCTCTCTCTCTCTCTCTCTCTCTCTCTCTCTCTACTCTCTCTCTCTCTCTCTCTCTCCCTCTCTCTCTCTCTCTCCCTCTCTCTCTCTCTCTCTCTCTCTCTCTGTCTCTCTCTCTCTCTCTCTCTGACCACCTCTCTCTTCGTCCCATATATTTCTCCTCCCCACATCCCTCTCATCATCCCTCCTTCCTTCTCATTCTTTCCTTCCTTCCCTCTCTCTCTCACTCTCCCTCTCGCTCTCTCTCTCACACAGACACACACACACACACACACAGAGAGAGAGAGCCGGCCACTGCCTTCCTGGCTCCAATTATCTTCAAACACTTCTCTACCACACGATCTTCACAACATCCCTCCTGATTGCGCACAAATGTTATCCCATTCCAATTAGATTAATTAAAAATATTTGCAAAGCCACAAGAATGTTAAGCCCCTTCATTTAGGCAGAGGGTGAAATATATGTCTGGTGAATACTGGGAACACACACCACTTGGTCCTCTCTTTCTCTCTCTCCACATGTGCACACACATACACACACACCAAGGCCCTTTGGCACAATTGTGTGATTTAAATTACACGAATGCTGAATTAAAATTGTGGTATTGGTGAAGGCTGAATTAAAATTGTGGTATTGGTGAAGGCTGAATTAAAATTGTGGCATTGGTATTTTATTTCGAACACACACACAAGTATTAACTGTAATATTGCTTGGTATACAATATAGTTCACATACTTCAAAGACATAATAGCTCAACTTTTAAGAGAGTACTCTGCAACGATGCAACATGACAACCTGAAACAATGACTTTCTCTATCTCTCTCTCTCTCTCTCTAGGTGAGTACTGGCGGTCGTTGAGGGTGGTGGCCCACACAGTGGATCAGTCATACATGCAGGCCCAAGGACACAGTCTGAGACGTGGCTCAGAGGACCACAATGACACCGTCTCTGCCCTGGCCTCTCTCTCCATGGCCAGCCTCACCACAAACAGGTGACATCACTGACTCCACATAGTAAAAGCACTGACACTATGTTGTAACAGCACTGACACCATGTAGTAACAGCAATGACACCATTTAGTAACAGCAATGACACTATATAATAAGAGCACTGACACAATGTAGTAACAGCAATGACACCATGTAGTCTTATATAATATCAATATAATATCATGTAACATGAGATTAGATTTAAAACACCCTGTAGTCTCGTATGATATTAAAATAATATAATAAAATATCGAGTGAAGTGTTATAACATTAAATTATAGTTAAAGGGATGGTTCACTCAAATACATATTTAGGTTATTTAGTTATTTTCAGCAGCATCTGGCTAGCATTGGCTTTCCTGAACTGAAAGCTAATGGAATCATAGGAGACATTTTCTTTACAACAGTTATTTCTCTACAGCAGCCTACTGTGGGTATGTGGAAAATCATGTACATGTGTACTACGAGTGAACCACCACTTTAAATATGTATTAGATGAAAACTTAAACATGAAATCCTTAGCTGTCAGCTGCATCTCATCACACTGCTTTGGATTAGTGATAATTTCCAACACCAGTCCCTAGATCAGCTTTTGAACCAGAAGATGAATCAATTAGTGTTCTAATTGTATTTTATGGGAGACAGTGTGAAAATTCAAAAGACACAAAAGACGCAGCACTGTCTCTCTCCCTTTAAAGGTGCAATATGCCGATATCCGCCATTTCCTGGTTGCTAAAATTCTACTAGTTTGACTCATTTCAGTTTATGTGACAAAACAAGCAATGTATAGTGTAGAGAATCATTCTACCATCTAAACCACTGTGAAAAGTAATTTCAATTACCAACAATATTGTATTTTCAGCTGTTTGAAGCTGCTGTACAAACGTTAAGAATGGGAAGCGTAGAAAAAGCGTAACATTGAACCGATCTACCGCTTGTAAGACTTGCTTTCAATGACAATGACAGATCTATAACTCACATTTTTATATGAATTTGGTCGGGTCGCCCAAAAAGTTACTTCAGTTTATTTAGTTCATATTTTCTTAACTCTATTTCTTGAACTGCATTGTAGGTTAAAGGCTTGTAAAAGTAAGCATTTCACAGTAATGTCTACTACACCTGTTGTATTCGGCGCATGTGACAAATACACATTTATTTGATTTGATATTGCAGCGTTAAAACCCTATTTAAACAGGAGTTGTCTACAACCACATGAAGATAATTGCATCAGTATGCTCTAGAACTATTTGCAGCATCTGTGTCCTGTTGAAATTTAATACAGTGATATATATATGATGGTGTAATTCCCTGGGTGCCGATGATGTGGAGGTCGATTAAGGCAGCCCACCGCACCTCTCTAATACAGAGGGGTTGGGTTAAATGCGGAAGACACATTTCAGTTGAATACATTCAGTTTTACAATTGACTAGGCATCTCCCTTAGTTTTATACTGCTGTAATAAATACTACAACAGGTTATATATTAGAATGCTATACAATTCCCTTCTCTCCTCTCTCCCTCCTATTCAGGACACAACCAGATGAACTTATGGAGGGGGACAGAGACTCCATGTAGACAAGTGCACTTTCCGACAAACCTTACACACACACACACACATACACACACACACACACACACACACTGTGATCCACTCAGTCCTGCTTTACTTGACCAGAATCCACTGTCTCCAGTTGACACTGTACAGACCATATCCTGCCCACTATAGGCAAACTGAGTAGCTTCCGTCTCTCACACTCTTACACCTCATCAGAACACAGTTCTACTGGCCTTACTACGACCACTCGCTTGATTCGACCGCATCTCAACCGCACACTGATAACACATCCCATTAACAGGGTACAGGAGGACCAAGAGAGAGGAGAATGAACACTGTCTTCATGACATGCCTCTGCATGCCTCCCTCGTGTGTAACATTGTGAACTGTGAGGACACAGAAGGAGAGGAGTAGCAGACCTGAGCATAAACTGGAGGGGGGAAAGATATACCATTATAAACACCACCGGGGGGGAGGGGTTGAGGCTTGAACTTGTAGCGTGAAGTGACTTGACAAAGACCAGCTACATGACTGGCTGTAAGCAGAGTCTCTCTGGGGAAGTGAGCTTCTTGTTTAGCCTTCGGTCACAGGTTACCACTGCACATCGCCAGGCCGACAGAACCGAATCACACAGAGAAGTAGGAAGTAGTCCCACGTCCCCACAGAAGTTACTATGAAGGAGAACAGACATCGCCCCCTCAGCGGGGGGACACATTTCTTATTGATGATGTCATTTCAATTTATGTGACGCCAACAAAATGAAGAAAAAGAAAGAAGACTGGGAATTTTGTTCGGACTTTTTTTCACTGTGTATTTTGTCATGTGAACCAAAGAGAGAATGACAGAATGGACCTGCGATTGACAATCAAACATGTATATTATCATACTCATGTTTTTAAGCTGATTTAAATATTGTAAGTTTGATTTATTGCGTATTGTATATCAAATGTCAATACATAATGGTCATGTTTTTTAAGTAGCAAATAGAGAAGGCCTAGAACCCTGTGATTCAGAAATTTTCTAGTTGTTTTTCTTCCAATGCAAATGTGGGGTGTAAGACTCCCTCTCAGACAGCACTTAAGGAAAAAATGAAGGTATTATTTATATCTCAAGTTGATGACATCCTCATTCTTTGTCATTCGAATGATAACATTTATTAGGAAATGAATCCAATGACTCACTGTGACAATTCAGGAAATCAATTGTTAGTGAGAGAGGAGTCAGATTAAACAGAGTCAGATTAAACATTCCAAATGTGTTTCAGGCAAGGACACACACACCGCCATACGGTCCTACTCTACTCTCGGCCACTCACAAAGTGTTTATGCATGTGTATGTAAATCACCGCATTTACATGTTGTCAGCAGGGTATTTCAACGTAATGAAGGTCAAATATAACTAATGTTGCTAGGTTCAAGGCAGATTATTAACACAGTTGAACTGACTTCATAGTCTTAAACTCTGACTGGCACTTAAAAGCTGTCTGTTGACTTCACGGGACTCAAACAAATCACAAATGCACTTACAATGTCTTAAATGTTGGGATTGTGTTTTAGTAAAATTACACATTTTTTACATGTCTATTCCACTCTGACAATGCCTTTTTTTAAATTGTTGTTCTGTTGTGATTTCACAAATACCAGTTTTTTAACATGTGGATTTATTGACTTGCCTGTTGTATTTTGTATCTTTGATAGGCTGTATTTTTTAATTCTTAGTTTTCTACTATGAAAGACAAGTGAACAAGGATTTGTTCATATCAGATTATCTACCACTCGATTTACAAAAAAAAGTCAGGTATTTTTGTTCCTGGACCATACTGCAGTTAGCATATAACATTTGAAGTTAGCACTTAGTTGTTGGAGTCAGCTTGTTAAGTTCTACATACTATAGTCAGTCAGCTTGTTAAGCTAGCTGACTATAGTATGTAGAACAATTGAGCACAGGTTGAGAGAAGACAAAAGTTAAAAGCCTTCTGTGAACAGCATCCCATTCGTAAAGTGGTATGGCCTCTGAACACAACTTCAAAGACTTTTGTGAATTCCTGATTGTATTTGTATTTAAACAGAGGTTTTTGTTCTTAATATTTAAAAAATATGGATTAAAAAACTGCTTACATTTCTTGTTAGCACTTTCCATTAAATAACGATTTATTTGTTACCCATGTAATGTTATTGCAGTGCCTTGCTTATGTATCGTGTTAACAAAATATATTTATCTCACAGTGCTACAGATTAATTTGTACTATAATGTTGTATTGTTCCAGTACTTTTTGGTGCTTTATAATATACATTATAGAACCAATACTTTACATGAAAAGACCCTGCAAGAGGTATATGGTATTTGACATTGACATGGTGAAAAGGTGATTATTGATAATGAAACAATACATTTGACTATGATTATGTGGAACAAAATGGCCACCATGTATTATTCATTTTCTTTCAGAATGATTCTGTGTTATATTTTATCCTGCTTTAGGTTTATTTCTGCTTTAATTAAGTACTTTTGAGAACCCTGTTATCTGTTTTCCTCAATAAAAGGGAAATAGAGTTTTCTCAGCATACATTTTTTCCTGAAGTTTATATATTTTTTATCCCTTTAAATATTGGCCATTATTTGTATTTAATGTTGCCCTTACACCAAGCACTCAGCTATTTTGGGAATATAAAAACGCATGACTTGGTAATGTAACACAGTTTGACACAAATCTTGGTTCCTGCCTTGCATTGATACAAAAGGTATTGCAGTTCACTTATTTGTTATATAACTTATAAGACATTGTCTTGTCTTCCAATGTACTCTGTTATACATAGTGTATTCTGTTATACATAATGTACTCTGTTATACATAATGTACTCTGTCATTGTGTGCAGAGTGTTAGAAGAGTTGCTTTGAGACAGAAAGATGGAAAGTGCCTTTGAAAATGGTCCTGATCAGACTTTTAGTGGTATTTTACCAAAACTGTTTTTATTATTATCCACAGGAGCTCATGTAATGAAAAGCTGGTGACAAACAATCTGCCAAAAGAACTACATCTGAGCACGAGGATAAAACATATTAACCAACTACATTTTCTGGAGACAGTATATCAGATATTCCCACTACCTACCATTACCCAGTAGCAACAAAATCTGAATTTATCACATTGTAAAAAAAAAAATACAGTTTACAATTTTCATTACACTCTCAAATTACTGATAGCATATTGCAGTATTTCCTTAAAAGTATCTTAAAGAGAAATTCCAATGAATTACTAAACTTACAATATTAAAACTATATTTTTATCTTTCATTTAAAAGTAGTACACTGCTACTTAAAACTATAAGTACAATGTTACTTGTATATACAACAATGTACAATGTCACTCCTAATTGTATCTTTACTTTAATTAAGAGTGTCCAAAGAATATGTCATATGTTACTCTGCTCCTACTGTATTACCACGTAGTTATTTTGCATGTTAAATTTTCATACTTAATCTATCACAGACCTTAGGTTTAGTGGAATCTATCCACTATGTCTAATCTAACCATAGTCTGTGCATGCTACAAAACTGTGTGTACTACTGTACTCATGTGTTGTAGGGAGCCAGCAAAGATTATCGCTTATTACTTACTCTGATATAAAGTCATTGTAATGTAAAATGTAACCTTTATGAATAAGCAATTAGCATATGCACATGCTAAGTCTACCCGCTATGAAGGGAGATAATGCAAACAGAGAAATACATGAACACAGGCAACAGACAAATCAAGCAGATACATGTATATAACTGTTGGAAACATGGCAGGCTTCTGTGACTTTTCCTACCCATCAAATGGAGGTGGAAGAGCCTACAATTATTAGCTTATTAGCATCTTTGCTGTAAACATTCATTGGGCTGGGACCACCAGCTATCCATCCCTTTGGCGTCATTATTATGGCCATTATTGTAATTATCATGAGCGTAAGTCATCTCAGTTGTCAAAGAATCTTCCTCTGTGGAGTCTTTGAAGTGGCGTATAAATTGAGGATCTTCGTCATGCCTCAGTGACAGTCACATACTGTAATAGAGCATTATAAAACGGTCTGTCTGTCTGTCTGTCAGGCTGCAAAAGGAGAGTCGACTGGATATCTGTCCTTAAACCAATGCCTGTGTTCGCTCCAATGCCCATGTCTGTGGGCCAGGGCTTCTGAAGAAGGAGAGATGGGGTATGCAGGGGAGGATGGACACAACAGACCTTTTTAGATGTAAAGAAGAGTCCATTCGTTAGATGTCTGTCCTAAAAGGAGAAATAAAAGAAACAGTGACCTGATGCAAGTAACACATGTTTAGTTTGTTCATTGAAGAGACATTCGTGTGCATATTTTTGTCAATATAGGAAAATAATATATATAAGTTGCTAATGTGTAGTGTGTGCAAGTTGTTTTCCCAAACAAACACATAAACCAGGAAACAAAGCTAATTCCTCTCACACAGTGTAGAACAAAGCCCACAGTGCTTAACTTCTGCTCTTTCTCCTGTTTAACAAGCAAATATTTCATCTGGAGCTTTCTCAATTGTCTGTAATTACAGTGCAGCTTTCCATGCTGAGAAACAGAAAAGAGAGAGAGAGAGAGAGAGAGAACAAGAGAGAGAAAGCTATCCAGTTATCATGTGTGTTGTGGGTGTCCTGTGACTACACCATAATACACAAATTGCCAGGAATGTGTTGCTTTCTCGTATACCAAACGGGGGTATGCTACTGCAGCGAATAACAAGTTGTGATCTTAGCGTCACTTTGGACTAAAGTAAAGTAGATCCCCTCCTACTGACTGGATTTGGGTAGAGCCTCCTTGGCATTTGTTTATCTCTCTCTCTCTCTAGCAAAATGAAAATGTAAGTGCGGTTGATTTACAAAGAAGCAACTGATGCAGTATTAGGTCGCACGCACGCGCACACACGCACGCGCACACACACACACACACACACACACACACACACACACACACACACACACACACACACACACACACACACACACACACACACACACACACACACACACACACACACACACACACACACACACACACACACACACACACACACACACACACACACGATAGGAGCATTTTAGTCTTCATTGACCTCATCTGTAAGGTTTCTGAGTCAGAAGCCTACTCATGTTAGGGATAGTTCAGTGATATCACATACTCAGTGTTTCCTCTCTAAATATGTAACTTCTCTGAACTATCCCTATAACACATAGATAAATATAAACACAACATGTTTCATTATCTGAAATTAAAGATCCCAGAAATGTTCCATATGCACAAAAAAGCTTATTTCACTCAAATTCTGTGTACAAATTAGTTTACATCCCTGTTAGTGAGTATTTCTCCTTTGCCAAGATAATCCATCCACCTGACAGGTGTGGCATATCAAGAAGCTGATTAAACAGCATAAAAGGCCACTCTAACATGTGCAGTTTTGTCACACTACTCAATGCCACAAGTTTTGAGGGAGGGTGCAATTGGCATGCTGACTGTAGGAATGTCCACCAGAGCTGTTGGGGGAGAATTTAATATTAATTTCTCTACCATCGTCTAATTTTGTTTTAGAGAATTTGGCAGTACGTCCAACCATGTCAGCCCAGGACCTCCATATCCGGCTTCTTCAGCTGCGGGATCGTCTGAGACCAGCCATCCGGACAGCTGATGAAACTGAGGAGTATTTCTGTCTGTAATAAAGCCCTATTGTGGGGGAAAACTCATTCTGATTGGCTGGGTCTAGCACCCCAGTGGCTGCGCCCCTGTGAAATCCCAAGATTAGGGCCTAATACATTTATTTAAATTGACTTGATTTCCTTATATGAACTGTAACTCAGTAAAATCATTGCATGTTGTATTTATATATTTGTTCAGTATAGATCTTTTACGTAGTTTTCTTTTCTTATTGTCTGATGTGAACTGGAACACAGAATTGATAACGATAATGGAGGAAGAGCCGTGATTGAAAATAAGAATTTGTTCTTACCTTGTCTAGTTAAATAAGGTTAAATAATATAACAAATAAAAAAATAAAGAGCAATGTCATACATCTCGTTTGCATTAGACCAACATCTTTATATGGACTATATAGTTTCTACACCCTCCCATGTTGGTCAGTGCACTGCTCTTGTACAACGTGTCAAACCCAGAACTCTGTGATGCACTACGTGTCAAACCCAGAACTCTGTGATGCACTACATGTCAAACCCAGAACTCTGTGATGCACTACGTGTCAAACCCAGAACTCTGTGATGCACTACATGTCAAACCCAGAACTCTGTGATGCACTGCATGTCAAACCCTGAACTCTGTGATGCACTACGTGTCAAACCCTGAACTCTGTGATTCACTATATGTCAAACCCAGAACTCTGTGATGCACTACATGTCAAAACCAGAACTCTGTGATGCACTACATGTCAAACCCAGAACTCTGTGATCAACGACGTGTCGAACCCAGAACTCTGTAATGCACTACGTCTCAAACCTAGAACTCTGTGATGTTCTACGTCTCAAACCCAAAGTATAGAACTCTGTGATGCACTACGTGTCAAACCTAGAACTCTGTGATGTTCTACGTCTCAAACCCAAAGTATAGAACTCTGTGATGCAGTACATGTCAAACCAAGAACTCTGTGATGCACTGCATGTCAAACCAAGAACTCTGTGATGCACTACGTGTCAAACCCAGAACTCTGTGATGCACTACGTGTCAAACCCAGAACACTGTGATGCACTACGTGTCAAACCAAGAACTCTGTGATGCACTACATGTCAAACCAAGAACTCTGTGATGCACTACGTGTCAAACCCAGAACTCTGTGATGCACTACGCACTACGTGTCAAACCCAGAACTCTGTGATGCACTACGTGTCAAACCAAGAACTCTGTGAACATGTCAAACCCAGAACTCTGTGATGCACTACGTGTCAAACCAAGAACTCTGTGATGCACTACATGTCAAACCCAGAACTCTGTGATGCACTACATGTCAAACCCAGAACTCTGTGATGCACTACATGTCAAACCCAGAACTCTGTGATGCACTATGTGTCAAAACCAGAACTCTGTGATGCACTACATGTCAAACCCAGAACTCTGTGATGCACTACATGTCAAACCCAGAACACTGTGATGTACTACATGTCAAACCCAGAACTCTGTGATGCACTACATGTCAAACCCAGAACTCTGTGATGCACTACATGTCAAACCCAGAACTCTGTGATGCACTACATGTCAAACCCAAAGTATAGAACTCTGTGATGCACTACATGTCAAACCAAGAACTCTGTGATGCACTACATGTCAAACCAAGAACTCTGTGATGCAGTACATGTCAAACCAAGAACTCTGTGATGCACTACATGTCAAACCAAGAACTCTGTGATGCACTACATGTCAAACCAAGAACTCTGTGATGCACTACATGTCAAACCCAGAACTCTGTGATGCACTACGTGTCAAACTAAGAACTCTGTGATGCACTGACATGTCAAACCAAGAACTCTGTGATGCACTACATGTCAAACCAAGAACTCTGTGATGCACTACATGTCAAACCAAGAACTCTGTGATGCACTACATGTCAAACCAAGAACTCTGTGATGCACTACATGTCAAACCCAGAACTCTGTGATGACGTGCAAATGTCAAACCCAGAACTCTGTGATGCACTACGTGTCAAACCCAGAACTCTGTGATGCACGACGTGTCAAACCCAGAACTCTGTGATGCACTACATGTCAAACCCAGAACTCTGTGATGCACTACATGTCAAACCCAGAACTCTGTGATGCACTACATGTCAAACCCTGAACTCTGTGATGCACTACATGTCAAACCCAGAACTCTGTGATGCACTACATGTCAAACCCAGAACTCTGTGATGCACTACATGTCAAACCCAGAACTCTGTGATGCACTACATGTCGAACCCAGAACTCTGTAATGCACTACGTCTCAAACCTAGAACTCTGTGATGTTCTACGTCTCAAACCCAAAGTATAGAACTCTGTGATGCACTACGTGTCAAACCTAGAACTCTGTGATGTTCTACGTCTCAAACCCAAAGTATAGAACTCTGTGATGCAGTACATGTCAAACCAAGAACTCTGTGATGCACTGCATGTCAAACCAAGAACTCTGTGATGCACTACGTGTCAAACCCAGAACTCTGTGATGCACTACGTGTCAAACCAAGAACTCTGTGATGCACTACATGTCAAACCAAGAACTCTGTGATGCACTGCATGTCAAACCAAGAACTCTGTGATGCACTACGTGTCAAACCCAGAACTCTGTGATGCACTACGTGTCAAACCCAGAACACTGTGATGCACTACGTGTCAAACCAAGAACTCTGTGATGCACTACATGTCAAACCCAGAACTCTGTGATGCACTACGTGTCAAACCAAGAACTCTGTGATGCACTACATGTCAAACCCAGAACTCTGTGATGCACTACATGTCAAACCCAGAACTCTGTGATGCACTACATGTCAAACCCAGAACTCTGTGATGCACTACGTGTCAAAACCAGAACTCTGTGATGCACTACATGTCAAACCCAGAACTCTGTGATGCACTACGTGTCAAACCCAGAACTCTGTGATGCACTACATGTCAAACCCAGAACTCTGTGATGCACTACATGTCAAACCCAGAACTCTGTGATGCACTACATGTCAAACCCAGAACTCTGTAATGCACTACGTCTCAAACCCAAAGTATAGAACTCTGTGATGCAGTACATGTCAAACCCAGAACTATGTGATGCACTACATGTCAAACCCAGAAATATGTGATGCACTACATCTCAAATCCAGAACCCTGTGATGTACTACGTGTCAAATCCAAATCAAATCAAATGCATTTATATTTATACAAATATATTTTTGTATTTATACATTTATACAACGTACATCAGCTGATATCTCAAAGTGCTGTACAGAAACCCAGCCTAAAACCTCAAACAGCAAGCAATGCAGGTGTAGAAGCATGGTGGCTAGAACCCAGAACTCTGTGATGCACTACGTGTCAAACCCAAAGTATAGAACTCTGTGATGCACTACATGTCAAACCCAGAACTCTGTGATGCACTACGTGTCAAACCCAAAGTATAGAACTCTGTGATGCACTACATGTCAAACCCAGAACTCTGTGATGCACTACGTGTCAAACCCAGAACTCTGTGATGCACTACGTGCACTACATCCACACTACAGCTGTTGGAACAGCCCAGCCCATGCAGCACATCCATCCATCCAGCACCTGCTCTAGCATCAGCTCAATGTTCAAACCCCTAAAACTAAAGATGAGTAGCAGAAGCCCACAACTCTTGGAACCATCGGCCTGTTTGCAAGGCTCTGAAGCTCTTAAAAGCCAGATGTGCCACAGAGGATCTATAACAGCTGGTCCTAGATCAGTGCAAAGTAACTGCAACTGCAACCCTCAAACACATGTAGATCCAGAGGTTCCGGCAGAGGAAAGAACAGTGACAGCTCTTTAATTGAAGAATAAGCAGAGTTGAGCGCCACTTGTTGTTGCCAGGTTAAACACAGCAGCGTATTCTAAATCACACACACACATGAACCCAGCAACATGCACATTTGCATTTACACACACATATACACACATCCAGTAATACACACATCCACTTAAATACACACACATGCTACACACACACAAATGCAACCAACAACACACACATCCGTAAAAACAGCCACACAAATGCACCCAATATGAACCCCTCATATAAACACACACTTTATCCAAACACTCGTTACACACACGAAAAAAGTTCATAAACACATCCACGTTTCATTTACTGTAGGAAGGAATTTCAGTTTCCACAGTTCAGTGAATAACGTTAAGAAGCAGAACAGTTCAGTGAATAACGTTAGGAAGCAGAACAGTTCAGTAGATAACGTTAGGAAGCAGAACAGTTCAGTGAATAACGTTAGGAAGCAGAACAGTTCAGTAGATAACGTTAAGAAGCAGAACAGTTCAGTGAATAACGTTAGGAAGCAGAACAGTTCAGTAGATAACGTTAGGAAGCAGAACAGTTCAATAGATAACGTTAGGAAGCAGAACAGTTAAGTAGATAACGTTAGGAAGCAGAACAGTTCAGTGAATAACGTTAGGAAGCAGAACAGTTCAATAGATAACGTTAGGAAGCAGAACAGTTCAATAGATAACGTTAGGAAGCAGAACAGTTCAATAGATAACGTTAGGAAGCAGAACAGTTCAATAGATAACGTTAGGAAGCAGAACAGTTCAATAGATAACGTTAGGAAGCAGAACAGTTAAGTAGATAACGTTAGGAAGCAGAACAGTTCAGTGAATAACGTTAGGAAGCAGAACAGTTCAGTAGATAACGTTAGGAAGCAGAACAGTTCAATAGATAACATTAGGAAGCAGAACAGTTCAGTCGATAATGTTAGGAAGCAGAACAGTTCAATAGATAACATTAGGAAGCAGAACAGTTCAATAGATAACATTAGGAAGCAGAACAGTTCAGTAGATAACGTTAGGAAGCAGAACAGTTCAGTAGATAACGTTAGGAAGCAGAACAGTTCAATAGATAACGTTAGGAAGCAGAACAGTTCAATAGATAACGTTAGGAAGCAGAACAGTTCAGTGAATAACGTTAGGAAGCAGAACAGTTCAATAGATAACGTTAGGAAGCAGAACAGTTCAATAGATAACGTTAGGAAGCAGAACAGTTCAGTGAATAACGTTAGGAAGCAGAACAGTTCAGTGAATAACGTTAGGAAGCAGAAGAGTTCAGTACATAACGTTAGGAAGCAGAACAGTTTAGTAGATAACATTAGGAAGCAGAACAGTTCAGTCGATAACGTTAGGAAGCAGAACAGTTCAGTCGATAACGTTAGGAAGCAGAAGTTCAGAACAGTTCAGTCGATAACGTTAGGAAGCAGAACAGTTCAATAGATAACATTAGGAAGCAGAACAGTTCAATAGATAACATTAGGAAGCAGAACAGTTCAGTGAATAACGTTAGGAAGCAGAAGAGTTCAGTAGATAACGTTAGGAAGCAGAACAGTTCAGTGAATAACGTTAGGAAGCAGAAGAGTTCAGTAGATAACGTTAGGAAGCAGAACAGTTTAGTAGATAACATTAGGAAGCAGAATAGTTCAGTCGATAACGTTAGGAAGCAGAACAGTTCAGTGAATAACATTAGGAAGCAGAACAGTTCAGTGAATAACGTTAGGAAGCAGAAGAGTTCAGTGAATAACGTTAGGAAGCAGAACAGTTCAGTAGATAACGTTAGGAAGCAGAACAGTTCAATAGATAACGTTAGGAAGCAGAACAGTTCAGTAGATAACGTTAGGAAGCAGAACAGTTCAATAGATAACGTTAGGAAGCAGAACAGTTCAGTCGATAACGTTAGGAAGCAGAACAGTTCAATAGATAACGTTAGGAAGCAGAACAGTTCAATAGATAACATTAGGAAGCAGAACAGTTCAGTAGATAACGTTAGGAAGCAGAACAGTTCAGTCGATAACGTTAGGAAGCAGAACAGTTCAGTGAATAACGTTAAGAAGCAGAACAGTTCAGTCGATAACGTTAGGAAGCAGAACAGTTCAGTGAATAACGTTAGGAAGCAGAACAGTTCAGTCGATAACGTTAGGAAGCAGAACAGTTCAGTGAATAACGTTAGGAAGCAGAACAGTTCAGTCGATAACGTTAGGAAGCAGAACAGTTCAGTGAATAACGTTAGGAAGCAGAACAGTTCAGTCGATAACGTTAAGAAGCAGAACAGTTCAGTGAATAAGATTAGGAAGCAGAACAGTTCAGTGAATAACGTTAGGAAGCAGAACAGTTCAATAGATAACGTTAGGAAGCAGAACAGTTCAGTGAATAAGATTAGGAAGCAGAACAGTTCAGTGAATAACGTTAGGAAGCAGAACAGTTCAGTCGATAACGTTAGGAAGCAGAACAGTTCAGTGAATAACGTTAGGAAGCAGAACAGTTCAATAGATAACGTTAGGAAGCAGAACAGTTCAGTAGATAACATTAGGAAGCAGAACAGTTCAATAGATAACATTAGGAAGCAGAACAGTTCAATAGATAACATTAGGAAGCAGAACAGTTCAGTAGATAACGTTAGGAAGCAGAACAGTTCAGTCGATAACGTTAGGAAGCAGAACAGTTCAGTCGATAATGTTAGGAAGCAGAACAGTTCAGTGAATAAGATTAGGAAGCAGAACAGTTCAGTGAATAACGTTAGGAAGCAGAACAGTTCAATAGATAACATTAGGAAGCAGAACAGTTCAGTAGATAACGTTAGGAAGCAGAACAGTTCAGTAGATAACGTTAGGAAGCAGAACAGTTCAGTCGATAACGTTAGGAAGCAGAACAGTTCAATAGATAACATTAGGAAGCAGAACAGTTCAGTCGATAACGTTAGGAAGCAGAACAGTTCAATAGATAACATTAGGAAGCAGAACAGTTCAATAGATAACATTAGGAAGCAGAACAGTTCAATAGATAACATTAGGAAGCAGAACAGTTCAGTGAATAACGTTAGGAAGCAGAAGAGTTCAGTAGATAACGTTAGGAAGCAGAACAGTTCAGTGAATAACGTTAGGAAGCAGAAGAGTTCAGTAGATAACATTAGGAAGCAGAACAGTTCAGTGAATAACGTTAGGAAGCAGAAGAGTTCAGTGGATAACGTTAGGAAGCAGAACAGTTCAGTGAATAACGTTAGGAAGCAGAAGTGTTCAGTGAATAACGTTAGGAAGCAGAAGAGTTCAGTAGATAACGTTAGGAAGCAGAACAGTTTAGTAGATAACATTAGGAAGCAGAACAGTTCAGTCGATAACGTTAGGAAGCAGAACAGTTCAGTCGATAACGTTAGGAAGCAGAACAGTTCAGTCGATAACGTTAGGAAGCAGAACAGTTCAATAGATAACATTAGGAAGCAGAACAGTTCAATAGATAACATTAGGAAGCAGAACAGTTCAGTGAATAACGTTAGGAAGCAGAAGAGTTCAGTAGATAACGTTAGGAAGCAGAACAGTTCAGTGAATAACGTTAGGAAGCAGAAGAGTTCAGTAGATAACATTAGGAAGCAGAACAGTTTAGTAGATAACATTAGGAAGCAGAATAGTTCAGTCGATAACGTTAGGAAGCAGAACAGTTCAGTGAATAACATTAGGAAGCAGAACAGTTCAGTGAATAACGTTAGGAAGCAGAAGAGTTCAGTAGATAATGTTAGGAAGCAGAAGAGTTCAGTAGATAACATTAGGAAGCAGAACAGTTCAGTAGATAATGTTAGGAAGCACAACAGTCAATCGATAACATTAGGAAGCAGAACAGTTCAGTAGATAACATTAGGAAGCAGAACAGTTCAGTAGATAACATTAGGAAGCAGAACAGTTCAGTGAATAACGTTAGGAAGCAGAACAGTTCAATAGATAACGTTAGGAAGCAGAACAGTTCAGTCGATAACGTTAGGAAGCAGAACAGTTCAGTGAATAACGTTAGGAAGCAGAACAGTTCAGTAGATAACGTTAGGAAGCAGAAGAGTTCAGTAGATAACGTTAGGAAGCAGAAGAGTTCAGTAGATAACGTTAGGAAGCAGAACAGTTCAATAGATAACGTTAGGAAGCAGAATAGTTCAGTAGATAACATTAGGAAGCAGAACAGTTCAGTGAATAACGTTAGGAAGCAGAACAGTTCAATAGATAACATTAGGAAGCAGAACAGTTCAGTAGATAACATTAGGAAGCAGAACAGTTCAGTGAATAACGTTAGGAAGCAGAACAGTTCAGTCGATAACGTTAGGAAGCAGAACAGTTCAGTGAATAACGTTAGGAAGCAGAACAGTTCAATAGATAACGTTAGGAAGCAGAACAGTCAATCGATAACATTAGGAAGCAGAACAGTTCAGTAGATAACATTAGGAAGCAGAACAGTTCAGTCGATATCGTTAGGAAGCAGAACAGTTCAGTCGATAACGTTAGGAAGCAGAAGAGTTCAGTAGATAACGTTAGGAAGCAGAACAGTTCAGTCGATAACGTTAGGAAGCAGAACAGGATGTAATGACTATGCTTCTCTTCAAGGATAGACTCATCCACATATAGAGTTTGGTTTCCAACCACAGTGGTGGAACCTTCAAAGTCTGGCTTTTGATGCTGCTGAGGATGTTATAGTAATGTAAAGGGAATACCAGGAGACAGCACAACTAGTGTGTGTACGTGTGTACGTGTGTGCACGTGTGTACGTGTGTACGTGTGTACGTGTGTACGTGTGCACGTGTGTGCACGTGTGTACGTGTGTGCGTGTGCACGTGTGTACGTGTGTACGTGTGTACGTGTGTGTGTGTTCTACTCAACATTTGTGTGTGAGTGTGTGTGATTTTCTTTAAGTGTGTTTTATGTATGGACATTTGTACATGTGTGTACACATTCTATTTGAATGTTTTATGTTATGTTTGTATAACATTGTTAATATTTCTACTGAAAATGTGTGAGTGTGTGTGATTGTTCAAAACATTAGGAACACCTTATGACGGATAGCCTCTGCTCCCTGCACCTCATCGTCCTTTCTTTGGCTCCTTGTTCTTTCCTACCTTTCCCTTTTAATCCTGTCTTCCTGGTTCTCTTTGATGGGCTTTTCAGTTAGCTCAAACTCATCTTTTATCTTTCAATAAAAGCTTATCTTCTAGGTTCTTATCTGCATTCAGAAGAGTGGCCGCTAATTCCGCCAAGTTTACTTGTTTTTTTCCAAGAGACTGAGAGGAGAGGCAGATAACAAAAGCTAGAAATGGCACACACACACAGACATGGATATGCACTCACACACACGCACAAGGATGTACACACACACACAGACATGGATATACACACACAGACATGGATATACACACACCCACACACACACACACACACACACACACACACACACACACACACACACACACACACACACACACACACAGACATGGATATACACACACACACACACCCACAAACACACACACACACACACACACACACACACACACACACACACACACACACACACACACACACACACACACACACACACACACACACACACACACACACACACACACACACACACACACACACACACACACACACACACACACACACACACACACACACAGACATGGATACACACACACACACACACACACACACACACATACACGTAAACACACAAGTATACACATGCCAGTGCATAGGCTACACACAGTGATACGAATGCATAAGAACTCCACATAAACAAGCACACACACATATACATCGGCTCACTCACACACAAACACCATCAAACTCTCCCCTGGCACACACACCTTCCTAATGCCTCACAACTGTTTCCAATCTAAAGGTTCCTGCTTGTCTGGGCCTCGGCAGGCCCTGATTAGATGACACTGGATACAAGATCCTGAGGAGAAAGGGCAAGGCTGCAGGGGAGAGGCAGGGAGGGAGGCAGGACTGCTTTTTCTCTATCCCTCTCTTTTTTCAAACTGATATACCTGATATAACCTGATATACCAGATATATCCTGATATACCTGATATACCTGATATAACCTGATATAACCTGATTTAACCTGATGTACCTGATATAACCTGATGTACCTTATATACCTAATATAACCTGATGTACCTGATAGAACCTGATATAACCTGATGTACCTGATATAACCTGATATACCTGATATAACCTGATATAACTGATATACCTGATATAACCTGATGTACTTGATATACCTGATATAACCTGATATAACTGATATATCTGATTTAACCTGATGTACCTGATATACCTGATATAACCTGATGTACCTGATATACCTGATATAACCTGATGTACCTGATATACCTGATATAACCTGATGTACCTGATATAACTGTGCAGGACCCCGGTATCTGATAACACTAGAGAGAGAAAACATAACTGTTTCTGGTCTAGTCTGCCTGAGGTATGTTAGATAACGATCTGGATAAAAGGTTTGTTAAGAGTGAGTCAATGGCAAAACTACATGCAAAAATTGAATCGCTCATTGGTGTACTTAAAAACGTTTTAGAAAATATAATATGATATTACAAACATGAAAAACAATTTTTAAGTACATTATTAATCCACAATTAAATGTTATATTGTCACTATAACAATAATTTGACGATTTTCGGGTAGTGGGCTGCTGGTATTGGATTTGGCTGGTTGGGTTTAAATATTATGTAGAACTCCAAACTATTGTCAGTCATTCTATATTCTGATCTACACAGTTCATCATGACAGATAGCTATATATTTCTGCCTAAAACTGTAAAATTATTTAGGATTATACTAGATTGCTACATATTACAGTACAATGTTTCATTAAAATGCTATTTTCATGAAATACGACATTTCGTAACTGCAGCAACATTAGCGTAACTGAAGCATCATTTTTTTATGTTAGGAAATTTGATTGATAATACATCTTATGATGAAAGGACAGGATCTTTATACTAATTTGATGTAAATTAAAATAGTCTATTAAAGTGTTTGTTGTCAAACTGCACACCATATGTTTTAACTAAAGAAGAAAGCAAATTGAATATTGTAATTATGATTCCACATTACTAGATTATTTTATTTGTAATTTAGGCTATTATAAAATACTACAATTTCCTAATTTGTCATTCTGTTTTAACTATATTATTACTTTTAATTATGTTACGGAAAAATATATTTTGTTTAAATAGTTCATCAATAGCTAAGAACATACAGAGATGCACATGCACTCATGCACTCATGCACTCATGCACTCATGCACATGGGCAGTGGACATGTGACAGTCAATTATTTATCAAATACGTTTACCTACTGATCCGTTGGGAATAGGCTTTTCCTATTTATTAATAGCATAATGCATTTTGACATATTCAAATAAAGACAGTCAACTCATACTCTTTCCCACTTCAACAAATAAAAACATATTTCCTTAAAGGAAGATGCAAATCAATATCTGAATTTTACAGAGAAGGTGAAAAGCAAGAACAACTCACTTTTCTAAACATTCCAGAGTAGGAAATTCAGATTTGTTTGGGAATGTTTAATCAGGTTAGCTTGTTCTCCCATCAATCACCCTAAAGGGTCACTTTGATCAGTTAAATTAGAAAAGGCATATTTACATTAGTTCGATGCACAGATATGTCAGATGGTTCCGCTTTCCTAACTTGTGAATTATAACACATGTTCTCATCATTGTTGTCACGCACGTTCATAAAAGAAATACTTAAAAGTAAAGCATTACTACATGGTCAACCAATTCAAACAACAAAGTAAAAAGAAAAATATTTGCAGTACATGGTTTTTTCCATAATACCAATAAGCTCTGGATAACATTCCCATAATACCTGTAGACTGATCAGTATGACATATTTAGTAAGACACCCCATATGTTCAACTTCCTTGTCACTAGCGTTGCTAGCCTGGGCATGGTTTCCCCTTAACGATGGAGATAAGTTACGAGTGTGTTCAAGCGTAATGTTAGTAACGTTTGTTTTGGGAAACAGCTAGCAGATTCAACGATGCTCCTGTAAAGGTTTTAATGATCATCATCTTAAGATGCTTTTGGGAAAGCATAGAGGCCCTGGCTGTTTGGCCATATTGACATGTGTGTGTGTGTGTGTGTGTGTGTGTGTGTGTGTGTGTGTGTGTGTGTGTGTGTGTGTGTGTGTGTGTGTGTGTGTGTGTGTGTGTGTGTGTGTGTGTGTGTGTGTGTGTGTGTGTGTGTGTGTGTATGTGTGTGTGTGTGTGTGTGTGTGTGTGTGTGTGTGTGTGTGTGTGTGTATGTGTATGTGTGTGTGTGTGTGTGTGTGTGTGTGTGTGTGTGTGTGTGTGTGTGTGTGTGTGTGTGTGTGTGTGTGTGTGTGTGTGTGTTTGTGTGTGTTCATGTTTTTAAACATACCTGCAGGGGTGTACCGTAGAGTTGTGGAGTTGGGGCTAAATTGTTAGGCGGCATACAGGGGCATTTTAGGTGGAAAGGGGGTTGGGGGGGCAAAGCTCGAAGGGTGAACGGGTACAGTGGGAGTGATGGGGCAGTGGTTAAGGTGAGTGATGGAGCAGTGGGCGATTAGGGGAATGAAGCAAAGAACAGTTTGAAGAACAGTAGAGAATAGAGAATAATGAAGAGAGGGAGGTAGTGGGTTAGGAGGAAACAGTGTGTTTTGGCTTAAAGGAGGGCCAGAGATAGTGGCTTAAGGGAGGCCTTGGATGGTGAGGTTACTGGGTACAGAGATAGTGGCTTAAGGGAGGCCATGGTTGGTTGTGTTACAGGGTACAGAGAGAGTGGGTTAGGGGAGGCCAGGATTGGTAGGGTTAGGGGGTACAGAGATAGTGGGTTAGGGGAGGCCAGGGATGGTGGGGTTAGGAAGTACAAGAAGGAAGTAAGAGAAAGTAAGGTTAAGACAGAGCAGGACGGGCAGAGCAGGATGGAGGATGGAGAGGGGACACTAGTGGCTGGCAGACATTGCCCAGGCACCCTCCATCCTCCAGACGGAAAAGGCGTAGCTGAGGCGTTCGTGGGCTAGGTAGTTGCAGCTAGCCAGCTTGGCGTCCATCTCATCACTCTGCAGCACCTGGTACAGGAAGTCGATGTAGCGTGACGCCAGTTTCAGGATCTGTATCTTGCTAAGTTTGTCGGAGGGCAGAGTGGGGATGATCTTACGCAGCGAGGCAAAGGCGTCGTTCAGTGACTGCGTGCGCTGGCGCTCGCGAACGTTGGCGATCACTCGCTGAGTGTGCAGGTCCTCGAAGGGCTCGCCGCCCGGGCCCAAACCAAGGCCGCTGGAGCTCAGCACGGATGGGGCCACACACACCACCGACGTGGGGGAGCTCTGTTGCTTCTTCTGCCGCTTTGGCCCTGACGGAACAAGGGAGTTGGGGCTCCCGCTGACCACGGCCCTCTCCTCGGCCCGACCCAAACTGTCCTTCTTGGGGTACGGCACCCGCTTTCGCCCCCCTGTTGGCCCACTCTTCTTGGAGCCCCTCTCCAGCTCCTCCTCGCTGGCCCCCAGCCCCCCTTCAGGGGAGTTGGCACAGGAAACCTCCTCACGCATAGCCACCTCCCTCTCAGGACACCGTCCTTCTTCCCTTTCGAGGGGCAGGCTGGTTTTTGCTCTTCGTTCCTCTCTCTTTCCCTCTACTTCTCTTCTTCAGACAGCCGCGTGGGAAGTTCTGGTAGAGACACACAGGTTTAGAAGTTTCGTCTTCTTCCTCCAGTGAAGGACGATGAGTGATATGCTTCACGCTTCTAAACTGCAAACTGTTGAAGATCCATAGGTTTGGATTTACTCCCAGTCAGTCAGAAAGCTCTGTCTCGTTCCTGTGCCTCTGTGGTGAATTCCTCACCTCCAGTTTCCCATCTCCTCAACCCGTGTGTAGAACAACAACAAACCATCTACTTCGTTGTGCTACCTCCCATGCTTTTATACTCGCCCCGCGAAAACGAGGGGCCTGCGGGCAGCTGCGATTGGTCAGAACCAGCTTCTTAGGGTGTGGTTTGGAAGCAGGAAGTGAGCTCGAGGTTGGTGGGTGGCTGGGAAGGGGGTAAGTGGCCTTCTCAGCCAATTGCGAGAGGCCTTGCTAAAAGCTGCAGAAGTTGTCTGCGTCTTTATAGGTTCCAGATTTCTCCTGCCAGAGCACTCCTGTCATTCTCTTGCACCCGCTTGTCTGTCTGTCTGTCTGTCTGTCTGTCTGTCTGTCTGTCTGTCTGTCTGTCTGTCTGTCTGTCTGTCTCTTCTCATCAATTCATTACATGCTTCGAGGCTCCTACGTTTGTTGTGCACTTTCACTTCTAAGATATTAAAACATTTTTCTTCGTTGATTGAGGGGATTAGTACTGAATGAATGCGCTTGGTATGTTCAAGATTAAGTAGATGTAATATGTACAAGTTTACAGTGAAAACCTTTTATGTATGATATCTCAAGGACTACTCCCTTAAGCCACTAATAAAAATGTTATTATTTCTCAAATTAGAAAGAACAAGTGTGAGTTCACTGTGTCAGAAGTGACCTCTCTAATATTTATGTGGCATCCTTATTATATATCACATGACACTATAAAGACACATCACTCACACCAAGTGTCAATCCTCCAGGCCAGTCTGGGCAAAAAACATGTGGATTAACATTAGACAGATTTTCACTTTAAACAATAAACCTTGTGATGTCACATTTCTGTTTAATAGTACCCACATAGAAATGGCGTCATGACAACTGGGATTATTCCTTTAAACCTTAAAACAATACTGCCACTGTGAATATACCTTTTGTTCAGTATAAAAATAAATTGAAAATATGTCACAAAACCTAGTAAATGAAAATAGTATGTTCAACATACAGTATGTCATATGAAGATTTTTTTAAATAACTTTTCAAATCAGGTTTCCCATAGAAATATAACAACCAGAATGAATGTCCTTATTTAAGCAATTCCATTTATATGCGTTATCCACTGCAATCTCTATATGTGAGACATGTAGCCATGGCAACGGCCCATCGAGGACCCTAAATAACCCCTAACCCTGTGAGCTTGTGACCCCAGCTCACTAAGGTGAGAGGGCTGCTAGTTATGCCATCCATGCCCTCTGGTGGAGTAGACACATGTTCTCTCTCTCCACACAAGGAACCCAGGGGAACACATATCTGGACCTGCGGGGACACACCACAAGGGACACACACACAAACGCAATACAACTCCTAACCAATATCTCTAGACAATCTCCTGAAATGTAATCAAACACGATGCCTCGAAAACTACACATTTATCAATAGACATGAATAGTTCATTCAAGTAATGTATATGAATTGTCATGTTATGACAGACTTTATATTAGTGTTGATGGTTTTATCACAGGACACAAAGTGTGATTGCCTCTGCATTTGAAGGAGGTGAGTGGAGAATTTTAGAGGGGCTTTTTTTAGTGAAATTTATGAATGTTATATAGCCATATACAAGAGAGCTGGGATCAACTACACTCAACTGCAGTCAATCAACTCAAAAAATGTATTCCAGTCACTGAGATATTGAAGTGGAGGTTAGACTTAACATGCAGGAATAAGCATGCACGCAACACATTGGAATTATAACAGGCCTTACTTAAACAAAATGCACTTTCATTTCAACTGAAATTCCCAAATCAATTCCCAGATTAACTGGAATTATAAATACATTTTCTCCAACCTCCGGGTGGGGTTCCGAAGAAGGACAGGAAGCCAATTGTTGTGCGCTGGGCTGTCCGGGGCTAACCTTGGGGCTGCTTACCTTAGCAGAGCATGCCTCCATGCCACCATCATGGAAAGAATGAGCGAACGACAGGCTAACAGGAACATCATGGAACGTGCACCCCTCGCACAGAACAGAGGGAAAAATATTGAGAGAGGGAGAGAGAATGGGAGATGAATAAAGAAATGGAAAAGAAAGGCAAAAAGAGAGAAAAAAGAAAGAAAGGAAGGAGAGGAAGAGAAAAAGAAAGTCCAAACAGAACCAGATGCAGGAGTGGGGAGGGTTGTTTGATCTCCCTCCTCATAGGCTGATTGATGTTGCACATTTCATTTCCTTGTCAGAGTCTTGACATAATGTTTCACTAAACACTCCGGACCCTTTTTTTCTTTTGACTTTTATTTTTGGGGGTTAATAATGAACCCCTCCTGTGGCTGCAAAACAGACAGCACGATATCAAGAGGACGTGTATAGAAATGGCTTTGATATCAAAGAGGAGTATAGGCCATCGTAATGTGTACTTTAGGTTTTGTCCATATGTTATAGTCCGAACTGATCCGTAGTATTGAAATACTGTACTGGGGAAAGTGTATGTTGAAAGAGGAGGGTGATATATCTTAAATCCATAATACTTGAATTTGGTTACTGCATTCCTGCCAAGTTCTAAGAAAGTCTTGAGTAAAGACAACTGATCAATGGCACAAGGACCTTCCATCATAAGTAAGCATTGAGTAACGTGGTTCCTGTTGAAAATGAGTCCTAGAATACACTGTTCACCAAACTTCTCACCTTAACAGATGGCTCATCCTCATCACACTGTCTTGGAATTAGTAGAATAATCACCTAATCACTAGCCCAGGGTCAGATATTTCCCCCTCCTTATGGATATGGTCAGGATTTGGCTGTGGGGTAATCTGATCTTAGATCTGTGGATAGTAAGGCACAAGCTTCTATCTACCACAAGCCTCTGTCTTGGAAAGAGTGCATTGCCCAGCACCCCTCCCCCTGCCGCTGCTCCTCCATCCCTCCTCTGGAGCCCAGTGGGACACATGCAGACATCTGGGACCCATTTCCCCCCGTAGAGCAGGACTTCCTGTGGGGTATCAACCTAGCGGGGGTGGAGGGTGAGGGTGCATGGGGGTGAAGGACAGAGGTGCAGGACCGAGGGGGAAGGGTGATGTATATAGATATAGAGTATGGGTAGTAATGAGGGGTTGAGGGGTTTGAAGCTGGGAGAGAGGACAGGTCTGGGGCCACTTCCATTCACTTCAACCGCCAGCAAGTCGCCTCAATCTGTTTGTGTGTATACATTAAAGATGTAACATTTCCATTTTTTCTCCCCTTTTTCTTTTTGATGGCTGATGAAACTACATCCATGTATTCTTATGGCAAATCTGGTCCTTGGAAACACACACACAAACAGAGATTGTCACTGTGCCGTGTCTGTGTCTGTGTCTGTGTGTGTGTGTCTGTGTGTCTGTGTCTGTGTCGGTGTCTGTGTCGGTGTCTGTGTCTGTGGGCAGAGCAAAGCAGCACTAAAGAAAAACCCCCTGAAGGTATTTTTCTGTTGAGACAGATAAAAAAACAATCCTGCTTTAAAAGCATTTTTTCTCCTCCATTGCATGCTAATCTGTGTTATTTCAGTTTGCCTGAGACTTAACTCTCTATATTAGGCTATAATTTATCATAATATTTAGTGCTCAAGCTTCCCTCAAATGTCCCTGCTTTCATGTGCAATTTGGCCAATATCCTGCGCTGGCTCTGATTACAGTGTTTAAGTCCCAGGGTCCATCCATGGCACATTACAAACAGTACCAGTGGAGTTCACAGCCAAGAAGAACTACAGTATATAGGGCACACTAGGCTAGCATGGCTAACTCCAGCTCACAGCCAAGCAGAACTACAGTATATAGGGCACACTAGGCTAGCATGGCTAACTCCAGCTCACAGCCAAGCAGAACTACAGTATATAGGGCACACTAGGCTAGCATGGCTAACTCCAGCTCACAGCCAAGCAGAACTACAGTATATAGGGCACACTAGGCTAGCATGGCTAACTCCAGCTCACAGCCAAGCAGAACTACAGTATATAGGGCACACTAGGCTAGCATGGCTAACTCCAGCTCACAGCCAAGCAGAACTACAGTATATAGGGCACACTAGGCTAGCATGGCTAACTCCATGGCTAACTAGGCCAGCTAACTCCAGCCAAGCAGAACTACGGTATATAGGGCACACTAGGCTAGCATGGCTAATCCAGGAACTACGGTATATAGGGCACACTCCAGCTGGCTAACTCCAGCCAGCCAAGCAGAACTACAGTATATAGGGCACACTAGGCTAGCATGGCTAACTCCAGCTCACAGCCAAGCAGAACTACGGTATATAGGGCACACTAGGCTAGCATGGCTAACTCCAGCTCACAGCCAAGCAGAACTACGGTATATAGGGCACACTAGGCTAGCATGGCTAACTCCAGCTCACAGCCAAGCAGAACTACGGTATATAGGGCACACTAGGCTAGCATGGCTAACTCCAGCTCACAGCCAAGCAGAACTATGTAGGGAAAGCTAGACTAGATTAGCATGGCTAAGTCCTCTACCCTCACACCTGTCAGGAAATGAGCGTAGACCGAACACGTGTGGAGAGACTTATCCACACCAGAAGTCCTATCATTACTTGACATACAGCACATTTATCCAGCTGACACAGCCAGCTAACATTGCCCATTGGTATTGATATGTAGAACATGTAGATTTAGATCAAAGTTTGTGCAGGTTTCTACCTCAACGGTGTGCCAAAACCAATGCTGGGCCGTTCCAATAGATGGTGCATCCAACTGAGGTAACCTTAGGTCACAGACATGACAGTGATCTATTACTACCCCTCAAGGAGTAGGTGTGTCAGTAGATGCCCTGTTGCATTGAGTGGGTGGATCACACATGTATCAACTGGAGGTAGACATTAACATGAGCTGGGCATTCAATCTGGATGCAACTATGACTTTCAACTCTTCCAAACCAATCAGAGTGAACCCAGAAGTGGCGCAGCGGTCTAAGGCACTGTATTTCAGCACTAGAGTTGTCCCTACAGAACCTGGTTTGATTCCAGGCTGTATCACAACTGGCTGTGATTGGGTGGTGCACAATTGACCTAGCATTGTCTGGGTTAGAGTTTGGCTGGGGTAGGCTGTCATCAGAATTCTTTCTTAAAACTGCCTTGCCTTGTAAAATAAAAGATGTCTCTGACCAAGCACACAGAGCCATCCCACTGGGCAAAAAACTTGTTTCCACATAATTAAAAAATTAAAAAAAGCAATGTGATGATGTTGAATCAATAAGGAAAACTGATTGGATTTACAAAATGTCATCAACGTCGGGGAATTTCTTCTTTTTTTCACCCAACTGTTAACCTAAATCCAATGTCATGATGACATTTTTTTTTCACATTAAATTCATGCCAGTTAACAATTCAACCAAATGTAAATCAAAACTCGACTTTGAACTGATGTCTGTGGGCAGTGGGATTGCATTAGAAATATCAACATAACTCTGTAGCTAGGTACAAAGCATAATTCTTTCAAGTCGAATCAATCCCCCTATTATTCCATTAGATTAGATGACCTTACCAAAGTTATGTTCGGCTAAGTTATATATTTTTTTATCCCCTGTTCTGATACTGGTTCTCCCTGTGAAGCCACAAAAGAAAATGCTGCTGCCATGGCATATTGTATTATAAAACGTTAAATATGTGTCTCATAAAATATTTCAGATGTGAGGTTCTGTGGTCCACAGGCAGACTAACACAGTAAACAAAAGAGTTGGAGAGGCAAACATTGATTGAACCTGAAGGTTGGACATCTTACTGCACTGCAGCCAACTGGGCTTAATCACCTGATGTTACTTGTAAAGAAAGTGATAGAGAAAGTGATATATATATAGAGAGAGAGAGAGAGAGAGAGAGAGAGGTACAGCAGTGAAAGAGAGAAAGAAGAGAGAGAGAGAGAGAAAGAGGTACAGCAGTGAAAGAGAGAAAGAAGACAGAGAGAAAGTGATAGAGAGAGAGAGAGAGAGAGAGAGAGAGAGAGAAAGAGGTACAGCAGTGAAAGAGAGAAAGAAGAAGACAAAAGAGAAAGGGTCAAATAAGTGAAAGTCCAGAGACATGTTTCAGTTTGTAAATAAAACAGATAATTGCTATGTATATTGCTTAAATATCTGTGTGCTTTGTACTGCATTTTGCGGAAGTTCCTCAGGAATTATTTCAAAACTACCTTCTCCAAAATGCCTTTTTAAAAGCAGCCATCTGGTTCTTTACTAATTCAAGATGTTTGCTTTTCATTCACGTTTTTTCCCCTCTTTACTTAATTTCTTAAAATAAATACTCATAAAACCAAAGTATCTTTGAGGCTGAATGGGTCTTTCCTAATAGTATATTTTTTCCTCACAATTAATTTTCCTGTCACACAGATGTAGACTTACTTCCAAAACACACAACCAATATAGAATCTTGTTCATATTTAGACGGTTATACAAATAAATGTATAAATGTGTTCACCTTATAAAGAAGGCAATACCTATGGTATCATGTGGACATGGCCATATAAATTCTAGACGACCCCTACATAGATGTTACCACATTATGAACTTTTTAAGTACAAGAAAAAGGTGAACAGGTTAAGGCTACTGTTACTGTCCCATCTGCACTGTATCATGGTGAAGAGTTCATCTCTTAATTTGATTCGTATGTCGTCATCTGCGGCTCATCAACACTTCAGGTGCAATTTCTGTTTGGCATTTTCCATTAAGTTTGAAGTATGTCTGACAAAATTATTCAAATAAATCAAATACATGATGATCAAATGTACGATTATTAAACATGATTAGAATTCATTTGATTAAGATGTGTAGTGTGACAAGACACGTGACGTTTCACGTTTACCTTTGTTCTTTTTTTTTGTCAAGCGGAAGTTTCTGTCTTTTTCAAGTTTACTCTCCTCGTTTCAGTTTCATTATCTCTACCAGTTAAGTGCTAGATGACTTCCTTCCTTGATTTCCCTGGAAAGGAGTCCCATAACAAAATGTAACCCCTCCCCTTTTTACATACCACACAAAAACACACACATTTTACAGCCTACAGTATAAACTCATTTTGGTCCAAACCCTAAAGCTTGTTCATTGGAAAGTAACAAGACTTGTTTTTTAGTGTCTTAATGTAAAACGTTATAATAAGCGAGATACCATATTATTTTGTTTGTATGGCTACTTAACCACAACATTGCAATTAACTTGATACAAAATGACTCAGAGGGCTTGCAAACAAACCAATGTGTGCAATAAAGATATAGATGAGGGCAGCGAAACATAATGATGGTATCTTATAAAGGATCCCGGTTGAAGATACTTAATGATTAAATCATTGGTAGATCTCTGTGCTACCTTCACTCTAAATGCTTTCCTATTTTGATATTTAAAAAAAAATCTGTATTTAAATAGAAGTAGGCAATCTGCCAACATTTGCATCTGTTGCATCAATCACCTCACCAGAAAAAGTACTATACCAAGGTAACCAGCATCTACATAGACATGTAATTTGATGTATTTTTCATATAAACTTCAAAGTCTCTTTTATCATACAGATGCCTAAACCGAGCCATATACCAAAAGTCCTTGCATCCCCCCCACCTCCCCTTTGAAGGAGCAAAATACAAATGTGGACGGATTGAATAATTGCCCAACTTCAAAGCGCAGGTTATTGCCCGAGCGTTTACTGTTGCCTGTAGTGCTATGGAGTGTTTTCTTTTATAATGTGGGCTGGGTGAGAGAGAAGATGTCTGGCCCTACCTCAGTGTAAATCCCAGTCTAACGCCGAGGTCTGACCCAGACACTCTAACCCTCGTCCCCTCCTAGAATATTTCTGAGAAACCCCATCGTGGAAACTATACAACAACTCCACCGGACAAATACACACAGGTGTTAAATTTGGATTTTGTAGGTGGCATAATCACTCAAATGAGTCGCTTTCCCTCTATCAGTTTAACAGACACAAATATGGGTAACACTTTACAATTGCTTTTAGCACTGGGTAACAGCCTGCAGGTATAATGCATTATAACTTGTATATAACCATGTATGAGCCTTCATAATGTCTTATAATAGGGCTGTTATGTCATGACAAGTCCTATGATGCATATGATTGAGGTTGTTTCCAAACATAAGGCGCTAGAGGTCAGTTCTACTTTTCTCCATCAATTAAACCCCTTCCCGGGGTACCCCACAGCAAACACTTCCACAATGTAGTTAAGCTAAGCTTTTCCATCAAAGTGCACCATTAAGATGAGGGTGCTTTCTATCTGCTAGTAAAGCTTTCAAAAGAACGGAGCACATCTTTGTAAAATCAAAGTCTATAGACACTTCGCCCTATGCCTAGTACACACTCACATTGTACAACTGAGGTTGTTCCTTTACACTTCTGTGTATAAGGTAGTGGTTGTGAAATTGTTAGATTACTTGTTAGATATTAATGCATGGTCGGAACTAGAAGCACAAGCATTTCGCTACACTCGCATTAACATCTGCTAACCATGTGTATGTGACCAATAACATTTGATTTGAGGTACAACACAAGGTTCTAACTGTTATGTATGACATTGTACGAGATGTACTACCAACGCAATAAAAACAGCTGTCCTACAATTATATTTTATTAATATGGCTCTCACATACATACCTGTACAAGACATACATTCCTACACACACACACACGTGGATATACATCATTTCATGTTTCATTATTACAATATGCTAGATGTGGTAGCTCACATAGAAACAGACTTTTAAAAAGGCAAAAGGAAGAACAGGATCAAATTCATCTCCACAGGCAGCAGTATGATGATCACCAATATTTTGGATCGGAGAAGCAAACAAACAAATGTTTAGGATTACTGAAGCATTCACGCAATTAGTCCTTCTGTAGTGCACTATCTAGGGAGTAGGGTACCTTTTCGGACTCGGGTCCTTGTGTTGGGAGTCAAAGCGTTTACCGGAATAAAATTGGTCAAAGGCTCATATTATTAAGCCCCAATGGTCCCCTCTCACACTTGTGACATCATTGGTTCGGTCCTCGCTCACTTTGTTGACAACTTCCCATCATGGCAATAATAAAAATGCTACGAAATATCTCCATTCAAATATGATGAGTACTAAAAAGAGACATTTGAAATTAATTTGCAACTGTTATAAAATGCAGTTGTTCTTACAATATGGGATGGTAGTACAATCTTTCTTCATATGGTGGTGGGATGCTGTGATAGTGGCTAACACTGGCAGGTATAAGGCTATAAGACTTTATAAAGGGGGGTCAAACAAGTCTTATGATGTCTTACAAAGCATTATAGCTGCATAAAAAAATGCATTATACCTGTCAGCATTAAGTAAAGTGTTTCCAAATAGACCCAACAAACTAAATGTAGTGGCTTCGTCACATCACAGCAGGTGACAGTAAGTTATGAACCCAAGCACAAAAACAGATAACACAGAACAGTCATACTAAAATCCAACTACTTGGATTTCCCAAACATGCCTGTGATGTGTCCTATTGTTGTCTAGAATTGATGTTCTATGATTTGTGCAGGTAGAGTACAGTTATACTACACAGATGAATTCTGAGATAGGCTTACATCTAAAAAACAAACATTTTCCATCTAAAAACAAACATTTTCCATCTAAAAACAAACATTTTCCAACAGCCAACGCATTTGATGGAGTGACGCCCCCTTGTGGCAAGAGAATGGAAGTCAATTCTGTATCATAACCACAAATAAATCAGAGAAGGAATAATTATATATATATATATATTAGATAGTAAAAAAACATCATAGGTAGATGTACATGATCATCAAAGGTTAGATACAAATTCATCAAATAAGAACCCCTAATCTCATAAAAAGAGAGATATTGGCATATGACTAAAACAACTTTAGAGGACATACAACAGGAACACAGACAAGAGTGTCACATACATATGTATATGAAGACAGTAAAATCCATAAACAGTATAAAATAGGGATGAACTTGTGGATAGACTGGCTAGCAGGCGCTGAGCATTCCCTGTTTCTGTGAGCTTTAAGATTCTACTGTGGATGTTCTATTTCTTTCTCTTTGATATTGAATACTACATTGTTAAGGAAGAGCTTGCAGGTAAGCATTTCACTGTACTGTTTACACCGGTTGTATCCTGTGCACGTGACAAATTAACGTTGATTTGATTTCACAGACATAGGAAAAGAGGGGGTAACCTAAACGAGGAGGCGCGGGCATTGGTGGAGATCATGGTACTCATTCCCTCACTATAGAGGGGTTCAATGGCCCTTATCAAAAGTCACTGAGGATGCTGATGTCAGCAAACTCTTTGCGGTAGCGGTGGGAGTAGAGGGCCAGCAGGATGGACCACTTCAGGGTCATTAAACTCCACACGCCCGACAGGAACAGGCTCCTCGGGTCAGTCAGTGCTGGAAATGACAGAGACACGACAGATATTAGTCTTGGAGTCAGTGCAAAAGACCTGATTGGCACACTGTTAAACATTTCATTGACTCAGGTACTTCTCGATGAAGGATACTGTAGAAAAACCACAGCTTTAGGCTTGTAACATACACAAAGGCAATGGATTTCACATAGAATAACCCCATGAACGTATGGGAGATCACAGCACAAAATCTCTGGGAAGCAGTCATTTTGTGTGGAAATAGATGTAATCATGTGCCCCAAGAGCTGAAATATGCAATACTAATGACTAAATTAAAAACAAAAAACTAAGTTAAGTGAGAAGTAGGCATTGGTCTGAAGTCGAAAAAGAAAGGAAATTCACGAGCACCACAATAACTACTCCACCTATGCTCTGCCAAGGTTTTCCAGACCTCAGTTTTGACCTACTACAGCAGCTATGTTGGTCTATTGTACTTCAAATAATGTGTAGGCAGGTTGCTTAACTTTCTCAAACAGCCTAATTCATACTCTTTAGAGGAGGTGCTGCCACAATAATGTGACTTCAACCGCATACATGTTAAAGTATTGGACTCTTCACACATCCCATTCCAGTACCAGCTCAAGCATTTTAAAATGATATGAAAGCAAGCTTTTCTTTTCTACTTACAAGACCATCACACTTGATTGAGCGAGTTGTTTTGTCTTGTAGTAATGTGGGGCCTGCCTGTATTTCATAAAACCTTTATTTTAGCAATACATGCATTGAGGAAAAATAGATATTTGATAACATATTTTTGGGGTCAGTAGGCACCCAACATAACAACAGGTTATGGTGTGTTGGATACAGTCACTCTTATAGAGGTCTCGAGAGACTGTCTGCATTCCTGATTTCTGTAACTGTTAGCTTACCTGTGTAATATCCACATAAGCTCAGAAACATAGTCCTGTTTTATCAATTGCTGTGCGGATCAATGGGCAGTTCATTACCTATGTGAAAATGAATATGTAGCTTAAAGTTGTGTGCATTTCTATTTCATGTTGCAATAAAGATGGTGATGCTATAATAATAATACACATTTACAAAAGGCCTATATCTAAAAATACTTATAGCTCTCATTAGGCTGTATGTATGTATGTATGTATGTATGTATGTATGTATGTATGTATGTATGTATGTATGTATGTATGTATGTATGTATATACACACACACATATACACACAAAATACTGTTCAAAAGTTTGGGGTCACTTAGAAATGTCCTTGTTTTTGAATGAAAAGCACATTCTTTGTCCATTAAAATAACATGAAATTGATCAGAAATGCAGTGTAGATATTGTTAATGTTGTAAATTACAGATTTTTTTTATGGAACATCGACATAGGCGTACAGAGGCCCATTATCAACAACCATCACTCCTGTGTTCCAATGGCACGTTGTGTTAGCTAATCCAAGTTTATAATTTTAAAGGGCTAATTGATCATTAGAAAACAATTTTGCAATTATGTGAGCACAGCTGAAAACTGCTGTCCTGATTAAAGAAGCAATAACACTGGCCTTCTTTAGACTAGTTGAGTATCTGGAGCATCAGCATTTGTGGGTTTGATTACAGGCTCAAAATGGCCAGAAACAAAGACCCTTCGTCTGAAACTCGTCAGTCTATTCTTGTTCTGAGAAATGAAGGCTATTCCATGTGAAAAATTGCCAAGAAACTGAAGAGCTTGTACAGCGCTGTGTACTACTCCCTTCACAGAACAATGCAAACTGGCTCTAACCAGAATAGAAAGAGGAGGGGGAGGCCCAGGTGCACATCTGAGCAAGAGAACAAGTACATTAGAGTGTCTAGTTTGAGAAACAGACGCCTCACAAGTCCTCAACTAGCAGCTTCATTAAATAGTACCCGCAAAACACCAGTCTCAACGTCAACAGTGAAGAGGCGACTCCGGGATGCTGGCCTTTTAAAATTATAAAACTTGGATTAGCACACACAACGTGCCATTGGAACACAGGAGTGATGGTTGCTGATAATGGGCCTCTATACGCTATGTAGATATTCAATAAATAAAAATCAGCCATTTCCAGCTACAATAGTCATTTACAACATTAATGTCTACACTGTATTTCTGATCAATTTGATATTATTTTAATGGACAAAAAAATTGATTTTCTTTCAAAAACAAGGACATTTCTAAGTGACCCCACACTTTTGAACGGTAGTGTATATACACATTATTTAATAGCAGAACACAGTAAAGTCCATTACTCCACTGAAGAGTATGAATTAGGCTGTTTAAGAAGGTTTGAATCCTTAGCAACCTGCATACACATTGTTTGAAGTACAATAGACAAACATATCTACTGCTGTAGGTCAAAGCTCTGTGCTGGAAACCTTAGTAGAGCATTTGGCTTCAGACCAATGCCTACTTGTCACTTAAAACATTGGTTTTTACACCGGAAGGTGATTTTCTGTTAAAGGTGCATTATACAACATTTTCACAAAAAGCCTGACTTTTTTTCCCACAATCAAAAGTCAGTCATCGGCAGTGCTATTTTACCCTTTAAAATCAGCCTCTGCCAAAAGGTCTGGGCCTTAACGGCACAGGTGGTATGCTTGCATAACTGCAAGGGTTGCTGGTTTAAACCGTGGTCTGCTGGATGTTGCCTTCTAATAACTCAAATCAATTTTGAACTGTTTGTAGAATGTGTTGAATTTACCATGGATAAATAAAAGTCATTGTCTGTAGTTTTCAGAAGGTGAAAAGCTCAATTGATTGTGACAGTCTTACGTCGCAAAATATTACTCAATTCCCGTTGAATGCAAAGTAAAAGAAAATGGTTAAGTCATAACATTTTGAAGGTTAAGTCATAGCCATTTGTTTTCTCAGCTACAGTTTGAATTGTGTTCTGACAGTGAAATGTGGCTGGCTCTTACAGCATCTTGGACTATGGAATAGGTAGCTAGCTAGTGTTACAATGCATGCAATGGGCTTTTGCAAGGTAGCACCATGACAATTTGCCCAAAGTTTAGTGTTGGTTTGAACTGATGTAGCTAGTGAGCGATGTTTTGTGGAAAAATGTAGGACTGGCATTTGGACGTGAGCGAGCTAACGCTAACGTAAATTCACTCACTTTTGTACATCGCCTTGGTCCGTACAATTGACCTTATTTTTGCGCCCCAAAAACGTAATACTTCCAGATCAACTGTAATATCAATACCAATGTAAAGCACACTTTCTCCCCTTTCCAACAAAATTAAGGACGAGACCTTCTTGAATTATGCAGAGATGGGCATCATGAAGGCAATGAGCTTTGTCGGGTCTTTTTTTAAATGTTGGGTGGGTAGCGAAAGCTACGAAGTGATCTTGAAAGGGGGAAATATGTTGAGTAAAGAAACAGTTTTTTTTTTACACCCGATTTGTCCAACTAATCAACTTTAAAATGTAAATAAAACAAAGAGTTTATGTAATGTCTCATCACATACCTGTTTGAGGGGTTGTGTTGAATTTGAAGAGGGGTTTAGGGCTGCACTAACGTTAGCCTCACAAGTGAACTGCAGCTGTTCCGGCTTTTGAGTGCCATGATGGCTCGCAGTAATGACGTGCAACAAAATGCAATTGGCACCCTAGTCATGAAATATTAGCAATCATTATATTAATTTAGACAAAAATCATGAAGTTTTCTTACAAGTGTATATGGTTAAGCATGATTTTAATCTGCGAGAGAAGGGCTACCCCTGGTGGAAAGAGGCTGTACGGCACAAAATGAGTTGCAAATGCACGCTGTACATTACGTAGTGACACGTCATGATGTAACATACAACAGAGGGGTCAGTTTTTTCATCTTTTCTCCAATACTGTTAGTCCATTACCATGTCAATCAATGCTGAATCGAAACGTAGTTCACACCCCGGATTTTGATGCCAACAGAGTCACTACAGTCCCATTCGTTTTCATTGCAGCCTCGTTTGAATGTCGCAGTTACGCACATTTGTACGGAGTCAATCAACGCTGAATCGAAACGTAGTTCACACCCCGGATTTTGATGCCAACAGAGTCACTACAGTCCCATTCATTTTCATTGCAGCCTCGTTTGAATGTCGCGGTTACCCACATTTGTACGGAATGGGGTGAGGTCAGCTGTTGCTGTTTGGTTCTAGCTAACTAATGGCTTAAGTAATTCCATGACCAAATATAGCTTGCTGCCTTTCTTTTCCTGTTCGTTAGCTGGCTAGCTTTCATCTGACTGGTGTTAGCTAGCTACAGAGGCTAACTGCTAGACTTTGGATAAGCAAGCTAACGTTACCCATCTAACGTTAGCCAACATAAGACTGTAAAGTTAGCTAACATTGCCTAGCTAGCTATCATAGCAGCCAAGGACGTTCGCTAGCTTATTTGTGCATATTTGTTTGTGCTCGGATTGTATGCAAGTGTCTAGGTCAGCAGTTTACACAGATGACTTCAGCCTTATATGAAAAACAGTGGTTAGAGAATGAACAGTAGAGCAAGTGAAGGGCAGATGAGAAGCAAATTAGGATCAAAGAAGGAGTGAAGGAATAAGAGAGTGAATGGTGTGTGTGTGTGTGTGTGAGAGACTCACACTCTTTGTTGGTGATGGCGAGGGAGAGGAAGGTGATGAAGGCCACCACTGCCAGAAGGGCAAAGAAGACACCCATGAAAAGGAAGAACTTGAGGCCCTTCAGCCAGGTGCGCCAGTAGTCCTGCAAGTACATGATGTGGGTGATGAGGGCCCAGAAAGCCAGCACACCTGAGGGGGAAGAGACACAGAAACACACAGTCAGGGGCTGGTTCAAAATCCTTACACTTGAGTCAAATTCCTGACATGATGAGACAAGCACTAAGTAACTAAGTATTTAATTGAAAGAATTTGAGGATGAAGATTCTCTTCATTATAAAATCTTGAACTGCCTTCAATGAAACAAATGGATTTATAAAGGCTTTTTTACATCAGCAGATGTCACAAAGTGCTTATGCAGAAACCGAGCCTAAAACCCCAAAGAGCAAGCAATGCAGATGTAGAGGCACGATGGCTAGGGATAAACACCCTAGAAAGGCAAGAACCTAGGAAGAAACCTAGAGAGGAACCAGGCTCTGAGGGGTGGCCGGTCCTCTTCTAGCTGTGCTGGTGGAGATAAGAGTACATGGCCATTGAGGTTAGGCTACTATAGGTTATTGTTTGGAGATGTGTTAGGGGTGAACATATTCTGACACAGCACCTAACATTTTGCTGTGTCATTTGTGTCTCAATTCAAACTGTTGTCACTCCATGTTCCTCTTTTACGGTGTCAGCTTCATAACAACAAGTCCATTTGACAACGTATAGCACGGTCTTTCGTGATCCACTTTCACCATTTCTTACACAATATTTCAACTGTCCTTACTCGTTGGGCATGCTAGGTAGGACAAAGTGGCCATATTCACAACGAGTCTCAACGCAGGAGTGCTGTTGACAGGCCTATAGAAACAGTCTTGCCATTTAGATCATAATGACTAAGTGTAAATAATAGTAATACAGCTACATATTGGGATAATATTAAAACACACAGCCAGGGCAACTAAGTAGTGGCTCCGTAAGAAGCATCTCAAGGTCCTGGAGTGGCCTAGCCAGTCTCCAGACCTGAACCCAATAGAAAATCGTTGAAGGGAGCTGAAAGTCTGTATTGTCCAGCGACAGCACCGAAACCTGAAGGATCTGGAGAAGGTCGGTATGGAGGAGTGGGCCAAAATCCCTGCTGCAGTGTGTGCAAACCTGGTCAAGAACTACAGGAAACATATGATCTCTGTAATCGCAAACAAAGGTTTCTGTACCAAATATTAAGTTCTGCTTTTCTGATGTATCAAATACTTATGTCATGCAATACAATGCAAATTAATTACTTAAAAATCATACAATGTGATTTTCTGGATTTTTGTTTTAGATTCCATCTCTCACAGTTGATGTGTACCTATGATAAAAATGACAGACCTCTACATGCTTTGTAAGTAGGAACACCAGCAAAATCGGTAGTGTATTTTTATTTATTTAAGTATCAAATACTTGTTCTCCCCACTGTATATCGTATCGACAACATTGCAACATTTTTGAGCTAGTTGGCTGTACCTGTACCAAAACACCAGTATTTCTCCTTTATAGTTTGTTCTCCAATCTTCTTTTTAAATTGGGAGCAAAAAATTAAATAATAATAAAATGTCAAAAATGTAAAAAATTGTTCAGCACTTATTTCCATGACCGATCAAAACTTGTTTTCTCATGGCTCGCTCTTGTCCCTCTGCAGCAGACACATCGTGAGCAATATGTTTGGAACATCAAATGAAATACATATAGAATCTAAAGGGGCATTCGTAAATTCACTCTGGATATCTACTCCGATTTCAGAGCACTCTCGTCTGAGTGTGCCAGAGCGCAGAATAACTGCTGAATTTACCAACGTGCAACACCCATTGAATACGACCAGTTTCGGTAAACGTCAGCAAAAAAGCATTCTTAAAATTGTTGCCAGGAGCACAGTTCGTCAACAACACTCTAGATAACATGAAAACAGCCTAACCAGCTATGCTAGGGCGAGTAAAATGGTCAGAATGAGGTACTCTCATTTGTGCCTGAAAGTAGCTAGCAAGCCAGTCAACTTTAGCCCGTTCCAACGGCAGCCAAGCTGAGGTCAGAACACTCGGCTCAACCCTACTCCTCGGCCAAACAAAAGTTTTGTTCACTTCAGTACAAAACAAGTTAGAGAACACACCCAGCCAAAAATAAACACTCTGAATTTATGAAACTCCCAAAGCGCACTCTGGCACTCCAGAGTGAATTTACGAACACACCCGAAGTATCATGATAATATCGTATTGTGAGGTCCCTGGCAAATCCCAGCTCTAGTAAAAATAAGTGTATATAGACAGGGAGGACCAGACCCTGGATCATAACCCACTGACATATGTTTTGAATACAGGCCCAGAACTAATGAGCAAGTAGCCTACATAAACTTTATGTTCTTTCTTCAGGGTTGGGGGTTAAAAAGTTTTAACAGTGTTTGAGGTTTGAAAGTACCATTCTGGCTTCCTTTCAAACATGGTCAGATAGTGATTAGGGCCTTAGAGTCTTGATTAGAGTCTTGATTCTCCACACTTTTCCTGAAGTGTGCACTTGCATACTTCCTGTAGTGGATTTAACAAATGGTGGAAACTCCCTCCTACCAATGCTTACAATAATCCAAAGCTTTTAAATCAATGATGGGGAGTTTTTTGGGGAAAGTGTAGAGAATTGGGATACAGCAAAGCTACTAAGTTCAATGTTTTATTAGTCGTATGTACGGTATACACCTGGTATACACCGTCCAATGAAATGCTTACTTGCAGGTTCCCTTCTCAACAAATAAACAATAAGAAATTAAATATAAGAATACGAACAATGCCTCAGTAGAATAGAATAAACATTTTAGCATAAGTATAATACAGGAAGGCACCATTTATTGTCCAATATTTACACATGTTTTGGAGATCAGCGGGGGGTGGCAATAAGAGTCGGATAGCAGCAGTTGTGATGCGTGTGTAGCATGAATGTATAAGTATGTGTGAAAGAGTCTATATCTGTGTGAGTGTGTGCTAAGGAGTGAGCTGGTCAGTCCAGTTTAAGAGTTCAGCAGTCTGATGGCTTGTAGATAGAAACTGTCTCTGAGCCTGTTGCTATCAGACTTCCTGCTCTGATACAGAGAAGGCTTGTCTTTTTCTGCTGTGTCAATCTGCCATGCTGACCCCACTAATTTCCACATCTCATGGTTTACAATCATATGACCAAGCACAAGAATTGCACCTTTATTGATTGTTTCTCTATTGGCACAGGCACCACACATCACATGCTGCTATCATGACCCCACAAGAAAAAAAGTGGATTTGGCCTTTGGAACATTAGTGACAGCGCACTTTATAAAAAGTCATTTGACTTCACATACAGATGTACACTGTACGTGAAATATACATACTGTAATGACCGGACTAGATCATAAAGGACCAATTGTTCAGACAAAGGATTCAGTTCACGAACTGAGGGTTTATTAACTTTACACAGGCTACTGTTTGGCCGTAGCCCACGCCAAATAAATGAAGGATACCCTATAAAACAACTGTGACCTTCTCTTGTAAAGGCCAGACGTAAGAGAGAGAACAATGGCTAAACCTTGTCTTAACTTCCAATGCTCCATCCCCCTGCCCAACCCCCCTCCACGCCACTCCGCCAACCACCAGGATGCCCGGCATCAGAACATTCCAGGCATTCCCGTGATTGGCAGATAGCAGGTTGATTGGCATGTCGGACCCCGCGAACACTGGGTACTGGTAAGTGCAACACAACCAACTAACAGCCTAACACGTAACCCACACGTCTGTGTGGGTCGCTACAATACAATACAAATATATTACTAAATCGGCATCTGCAGCTACTATTCTCTTTGAAGAAGTAGTATGAGAAGTTTACAACAACGAGAAGAGAGAAAAGTCACACAGATATCAACTTGCTGACCTGAGAGGATGAACTAACGAGAGCTCAAAGTTCACAGCCACAAATGCACCACTAATTAACTAGATCATTACATAACTGACAAAAGGGGTGCTCTTAGCGTTACACTGTCAATACCTGTGTTTTACACCACATTATAAAATAAAAACACATAAATAATACTCTAAAAGGCACTTAAATGCAAATACTAGGCAATATAGAACTTAATTATAAAGTACATCATTTATTGTACAATTACTATGCATGGTTGGTAACTAGGCCTTAATGTTCCTCCGACTGCAGTGTAGCCAATGTTCAATACTTGAAAGTTTAACTGCTTTATGGTAGGCGCAGGCTTCCACTCTTATCAGGTCAGCAAATTGTAATGGTGATGCGGAGATAAGTCCTGCTACTCATCCCATTGGAAGTTGTGTGCCAAGTTCATCTGAGGAGACTGTTTAAAAAAGCTGTGTAAGCAGAAATACAGTACAGTTTGAGTTGACACCTGACAGGTTTTTGACCAGTGTTTTAGAATCAGGAACAAACATTCCAGGTTAACCAGGAAGGCTTTCAACCTACTCTTGAAAGATGTAATAGTAAAATGCACTAGAGGTCGACCGATTAATCAGAATGGCCGATTAATTAGGGCCGATTTCAAGTTTTCATGAACAGAAATCTGTATTGGATTTTTTTTTTTTTTTTTTACACCTTTTTTTATCCTTTATTTAACTAGGCAAGTCAGTTAAGAACACATTCTTATTTTCAATGACGGCCTAGGAACGGTGGGTTAACTGCCTTGTTCAGAGGCAGAATGACAGATTTTTACCTTGTCAGCTCGGGGATTCAATCTACAACCTTACAGTTAACCTGTTGAGTGTAGGGGGGAGTATTTTGATGTTTGGATGAAAAACCTCCCAAATGAAACTGCCTATTTCTCAGGCCCAGAATATGCATATAATTGTCAGATTAGGATAGAAAACGCTCTAAAGTTTCCAAAACATTGTCTGTGAGTTATAACAGAATTGATATCAACCAGATTCATTTTCCTATAGCTTCCACATGTTGTGAACAGTCTTTAGACATAGTTTCAGGCTTTTGCTTTGAAAAATGAGAGAGAAAGATCACATCGCGTCATTGGATGGCTGGGTGCCAGCAGCGTTTTGCATGCGCAACAGAGTGGAGCAAACATTTTCGCTCGCTCTCCTATTGAAGAAGCTACTGTCCGGTTGAAATATTATCGGATTATTTATTGTAAAAACAACCTGAGGATTGATTATAAAAAAACGTTTGACATGTTTCTACGAACTTTACGGATAGTATTTGGAATTTGTCTGCCCCATCATGACCGCTAGAGCCTGTGGATTTCTGAACATAACGCGCCAACCAAATGGAGGATTTTGGATATAAAAATAATCTTTATGGAACAAAAGGAACATTTATTGTGTATCTGGGTGTCACGCCCTGGTCTACGTATTTTGTGTTTTTCTTCATGTATTGGGTCAGGCCAGGGTGTGGCATGGGGTTTTTGTATTGTGGTGTGTTTTGTCTTGGGGTTTTGGTGTGTATGTATTGGGATTGTAGCTAGTGGGGTTATCTAGCAAAGTCTATGGCTGTCTGGAGTGGTTCTCAATCAGAGGCAGGTGTTTATCGTTGTCTCTGATTGGGAACCATATTTAGGCAGCCATATTCTTTGAGTTTGTCCTTAGTGTCGTTGTTCCTCTCTCTTTGTTTATTTACACAAGTATAGGCTGTTTCGGTTTTCGTTACGTTCTTTGTTTTTGTAGTGTTTTGTGTTTATTCGTGTTTCACGTTGTTTATTAAACATGTATCGAACTAACCACGCTGCATTTTGGTCCGATCCTTGTTCTACCTCTTCGTCAGAGGAGGAGATAGAAGAGAGCCGTTACACTGGGAGTCTCGTGAGTGCAAACATCCGAAGACCATCAAAAGGTAAGCGATTAATTTTATTGCTTTTCTAACTTTCGTGACCAATCTACTTTGCTGCTAGCTGTTTGTAATGTTGTCTGCTGAGAGAGATGTCCTAACAAACACTTGGATAGCTTTCACCAAAAAGCTTTTTTGAAATCTGACACGCCAGGTGGATTAACAACAAGCTAAACTGTGTTTTGCTATATCGCACTTGTGATTTCATAAATTTAATATTTTTAGTAATTTAATTTGAATTTGGCACTCTGCAAATCAGTGGATGTTGACGAAAATGATCCCGCTAATGGGATGGGTGCGCCAAGAAGATAAAGGGAGTGCTCCTAATCTCAGTTTGTTACCTGTATAAAAGACACCTGTCCACAGAAGCAATCAATCAGATTCCAAACTCTCCACCATGACCAAGACCAAAGAGCTCTCCAAGGATGTCAGGGACAAGATTGTAGACCAACACAAGGCTGGAATGGGCTACAAGGCCATCGCCAAGCAGCTTGGTGAGAAGGTGACAACAGTTGGTGTGATTATTCGCAAATGGAAGAAACACAAAAGAACTGTCAATCTCCCTCGGCCATGCAAGATCTCACCTCGTGGAGTTGCAATGATCATGAGAACTGTGCGGAATCAGTCCAGAACTACACGGGAGGATCTTGTCAATGATCTCAAGGAAGCTGTGACCATAGTCACCTAGAAAACAATTGGTAACACACTATGCCATGAAGGACTGAAATTCTGCAGCGCCCGCAAGGTTCCTCTGCTCAAGAAAACACATATACATGCCCATCTGAAGTTGGCCAATGAACATCTGTATGATTCAGAGGACAACTGGGTGAAAGTGTTGTGGTCAGATGAGACCAAAATGGAGCTCTTTGGCATCAACTCAACTCGCCGTGTTTGGAGGAGGAGGAATGCTGCCTATGACCCAAAGAACATCATCCCCTAAATGGTCTAGTCCCGCTTCATAACTGGGTTGACTATCTGCTGCTACTCTGTGCTGTACTCCACTCAATATTTATTTTTGGCTTAACTACACTGCTTGTAATGACTATATGCTGTCTTCTTATACATGTACCACCTAATAGGATTTAGTTTTATTTTGTGTGAGTTAAGTTTTGTTTTGTCCTCTAAATTGGCCATCCCATTCAACAGTACAATGAATGTCATTGTTAGTATTGCTGTCTTTTTTATTTGATTTTTTTTATTGGAAAATAATAAACATTTTTTTAAAAGAACACCATCCCCACCGTCAAACATGGAGGTGGAAACATTATGCTTTCAGGGTGTTTTTCTGCTAAGGGGACAGGACAACTTCACTGCATCAAAGGGACGATGGACGGCGCCATGTACCGTCAAATCTTGGGTGAGAAGCTCCTTCCCTCAGTCAGGGCATTGAAAATGGGTCATGGATGGGTATTCCAGCATGACAATGACCCAAAACACATGGCCAATGCAACAAAGGGGTAGCTCAAGAAGAAGCATATTAGGGTCCTGGAGTGGCCTAGCCAGTCTCCAGACCTTAATCCCATAGAAAAATCTGTGGAGGGAGCTGAAGGTTCGAGTTGCCAAACGTCAGCCTCGAAACCTTGACTTGGAGAAAATCTGCAGAGAGGAGTGGGACAAAATCACTCCTGAGATGTGTGCAAACCTGGTGGCCAACTACAAGAAATGTCTGACCTCTGATTGCCAACAAGGGTTTTGCCACCAAGTACTAAGTCATGGCAACGGACTATCCTACCGATCCTCGACTTCGGCGATGTCATCTACAAAATAGCTTCCAACACTCTACTCAGCAAACTGGATGCAGTTTATCACAGTGCCATCCGTTTTGTCACTAAAGCACCTTATACCACCCACCACTGCGACCTGTATGCTCTAGTCGGCTGGCCCTCGCTACATATTCGTCGCCAGACCCACTGGCTCCAGGTCATCTACAAGTCCATGCTAGGTAAAGCTCCGCCTTATCTCAGTTCACTGGTCACGATGGCAACACCCACCCGTAGCACGCGCTCCAGCAGGTGTATCTCACTGATCATCCCTAAAGCCAACACCTCATTTGGCCACCTTTCGCTCCATTTCTCTGCTGCCTGTGACTGGAACAAATTGCAAAAATCGCTGAAGTTAGAGACTTATCTCCCTCACCAACTTCAAACATCTGCTATCTGAGCAGCTAACCGATTGCTGCAGCTGTACATAGTCCATCGGTAAATAGTTTTACCTACCTCATCCCCATACTGTTTTTATTTATTAACTTTTCTGCTCTTTTGCACACCAATATCTCTACCTGTACATGACCATCTGATCACTTATCACTCCAGTGTTAATCTGCAAAATTGTAATTATTCACCTACCTCCTCATGCCTTTTGCACACAATGTATATAGACTTTTTTTTTCTACTGTGTTATTGAATTGTTAATTGTTTACTCCATGTGTAACTGTCTGTTCACACTGCTATGCTTTATCTTGGCCAGGTCGCAGTTGCAAATGAGAACTTGTTCTCAACTAGAATACCTTGTGAAATAAAAATAAAAATAAATGTTTTGCAGAGGGGTACAAATACTTATTTCCCTCATTAAAATGCTAATCAATTTATGACATGTGTTTTTCTGGATTTTTTTTGTTCTGTCTCTCACTGTTCAAATAAACCTACCATTAAAATGATAGACTGATAATTTCTTTGTCCGTGGGCAAACGTACAAAATCAGCAAATCATTGAAAAATCATTGAAAATAAGAATTTGTTCTCAAAACTGACTTGCCTAGTAAAATATATTTAAAAAATTGTTGTAATTGTCATTATTACAAAAATTTTATTTATTGTTATTATAAATAAATGTATTTATTTTGATATATATATATATATATATATATATATATATATATATATATAATTATTTTTAAATCGGCTGATTAATCAGTATCTGCTTTTTTTTAATGGTCCTCCAATAATCGGTATCGCCGTTGAAAAATCATAATCGGTCGACCTCAAATGCACAAGGTGAAATTGGGTAGTGCATCATCAGTTTTCCTCTTGTCATGTCAGTCATTGCAGACCTTAGAGAGCTATGTATAACTTGTCAGAAATGTCCAGATCAACAAGCCCATGGCAGCTAATGTAACCAATGTGAAATGGCTAGCTAGTTAGCTGGGTGCGCGGTAATAGCGTTTCAATCGGTGACATCACTCGCTCTGAGACCTTGAAGTAGTTGATGCCCTTGCTCTGGAAAAGTCCACTGCTCTTGTGGAGCGATGGGTAACGATGCTTCATGGGCGGCTGTTCTTGATGTGTGCAGAGGATCTCTGGTTCGAGCCCAGGTAGGGGCGAGGAGAGGGACGGAAGCTATACTGTTACACTAACGTATTTAGCTAGGTTTTTATTTTCCCATAGGTTTTGTAGTAATGTGTGAGTCACTCATATCACATGAATACAAATTATACATGGCAAAACGTATAGAATTGCAAGAAAATTTGCTTTAAAACTGCTAAATGATATCTGCACCCTATGACAAAATGTGTAAAATTGCAGGAAATAATAATAATAATTTTAAACCTGCAAAATGGGTGTGAACAGTTTGTGTCGAACAGAGCTTGTGCCCATAGAAAAAGAAAGACGTGGCGGGGCGCGGGGGTTCCCTTACGCTAGAAGGGGTGCTGAGTGAAACCCTGTAATAGCTGATGCTAAAACGCTGATGTGCAATAAACTGTTTTGGAAACTCGAAAGTAGACATAAGTAAATAGGCCTATGTCCAATATATGTAATGTACAGAGACGTAGTAGTTTATAACCTGGTGTGTAGAGATTTAGCTATTCTCTTCTGAAGTCAAGTTTACCGATTCAACTTTGCTAGTTAGAATAACTTGACCATAACTTGACCAACATGGGGCATGTTGTTCAGTGAGGGTCGTGTTGCAACGCTTAGAACTATAGAATGTTGCCGACCGACAGATTATACAACATCTTCATATAATTATATCTGTGTCTGTCTCTGAACATTCTGTAGCTAACGTTCCATTTTTTTGGAAAAATGCATTCGAGTGTGGGCTTCTAAACGTGTCACTCCAAACTCGAGGACTGTAACACTTGCAACATGAGATGGGTACCGACACTGTGTCAATATCCAGCTCATGTGAGTCAGATGGACAGTTGCATCCTGAAAATATTGCATAAACTATAATGTTACATCATGTCTGCAGCCTCATTCACAAAAATAAATAATTGTTTACATTCTGGCTAATACTTTACCTGATAATCCTCCCATTGCAGCTGTCCATGATTGTTTGTACGCGATGTTCCACACGAGAAACACAGAGAATCCTATAAGCATGCCCAAAGAGGCATACCCGATACTGATGTACGTCTTATTGAACCCCATTGGGCACGGATGACACACGAGAAGAAGACTTAAATAACAATACCGTCAACGTGTAAAAACAAGTGCTTTGCTTTGAGAAACTCGCTTCTGTACTCCGACTCAAGCTAGTTTAACAGCTGCATGGTAGTGTACTGGGATAAAAACGTCCGAACGACAGTAGCTAATACGTTACGTTGCTGCAAATGTGAGCTAAATCGACATAGTTAATATAAAAGTCTACACAACACGAACGATGTGCTCTATTTGTAAGCCAAAAACGGTTGTTGTTATTCTTCTTCTGCGTTTCCGACAGAATGAATAGACGCTGTATTGCTGCCTTTCTCAGGTCGGAGTGCGAATTACACATTTGTGACCGACTAGCTCGATTCGGTCTTACGTATCAAAATTAGAAATGGTGTTTTTTACATTGGATAAAAGTAAAGCCTCGGAGCTAGAAAATTGTATATCATACACTACAGTAGGGGAACAGTGGAAAGTAATTCTGCTTTGAAAGATACATTTTGTAACCTCACTTTTGAGAAAATGGCCCTTGAATATTTTTGGTACACCAGCTCTTATTTATCTACACCCATTCAGCATCTTTCAGACCCTCTTAAGCTTTAGCCCCACATAGCTCTTTAGGGATTTACATGTGAGGTCATATAGTAAACAACCAAAGATTTCAAGACTAAAGGCTGGTTTATACTACGGGTGTGTTCGTAAATTCAGTCTGGAGTGCCAGAGTGTGCTCTGGGCATTTGTAAACTCAGAGCGTTGTCAGATTGTCTGTTCGTAAATTCAGAGCGTTTTTCTCTCGGATCCGAGAGCTCTGACCTAACAATAGCAGTCAAGCACCTAAACTAACTGGCTAACATTGGCTAGCTTTCTAGTTACTTCCAGACACAAATGAGGGAACCAGTTTACTCGACCTAGCAGAGCTGGTTAGGCTGTTTTTACATTATTCCGAGCGTGCTGCTGGCAACTGTGCTGCTGGCAACAATTTAATTACACTTTTTTGCCAACATTTACTGACACCGGCCATATTCAACAGGCTTTGAGCATTCGTAAATTTGTCAGTTACTCTGCACTGTGGCACACTCAGATGAGTGCTCTGAAATCGGAGTAGATAGCCAGAGCAAATTTACCAGCTACATCTATGACAGTTGTTGCAGTGACAACATGAACATTCTATTGACAGGGTTACTTACATAGAGGAGTCTTTTGTTTAGACATGTAACTAGCTAGTCTGGGTTTAAGGGTCTCTTTTCCAAGCTTAAAATGATAAACATTCAATATTGGCTATGCTGTCAATCCGGGAAATCTGACTTCAGTGAGTTCAAGACAATTGGGAACTCAGGAAAAAACTATCTCCGACTGGGAAAATAAGTTTTGAACAACTCAGAATTGTAAATCGGGAACTCGGGCCTCTTTCTAGAGCTATGACCCGAAGATCACTGACGTCATCATGATTCCACCTTGTTTTTTCCAAGTTCCCAGTTAGTTTTTCCAAGTTCCAGAGAATGCCAGACTTTGATGACAAAGTTTGATGACAAAATTTGCCCACAAAGGACTGCCGAGCCATCTTCTTGTTCAGGTGAGCACATACAAAAATGTTTTGTATGCTGCTGCATAAATTATGTAATATGCCAGGGAGATATGTACATCAAATCAAATCTAATTTTATTGGTCACAGACACATGGTAAGCATTGGTTAAAACCTCTTGCTCCTACCTGGCACGCAGGCGTCCCATCTAGAGCTCTGGAAATGCAAATGCTCTACGCTAAACGCTAATAGTATTAGTTAAAACGCAAACGTTCATTAAAATACACATGCAGGATATTGAATTAAAGCTACAGTCGTTGTGAATCCAGGCAACAAGTCAGATTTTTAAAATGCTTTTCGGCGAAAGCATGAGAAGCTATTATCTGATAGCATGTAACACCCCAAAAGACCCGCAGGGGATGTAAACAAAATAATTAGCATAGTCGGCGCTACACAAACCGCACAATAAAATATAAAACATTCATTACCTTTGACCATCTTCTTTGTTGGCACTCCTTGATGTCCCATAATCACTATTGGGTCTTTTTTCGATTAAATCGGTCCATATATAGCCTAGATATCGATCTATGAAGACTGTGATAAACGGAAAAAATAGCGTTTCATAACGTAACGTCATTTTTTAAAATTAAAAAAGTAGACGATAAACTTTCACAAAACACTTCGAAATACTTTTGTAATGCAACTTTAGGTATTAGTACACGTTAATAAGCGATAAAATTCATCAGGAGGCGATGTAAATTCTATAGGTGGCCGTCTGGAAAAAATGTCCGGAGAAATCTCAACCAAAACATCCTGCCGGAGACCGGAGGGAATCGGTTCCCTTGGGTCGATTCGACCAAGAATCAAATCCGAAGCAAATGAGAAGACTCTAGACATCCTGTGGAAGCTGTAGGTACTGCAACCTCGGCCTCATTTAATCCGGTTCACCTTTAACAATTCCTGGAAGTGGCGCATGGATATTTTTTTCCATTTTCAGTGATCAGATTTTCCTGCGCTTTTCGATGAAACATACGCTCTGTTATAGTCACAGCCGTGATTTAACCAGTTTTAGAAACGTCAGAGTGTTTTCTATCCACACATACTAATCATATGCATATACTATATTCCTGGCCTGAGTAGCAGGGCGCTGAAATGTTGCGCGATTTTTAACAGAATGTTCGAAAAAGTAGGGGGTAGGATCAACAGGTTTTAATGCGATTGTAGCAAAATGCTTGTGTTTCTAGTTCCGACCATGCAGTAATATTGTCGTGTCTTTGGCTATGCCGGATTAAGTGATATGACATGCTATTCTATAAAATCATTTCTCTGTAATTAATATTACCTGATTAAGCTAATCAGGTAGATAATTAACTAGAAAGTCAGGGCACCACGAAAGAATGTTTCTAGAGCTGTTATCTTCCGAATAAACTCTTAAAGACCTAGTAATCTTTTACATCAATAGCAGTCAATATTAATCGTCACCTTATTTCAGTCTCATCTGAACATCGTAGAATTCTTGGTTATCTTCACGAACTCTGGCTAACAAGTTTAATCAGCAATACAAACTTTGGTTTAATTATTTATTTACTAAATACCTAAATAATAACTGAAATTACATAAACACCGAATCAATATTATGTCATAAAGGAAAACGTCCCTGGCGGACGGTGCCGACACGACGGCTGGTTACACAAAGGAAAGGGGGTTGGGTTTGAGTGAAAGAACGGGAAGACTGAGGAATAGAGGGTGAAGCTATGCTATCGTCAATACAGTATCTTATGCATTCTAAATTACCGCCCATTTGAAAAAGGAGAATGCAATAAATATTTACTCTGAGCTGCGCTTCGGTAGGTTGGTCGTAGATGCTGGCCGTGTTGCCCAACAGAGATCTTCCTTGTCCTTTGAAGAGTGTCTATGGTGGTAAACTGGGTACTTTGTAGTATCGTGTTTGTTAGAACACATCCTTTGTCCGTCCTTTCCTAGCCCACGTTTACAGTGGCCGCTGACAACTCAACGGCTAGGAGGTATCGCTTCTGGAGTGAATAAGAGTTCAAAGTTCATACTAGGTTGCCATACTTTTAGCTCATGCTATATTCTGGCTGGTATAGTCGAAATTCATCCTTTCGGCATGGAGGTCGTCACCTTCACATTGAAATTTTTTGCTAATTTTGTTATGTTCTTGCTGAGGTTGGCTTAGTTCTGTAGGTGGTCTTTGTCCTAATGTACCTGGAACAGCTTACTATCTGAACACTTTCAACATAGGATTGTTGCCCTAATGTCATCGGAACAGAAAGTTATATTTTCGTAAAGGGCTTATATAGTGGAGGGAGAGAAGGGTATGTTTCATAGTTTATAACCAATGTCTCTTCACAGGGGTGGGCCACTGATTGAGCAGAGCTTTAAACTTATGAAAACCCAATTCTCTCATTTGGAAGCTAAGATTACATTTAATCTTTTCACAAATAGTTTTATATTTAAACATTTAAATTGCACAACAATTTCATGTGAATCTGATAACTCTAATGTGTTGACTTTCCAAGATACAGTTTATGTCATCCTATCATTAATAAGAATGTCTCGGATGACAACCGAACTGACATCATATTCATTTAGTACCAACGCATATTTTCAACTGGTTGGATTACCGAAATATGGTTCCTTTCTCCCCTCCTTTAGATGTTCCCAGACTCTATATGTTTAATAAAGGCTCTTCAAGAGTCCTTCTGTAGAGTCAAGAGAGAGAGGGAAGGGAGAAAGGTGGGGGGGGAGGTCATAAACCTACCCCCAGGCCAATGTCATGACAATATCTAACAAGTAATCTAACAATTTCACAACAACTACCTTATACACACACAAGTGTAAAGGAATTAATAAGAATATGTACATAAAAATATATGGATGAGCGATGGCCGAACGGCATAGGCAAGGTGCAGTAGATGGTATAGAGTACAGTATACAGTGGGGAGAACAAGTATTTGATACACTGCCGATTTTGCAGGTTTCCCTACTTACAAAGCATGTAGAGGTCTATAATTTTTATCATAGGTACACTTCAACTGTGAGAGACGGAATCTAAAACAAAAATCCAGAAAATCACATTTGTATGATTTTTAAGTAATTAATTAGCATTTTATTGCATGACATAAGTATTTGATACATCAGAAAAGCAGAACTTAATATTTGGTACAGAAACCTTTGTTTGCAATTACAGAGATCATACGTTCCCTGTAGTTATTGACCAGGTTTGCACACTGCAGCAGGGATTTTGGCCCACTCCTCCATACAGACCTTCTCCAGATCCTTCAGGTTTTGGGGCTGTCGCTGGGCAATACGGACCTTCAGCTCCCTCTAAAGATTTTCTATTGGGTTCAGGTCTGGAGACTGGCTAGGCCACTCCAGGACCTTGAGATGCTTCTTACAGAACCACTCCTTAGTTGCCCTGGCTGTGTGTTTCGGGTCGTTGTCATGCTGGAAGACCCAGCCATGACCCATCTTCAATGCTCTTACTGAGGGAAGGAGGTTGTTGGCCAAGATCTCGTGATACATGGCCCCATGCATCCTCCCCTCAATACGGTGCAGTCGTCCTGTCCCCTTTGCAGAAAAGCATGGGCTGGCTTGAGCAGGGGGACCTTGCATGCGCTGCATGATTTTAATCCACGACGGCGTAGTGTGTTACTAATGGTTTTCTTTGGTTTTCTTTCCCAGCTCTCTTCAGGTCATTGACCAGGTCCTGCCATGTAGTTCTGGGCTGATCCCTCACCTTCCTCATGATCATTGATGCCCCACGAGGTGAGATCTTGCATGGAGCCCCAGACCGAGGGTGATTGACCGTCATCTTGAACTTATTCCATTTTCTAATAATTGCGCCAACAGTTGTTGCCTTCTCACCAAGCTGCTTGCCTATTGTCCTGTAGCCCATCCCAGCCTTCTGCAGGTCTACAATTTTACACAGCTCTCTGTTCTTGGCCATTGTGGAGAGGTTGGAGTCTGTTTGATTGAGTGTGTCTCTTATACAGGTAACGAGTTCAAACAGGTGCAGTTAATACAGGTAATGAGTGGATATTGGATATTCAGCACAACAACTTCATAAAAGGCATCTGGCAGAAGTAAATTAATCCAAAAACACATATAATTCTATATACACTGAGTGTACAAAACATTAATAACACCTGCTCTTTCCATGATGGCAGACTGACCAGGAGAATGCTATGATCCATTATTGATGTCACTTGTTAAATCCACTTCAAACAATGTAGATGAAGGGAGGAAGGATTAAAGAAGGATTTTTAAGCCTTGAGACAATTAAGACATGCATTGTGTATGACGTGTATATGTGCCATTCTGAGGGTGAATGGACAAGATTTAAGTGCCTTTGAACAGGGTATGTTAGTTGGTGCCAGGCACACCAGTTTGTGTCAAGAACTGCAACGCTGCTGGGTTTTTCATGCTCAACAGTTTCCTGTGTGAATCAAGAATGGTCCACCACCCAAAGGACATCCAGCCAACTTGACACAACTGTGGGAAGCATTGGAATCAACATGGCCCGACATCCCTGTGGAACGCTTTCGCCACATTGTAGAGTCCATGCCCCGATGAATTGAGGCTCTTCCTGAGGGCAAAAAAACACTATATTAGTAAGGTGTTCTTAATGTTTTGTACACTCATTGTTTATATGAAATTATGTGTTTTCACAAATTTCATGATATAATCGTAAAGCCCATTCAAAAGGTTTTAGATATTTGGTATTTTATTAGGATCCCCATGTTGCGATAGCAGCAGCTAGTCTTCCTGGAGGATGATACGGAAGTAAAACGGAAGAGGTGATTAGATCACAGTAGCCTACATCAGCCTTGCTGCATACCCACTGTGCACAAACTGGTTGAATCAACTCTGTTTCACAATCATTTCAACGTATTGTGACGCAGCATATACGTGGCAAATACATTGGATTTGAAAAAAGTTATCAACTTTGTTTTTAGGGTGAAATTTCAACCACGGGATTGTCACCATGGTAACCAAATTTCAACAGACAATGTAATGATATATAATCCATATAATCTACACTCAATCACAGTTATTACTTAGCTTCATTGTTATCCCTTCTAATCACCAAAATGAAATTCATAAGTATCCACCCCTTGTCACACAACATGCGTGTACTAAAGAACCACCTCATGCCACAACACAGCTGGAGCAGAATTCATATGAAATAACTGACGAGATATTTCAACACACAAAAATATGAATTTTTACCTTTAAAACATCAGATCTTCAATGTTATATTCATTATCATTAAAAAAAACAATAGTCTGGGCTGTCACAACTTCCAGCGAAGTCGTTTCCTCTCCTTGTTCTGGCGGCGCTCGGCGTCGCCGGTCTTCTAGCCATCATCGATCCACTTTAATTTTCCTTTTGTTTTGTCTTGTCTTCCCACACACCTGGTCTCATTTCCCTCATTACATGTTGTGTATTTAACCCTCTGTTCCGCCATGTCTTTGTGCGGAATTGGTTATTGTAAGTGCATGTGCACGTTTTCTCTGGTGCTCGAAGGGTTTTGTACCCATTTGTTTGTTCTGGTTTCTGGTGGTTTAATGAATAAAACTGATCCGTTGATTACCCAGTTTTTCTCTCCTACGCCTGACTTCCCTGCCACCAGTTACGCACTCCCTTACATGGGCATTACCTCCTACTGGAGAAGTGATCATCTACAGCTACCCTTTGGTCTCCCATCCAGGGTTTTAACCAAGCCCAGCACTGTTTAGCTATGATATTTCTCACTGGCTATTACCAATATGCTACCTGTTAGGAATGATGCTGGAGAAGAGAAGCAGGTACGAGGAGTCAACATTTAATCGGAACAGACATGAAAACAGGACAGGAACAGAATCGTGTAAAACACAGACGCTGCTGTACATAAAAATGACTGCAACAAATGAAATATGGCATCTGTATTTGGATAGGGTAAAATAAAATGGTCATTTCATTTTAGTCGTCAACAGCAAAACATGAAAAAACCATGGCAGCTCCCAACATGGGAGGGAATTATTTCACAGAAAAACATTTCCAATGCAGTTTGATATACTCTTCACAAAATAAAAAATGTACTACTTTGAAATATACATCCGCTCATAACAAAGAAAAGAAATCATTAAGTATGATCAAATTCATTTGGTAGAATGCACAAAAACGTGTTATAAATAGTGATTAGGGGATGTGAGGTTATATCCTTCAACTGTAACGATTATCTAAAAGCTTCTAGCACTGTATTTACAAATGTGGTCAAGTTGCATAGTAACAAAATGGATCAGAAAGAACATGACAGATCATATGTTAAAGCAAAAAGGCCAGGTGCGTTTCCTCTTAAAGAATCTCGGACCTCTCTCCAACTAGCAAGCCCTCATCGTAAAACTGGTGGCTGTGAGGCAGCACTACACTGTAGAACATCTGAAATCACACTTGTGTTGGCAGATATGGTGATATACTGCCAGCTGTCCAACAGCACAATGACCCTGACTAACTGATGGTCGACAAGCACCTATTAGTAGTAGTAACACCTGTTTGCAGACGGTGGGCAATGTTAACTTGCCATCAGGGTCAGGGATGGTCTATTTCAGGACAAAGTAAGGCCATTTGGAGTAGCAAACAGCATCAATGTGTTTTTGTGACATTGAGAAAACAAATGTTAAATTGACTGATACACTTTATGAGTCTATTTCTGCTCCTAGCATTCAGAGGACTTTGGCTGTTATCGTTCAATAGCACACCTTCCCCAACATTCTCACCTCATAGGTAATGTCACGCCCTGGTCTTAGTATTTTGTGTTTCCTTTATTTATTTGGTCAGGCCAGGGTGTGACATGGGTTTATTTTGTGTTGTTTATATGTATGGGTTTTTTTCGTAGGTTTTGGGATTGTGGCTTAGTGGGGTTTTCTAGCATAGTCTATGGTTGCCTGAGGCGGTTCTCAATCAGAGGCAGGTGATTCTCGTTGTCTCTGATTGGGAACCATATTTAAGGCAGCCATATTCTTTGAGTGTTTGGTGGGTGATTGTTCCTGTCTCTGTGTTTGTTGTTCACCAGATAGGCTGTATAGGTTTTCACATTCCGTTTGTTGTTTTTGTATTGTTCGCTTTTCTTCTTTATTAAACATGTATGTAAATTACCACGCTGCATTTTGGTCCGACTCTCCTTCGACGGAAGAAAACTGTAACAGAATCACCCACCACAGGACCAAGCGGCGTGGTGACAGGCAGCGACAGCAGGAGCAGCGAAAAGACGAATGGACATGGGAAGACGTTTTGGATGGCAAGGGTTGTTACACTTGGGAGGAGATACTGGCTGGAAGAGATCGCCTCCCATGGGAACAGGTGGAGTCACTTAGGAGAGCAGAAGCAGCCGGAGATAGGAGCCGGCGATACGAGGGAACACGGTTGGCAAGGAAGCCCGAGAGTCAGCCCCAAAAATTTCTTGGGGGGGAGGGGCTCAGGGAGAGTGTGGCAGAGTCAGGGTTCAGACCTGAGCCAACCCTCCCTGTTTATCGTGAGGAGCAGCGATCACAGGACTTCTGGACTTGGGAGGAGATATTGGTCGGAAAAGGACCCTGGGCACAGCCTGGAGAATATCGCCGCCCCAAAGAAGAACTGGAGGCGGCGAAAGCGGAGAGGCGCTGGTATGAAGAGGCAGCACGGCGACGCGGATGGAAGCCTGAGAGTCAGCCCCAAAAATGTATTGGGGGGGGCTCACAGGGAGTATGGCTACACCAGGTAGGAGACCTGCGCTAACTTCCTGTGCTTACCGGGGGGCTAAAGAGACCGGGCAGGCACCGTGTTATGCTATGGAGCGCACGGTGTCTCCAGTGCGGGTGCATAGCCCGGTGCGGTACATACCAGCTCTTTGTATTGGCCGGGCTAGAGTGGGCATCGAGCCAGATAAGGTTGGGCAGGCTCGGTGCTCAAGAGCTCCAGTGCGCCTGCACGGTCCGGTCTATCCAGTGCCACCTCCACACACCAGTCCTCCGGTGGCAGCTCCCCGCACCAGGCTTCCTGTGCGTGTCCTCGGCCCAGTACCACCAGTGCCAGCACCACGCACCAAGCCTTCAGTGCGCCTCGCCTGTTCAGCGCTGCCAGAGCCTTTCTCCTCTCCAGCGCTGTCGGAGACTCCCGCCTGTTTAGCACTGTCGGAGTCTCCCGCCTGTTTAGCGCTGCCAGAGCCTTCCTCCTCTCCAGCGCTCCCGGAGTCTCCCGCCTGTTTAGCGCTGCCAGAGCCTTCCTTCTCTCCAGCGCTGCCGGAGTCTCCTGCCTGTTCAGCGCAGCCAGAGCTGCCAGTCTGCATGGAGCAGCCAGAGCTGCCAGTCTGCATGGAGCAGCCAGAGCTGCCAGTCTGCATGGAGCAGCCAGAGCTGCCAGTCTGCATGGAGCAGCCAGAGCTGCCAGTCTGCATGGAGCAGCCAGAGCTGCCAGTCTGCATGGAGCAGCCAGAGCTGCCAGTCTGCATGGAGCAGCCAGAGCAGCTAGAGCCGCCAGTCAGCCAGGATCTTCCAGATCCGCCATTCAGCCAGGATCCGCCATTCAGCCAGGATCCGCCATTCAGCCAGGATCCGCCATTCAGCCAGGATCCGCCATTCAGCCAGGATCCGCCATTCAGCCAGGATCCGCCAGTCAACCAGGATCTGCCGGAACCGCCAGTCAGCCAGGATCTGCCAGAACCACCAGCTAGCCAGGATCTGCCAGAGCCAACTACCTGCCTGAGCTTCCTTTCAGTACTGGGCTTCCCCTCAGTGCCGAGCTTCCCCTCAGTGCCGAGCTTCCCCTCAGTGCCGAGCTTCCCCTCAGTGCCGAGCTGCCCCTCATTCCAGTGGGGTCCTTGGTGAGGGTTATTAGGCCAAGGTCGGCGGCGAGGGTCGCCAATCAAAGGACGCGTTACAGGGGGACTAAGACTTGGTTGGAGTGGGGTCCACGTCCCGAGCCGGAGCCGCCACTGTGGACAGACGCCCACCCGGACCCTCCCCTATGGGTTTATGTGTGCGGCCGGAAGTCCGCACCTTGGGGGGGGTTCTGTCACGCCCTGGTCTTGTGTTTTCTTTCTTTATTTGGTCAGGCCAGGGTGTGACATGGGTTTATTTTGTGTTGTGTTTATGTATGGGTGTTTTTCGTAGGTTTTGGGATTGTGGCTTAGTGGGGTTTTCTAGCATAGTCTATGGTTGCCTGAGGCGGTTCTCAATCAGAGGCAGGTGATTCTCGTTGTCTCTGATTGGGAACCATATTTAAGGCAGCCATATTCTTTGAGTGTTTGGTGGGTGATTGTTCCTGTCTCTGTGTTTGTTGTTCACCAGATAGGCTGTATAGGTTTTCACATTCCGTTTGTTGTTTTTGTATTGTTCGCTTGTCTTCTTTATTAAACATGTATGTAAATTACCACGCTGCATTTTGGTCCGACTCTCCTTCGATGGAAGAAAACCGTAACAGGTAAAGACACATTTGGTGACTCAAACAATTGAATAACTGCTCCATTGCCTCAGCCAGGCTTGCTACTTTGATGGATATTTCCCCACATCAAAGCAAAAAGCTGGATTTTAAAGACATTATTGTCTATGCAACCATACGCAAAATTTGCCCGTTTTCAGGATAGCTCTATTATAATGCAGGCCAGACATCTCATTGTGGGTTTGCCTGCTTCAGCATTTCAGTGCAGTAGAAGGCTGAATGCCATTGAGGTCCCAGTGGTACTCATCCTATGGATGGACTTCCTTTCATACATGAGTATTCTGTGGTTTGTTTAGAGTTAAGTCCTACGCAATGCCTTTCCAGTTTTCAAAACGACGTCTGGGATGGTCCATTGTTTAGGCCTCAGAAGAAGCCTGTGGTTTGAGTTGAGCTTTCTCCATGGCCGTACCATAAGGATTGGATCGTTTGAAGAAGCCCAACTGGAATGATTGAAAGAGAAAGGAGACTTAGGTAATAAGGTAATAATTACATGAATAGTCCTCAATGCACCAGACATTTTAGTTAGTTTGTAGTTCATCGTTATTTGCTACCAACATCCACTTTCAAGACTGTCAAATTTGAAACACTTGATCTTATCTAATAGTTTTTAGATACCATTTTATGCTACCACCTACAACCGGTGGTATCATGGTCAGGTTGTGAAAGGAAGTAAAAAAAGATAGATTGTAATGTAGTTGCCTGACCATATAACAACCAAAATGTGATATGCCAAGACATCATCTGGTTATGTGACAGATTCTCAATCATAAACAGTTAACAAGCCTTATGACATTACATGCTTGTAATTTAGTGTGCTAAGTTTGTCCTTCACGTGGCCCCCTTTACCTTGTAGAGTACATATATGACCAGGGCGAGCAGCAGCAATCCAGCCAGTATGGCCAGAATGATGATCCACAGTGGTACCATGTACTGGCTGTCTGGCTTGTTCCACATCACTGGAGTCAGGACCTGCAACACAAAAACATGTCGTTACCATGAGGAAATGAGAAGTCACTTGAAAAAATAGTTGATTTAAAATCTAAACGTGACATTACTCATAAAGGTTTTTGAATGTTTTGCGTGTACATTTTCAAACGATATCCCAAATCACACAGACAGGACGGGCCTAAAGCATCCATACCATAAAGGTCAATGAACACATGATTAAATAAAGGGGAGAATAAAACAGCGCTTGCCTTCTTGGATCCACTGGGTTTGAGTTTGGGAGCGATGGAATAGGGCATCTTCTCGACTCTGTACTCCACAGAACACTCCAGCACATACTGCTTGTATGCCCTCTGCAGCATTTGTCCAAAGAAAGAATGAGTTGAATAAATCATTTAAAATATATTGCCAAAGTGTGTACCAAAAACCAAATATCTTTCGCTGTAAAAGTTCACTACCAGGAGAGGGCGGCATTGTACCACAGACTTGCGACCTACATTTATCTGTATCTCTTTCATTATTTTTTTTGTACTACTAATAATAGCAGTAGTATTATAGTACTAATACTACATCATCATAAGGATAGTTAATACCAAATTCAATCACATTTGATCTACATAACATCATATACAGTACATGTGCTATTCAAATGACCATTTAATATGAGGAGAAGGAGAATACAGGACATGACAGCAGAACAAACTACAGTCACGCTCTCTCACCTCAAGGAAGGCCTCAGGCCAGATGCGTGAGCGGACGGTCAGAATGACACTGCTTCCTCTCTCCAGTAACCCCACATGACAGCGCAGCCTCCAGCACTCAGCGGTGGAACACGACTATGGAGGAAGGAACACAGTCATCAATACAGACCACCAGTGCATTACAATTAATCAGTCTCACAAGCAGTACAAGAGGCTATTCAGAACTTTTTATTCTGGGGTATCATTCAAGACCAAATTGGAGGTAAACAATTAGTAACTCAACTTCCATAATGTATCTTTAAAGTAACTCTCCAGGGAAAATCGTATTTTTAAAAGTTAACATTCTGTTAACTCATACGCAAAAAATGTGGACTCGTCTTATACTCGTATCTGTGGCCAAAGTATAAATTGGAGAAAAAAACACTTAGAAAACCCCACCTTAAACCTGTTTTGCAAACAGACCATTTAAAAAAATGCTTGCTATTTCCTCATGGAGAATGATGTCATTCTGCCTCATTGGCTGAGCAGGTCAATCAGTGTCCTGAATATTTTGAATAACCGGTATACGCCCGCACCATTCTGTTGTTGGGGTACACCCACACCATTACAACACAGAACAGCTGATTTTTAACATACCTAAAAAGAAATAAAGTAAAAGTATATAACTCATAATTGTAATTAATATTAGGTAATGTTTCGTAGAAATCTGGAGACACTGGATAGTTAACTTTTAGGTTTTGGTAGAGAGAGATTCCCATTGCTTTTAATGAAAGGGAATGGCACTAGTTTGTAGTTTTGTGTCCTTGGTGTAAAATGAGGAGCCGTGGTTATAAATTGTTCTGTGGTCATTAGTTTTTGAAAGGGGGAATGAATAATCGGGTGGAGAATGTAAGAGGACAAAAACAAAGAGCAGGAGACATTTATTTCACATAAAATGAATTCTCTACAACGTATAATTATGATCAGAGCTTATTATGATAGATATCCTCATCTCCTTTCACAATAAAATAATTTCCCTTCGGTTTGTGTTTTGCGGTATTAGGGGAAACCATGGATGGATTTTCATGTTTCTTTCTGTTGTAATTCAGCTCATGAGGTTATCGTTAGGACATGAAACGAAATCCTTGACTCAAAAAGAGAGACTTCATTTACGATGAAAAACTAAGAACATAAATACAAAATAATAATAGACAATGACTTAAGGAAGAGAAGAGGTTAGGCAGGCCAATAAACTCCCATAAGACACCTCATTATCACCACTATACTCTCTAGCTTCTCTGCTCCTGGACCAAGTGCCAAGTGACTTCATTTAACAGCAGCAATCTGCTGTTTTACTGTTTTCAGAGTCAATAGACCTCTGCAGCCGTCTGTCAGTGTTGACGCCACATGGGTTAGGCATGTCGAACCCCTAAACAAGACGAGTATGTGGTGGGGTGGGGTGGGGGGTTATCACGTGAGAGAAAAAGAAAGGAAAAAATAAGGGAAAACATCTCCCGGTCTTCATATGGGGGATCAGATGAACAGCTCTCGGGAGGCACTACTGGCTGGCTTTATAACACTGTAGGGACTGAGAGTGGGGTTAGTCCTGTCAGTGGATGGCTGTGTGTGTGCGTGCATAGTCATGTTTCCATTTGAAGAATCTGTAGCTAGTTCTGTTTTTTTAATCGGTCTTTATCGGTTTGAGCATTAATTGCTCTCACAGTACATGCCAAGAACATCACACTAACTGCACATACCAGAGGTGACTGTAGAACCCCACCAACCCCCTTCCCCAAAACACAGACACACACCAGGTTATCTCACCAGGTTTCCTTGTTCATCCAGAGGATCCCTGTAGACCTCTCTCCTCTGGACGTGGTGTTCAGGGCTGGCTGTCAGTGGTGAGGGTGGCTGCTCTGTTGTAGGAGGCTGGAGCTGGCAACACACACAGAATAGTTATCTGGGTACCACTGGACCACTGCATCTCCTTGGTATAAATAGTGTGAATGATATGACACTACACAAAGTAAAATACAAGGTATCAGGGGTGGGCGTGAATGTATACAGTATCTGGGATGAGTGCTTGTGGAAGTATTATATAAGCAGTTCCTTTTGTATGTATGTGTGTAAGTCTGTCCCTCACCTTGAGCTTCAGTGCATTGAGGGTGTGGTTGGAGCTGCAGTCGAGTGGTCCCTGAGTGATGACCTCCAGAGGGTACAAAAGGTCGTGACCCTGAGATTTCAGAGGGCAGCGCAGCTCCAGCACTGACTGACTGATCATACTGGGCCCGTTGTTCACCAACTGAAAGAGAGAGAGACAGAGAGAGAGAGAGAAAGAGGAAGAGAGAGAGAAGAAGAGACAGAGGAGGAGAGAGTGAGGAAGAGAGAGAGAGAGAACCCAAGTCAGCATACTGTACCAGGAAGCTAAGAAGATAAGCATTTGTTTAACAACCCATCCCTATTTGACTCCACTTAATACAAATAAACACAACACAAAATCAACTCTTGTGGCACACACTGAGTAAATCGTGGCACACGCTGAGTACCTCGTACACATGCTGGATCTCAGGCCCAACATCCTGCTCCTCTTGTAGGCTGGGGCTCATCCTCCAGTTCGGGGGAGGGAAGAGGAGCTTGTCCGGACGAGAAACGCTTCAATCGAGAAAAGGAGAAAGATACAAGTTGGAAAAGAGGATAAACGAGTAGGAGTGGATGCAGTAGACATACCCAACAGAATGTGGTACTCAAGCAATAAGGCCCGAGGGAGTGTGGTATATTGCCAATATACCACGGTTAAGGGCTGTATCCAGGCACGACGCAAAGCGGAGTGCCTGGATACAGCCCTTAGCCGTTGTATATTGGCCATATACCACAAACCCCCAAGGTGCCTTATTGCTATTATAAACTGGTTACCAACGTAATTTGAGCAGTAGAAATAAATGTTTTGTCATAGCTGTGGTATACAGTCTGATATACCATGGCTGTCTGCCAATCAGCACTTAGGGCTCGAACTACCCAGTTTATAAAGAAAGATATTTTACAATGTCGCTGGGGCTGTTGAGTTGCAATATATTGGTACCCAGTCACTTTGAGTGTAGCTAAACAGGGAGTATGTTTATTAGTGATGGTGATGGAGAGCATTCAGTCATTAGCTTGTTTGTTCGTTCGTCCATCCAGCCATGATGACTCACCCCTGTAGGATAACATCAGCAACCACAGCCACCTCCAGATTAAAGAGCTCAGCATCACTCTGGGATTTATTCTCATTTTTACTGAGCGGAGAAAGAACAGACAAGTGCAACACTTCATTTGGATTGTGCCAAATACTGTAGATGGTTTGTAGATGTTTGCCTAACTGTCGACAACACTTGAACGAACTATCCACTAACCCTAACCTTAGCTCAGTCAGGACAAGGTAATAAGTATGGAAGTATTGAGGGTAGCTAGTGTAGCCTAGTGGTTAGAGCATTGGACTAGTAACCGGAAGGTTGCAAGTTCGAACCCCGAGCTGACAAGGTACAAATCTGTAATTCTGCCCCGGAACAGGCAGTTGACCCACTGTTCCCAGGCCGTCATTGAAAATAAGAAATTGTTCTTAACTGACTTGCCTGTTTAAATAAAGGTTAAAAATTGAGAAGGATTTAGGTACTTTTTTAACAAAACACATTTAAAAGGGTAAAAAAAAATGTATCACTCACATTCAGCTAAATATGAATACATTCAAAAAATACAAAGTAATTTATACACTTTCTGTGCTGAAGCTGCAACTGTGACTTACCTGCGTATCTGGAGCTCAAACTGTACTGTATTGTGAGTGTCCTTCAGTCGAAGCACAGTGAAGCGGAGGCCTGCCCACAACTGTGAAGATCCATAGAAAAGACAGGCGATCAGACACTAGAGATAAAGCTACCTCAGATCATTTCAAGGACATCTTTTTTCCATCTACGTAACATTGCAAAAATCAGAAACTTTCTGTCCAAAAATGATGCAGAAAAATTAATCCATGCTTTTGTCACTTCTAGGTTAGACTACTGCAATGCTCTATTTTCCGGCTACCCGGATAAAGCACTAAATAAACTTCAGTTAGTGCTAAATACGGCTGCTAGAATCCTGACTAGAACCAAAATATTTGATCATATTACTCCAGTGCTAGCCTCTCTACACTGGCTTCCTGTCAAAGCAAGGGCTGATTTCAAGGTTTTACTGCTAACCTACAAAGCATTACATGGGCTTGCTCCTACCTATCTCTTTGATTTGGTCCTGCCGTACATACCTACACGTACGCTACGGTCACAAGACGCAGGCCTCCTAATTGTCCCTAGAATTTCTAAGCAAACAGCTGGAGGCAGGGCTTTCTCTTATAGAGCTCCATTTTTATGGAATGGTCTGCCTACCCATGTCAGAGACGCAAACTCGGTCTCAACCTTTAAGTCTTTACTGAAGACTCATCTCTTCAGTGGGTCATATGATTGAGTGTAGTCTGGCCCAGGAGTGGGAAGGTGAACGGAAAGGCTCTGGAGCAACGAACCACCCTTGCTGTCTCTGCCTGGCCGGTTCCCCTCTTTCCACTGGGATTCTCTGCCTCTAACCCTATTAGAGGGGCTGGGTCACTGGCTTACTGGGGCTCTCTCATGCCGTCCCTGGAGGGGGTGCGTCACCTGAGTGGGTTGATTCACTGTTGTGGTCATCCTGTCTGGGTTGGCGCCCCCCCCTTGGGTTGTGCCGTGGCGGAGATCTTTGTGGGCTATACTCAGCCTTGTCTCAGGATGGTAAGTTGGTGGTTGAAGATATCCCTCTAGTGGTGTGGGGGCTGTGCTTTGGCAAAGTGGGTGGGGTTATATCCTTCCTGTTTGGCCCTGTCCGGGGGTGAACTCGGATGGGGCCACAGTGTCTCCTGACCCCTCCTGTCTCAGCCTCCAGTATTTATGCTGCAGTAGTTTATGTGTCGGGGGGCTGGGGTCAGTTTGTTATATCTGGAGTACTTCTCCTGTCCTATTCGGTGTCCTGTGTGAATCTAAGTGTGCGTTCTCTAATTCTCTCCTTCTCTCTTTCTTTCTCTCTCTCGGAGGACCTGAGCCCTAGGACCTGAGCTCCAGGACTACCTGACATGATGACTCCTTGCTGTCCCCAGTCCACCTGGCCATGCTGCTGTTCCAGTTTCAACTGACCTGAGCCCTAGGACCATGCCCCAGGACTACCTGACATGATGACTCCTTGCTGTCCCCAGTCCACCTGGCCATGCTGCTGCTCTAGTTTCAACTTCCACCTGACTGTGCTGCTGCTCCAGTTTCAACTGTTCTGCCTTATTATTATTCGACCATGCTGGTCATTTATGAACATTTGAACATCTTGGCCATGTTCTGTTATAATCTCCACCCGGCACAGCCAGAAGAGGACTGGCCACCCCACATAGCCTGGTTCCTCTCTAGGTTTCTTCCTAGGTTTTGGCCTTTCTAGGGAGTTTTTCCTATCCACCGTGCTTCTACACCTGCATTGCTTGCTGTTTGGGGTTTTAGGCTGGGTTTCTGTACAGCACTTTGAGATATCAGCTGATGTACGAAGGGCTATATAAATAAATTTGATTTGATTTGATTTGATCTGTCAGCAAGGCAGTCCGTCAAACACACAAACAGTCATTAACAGACCCTGGATCAATCTGGACCACGCAGCATCAGTCATAAAGACGCAGAATTGCAAAGACATACAGAAACTCACAATCAGAGGGACAGAAATACCATACTGCTGCGGCAACATTGAATAGTTCCTTTTGTGACAATAAAGCTCCATTTGAATTTAAGAAACAGTTAGTCCATGAAGATCCACTCACACTTGTTCCAGACTTCATAGGGTTGCCCAGGTCACAGACCAGAGAGCGGGTCTGATTCTCTGCCTCGTAGCTACAGGTCAGCTGAGTCAGACTCTGCTTATGAGATACAGTACGAGCAGAATTATGGCGAGAGACAAAGACAGCAATTTACTTCACAGCATTTCCACGTTCTCTCAAAACATTTATATCATAACCATTGTTTTAGTCATCAGGCTATCATTAGTATCAACACTATATTGGTATTAGTTCAATTATTGTTATGTGGATTAGCATATGTATCTTTATTATTTTACCACTGTCATTTCCATTAGAAACATATTATGAACATTAGCCATAACATAAGAGGGACAGGACAGATGGTTGCTCCCTCACCGCATTGTTGCGGGCTATACCACTGTAGTCAGCCTCCGCGGGCAGTACCACGTAAAGCTCTGCCTCGTAGGCCCCGCCCTCTCCCTCGTTCCTGGCATTGAAGGTCAGGGTCAGGGAGTTCTCGTCGCCAAGATACACCTCTGTCCTATCGCTAAGGAAACCACAAGAAAATACAACAACAACGTAAAACAACTTGTTTTTTTCCCCCAAACATGATGAGACCTGTTGCAGATGTTTTGTCTCTCATGGAATTTGCATTTTATTTTTTAAATGTTTTATTTCACCTTTATTTAACCAGGTAGGCCAGTTGAGAACAAGTTCTGATTTACAACTGCTACCTGGCCAAGATAAAGCAAAGCAGTGTGACAAAATCAAACAGTTACACATAAACAAACGTACAGCCAATAACACAATAGAAGAAATCTGCATTGTTTTTTGTTGTTGCATTGTTTACATATGATGAACATAAATTAGTAATTAATCTCCTTTCATGTTTGAAGAGCAATTAAAGGTTTGCTAGGGAGCTGCTGGACATTGTCTGTAACAATATCAGTGGAGGAAAAAAGCATTAACCCGCAAACAACCACCACACAACGTTGTCTCAAACTTGACTCCAAGCATCCTACGTTTTCCAAATGGTGGTGGTAACCATACGTGTGTATCCTACAGTTAATGCTCATTATCTGCTCATTATCTTCATAAGTGTGTTCCCACTGGTCACACTAAGTCATTTCAACATGAAAATGTGGGTAATATTTGGTTGAGATGTTAATCAAAAGAAAAATGTATACCTTTATTTAACTAGGCAAGTCAGTTACAGTAGCCTATCTTCAAAATGTGGCCATGGATGTGTTACTCATTTTAAGGTTGAATAAATACTGTTACGTTAGTTTGTAAGATACATTTAGGCTATTTACTGTATTACAAAAGTAATATTGAATTTTGTTTGGTTGACAACGCAACCAAATATCTCCTGCTTTGATAGTTTCATCTGAGCCACTGACTTAATCCTATTCTTTAACTTCTATTTTTGCTTTAGTTGGAGACGTAAATCCAACATAAAATGTGTTAACTTGTCTACAAGTTAATAGGCTATTTACTGTGTTGCAGAAGTTATGTTGAATTATGTTTGGTTGTCAACACAACCAAATATCAACATCTTTTGCGCCACTGACTTAGTCTGGCTTTAATTCCAGTTTGTCTACAAATTAATAATTGGTATATTGGATTCACGTCTCCATCTCAACCAATAATCAAAGTCAAACAATAAGATTAAATCAAATCAAACTTTATTTAAAGTGCATTTAAAGTTTGATTTGATTTTTTTTTTTTAAATAAAGGTAAAATAAATAAAAAATATTAATGATCAACTTGAAGATGACATTTCAAATCAATCAGAGCTTGAAACCCCTGGCCTATATGTATTGTTTATTTTTAGTTGAACCCTGGTTTGAATTGAAACAAATGACAGTACTTCCACCTTCATCGACCTGGCCAAGGCTTTCAACTCTGTCAATCACCGTATTCTTAACGGCAGACTAAACAGCCTTGGTTTCTCTAATGATTGCCTCGCCTGGTTCACTAACTACTTCTCAGATAGAGTTCAGTGTGTCAAATTGGAGGGCCTGTTGTCTGGACCTCTGGTAGTCTCTATGGGGGTGCCACAGGGTTCACTTCTCGGGCTGACTCTTTTCTCTGTATATATCAATGATGTCGCTCTTGCTGCGGGTGATTCTTTGATCCACCTCTACGCAGACGACACCATTCTGTATACATCTGGCCCTTCTTTGGACACTGTGTTAACAAACCTCCAAATGAGCTTCAACACCATACAACACTCCTTCCGTGGCCTCCAACTGCTCTTAAATGCTAGTAAAATTAAATGCATGCTCTTCAACCGATCTCTGCCTGTACCTGCCCGCCCGACCTAAGCATCACTACTCTGGACGGTTCTGACTTAGAATATGTGGACAACTATAAATACCTAGATGTCTGGTTAGACTGAGTCCTTCCAGACTCACATTTGTTTCTCTCTCCTTCCAGACTCTCCTGCCAGACTCACGTTTTTTTCCCCCCACCATATTTGTTTTTCTACTCTTTTGCACACCAGTATTTCTACTTGCACATCCTCATCTGCACATATATCACTCCAGTGTAAATTGCTAAATTGTAATTACTTTGCCACTATTGGCCTATTTATTGCCTTACCTCCTTACTTCATTTGCACACACTGTATACAGATTTTTTAATTTTTTAATTTTATTATTGACTGTACGTTTGTTAATCCCATGTGTTTTTGTCGCACTGCTTTGCTCTATCTTGGCCAGATCGCAGTTGTAAATGAGAACTTGTTTTCAACTGGCCTACCAGGTTAAATAAAGGTGAAATAAAAAATTTATTAAAAAAAGTAGGCCATCACTATAAATAAGAACTTGTTCTTAACTGACTTGCCTAGTTAAATAAAGGTTAAATAAAAACCAGCCCCCCCCAACACCATATGAACTCACACTGACACCCCTGTGTAAAGCACTTCCTGTGTAGTGATAAATCCACTTCACACCACTCCCGCCCCCATACTTCCAAATGTACTAATACATTCATGCTGTCTATTGAGCAGAAAGAGCTAGAGCCAAGTACAAATGTTGAGGGTCGATCCCTTGGCCTGACCCCTTCCTCTTATCCCCCACCCTCTGTCCACTCGAGGTACAGACACAATGACACCATGCTCTGCACCAGGACCACACAGATGATTCCAATTATGGCCAGGCCAGTTTTACGAAGCACAGTGGAAGCGACACCATCGATAGTCTTTCACAAACACCGTAGTGGCGACTCCGAGAGAGGAAGGGAGCTTTGAGGTGGTGGGGAGAGATGGGGTTGTAAGTCGCAGTTGATTTGATTCAAAGATTTTAAGATGTTATATAGGAAAACATGTACATGAAATATAATCATGTGTACAATCAAATAGTTCAATGTTTAATTGAAGCCAGAGGATGTACCACACAAAGTACCAGTAGTACTTTGTGTGGTAGTACTTTGTGTGGAACAACAAAGTACTACTGGTACTTTTATCTCCGTGACGGGCCTCAAGGTTGTGAACACAAAACATCCTTCTGCATGGGATTTCTCAGGAAGTAAACAATTTAAGGCCTAAAAAACAAGCTGCGTATTACATTTCAATGAGGTCGTCGAAGCTGCAGAGTGAAAGTGCTGAATCATATTTTATTTTCTGAGTGACTGAGTGATTTGGTCTCGTGGAAACTCTTAACAGGACTGAATTGTGCCGGTAATAGAAATCACATGGCGAAGTTGTGAAACAAACTACTACAAGTGAGAGCAAAGAAAAAGCTTGAACTTGTTTTGTGAATTGTCCCAGTTGTTCCAATCAGCCTAAAATGCAACATATTCTCCTGTTCTCCAACACTCAAACAACAATGATCAACCATTAATAACCATGACCAAGAGGACACAAACCATTTTGTTACTCTCCTGAGAAAAGAAAAGCGTTTCTGCAATCAAGGTGTGTAAACACATGCTACATGACCAAAAGTATATGTTATGGAAGTCCCTTCAAAAAATTATATTATCTATGTTAATAGTTGAATGATTATTGTTTTTACAGTACATGTATCAGGGAGCTTAGACTGACTTTTGGATAGGATTATGGTGTCTGACTAGAGCACAGGGATATTCTAAGAATCTAGATGAATCGATATACTCCTGGTTTATGATCGTATTTTCATCTTTGGACCTCAATTGATTTCTTGTGAATAACTACACTACATGACCAAAAGTATGTGGACAACTGCTTGTCGAACATCTCATTCAAAAATCATGGGCATTAATATGGAGTTGGTCCCCCATTTGCTGCTATAGCCTCCACTCTTCTGGGAAGGCTTTCTACTAGAACATTGCTGCGGTGACATGCTTCCATTCAGCCTCAAGAGCATTAGTGAGGTTGGGCATTGATGATCGATGATTAGACCTGGGTCGCAGACGGCGTTCCAATTCATCCCAAAGGTGTTCGATGGTGTTGAGGTCAGGGCTCTGTGCAGGCCAGTCAAGTTCTTCCACACCAATCTCGACAAACCATTTCTGCATGGACCTCACTTTGTGCATGGTGGCATTGTCATGCTGAAACAGGAAAGGGCCTTTCCCAAACTGTTACCACAAATTTGGAAGCACAGAATCGTCTAGAATGTCATTGTATTCTGTAGCGCTAAGATTTCTCTTTATTGGAACTAAGGGGCGTAGCCCGAACCATGAAAAACAGCCCCAGACCATTATTCCTCCTCCACCAAACATTAAAGTTGTCACTATGCATTCGGGCAGGTAGCATTCTCCTGGCATTCGCCAAACCCAGATTCGTCTGTCGGACTTCCCAGATGGTGAAGCGAGATTCATCTCTCCAGAGAACGCGTTTCCACTGTTCCAGAATTCAATAGAGGCAGGCTTTATCCCACTCCAGACGACGCTTGGCATTGCACATTGGGGACCTTATGCTTGTGTGTGGCTGCTCAGCTATAGAAACCCATTTCATGAAGCTCCCAACAAACAGTTACTATGATGACGTTGCTTCCAGAGGCAGTTTGGAACGCTCAACGTGCTTCAGCACTCGGCGGTCTCGTTCTGTGAGCTTGTGTGGCCTACCACTTCGCGGCTGAGCCGTTGTTGCTCCTAGATGTTTCCACTTCCCAATAACAACACTTACACCAACTGACATGTTGGAAAGGTGGCATCCTATGACGGTGCCACGCTGAAAGTCACTGATCTCGTCAGTAAGGCCATTCTACTGCCAGTGTTTGTCTATGGAGATTGCATGGCTGTGTGTTCTGTTTTATACACCTGTCAGCAACAGGTGTGTCTGAAATAGCCAAATCCAGTCATTTGAAGGGTATCCACATACTTTTGTATAGGTTCCTGTGGCTATGTGTTCAAAGTTACAAACTCATATGATACTTGCTTTAGAAGAATATTTTTTAAAAATGATAACAACCTGGTACCACATGGTGCCCAGTGGTGCTACTTTAAATGAATTCCAGATAAACAAACAAGTATATCATAGGGTACTCCTGTGTATCATTTGTCCATGTAATATGCTAGTCATTTATGTTGCATGAAGAAAATACTTTCTGCACTGGAGTTGACCTTTTATCACAAAAGACCCACTATTATAGACCTCTCACTAGTCTGTATGCAATTGTTTATTTTCCTACTCTTCTTTCCTTGGTTCCAACAGATCTGAAAGGATGTGACAGGTGAAAGCAATGTGCTGGAGACCTGCTGAGTCCTTTCACCTATCGATGGGTCACGAGGGAGAGAGGAGTAGGAGGCCATTCCGGTGTAATGCCCTGGTCTCAGGTAACGGAGAGGGGACTTCAGCTCACCCATAAACGGCCAGTTTGAGGTCAGGAACACAGATGTTGTCCTCCCCACAGTCCAGCTGAATTTGGGCCTGCAGAACAGAGGGATGGAGAGAGATTTAGATTTTTCAAAGAAAAAATGTGATCTGATCGTCATCTAAGTCACAACAATAGACAAACACAGTCTGCCTAAACTAATAACACACAAACAATTATATGTTTTCATGTCTTTATTGAACACACCGTGTAAACGTTCACAGTGCAGGGTGGGAAAGGTATGTGAACCCTTGGATTTAATAAACTGGTTGACCCTCTGGCAGCAATAACCTCAACCAAATGTTTTCTGTAGTTGAGGATCAGACCTCAACGGTCAGGAGGAGTTTTGGACCATTTGTCTTTACAAAACTGTGTCAGTTCAGGAATATTCTTGGGATGTCTGTGAGCCGCTCTCTTGAGGTCATGCCACAGCATCTCAGTCGGGTTGAGGTCAGGACTCTGACTGGACGACTCCAGAAGGCGTATTTTCTTCTGTTGAAGCCATTCTGTTGTTGATTTACTTCTGTGTTTTGGTTCATTGTCCTGTTGCATCACCCAACTTCTGTTGAGCTTCAAATGGGGGACAGATAGCCTTACATTCTCCTGCAAAATGTCTTGATAAACTGGGGAATTCATTTTTCCGTCGATGATAGCAGCAAAGCAGCTCCAAACCGTGATGCTCCCTTCACCAGACTTTACAGTTGGGATGAGGTTTTGATGTTGGTGTGCTGTGCCTTTTTTTCTTCACACAGTGTTCCATGTTCCTTCCTTCCAAACAACTGAACTTTAGTATCATTTGTCCATAGAATATTTTTCCAGTAGCGCTGTGGGACATGCACTTTTGCGAACTTCAGATGTGCAACAATGTTTTTTTTTGGACAGCAGTGGCTTCTTCTGTAGTGTCCTCCCCTGAACACCATTCTTGTTTAGTGTTTTACATATCGTAGACTCGTCAACAGAGATGTTAGCGTGTTCCAGAGATTTCTGTAAGTCTTTAGCTGACACTCTAGGATTCTTCTTAACCTCAATTAGCATTCTGCGCTGTGCTCTTGCAGTCATCTTTGCAGGACGGCCACTCCTAGGGAGAGTAGCAACTGTGCTGAACTTTCTCCATTTACAGAAAATGTGTCTTACCGTGGACTGATGAACATCAAGGCTTTTAGAGATACTTTTGTAAACCTTTTCAGCTTTATGCAAGTCAACACTTCTTAATCTGGGGTCTTCTGAGATCTCTTTTGTTCAAGGCATGGCTCACATCAGGCAATGCTTCTTGTGAATAGCAAACTCACATTTTGTGAGTATTTTTTATAGGACAGGGCAGCTCTAACCAACATATCCAATCTCGTCTCAATGATTGTACTCCAGGTTAGCTGACTCCTGACTCAAATTAGCTTTTGGAAAAGTCATTAGCCTAGGGGTTCACATACTTTTTCCAACCTACACTGTGAATGTTTAAATTATGTATTCAATATAGACAAGAAAAATACAATAATTTGTTTAAGCAGACTGTGTTTGTCTATTGTTGTGACTTAGATGAAGATCAGATCTAATTTTTAGACCAAATTATGAATTTGTTTTGAACAACTGCTGGTACATTTACCACGGCAATGAAGATTTATGAATAACCTCCTAAATGAGGGAATGAAGGGGAGAAGTGAAGGACGAAAAAGGGAAATCAAATGAGAGAAGGGGAGAATGAACGGAAGGAGTGTTTTGTTTTCGTGGTTATGAGGAGAGCAATGATGTTCAAGAAAGGTAGACATACTGCAACATGAGGAAAGGAAGGAATAGCAGGAAAAGGGAAAGCACTCTGTCTCTCTCTCTTTCCTAGTCCTTTTTCTCTCAGTCTCCTACAACATTGCAACTGTGTACTGTGAACCCATTGTTACACTACCAGCCCATCCATCCCAGCAGCAACATGTGGCAAACATTAGAACCCCAAAGGAATGCTACGACAGTGCGGGGTCGGCATGGCGATCACTCACTCCGTCTCCATGGAGATTACTAATTTAAAGCCTCCAATGTTATCGTTCATGCAAGTCCATGTGGTAATCGGTCAGTCAACACAACATCACAAGACAGAGGAAAGCATGGGTCTGGTAATGGTCACACAATCACCAAAGGCTCTCCTCCCCCACTCACTCACTCACTCACTCTCTGTCATCCTCCATCTTCCCATCACCCACTCTCCATGGGACAAAAAGGGCGTTAAGAAGAGGAAGAAACTTTATTCATGTTTTGACAAGTTTAGAAGTGGAAGAGGAAGAGAGAGAGAGAGAGTGCTAAATGTTTCAGTGTAATAACATGAGCATGGAAAGTTCAAGTTGTTCCCAAAAGCTGTTCTCTCTACTCTAGGTTGTATTGGTTTCTCTGCCAATAGTGAGAGGCTTGGAGCACACACACACACATATATATAAAAACACACATATAAACACACACACGTGCTCCAAGTCTGCCTTGCCGGGCTCTCGACATGGCGGAGACCACTGGCAACATACATAAACAAACCACAACCAGATGGCTAGCCTCAGCGCCCCACCCAGAAAGAGCCGTCAGTTCTCCCTCTGTTTTTTTCGCATAGCCGTGACACCCACCCTCACACCCCTGACGATTCTACTCTCAATTCGGAAAGGCTACCCCCGTTATTTGTCCTTATCGCTTATGTGACAGCATGGGCAGTGCCATTGAAGGTTTTCATCTATTCTAAAGTAGAGTAAAAAAGGCTTTGTAGCAAGTGTGCCATCTATCTAACTCTATGGCTATAACATATTGTAATTCAGTGCCTAGTATATAAGGACTAACCCCCAACCTTTAGCCATATGGGGACCAGCACTACTGAGGGGTCCTCCATATGAAATCTATTTCAAAATGGACACTTCTGACCTTATCCCTTTCTACTTCCTGGTACAAAATGTAAATACCGGGGGGAGTAGATAAGGTGCACATTGTGTGTTTGTGGTTAAGTCATGAAGTCTGGTACAATAACTAAATTGTGTATGCACTATGTTCATAGTCTGCCGTCTATAGCGGGGTTAGGCAACTAGATTCAGCCTCGTGCTGATTTTTGTCGGAGCGAATGCCGGAAAATAATGCTAATAATTTGTACATTGCAAATTGACCACGATCCCTCTAGGTTGTGTATTCTAGAGTTTCAGTATGGGTATACGTAGTGCACCTGCTCTAAAACTTAGCTATGTGGTCTGGTAAATGTGACCAGATATTGTACTCTGCTCTACAAGGTGTGATGTCTGGCATGGTTGGGGTCAAGTCCAGTTCGATTCAGTCAATTCAGGATAACAACTGAAATTGCAAATGTTCCTAATTGAATAACATAGTTAGTACATACCTTCTGCTTTATAATATGTGTTGTCTGGTAGTTTAGAATGGGTTTTAGGCCATGGAGGTCCAGTTGAGCGAGAGGATCCAGGCTAAAGTTGAGGGTGATGTAAATGGGGGACAGTTTATCCCGAAACTCCCCTTCACTCTACAACACACATGAGGAAAGAAGGTCAAAAGGCATCACCGACACACTCAAGAGGAAGTGAATCTGACCTTACACTGACCTTTCTTCATGGTGTGTTGAACTTGAATTTTTACTTTACTTATTGTAAACTGGCTGAGACTCTAGATTTAAATGTACATTGTAGTAAATATAATGTTATAGATCTGTCTAAATGTACGTTGTAGTAAATATAATGTTATAGATCTGTCTAAATGTACAATGTAGTAAATATAATGTTATAGATCTGTCTAAATGTACATTGTAGTAAATATAATGTTATAGATCTGTCTAAATGTACATTGTAGTAAATATAATGTTATAGATCTGTCTAAATGTACATTGTAGTGAATATAATGTTATAGATCTGTCTAAATGTATGTTGTAGTAAATATAATGTTATAGATCTGTCTAAATGTACAGCGCAAGGGAACATTTTCACTTTCAGTCCTATTGAAACTATAATCAAAAACAGATTAACTGTCAAATGTAGCATTAAATGTTTCAGCCTGTTTCAAGTTACTGGTGTTTTGAAGGCTGGATTCAAAGAAACTAGCCAACATTTTTGTGCAAACTTTTGGTCCAGAGAGATTGGTCGGGAAGACCCACAGTTCATTGGATCAATGTTGTTTTTATAATCTGGGATTTTCTCAACATGTCTTTGAATAACTCGGTAACATTTTACTTAAAGCCGGCAGGTATAATGCTTAATAACAAGGCTTATAAGTCTCTTTATGTATCAATCAGCATTTCAAATGATTGCTATTTAGTCTATTATTATGAGATGATTATTAGACATTATAAAAAGGGGTCAAACATGCTCATGACAAGCATGCATTATAAACTCATGCAGTTTAACAGCAACATCTCTCTGAGTGTTTGAAGTTCGAAGTGACTAACGCGCAGGTAGATGCGGGTGTCGTGACACGTTGGTCCTCCGTTGGCCATGGTGATGGTCTCCAGCAGGCTGGGCTGATGGCTATCTAAGAACAGAGTTCTCCTCACTGATGACTCTCTCTGTTTCTGCTCCAGATGGTCCAACTGCACCTCCACCATAAAAACTGCACAACATACACACACACAATAGAACATGTCACAAAAACAAACCCCTTATAACATACTGTTTATTTAACCAGGTAAGTTGAGTGAGAACACATTCTCATTTATAGCAACAACCTGTGGAATAGTTACAGGGAAGAGGAGAGGGGATGACTGAGCTAATTGGAAGCTGGGGATGATTAGGTGACTGTGATGGTATGAGGGCCAGATTGGGAATTTAGCCAGGACACTAGGGTTAACACCCCTACTTTTATGATACGTGGCATAGGATCTTTAGTGACCACAGAGAGTCAGGACACCCGTTTAACAATCCATCTGAAAGACGGCACCCTACACAGGGCAATGTATATCTGGGATATACAGAGAAAATAGTGCTTCCTACTGGCACTCCAATACCACTTCCAGCAGCGTCTGGTTTCCCATCCAGGGACTGGCCAGGACTAACTCTGCTTAGCATCAGAGCCAAGCCAGCAGTGGGATGCAGGGTGGTATGCTGCTGGCTAACTAAAGCAATTACATACACTGTTACTATGCATACACTAACACAATATACACACACACACACACACAATTGCAAATACCCATTCCTAAGTGCAGACACAAACACAATCACACACCCACACACATAAACACACACGCACACACAAACCTCGCAATGTTTCCCCTGTACTTACTCGATTGTCCTTTCATCTTAATCTTAACTGCTAAATTGACCACAGTGAGTTCAGGCATATTTGCAGCCACACCAAGGAAGATAATAGGGAACAGCTGTGTGGAGTCCTTACTTACAAAAGAAAACACTAGTCATGTCTAGATGCAATACAGCTTTTGTCAAATTGACATCAAAAGTTTTTTAGTTTTCTTACATTTTAGCTACCCCTAACCCTTTCCTAACCTTAACCTAATTATCCTAACCTGCTGAGCTAATTATCCTAACCTGCTCTGTAAGTTCCCCTAAACCTGCTACGAAAAGTCAATTTTGACAAAAGCTGTATCCCTTGTAAACAAAACAGAAAACACTGGGCTCACCTAGATCAGCAGGGAGGTGCTTCCCATTGGCCGAGAGGCAGAAACTGAGGTTGACACTGGAGAGAGAGTGAAGACAGAGAGACAGTATTTACATGTATTAAGTAGATCCATGTAGAGCTCGAAAACATTTGGTGGTATATAACAGTATATAATATCTCTACCTCCGCCAACGAGAAAATTAATAAAAAACATTTGGTCACAAAAATGTTTTATGTAAGAAATCTCTCACAAGTCTCACAAGTCTCGTGCTAAATAGCCTGGGGAAGAGCACAAACAGATCTGCTAGGCTACATGCTAACCCACTGAATGTAAATACATTCAATCTTTGCACAGAACTGAAGCCCAAATCAACCTAAAACAAATTGCTCAAACTTTACAAGGGGAGGTAAAAAAAGTGTGTGCGTTTGATTATTTTAGAGTGTGTGCATATACAGAATCCATGTGCTAAAATCTGTACATGTGTGTGTATGTGTGTGGTCAATGGTCATCTGCCTCCGCAATGGTAAATGTGTGTGTGGGTGTGTCATCTCATGCATGCTGTATCCGAGGCCGATGTTCCAAATAACATGTCATTCAAAGTGAATGGCAACCCGCTCCACCCTTTCCACTGTCCATCCCACCTCTACTCCTCCCTCAGCCTTCCCAAGGCTCCCAGCAACATAAGCGTTAATCAAGAAGACACAAACAACAAGCAACTTGTGTGGTACTAACAGCAGATATCAAGATAACAGCCACTAGGCTTTAATTTCAGTGAGACTAAAAGTGGTGAAGTTCCCTTTGCTTGGGCTCAGAATATAGACTGTCCTCAAACACTCATACTGGAACGAAGACTGGACAAGCTTGTCAAGCATGGTGTCATTTGACATTCTCAAGTGGTGAATGCCAGACATTTTGTCCATTGACATGGTTTTAGAGTGGAAAATGTACTATATAATAGGTCTTGGACTCAGTGTTGGGTCAATGCTGGAACACATTCACATCTATTTGAATTGATATTGTTGCTGAAGACATTATCCCTCTTAGCAAGGTTGGTCTGAGTGAGGCTATAGTGACTTCCTACTCAATAAACCTGGTGGCCAGAAACATGACAGCTTTAGACTACAGTACATTTGACATGTGTGTTGTGAAATCTGTGAATGTATTGTCATGTTTTTAAAATTGTATAAACTGCCTTAATGTTGCTGGATCCCAGGAAGAGTAGCTGCTGCCTTGGCAGGAACTAATGGAGATCCATAATAAATACAAATACAGTCTTCCTGTTGATTGATGGATGGATGGATGGATGGATGGATGGATGGATGGATGTCCGTCCGTCCGTCCGTCCGTCTGTCTGTCTGTCACAATCTATACAGTTTCTCTGTTGATGTCTGTCTGTCTGCCTGTCTAATACATCACAAAGATCTAGCTGCCTCAGTTAACTGATGGAATATCAGCAGTGTTTCAACCAATCAGATTCTTTTGAAAAGGAAAAAAAATGTATCAACGCACCAAGACACAGAGATAGTCTTGTTCCCATTGGACACCATACAACTCTTCTCCTCTGAGTTGATCATGGTAGGTTGCACAGTAAGAGAAGCACTGGCGTTGACAATAGGCCGAGCCCTGATAGAAAAATACCAACCAATTGGAAGACGTGATTACCTCGATTAAAATCTTTGATTCCAATACAAAATTGTAATTCAAATTACATAAAGATCACATATAAAACAATATTTTCAGACCTATTATACATGTTTAATTGAACAAATAAAATACAAATAAAGGGCTGGTCAGCTAGCTTATTTGCAAGCACAATGAGCCAATCAAGTTCTGGTGAGAGCACATACCTGTACAGAACAGCCTTGTCAGCCCCAAAAGCACCTACGATGAGATCTGTACAAAGATGACACCAATATTAAACACTAATAAGAAATTGTAAAAGGCAAAACAATTAAAAACAAACTGAACAATTGGACTAACAAATTTTACCTGGGTACCCATTCTGGTCCAGATCTTTCTCTCCGCGGAGGGCATAGCCAAAACTGGCAGGAAAGGTGCCAGAGGCCCATTGGCCAGCTAGAGCCTGAGTGGGTGTGTTCTTCAGCCCACTGGCATGCCCGTTATAGATGAGGACCAATCCCTGTTGGTCGTCTCCTCCAAAGGGACAGCCAATTGCAATATCTAAGATAATCAACAAAGTTATGCAACCTCATAATGGCTAATCCCCACTCCCTCTGGCCTGAGCTTCGTTATGTTCTTGCATGAAAGATCAGAACCCCGTAGACACCAAACGGGGGAAAAACTGACCAAAAAAAAGGGAGGGACTATCTTAACTTGTCCAATAACAAATGATCAATTTCGTTTTCCTTTGCAAAACATTTTGCTACAGTGTTCCTTAATGAATATGACCCAAGCTTTTCCAGAGTGCTCACCGTTGAAGCCGTCCTGGTTGAGGTCTCCCAGCGGGGCCAGGGAGCTTCCGAACCTCCCGAAGGCCTGACTACCTCCCAAGGGGGGCAGGCTGGGCTCAAACAACAAGGGACGCTGCTGTAGGTACACATAGACACGGCCCACCTCCTCCCAACGCAGTCCATCAGACCCCCTCTGCATGAACATGGGAGCGCCCACCACCAGGTCATCCAGACTAAGGCCAGGGAGAGGGGGGCGGGGGGGATAAGATTACTTTAGGTCCAATCCAAGGCCTCTAAAGTTGAGTCAATGTTTATTAGTGTGAAGGATGATGTTGGAGATTTACATTGTATGGTGACTCTTCCTGAGTCTCCTGACTATCATTCTAATAGGAGAGTGTCCTATCCCTCTCTGGTGAGTCTTCCTGAGTCTCCTGACTATCATTTTAATAGGAGAGTGGATGTGAGAGTGGCCAATGGAGAACCTGAAGTGTAGGAGTAGCTACTGTATGACAAGGAATTTTTATGACTCATGAGAGAGTGAGGAAATGAGAGAGTGAGGAAATGCATGACCATGAGAACTTCAGAAATACTCTCTCTCTCTCTCTCTCTCTCTTGTCATACCTACCTTCTCTTTGCTCACTTAGTCTCTCTTTCTCTCTTTCTCTCTCTCTCTCTCTTCAGCTCTCTCTTTCCTTCCTTCTCTTCATCTTTCCCTCCTTCTCTCCATCCGCTAACTCACTTACCCATCGTTGTTGATGTCGGTGGCTGCCACTGCGTAGCCGAAATAGGAACCCATCTGGAAGACATTAGAGCAGACAGAGTTAGCCTGTCATCACACCGTGGGGCATAGTATCTCTTTCTTTCTCCTTCATTCTCTCTTTTGATCATTTTCTCTCAAATATCCCCTCTACCAAGAAGCTTTCCTCTCTCTATTCGTCTCTATTTTTATTTGTCTCTCTCTCCCTCCCCCTCTCTCATATCCCCTCACCCCAGAAGCCATCCTCTCTCCTCTCTGTATTCTCTAAGCTCAGTACCAGAGCTTCTGTAAGCTACATGAGAGGTAGAAGAGGATAGTTAAGAGTTTGGAGGAGGCGGGGAACTCAAGCTGCTATAGGTATCTCAGCGAGAGATAGAGAGAGGATGGGTCAATCAGCGTTGTTATCTTTGACGATTTTATATTATGCCGTAAATGACGGACTATTGTCAAGAGTTTAATTTTACAGCTATTTTCCTCTGAGAGAAGAACCCCATCTTGCACGTTGTCTATGTCGTTCAGAGCTACCTTAAGTCTGGGCTACCCAAATAATTATCTGTAGTATACTCTAACCAACATCCCTGCAGTAGACTCTAACCGACATGCGGCAGTATATTCTAACCAACATGCGGCAGTATATTCTAACCAACATGCGGCAGTATATTCTAACCAACATGCGGCAGTATACTCTAACCAACATGAGGCGGTATGTTCTAACCAACATCCTTGCAGTATACTCAAACCAACATCCCTGCAGTATACTCTAACCAACATCCCTGCAGTATACCCTAACCAACATGAGGCAGTATACTCTAACCAACATCCCTGCAGTATACTCTAACCAACATCCCTGCAGTATACTCTAACCAACATGAGGCGGTATGTTCTAACCAACATCCTTGCAGTATACTCTAACCAACATCCCTGCAGTATACTCTAACCAACATGAGGCAGTATACTCTAACCAACCAACATCCCTGCAGTATACTCTAACCAACATCCCTGCAGTATACTCTAACCAACATGAGGCAGTATAACCAACATGAGGCAGTATAACCAACATCCCTGCAGTATACCCTAACCAACATGAGGCAGTATACTCTAACCAACATCCCTGCAGTATACTCTAACCAACATCCCTGCAGTATACTCTAACCAACATGAGGCGGTATGTTCTAACCAACATCCTTGCAGTATACTCTAACCAACATCCCTGCAGTATACTCTAACCAACATGAGGCAGTATACTCTAACCAACATGAGGCAGTATACTCTAACCAACATGAGGCAGTATACTCTAACCAACATCCCTGCAGTATACTCTAACCAACATCCCTGCAGTATACTCTAACCAACATGAGGCAGTATACTCTAACCAACATCCCTGCAGTATACTCTAACCAACATGAGGCAGTATACTCTAACCAACATCCCTGCAGTATACTCTAACCAACATGAGGCAGTATACTCTAACCAACATCCCTGCAGTATACTCTAACCAACATCCCTGCAGTATACTCTAACCAACATGAGGCAGTATACTCTAACCAACATGAGGCAGTATACTCTAACCAATATCCCTGCAGTATACTCTAACCAACATCCCTGCAGTATACTCTAACCAACATCCCTGCAGTATACTCTAACCAACATGAGGCAGTATACTCTAACCAACATCCCTGCAGTATACTCTAACCAACATGAGGCAGTATACTCTAACCAACATCCCTGCAGTATACTCTAACCAACATGAGGCAGTATACTCTAACCAACATCCCTGCAGTATACTCTAACCAACATCCCTGCAGTATACTCTAACCAACATGAGGCAGTATACTCTAACCAACATCCCTGCAGTATACTCTAACCAACATTCCTGCAGTATACTCTAACCAACATCCCTGCAGTATACTCTAACCAACATGAGGCAGTATACTCTAACCAACATCCCTGCAGTATACTCTAACCAACATGAGGCAGTATACTCTAACCAACATCCCTGCAGTATACTCTAACCAACATGAGGCAGTATACTCTAACCAACATCCCTGCAGTATACTCTAACCAACATCCCTGCAGTATACTCTAACCAACATGAGGCAGTATACTCTAACCAACATCCCTGCAGTATACTCTAACCAACATCCATGCAGTATACTCTAACCAACATCCATGCAGTATACTCTAACCAACATGAGGCAGTATACTCTAACCAACATCCCTGCAGTATACTCTAACCAACATCCATGCAGTATACTCTAACCAACATCCATGCAGTATACTCTAACCAACATGAGGCAGTATACTCTAACCAACATCCCTGCAGTATACTCTAACCAACATCCCTGCAGTATACTCTAACCAACATCCATGCAGTATACTCTAAGCAACATGAGGCAGCAAGATTAAGTTCATGATATTGCTACTTGTATTGAGTCATGTAAATGTATGGTATGGAGACATACTGTATACTGTACATCTCAATAACAAAGTGATTGAGGTGCCATAATATACTGAACGGCCAAAAGCACTGAAGTATGTGTCTTGACTCTTGGCTACCGCCATTCTTTAAACAGCTAATGGCTGATTTCTTGTGTTTCCACTGTAGCCTACGTGTCATTGGCTTGGCTGGGAAACTATGTAATGTAGAAAACAGTCTAGTACCCATGCAGGCAGTCTTTTCTTTTGTTTGGAGTGGGTCCGCAAACTAAAACACTAAACCGCATCAAAATCTAACACAACCATCAAGACATTGAGCTACACACCCAAATCTAACACAACCGTCAACACATTGAGCCACAGACCCAAATCTAACACAACCGTCAAGACATTGAGCTTCAGACCCAAATCTAACACAACCATCAAGACATTGAGCTATACACCCAAATCTAACACAACCGTCAACACATTGAGCTACAGACCCAAATCTAACACAACCGTCAAGACATTGAGCTTCAGACCCAAATCTCCTGGGGCTCTTGGGTAAGCAGATACAACCATTTTTTTCTTGGCCTCTTTCTTTTTATTTCTTTGTTTCTGCAGCTGAGTCTGACGGTGCAGTCCAAGCACTCATGTGGAGAGCAGAACCAAATCTAACACAACCATAAAGACATAGAGCTGCAGACTCAAATCTAACACAACCGTAAAGACATAGAGCTACGGACTCAAATCTAACACAACCATCAAGACATTGAGCTACAGACCCAAATCTAACAATCATCAAGACATTGAGCTACAGACCCAAATCTAACACAACCATCAAGACATTGAGCTTCAGACTCAAATCTAACACAACCATCAAGACATTGAGCTGCAGACCCAAATCTAACACAACCATCAAGACATTGAGCTGCAGACCCAAATCTAACACAACCATCAAGACATTGAGCTGGAGACCCAAATCTAACACAACCATCAAGACATTGAGCTGCAGATCCAAATCTAACACAACCGTCAAGACATTGAGCTGCAGACCCAAATCTAACACAACCTTCAAACATTGAACTACAGACTCAAATGTCCTGGGGCTCTTAGGTAAGCAGATACAACTATTTATTTGTATTTCTTTGTTTCCGCAGCCGAGTCTGACGGTGCAGTCCAAGCACTCATGTTGAGAGCAGTCAACCTAAAGACACCGTCAAGTCAAATCCAGCCAGGAGTTTATTTCAGATCATTCTTCCTATGAAGTAAGCAGTTAGCAGTCAGTTAGCAGTTTACACAGCATGTGGTATTTCTTATGCCCAGAACCCTGAACCCAAAGCTTTCCATTGAAAGTAACAGCCTACGCGCCAACATGCGCACATGCAGAAACCAGTGTTGGGGAGCAGTGAACTACATGTTGTAATTTCCTTTCATTTCCTTTCTGTTTCAGCATCAGACCTGCCTAATTCTCACTTGATACTTAGTTTTTGTGTTTAATAGGCTAAATTACACATTCTGTTAACATCTGACTCCAGATCTGTTCTTGTAATTTGTAGTCTATGACATTTCAGATTTAGATATGATAATTCTTCACCAAGTAGTTTGGATGTAGTGAACTACTTTTTCAAATGAACTGTATAAGTAAGTAAATTATATTTTTCTTAAGGGTAGCTTTAGTGTAGCTTAAACTTGTTTCAGTGTCAAGTAAATTGGTAGCTGGGTCAAATGCATTTTCAGAGTAGCTTCCACAACGCTGGCGGACCCGTAGACACACAAAACACACACACACACACACACACACACACACACACACACACACACACACACACACACACACACACACACACACACACACACACACACACACACACACACACACACACACACACACACACACACACACACACAAAATCAAGAACAAAAAAAAACACACACACAAACACTAAGCACACATACATGTGTACAATAGTATGGGGTCTCGTTTATCAACCATGGAGAATTTAGAAGACTATGAGAGTATAAAAACAACCATGTCACTCAATCCAAAAACCAACTTAGCGAATGAGGAATCCAGACCCTTTGGCACAACAATGGCGTGTTGGTATAAACAAGCTCCCCACCCCCTCAGTTAGCAACACAAAATCCTGAGTCAGTATGTAGCCATTACACTTTGTGTGTGGGTATGTGTGTGTGTGTGTGTGTGTGTGTCTGCTGTTTCTGCCTCTGTTTCTGATTCAATCAGAACATATGGAACACATAGGTGTACGTGGGCTCACCTCTAACCCAGGGATCAGGCTCCATCTCCTGGGGGCAAATTCCTTCAGCCCCCCTATATATACCCACATATCAAAACAGAGGAGCCAAAAGTACAGTATAGTCTAGCCCCCTTGCTGTTAAGCAGATGTGCACCAACCTGTTCTCCAGTTAGGTTCAGCATGGATTTCAGATCTGTCCCATTGAGTAATGACACCTGCATTGAGAAAGTTAGTAAAAGACCTTCAGTTATCAACCATGATTGTAGTAGGACCATCAACAAAATGACTGTCCATTTATGACATGTATGCATTTCATGCTTGTTTATCTACATTCAATATATTTATCTCTTTAAATCTCCCTATTAATACACTTCCTGCAGTGGATGTGAATGTAACCAAATGGAAAGATTTTACTGTATCTTTCTATGGATATTCCCCCTGTTTATATTTTGGCATCCTCTCACTCCCTTTTTTCTCTCTACAGTAACATACGTTACATCTATGTCAGGGGTAGGCAACTAGATTCAGCCACGGGACGATTTTTGTCCGAGCGGATGGTTAGGGGGCAGGAACATAATCATAATAATTTGTACACTGCACATTGACCACAAGTAAACCCAAAAAGAGATTGTTATTTTCAAATACAATCATTTCATACCTTGATTACATTGAGACATGATTACATACTGTGTGTCTCTCTTTTTATTTGTAGGAATACTTGGGAACAGATTTCCCGAATTACATTTTTTAACTGTCTTATTTGATCAAAAACCAAAATATATTTGAATGCAATCTTTGGGCGGCCCAAAAGAAATCACTCACAGGCCGGTTTTGGTCCGTGAGCCGCCTATTGCCGACTCCTGTTCTATGTCACCCCAATGTCATCCTTATTATGTTAACCCTCGTTAACTTTCATCTAGAATGAATGATGATGTATAAATATGTGAGGACTCCTTACTAAACCATGCAGCATTTGTCCTTTGGGAACTCCGGTGATGAAGTCTGAAAAGACAGAAAATGAGAAAGAAAGAAAGAAAATAAGTTTAAAAGATTGGAGAGAGCAGTTGAGTCCAAGCACTTCCAAATACACAAGGGTCAAAACTTTGCTGGTAATAACCCAGTGTTTAAAATAGGGAAAGCTGAGGCTTGTTTGTTGCAGGTGAATGGGAAATCTATGATACTGTACAAGCTTAATAACTTAAGTGATACAGGCAAGCCCAGCCCACAAGTTTTTCTTTTCTTTTAAAATAAGTCAGTGTTGAAAATATTCCTGTTGTGGCTTTGAGTGAGTTACTGAACTGGATAAGCTTCAGGGAAATATATTAGTGAGAGTCAAGTTGCCTCGTTTTAAACGTGTCTTCTGTTCAAGAATACTATCTGTCAAGTACTTACTACAATAGACTATAAAGACATGTGATAAGTACATTATTATCTTATGCTCTGATACATTCACACGCTCTAATGACTAGCTCTCTAATGACTAGCGCTCTAATGACTAGCTCTCTAATGACTAGCGCTCTAATGACTAGCGCTCTCTAATGACTAGCTCTCTAATGACTAGCGCTCTAATGACTAGCTCTCTAATGACTAACGCTCTAATGACTAGCACTCTCATGACTAAAGCTCTAATGACTAGCGCTCTAATGACTAGCTCTCTAATGACTAACGCTCTAATGACTAACGCTCTAATGACTAGCGCTCTAATGACTAGAGCACATTAGTATATTAGAGCACAGGGGGTCTTTAGATGGTTAACTATTAGAGAGGGCTATGGGGTAAGCAAACCCAAAGCCCAATCATGCTCGAGCAAGTAAGTTGGCGCTGTAAATATGACACTCACCTTCAATATCATCTCCACTGAACTCCCCTCCGGCAACAGAGTAACCTGGAATGAGAGTGAGAGAACGAGAGAGCGAGAGGGAGAGCAAGCAAGAGTGAGAAAGAGAGAGAAAGGGGGAGAGAGAGAAAGAAAGAAAGATAGATAGAAAGAAAGAAAGATAATGAGGGAGAAAGAAAGGTGGAGAGAGAACAAGAGAAAGAAAGAAAGAGAGAGAGAGAAAGGAGAGAGAGAAGAGTGAGAGCAATGAGAAATCAAGAAAGGCCACCACTTAGTGCTCTGATCAAAAGCAGTGCACTGTGAGGGGAATAGGGTGTCAGATGCAGCCTCTAGCTACTGTAGATCCTATGAAGAAGTGGACCATACTAACCGAGGTAGCTGTCGTCATAGCTCCCCTGCACCTGCCGAGTCTGGATCTGCCCAGTAACAGAGAGCAGGAAGTAGGATGGGAAGTAGGCCTTGACGATTTCCTCTGTGGTGGCTGAGACTAGTTGACCTGTAGGCCGGAACGGATGGGGAAAAGAGCCAGAGGTTAGAGGTTAAGACTTTTGAACTATGTTTTTTAGCTGCACTAAAATGATTGTCGAGGTTTGGCCCTGTGGATGGTGTAGGGGATAACTTCACCGCTTGGGGAAAAATAGGCCGTTGCCTGCGCAAGTTCCAAACCCGCCCTTTCACTATACTGACATATACAAAGCTCTTTTTTTTACCTTTATTTAACTAGGCAAGTCAGTTAAGAACAAATTCTTGTTTTCAATGACGGCCTAGGAACAGTGGGTTAACTGCCTGTTCAGGGGCAGAACGACAGATTTGTACCTTGTCAGCTTGGGACTAGTAACCTTTCGGTTACTAGTCCAATGCTCTAACCACTAGGCTACCCTGCCGCCCCAGGGTAGCCTACTGCAGTCATTTTTCCCGTCTCTTTCCACTGTACCTGTCTCTCTCCACTGTACCTGTCTAATAAAAATGTGAATTCCCAGTATAGTTTTCTAAGCTGTACTGTATGCTATCTCTACATCCTGTACTTGAGCCAGTTCATAGTAATCCACATATGGTCTCAATAGGATCCTATCATAAATCTACTAGTGCACTCACCTTGCCAGTAAAAGCTTCCTGGTCCTCCGAGAACAACCTTCCCATCCTGAAACACGCAGAAAACCACCACTCTGATGAGAACCTTAGGTATCAAGCAACTTTTCAAACTCCATTGTAAGTCTCATGTTATATGACTAAACATACAGTATTCATTCAGTGGGCTGTTCCAGAAAGCAGGATCATTCAGTTAGCCAGCTTATAAGCAGTCTGTCTTGATTTCTTCACTTGAATATGTGTTGTTTGTTGCTTAGTCAATTATTTAATGCCAATTTCACGTCTATATTTCTGGAAAGTTAATTGGAGGTGAATTCAGAATGTCTGGGACAGTTACCTGGCTAAGATTCAACCAAAATTGTACTTCCACTTTTAACCCAACCCCTCCAAAAGACCTACACACAGCACACACACAGGTTTTTAGAGAGGTGCGGAGGGGCTCCCTACCTCCCCATACAAAAATCTCTAACTTACTGATCCTGCTTTCTGGAACAGCCCCCCAGAACATAAGGAGTTTGCCCCATTAAAAACTAAAAGAGAATCTCTTTTGAATTTGTTTGTTAAGGAATTGTTCCTTGTCCTGTTCAACGTACCTTGGTGAAGTCAGCACTGAACCCACCCTGACAGTAGCCCTGTCCTGCAGGACCATGTCTCTCTAAGGTAAAAGGAAGAGATGCAGAAAACATTGATAAGGCCACCACCCAAATGGCCCATCCAGGGCCTAGTTTCCCAAAAGCATGTTAAGATTACGTTCATCGTTAGAACCTTTCGTAGGAGAATCAGTAAAACTCTGAGCTGTTTCCCACTGTTATTTACGTTGCACTTGAAAAAACTCTAATCTAAAGCCTGCCTCAGACCACTCGTAGAACAGCTAAGTGTGCCGTTAGATGCTTTTTTGCCCTCCCAAGTCACTTTACTCACAGAAGATCTCCGCTAAACATAGAATCACATGATTTATCCATCTCTCTGTGACCACCGATAACTTCACAAGAAGTTGACTACAAATACAAAGTCGCCAATGTCTTTGCAATTGATAAAAACAAATGAAAACCGAGATGACTGCATTAAAAAATGAACAGTATGCTAAAGGCTTATTTCAATCATATTAAAGTATATTTAATTTTCAATCAATTGAGTTCTATTTTGCTACGGTCTGTAATTTGTCTTAATATATTTCATGATGTGTAGCCTAACACGTGCACAATGCTGTGCCAATTCTGTGATTCAGTGCATTTTTATTGGCTAAGCATTTGAATAAGCTGCCTCAATATTTGCAGCCGTAGGTGGTACTATCTCTCTAGGGGCTGATCCGTCGTCAGTATTATGAAACAATTATAATGTTTAGTTAAGATTTGATTGGAAGAAGCTGATCAGAGAGCAACGCTCCCTTTATTTCAGTCTTATCAGTATCGTCACATGCTCCAATGACGGCCTTACCGAACGTTCTCTCTGCATGGTGTTTTGAGAAAAGCGTGTTATCTTCCTCGGTTGTAGGAAAGATGCATCTTTAAAACCCTCGCATCTTTAAAATCACTCGGAAGCCTAAGCTCCATCGTTATGAGAAACCTGGCCCTAGGCAATATTATTGTTACATCTGCGCCTGCCACTCCCTCTACTGTTCCTCCTGTGTCTCCCTAACCTGCCACCACTCCCCCAGTGCTCTCTCCCTCTTTCTATCTCTGTGTGTTTGTGATTATGCGGGCGGAGACAGGTGTGCAGGAGGCAGAGCAGATCCCCAGATCCCCCCCCCCTGCAACCTGTTCCATAATCAAGACCTCCACAAATATTCAGCCCTGTCACTTCTACGCTGCCAGATCGTAACCTCTGCTCAGTCAGTCTGTGTTTTTTGCTGTTTGTTTCTGCATAGATCCTGCTTTCATGTTGTGCCTGTTTTCCCTTGCCTGACGCTGTTTTCCTTTCCGCTACAGTTCTGTCCTCTCTGACTCTGGTCCCTGTCTCCAGTCCCACGTCTCGTCAGTCCTGCTACTCTGTCCTGGACCCCCCCACTCTACTGTTTCCTTGGATTCCTCTCCGGACCTGCTTACCCAGCCCCAACTCCCCTCGCTCCAGCCTCAGCACCTGGCTCCCTGTAACCCGTCCAAGCTTTCCCTGGCCTGCACCCCATCTTCCCCTGTATTTCAATAAATACCTTGGTTACCGTATCCCAGTCTCCTTGTCTGAGTCTGCTCTTGGGTTCAACTGCTCCGCTCCGTGTAACAATCATAACATTGTGAGCACACAAATCTCCCATTGACCGTGGTCAATTTATAAGAATGTTGGATCTAAAGTGAGGATTTGGCACCTCATCCTCACGAGACAAATCTGTGGCTGCATGTTTCGTCACTACTTCATTCAATTGACTTCAGGTACAGTATTTTGGATAAGGATGTTGTTGCAGTACTGTACCTGTGCGACAGGGGGCGTACTCCACAAATGTCTTGAGGTTGTCCACGGAGAGGTAGCAGGTTCCTGTGGCATCCGAGAAGGGGGCATCGTGTTCCGTTCTCCAGTAATATCTTGGGGCACAAGCCTTGGAGACATTCAAGAAAGGAGTTCAAAACAACACACAAACTTCACAACTGTCAACTCTCAGATGTTGATACACATCCCTGACACATAGTAAAAAGCTTTTTATGACTGGGGCTATGGTCGACTTCATTGGAGGCTGCTGAGGGGAGGACGGCTCACAATAATGGCTGGAACGGAGCAAAAGGAATTGAACCATGTGTTTGATGTATTTGATACCATTCCACTCCAGCCATTACCACGAGCCAGTCCTCCCCAATTAAGTTGCTACCAACCTCCTGTGGTAGAACTTGTGTGTAGAACTTGTGAACGATATCAAAATCCAAATAAAATTATATATATTTCTGTGAGCAATTCTAACAGGACAGACAGTTATATGATGACCTATTCCCTTCTATCCCACAGAATGTAGTACCCTATCTTACCAGGACAGTGTTGCCATGGGAACGCACCGTAGCCCCAAACCACTGATGGGACTTGAACTCGACCTGGACGTCAACGTCGTTGACGTAGAAACTGCGATCCCCTGGGAGATGCCAAAGAAACGCACCTTTACATTCGTAATGCAGTACTTGTATGACACTGTAATAGCTCGCCTAAAGTTTGCACCAGTGTTTCCTCAAGTAGCCCTACTGTTCCACTTACTGTATTTCAGGACTATCACACCTGATTTGACAAATGAGGGGCGTGATCAACTTGTTACTGGTACTTCCTGTATATAGCCATGTTATTACGTTGTACCCCTGCACATCGACTAGGTACTGGTTCTCCCTGTATATAGCCATGTTATTACGTTGTACCCCTGCACATCGACTAGGTACTGGTTCTCCCTGTATATAGCCATGTTATTACGTTGTACCCCTGTACATCGACTAGGTACTGGTACTCCCTGTATATAGCCATGTTATTACGTTGTACCCCTGTACATCGACTAGGTACTGCTACTCCCTGTATATAGCCATGTTATTTTCTACTTCCTGTATATAGCCATGTTATGTTCTACTCCCTGTATATAGCCATGTTATTTTCTACTTCCTGTATATAGCCATGTTATTTTCTACTTCCTGTATATAGCTATGTTATGTTCTACTTCCTGTATATAGCCATGTTATTTTTATTCAAAATGTAATTTTTTTTATTCACTGTATTCATGTTTAATCTTTAACTCTACATTGTTGGAAAAGGAACCGTAAGTAAGCATTTCACTGTTATTGTTTACTAAGCATGTGACAAATGACATTTAGTTGATCATTTGAATCAGGTGTCCTTGCACTGAAATAAATGCAATGGCTGAGGTGGTCCATCGATCTCAGCCGCTGCCTGTTGGGGACATGTACTGTGTATTAATACTGTGTATTACCGCTGCCAGCATGGGCTCCAATCCATCCCACTGCGCTCTAGCACTCTGTCTCCTTCTATACTTGTTTCTCTCTATCCTGTCCAATAAACACAACAAATACAAAAGGGGCACTACTGCAACAACAAAAAAGGAATGGCTGGTGGTACTCAAGAGAAGTTTCAGAAACGGTGATTTCTATTGTAAGTTAACTTTGTCTCAACATGATCCCTCATGTCATCCCTGTTTGATGTCACACGGTTCCACATGTTTTTATAACTCTGTCTAAGTCTCAACTCTTAATCCATCCACCTTGCTATTGGCAAGCATCAAACCGTTCAGCTGGACTTGGAATGCATTGTTACTGTAGTAACATTTGTCCTTCATAGTCTGATCCCTATTTTATGAAGGGGGTGGGGGGGCTCTGGTAAAACAGTTTCTTGTGACAGGAAAAACATCAAGCAGCTGGCTAGGAGAGCACATGAGAGACTTGGTTCTGGGTTATGAGAAAGGTCAAACTTTAGTCATGTTGAGAGATAGGCAGTGATGCAACCCGTCAGGATGCTCTGGTATGGCAACTGCTCGGCCTCCGACTGCACGACACTACAGAGGGTAGTGCATATGGCCCAGTACATCACCGGGGCCAAGCTTCCTGCCATCCAGGAACTCTATACCAGGCGGTGTCAGAGGAAGTCCCTAAAAATTGTCAAAGACTCCAGCCACCCCAGTCATAGACTGTTCTCTCTGCTACTGCACGGCAAGCGGTATCGGAGCGCCAACTCTAGGTCCAAAAGGCTTCTAAATAGCTTTTACCCCCAAGCCATAAGACTCCTAAACATCAAATGGCTACCCAGACTATTTGCATTGACCCCCCCCCCCTTTTACGCTGCTGATACTCCCCGTTATTTTCTATGCATAGTCACTTTAATAACTCTGTATATATTACCTCAATTACCTCGACTAACTGGTGCCACTGCACATTGACTCTGTACCGGTACCCCCTGTATAGCATCACTATTGTTATTTTACTGCTGCTCTTTAATTATTTGTTACTTTTACAAATTTTCTTGGTATTTTTCTTAAAATTCCATTGTTGGTTAAGTAAACATTTCACTGTAAGGTGAAATACCTGTTGTATTCGGCGCATGTAATTTTTTAAATTTGATTTCAGAAAGTCACTCCTGGCCAATAGACTTCTTCCCAGGTAAGAAAAAGTTTAAGATTAAGAAGTTAAAATATTTGATGCGGTAGACTTGGCAGGATGGGTTTGATGCATTTTTCTGACGCATAGACTTGAGTGGTGACATTAACCTTCCCGTACCGCTACCCTGTCGGTCGGTCTGTCTGTCTGTCTATCTGTCTGTCTGTCTGGCTGCTGGGGTCTGCCCTATGTCTGTCTGGCTGCTGGGGTCTGGACTGTGTCTGTAGTACACTATACTCTTTGAACCCAGAGACCTGCATGGGAAACGTTGCGATGCACAAGCACGTGAAAGGAAGGGCCCAGGGCAGTGTGTGTGTGTGTGTGTGTGTGTGTGTGTGTGTCTTCCTGCATGTCTGTGTAAAACGGCTATCATCTTAATTCCTGAATTAATTTATCACATCAGCTGTTCCTTCAATTTCGAGAATGTACTTATAAGGGTGTATATTTGTGTACATATAAGCCGGTGGATGTATACAGCACACATTTTTGTGTACACAGTATGTGTTTGTGATCACAGATAGGTTTGTAAGCAGTGCATGTGTCTGTATTTGTGTATGTATAAACAGTTTACGTGCAAGAGAAGGTGTGTATCCAGGTTATGTGCATTCATGTCTGACTACAGCATACATTAGCCTCAGAAACTATTCACACACCTGGACTTTTTACACATTTTGTTGTGTTACAAAATGGAATTAAAATATATTTAATTGCCATTTTTTTGTCAAAGATCTACACAAAATACCCTGTTATGTTAAAGTGGAAGAAAATGTCTAACATTTGTAAGATAAGTCATGAACAATAAAACACTAATTTGTTGATTAGATAAGTACTCAACCTCCTGAGTCAATATATGTTAGAATCACCTTTGGCAGTGATTACAACTGTGAGTCTTTCTGGGTAAGTCTCTAAGAGCTTTCCACACCTGGATTGTGCAACATTTGCACATTATTCGTTTCAAAATTCTTCAAGCTCTGCCAAATTAGTTCTTGATCATTGCTAGATGACTGTTTTCAGTTTTTGCTATAGATTTTCAAGCCGGTTTCAAAACTGTAACTCGGCCACTCTGGAACATTCACTGTCTTCTTGGTAAGTAACTCCAGTGAGTGTAAATTTGGTCTTGTGCTTTCAGTTTTTGTCCTGCAGAAAGGTGAATTCATCTCCCCGTGTCTGGTGGAAAGCAAACTGAACCAGGTTTTCCTCTAGGATTTTGCCTGTGCTTAGATCCATTTCATACATTATTTTTATCTAGTCCTTAATGATTAGAAGCATACCCATAATGTGATGCAGCCACCACTACGCTAGAAAATATGGAGAGTGATACTCAGTAATGTGTTGTATTGGATTTGCCCCAAACATAACACTTTGTATTCAGGACAAAATGTTTTCCACAGTTTTTGCAATATTTCTTGTGTGCCTTGTTGCAAACAGAATGCATGTTTTGTAATCTTTTTTAAATTCTGTACAGGCTTCCTTCTTTTCACTCTGTCAATTAGGTTAGTATTGTGGAGTAACTACAATGTTGTTGATCCCAGCCATTAAACTCTGTAACAGTTTTAAAGTCACCATTGGCCTCATGGTGAAAAACCTCAGCGGTTTCCTTCCTCTCCGGCAACTGAGTTAGGAAGGACACCTGTTTCTTTGTAGTGGCTGGGTGTATTGATACACCATCCAAAGTGTAATAAATAACTACACCATGCTCAAAGGGATATTCATTGTAAGCTTTTTGTATTTTTACCCATCTACCAATAGACCCTCTTCTTTGCGAGGCATTGGAAAACCTCTCTGGTCTATGTAGTTGAATCTGTGTTTGAAATTCACAGATAATTGTATGTGTGGAGTACAGAGACGAGGTAGTCTTTCATAAATAATGATAAACACCATTATTACACACAGAGTGAGTCCATGCAACTTATTATGTGACTTGTTAAGCAAATGTTTACTTGTTTATTTGTAACAATTTCAAAAACCATAATTCCACTTTGACATTATGAGGTATTGTGTGTAGGCCAGTGACAATAAAAATCTAAATGTAATCATTTTTATTCAGGCTGTGGAATGCGGAAAAAGTCAAGGGGTGTGAATACTTTCTGGAAGCATTGTATGTGTGTATATCCTGTTTATGTGCATTTGTGTCTGTACCTGAGTACAGTATGGAACAGAGTCAAACATGTATTTTCTATATGTTTGACGTGTTTGTTACTGTTCCATTAATTCCATTCCAGATATTACAATGAGCCCGTCCTCCTAAAGCTCCTCCCACCAGCTTCCACAGGTGTACAGTATGTATGTGAGTATCTGAGTATGAGTGTATCCAGTGTGTGTATTGTAACGGTTTTGAGTTGGGGTTATTGTCTGTAGGGTGCCAGGTAGTTTGTGCCTACCAGAGAAAATATTGATTTCTCCTTTTTGTTTGTGAGGGAATGAGTCCCGTCTGGTCCGTCAAGTCTACACCAATACAAAGGACTCAAGTAAAAGTCAGGATGGACATAAACCCTTAAAACATTGGAAATAGCTTCAAAACTGTTCTTCTGCGTGGGTTGTATTACCAACATAAATGATCACACACATAATAATTTAACAAACAATGAGCTCTGGTTCCTCGAGAAAAGTCCCGTACCTTGGGCCTAAAAGAGTCCAGCCAGGTAAAGGAGTTCAGTGAACTCCAGTGACCTTAGTCACACAATGTTGGTCCATTCATCAAAATATCTAATTATTTTACAACACAACCATAAAGAGTATCAAATCTCTGTAGTCTTCAACTACAACTGACCACAAATCAACACGGTATAAGTCACACTCAAACAAATGAAATACCATATGCAAAAAAGTTGTAGTTAGTCAGTCAGTCAGACAATCCAATCCGAGAAAGGCCATGAAGAAACAGACCAACTGAGATGTGTAGTCCAAAGGAAGAAATGAGTGGATCGATCCTGGTTAAACTAGAGACAAGGCTACAAAGCACACTTTTAAATACAACAAAACAAACAGAGTAAAGAACCTTCGGATCTGAGGGTTGAACACATCCTCATTGGCACCACCATCACAACCCCCTTTTGTGCAGCTGATGCTGGCTATTTAGTTGGGAATTAAACGGGAAGCGTCGTGTTAGAAGGAGAAGTGCAGACGGTTCAGACTAATTCAGGGCCGTCACAGCATGTGTCTATGCAACATACAATATGTTTGTGACCTATGTGATAACACACACCCTCTGATCCTCAAACGGTGGACCACGTCCTGCTGTATCTGATGGAGTTTGTGACCGCTTCGCTGGTAAGCAGAGCCAGGGGTCCTCAGGGGTCCTTGTCCCCATAATGACTTTGGCCTAATTACAGTTACAACACTGGGCTTCAAGCCAGCCAGCCAGGAAATCAACCAAGGCTCTATAGGATTTAGAAAGGGGGAATACGAGAGGACTTGGCCACTACAAAACACAGTACAAACTTCAAAGAATGGTTTAAATAAAAATGGAGCACTGATGGTGAAGAATCCCTAAGCCTTGACAGAGAGGTTTATCCCCATAACTTTAAGGTCATCCTAGCCAGTGAGCTCGCTAATAGAAGCCTTATAGTTTAATGGCTGAAGAGGCATTTTTATGGTTAAACAATCCAACTTTAACTGGGGGGTATAATTTGAAATACGGTATACACTGTCTTTGTAAAATCTACATATGAAACATGACGTTAACTTTGCTATTTTTTGTTTTTATTTCAATTTGATTTCACCTTTATTTAACCAGGTAGGCTAGTTGAGAACAAGTTCTCATTTACAACTGCGACCTGACCAAGATAAAGCAAAGCAGTGCGACACATACAACAACACAGAGTTACACATGGAATAAACAAACATGCAGTCAATAATACAATAGGAAAAGTCTATATACAGTGTGTGCAAATGAGGTAGGATAAGGGAGGCAATAAATAGGCCATAGTGGTGAAATAATTACAATATAGTAATTAAACACTGGAGTGATAGATGTGCAGAAGATGAGTGTGCAAGTAGAGATACTGGGGTGAAAAGGAGCAAAATAAATTAAATAAATAACAGTATGGGGATGAGGTAGTTGAATGTGCTATGTACAGGTGCAGTGATCTGTGAGCTGCTCTGACAGCTGGTGCTTAAAGTTAGTGAGGGAGATATGAGTCTCCAGCTTCAGTGATTTTTGCAGTTCGTTCCAGTCATTGGCAGCAGAGAACTGGAAGGAAAGGCAACCAAATGAGGAATTGGCTTTGGGGGTGACCAGTGAGATATACCTGCTGGAGCGCGTGCTACGGGTGGGTGCTTCTATGGTGACCAGTGAGCTGAGATAAGGCGGGGCTTTACCTAGCAAAGACTTACCGATGACCTGGAGCCAGTGGGTTTGGCGATGAATATGAAGCGAGGGCCAGCGAATGAGAGCATACAGGTCACAGTGGTGGGTAGTATATGGGGCTTTGGTGACAAAATGGATGGCACTGTGGTAGACTGCATCCAATTTGCTGAGTAGAGTGTTTGAGGTTGTTTTTTAAATGACATCGCCGAAGTCAAGGATCAGTAGGATAGTCAATTTTCCGAGGGTATGTTTGACAGCATGAGTGAAGGATGCTTTGTTGCGAAATAGGAAGCCAATTCTAGATTTAATTTTGGATTGGAGATGCTTATTGTGAGTCTGCAAGGAGAGTTTACAGTTTAGCCAGACACCTAGATATTTGTAGTTGTCCACATATTCTAAGTCAGAACCGTCCAGAGTAGTGATGCTGGACGGGCGGGCAGGTGTGGTCAGTGATTGGTTGCAGAGCATTGGCCACGGAAGGAGAGTTGTATGGCATTGAAGCTCGTCTAGAGGTTTGTTAACACAGTGTCCAAAGAAGGGCCAGAAGTATACAAAATTGTGTCATATGTGTATAAGTGGATCAGAGAATCACCAGCAGCAAGAGCGACATCATTGATGTATACAGAGAAAAAAGTTCGCCCGAGAATTTAACCCTGTGGCACCCCAATAGAGACTGCCAGAGGTCCGGACAACTGGCCCTCCAATTTGACACACTGAACTCTGTCTGAGAAGTAGTTGGTGAACCAGGTGAGGCAGTCATTCGCGAAACCAAGGCTGTTGTGTCTGCTGATAAGAATGTGGTGATTGACAGAGTCGAAAGCCTTGGCCAGGTCGATGAATGGTGAAATACTCCCTGCACAGTATTGTCTCTTATCGATGGCGGTGATGATATCGTTTAGGACCTTGAGAGTGGCTGAGGTGCACCCATGACCAGGTCGGAAACCAGATTGCATAGCGGAGAAGGTACAGTGGGATTTGAAATGGTCGGTGATCTGTTTGTTAACTTGGCTTTCGAAGACCTTAGAAAGGCAGGGTAGGATAGATATAGGTCTGTAGCAGTTTGGGTCTAGAATGTTTCCCCCTTTGAAGAGGGGGATAACCGCAGCAGCTTTCCAATCTTTGGGGATCTCAGACGACACAAACGAGAGGTTGAACAGGCTAGTACTTCTCAAATAGTGGGGCGCGCTCCCCTGGGGGGGCTCGGAGCGATGCCAGGGGGGGCGCGTGTGACCCCGGGGAACATGCTTTTTTTTGCCGCAGGGAGTAGTTTTTTTTGCACCGAACAAGAGCACACAGCACAGAGCAGGAGATATGAAGTGCAGATAACAAACCCTTAAGAGACACCATGGAAAAATATTTAACAGGGATGAAAAGAAAGGTGGAGAGAGATGGAGATAATGAGACAAACGTAAGTCTCCCGAAAGCTAAGACGAGGAAATATGACGAAGCCTATGTAGCGCTTGGCTTCACTGTGACTACGGTGGGAGACGAGGAAATATGACGAAGCGTATGTAGCGCTTGGCTTCACTGTGACTACGGTGGGAGACGAGGAAATATGACGAAGCGTATGTAGCGCCTGGCTTCACTGTGACTACGGTGGGTGACGAGGAAATATGACGAAGGGTATGTAGCGCTTGGCTTCACTGTGACTACGGTGGGAGACGAGGAAATATGACGAAGCGTATGTAGCGCTTGGCTTCACTGTGACTACGGTGGGAGACGAGGAAATATGACGAAGCGTATGTAGCGCTTGGCTTCACTGTGACTACGGTGGGAGACGAGGAAATATGACGAAGTGTATGTAGCGCTTGGCTTCACTGTGACTACGGTGGGAGACGAGGAAATATGACGAAGCGTATGTAGCGCTTGGCTTCACTGTGACTACGGTAGGAGACGAGGAGATATGACGAAGCGTATGTAGCGCTTGGCTTCACTGTGACTACGGTGGGAGACGAGGAAATATGACGAAGCGTATGTAGCGCTTGGCTTCACTGTGACTACGGTAGGAGACGAGGAGATATGACGAAGCGTATGTAGCGCTTGGCTTCACTGTGACTACGGTGGGAGACGAGGAGATATGAGGAAGCGTATGTAGCGCTTGGCTTCACTGTGACTACGGTGGGAGACGAGGAGATATGACGAAGCGTATGTAGCGCTTGGCTTCACTGTAACTACGGTGGGGGACGAGGAAAGACCGGTATGTTTACTGTGTCTAAAAATGTTGGCAGCGGAGAGCATCAAGCCAAATAAATGAAGGCGACACTTACACCCCATAACGCTGATAAGCCGCTTGAGTTTTTTCAGCGAAAACGTGCCGAATATTGCCAACAATCGTCCCGCTTTGTGAACGCTACTTCAGTAAACCAGCGAGCACTGTTAGCATCATATAAGGTGGCGTACCAAATTGCTCAGTGCAACAACCCCCCTCCATAGCAGAGGAGCTGATACTGCCTGCAGCATTAGACCTGGTCTCTGTCATGCTGGATGATGCAAGTGCTGCAAAAATAAAAGTACTTTCCTGAAAACAGTTCCCAATATGACTGGGTGAGAGATCCTTTCAATGCACCAGCTCCAACTGGTTTCAGCTCTGCAGAGGAGGACCAGTTCATTGATATGACGTCTGACTCCACATTGAGACTGAGGTTCACATCACAGACACTGAGTGAATTCTGGCTGAGTGTAGAGAGGCAGTATCCACTCTTAGGGCAGAGGGCCATGGGCATTCTTCTTCCTTTTGCAACATCTTATCTTTGTGAGACTGGCTTCTCTGCTGTTGCTGCACTGAAGACCAAGTACAGGTCCCAGCTAAACATTGAGCAGGAGCTGAGAGTTGCAGTATCATGCTTCAAAACCCTCTTCGAAAAGCTGTGATCTGCAAAACGTGCTCATTGTAGCCATTAATCCTGACTTCCTCATTTAGATTTTTAAAAATCAGCACAAATTGTTTTATTCATTTTTGTTTTATAGGTCAAAGTGTTTCATATATTGTGCTATTTTATTTTATTTTTCAGTATCAAATACAATGGATACAATGTTGTGCAGGGCTGTTGATCGGGGTCGGGGTAGCCAGGTCGAAAGCATGGCTAGCTGTAAAAAAATGCTTATTGAAATTCTCGATTATCACGGATTTATTGGTGGTGACAGTGTTTCCTAGCCTCAGTGCAGTGGGAAGCTGGGAGGAGGTGCTCTTATTCTCCATGGACTTTATAGTGTCCCAGAACTTTTGGGAGTTTGTGCTACAGGATGCAAATTTCGGGTTTGAAAAAGCTAGCCTTTGCTTTCCTAACGTACCTGAAAAGTTTCATATCGCGGGGGCTATTCGATGCTAATGCAGTACGCCACAGGATGTTTTTGTGCTGGTCAAGGGCAGTCAGGTCTGGAGTGAACCAAGGGCTATATCTGTTCCTGGTTCTACATTTTTTGAATGGGGCATGCTTATTTAAGATGGTGAGGAAAGCACTTTTAAAGAATAACCAGGCATCCTCTACTGTCGGAATGAGGTCGATATTCTTCCAAGATACCTGGACCAGGTCGATTAGAAAGGCCTGCTCGCTGAAGTGTTTTACGGAGCGTTTGACAGTGATGAGGGGTGGTCTTTTGACCACAGAAACATTACGGACGCAGGCAATGAGGCAGTGATCACTGAGATCCTGGTTGAAGACAGCAGAGTTGTATTTGGAGGGCAGGTTGGTTAGGATGCACAGCTGGGGGCAGAAGGTGGTCTATAGCAAACGGCAACGGTGAGAGACTGGAAAGGTGGATTTTTAAAAGTAGGAGCTCAAATTGTTTGGGCACAGACCTGGATAGTAAGACAGAACTCTGCAGGCTATCTCTGTTGTAGATTGCAACTCCACCCCCTTTGGCAGTTCTATCTTGTCAGAAAGTGTTATAGTTAGGGAGGGAAATTTCAGGGTTTTTGGGTCTTCCTAAGCCAGGATTCAGACATGGCTAGGGCATCCGGGTTGGCAGAGTGTGCTAAAGCAGTGAATAAAACAAACTTAGGGAAGAGGTTTCTTATGTTAACATGCATGAAACCAAGGCTTTTACGGTTACAGAAGTCAACAAATGAGAGCGCCTGGGGAATGGGAGTGGAGCTAGGCACTGCAGGGCCTGGATTAACCTTTACATCACCAGAGGAACAGAGGAGGAGTATGATAAGGGTACGGCTAAAGGATATAAGAACTGGTCGTCTAGTACGTTCGGAACAGAGAGTAAAAGGAACAGGTTTCTGGGCACGGTAGAATAGATTCAAGGCATAATGTACAGACAAAGATATGGTAGGATCTGAATACAGTGGAGATAAACCTATGCATTGAGTGACGATGATAGAAATATTGTCTCTAGAAACATAATTTAAACCAGATGAGGTCACCGCATGTGTGGAAGGTGGAACTAAAGGGTTAGCTAAGGCGTATTGAGCAGGGCTAGAGGCTCTACAGTGAAACAAGGCAATAATTACTAACCAAAACAGCAATGGACAAGGCATGTTGACATTAGGGAGAGGCATGCGTAGCCGAGTGATCATTGGGTCCAGTGAGTAGCTGGGTGAACTGGAGACACGGTTATTCAGACAGCTAGCAGGCCGGGGCTAGCAGAAGGGCCTTAGAGAGATGTTGCGACGGAAGAAGTCAGTTGTATCCCTTTCGTGCGGTTACGTCGGGCGATCAGTCGTGATGGATCAGCAGGGTTCCGTGTAGTAAAAGGGTCCAGGCCAACAAAATAGGTATAGTAGCCCCCCAAAAAATGGCTGATGGATTACTTCAGCTAGCAGTCCGGAGTGCTCTAGACAGCTAGCGGGCCGCGGCTAGCAGGCTAGCAGATGGGCATTCAGGGGATGTCGTGACGGGGGAGCCAGTTGAAAAACCCCCTCTGGCGGATTACGTTGGTAGTCCAGTCATAATGGATCGGTGGGGTTCCGTATTGGCAATAAAAGGGGTACAGGCCAATTGGAAAAATAGGTGTTGTAGCCCAAGGAGTGGCTGATGGACCTCTTCAGCTAGCCGGGAGATGGGCCTAGCATCGGCTAGCTCCAGCCTAATTGGTGCTTGCTTCGGGACAGAGAGTTTAGCCAGGAGAAGCCAATCGGATAGCAGCTAGCTAGCTACGATGATCCAGGTGAAGAGGTCCAGAGCTTGCGGTAGGAATCAGGGGATATGGAGAATAAGGAGTCCTATACGCTCTGGGTTGAATCGCGTTGTGCAGACTGGCAGGAGTTGTCTGGGCTGAAAGTTAGCTGATGACCGCTAGCAGTGGCTAGCTGACTACTAGCTAGTAGCTAGTTAGCTGGCTAGCTTTCTGTTGGGGGTTCTGGTTCTGAAGTAAAGAAAATAGCAGATCCATACCACATTGGGTGAGGCGGGTAGCAGGAGAGTATGTTGAAGTTGGGGTCAAGAAAAATATATTTTAAGTAATATATGCAAAGAAAAATATATAAATATATATATACACGGGACACGACAAGACGAAGAGAAAAGACGCCTGACTGCTATGCCATCTTGGATTTCAAAATGGGGAATGGGGAAACTCATCATACTTCACACAAGGAAGAAACATTGATGAGCTGCTTTTCCACACATTCACACCAACTCATTCCACCAGGTTATTCAGCCAGGTACCTTACCTTCATTGTCAAAATTGACAACACTGCAATCCGATTGGTCCTGGCTCCAGGGACACAAGTACACAGATCCACCTTCGATGATGTTCGTTTGGCTGGTGTTAGCTTTGGGAGCACCAATCAGAATACTGAAACTGTAGAATAAAAACAGAAGACAAAACACAGCATTAGTGCACGGTCGGCCAAAAATAGTGGGAGTACACGAAGCAATGAGTACTTTTGATCTATTCATCTTCGGTTGTTGTTTTTAACTGATTTGAGCAATGATTTGGCCACATATACTTCCCTCCCTTCGTGGATCCTTTAACATATAGGTGAGTGATCTTGTCTCACTCAAAAGGCATTTACAAAGTTTTTCATTTTAGGACAGCTAATCTAGGATCATGTCCCCGATACAAAAATATAGAAAACTATCGGCCAATATCGAATCTCCCATTCCTCTCAAAACATTTTGAAAAAGCTGTTGCGCAGCAACCTACTGCCTTCCTGAAGACAAACAATGTATACGAAACGCTTCAGTCTGGTTTTAGACCCCATCATAGCATTGAGACTGCACTCGTGAAAGTGGTAAATTGACTTTTAATGGCGTCAGACCAAGGCTCTGCATCTGTTCTCGTGCTCCTAGACCTTAGTGCTGCTTTTGATACCATCAATCACCACATTCTTTTGGAGAGATTGGAAACTCAAATTGGTCTACACGGACAAGTTCTGGCCTGGTTTAGATCTTATCTGTCGAAAATATATCCGTTTGTTTCTGTGAATGGTTTGTCCTCTGACAAATCAACTGTAAATGTCGGTGTTCCTCAAGGTTCCGTTTTAGGACTACTATTGTTTTCACAATATACTGTATTTCCCTTTTGGTGATTTCATTCGGAAACATAATGTTAACCTTCACTGCTATGCGGACAATATACAGCTGTACATTTCGATGAATCATGGTGAATCCCCAAAAAGGCCCTCCCTGGAAGCCTATGTTTCAGACATAAGGAAGTGAATCGCGTCAACGTTCTGCTGCCTGCAACATCCTCCAGCATGACCGGTTTGGCGGTGGGTCAGTCATGGTGTGGGGTGGCATTTCTTTGGTGTGGGGTGGCATTTCTTCCATGTGCTTGCCAGAGGTAGCCTGACTGCCATTAGGTACCGAGATGAGATCCTCAGACCCCTTGTGAGACCATATGCTGGTGCGGTTGGCCCTGGGTTCCTCCTAATGCAAGACAATGCTAGACCTCATGTGGCTGGAGTGTGTCAGCAGTTTCTGCAAGAGGAAGGCATTGATGCTATGGACCGTTCCCCAGACCTGAATCCAATTGAGCACATCTGGGACATCATGTCTCGCTCCATCCACCAACACCACGTTGCACCACAGACTGTCCAGGAGTTGGCGGATGCTTTAGTCCAGGTCTGGGAGGAGATCCCTCAGGAGACCATCCGCCACCTCATCAGGAGCATGCCCAGGCATTGTAGGGAGGTCATACAGGCACGTGGAGGCCACACACACTACTGAGCATCATTTTGACTTGTTTTAAGGACATTACATCAAAGTTGGATCAGCCTGTAGTGTGGTTTTCCACTTTAATTTTGAGTGTGACTCCAAATCCAGACCTCCATGTGTTGATAAATTTGATTTCCATTGATAATTTTTGTGTGATTTTGTTGTCAGCACATTCAACTATGTAAAGAAAAAAGTATTTAATAAGAATATTTCATTCATTCAGATCTAGGATGTGTTATGTTAGTGTTCCCTTTATTTTTTTGAGCAGTGTATATATACTGTATATAGTGGGACATTCTGGTCTGGTCTACTTCCAGTGGGCTCAAACATCTCTCCACAATCCAAAAGACGAAGTGCAGGCTACATGTCCTACATTTAATGAATTCAGATATTATTCCACCAAGGAGGCTAAACACGGAACACATTTCAATGGAGTATTGGGCTATTAAGGGTCAAATGGCAACAATCTGTGGAAATTGAATAAATGACGAGAACGAACACCACACTTTAACGTAGGGGAAACACTGCATTAACATTGCAGCTTATTCAACAGAACCATTCTAAAGCTGCTGCTGATCACATATTATTGCCAGACATCCTCTGTACCAAAACACTGGGGTTTCTGTGTTAACTAGGGTCATTGACTCACACCGTGGATGTCGCTGAGGCACATAAACAACTTTGGCATGCTGAAAAACAGCAAACTCTGGCAACCGCCTGTATGGGACAACACAATCTAACTTGCGGCATGCAATGAAATTGAGGAGAGCCTTTTCGGGCAAGTGAGAAAAAAAGGCATGTCACTCTATTTGTCCCCCTGTGACATCAACTGTTTTCCACCTACTCCAACTTGACTAATATGACCCAAAACATGGCAGGAGCAATCAACAGTCATATAATCAAGTTTGTGAAATCAAAACAATAAAAATAGATAGCTATTCAATGGTTTAGTTTATTTCAGCACAAAGGCTACCGTTGTCCTGTCCTGACAAGCTAAATAAAGCACCAGGGAAAAAGAGCTGACTCATACAATTGGACTGAATCAACATCTTGGTAATGACTCCACAACACACATCTGTCCCTCCCCCCAACAGAGTAAGACAAACAATTTCCTCGCCGCTGGTGTCAGAAAACAGGGACATTTATTAAGTCAATGGCATCAAAACGACTCTGCCTCTGAGGACAGTAGAAGGAAAGCTATGACAGGAGAGTTGATATAGGCCTAGCCTCTAAAAATGTGTTTAAACATTGATCAGCTCAGCCCAGATGTCAATGGTGACCCTCAGATTTGAGTAAATTGGTCGTCCTTATTATCTATTAGCAAAATGAGCATTGTGACCTAACCCCTGACATTATAGGCCTAACGATTATGTCAAAGTTACATCTCTAAAGTTATCCCATTGTAAACTAGGCCTGCATGAGACTTTCCCTTCTACTGTAGGCTAATAGCACCCATGAATTCCTCAATTTGAGAAAAGTGAATAGTGTAAAGTGTTGGTCCCATATCTCATGAGCTCAGAAAATGATCCCAAACATTTTCCATATGCACAAAAAGCTAATTTCTCTCAAAATTTGGGCAACAGGTGTGGCATATCAAGAAGCTGATTCAACAGCATGATCATTACACAGGTGCACCTTGTGCTGGGGTCAAGAAAAGTGGTCACACCAGATATTGACTGGTTTTCTGATCCACGCCCCTACCTTTTTTTAAAGGTATCTGTGACCAACAGGTGCATATCTGTATTCCCAGTCATGTGAAATCCATAGATTAGGGCCTAATTAATACATTTCAATTGACTGATTTCCTTATAACAACTGTAACTCAGTAAAATCTTTGAAATTGTTGCATTTCTATTTTTGTATATAATACAATTCCAGAAAGGGGCGGGGCGATATTCAAAGTCCATGGAATACCTATTCATCCAATGATTTACATTTTCACTTTATTTGATCCAAATCCGCAAAAATGCTGAATATGTCTGTCTGGAATATACCACAAAATAATCTAATGGAAAATAGCCTACTTAACATGATGATGTGGCCGATGACAATTTGCTTCTTGAAAGTCCGATATCTTGAAAACTTGACTGCTGACATGCAAAACATTTTGGAATGGACTAATAAAAACGATCCTTTTTTTCGAGTGGAGCTTCCATTGAAGAAGATATCACCCCATGAGAGTAAGCGGGTTGGCATTTATTGTCATGAATATGAAGCTCTGGAGGCAGCTCTGCAGAGTAGTCACTAGCTGGCACAGCCACAAAGTCATAAAATCTGATTTTAAACCTAACCTTAACCGTAACCTTAACCACACTGGCAACCCTGATGCCTAACCCTAACCTTTATTTAACACCAAAAATAAAATTTTTGATTTTATTATTTTTTTCGACATAGAACATTTCTACTTTGCAGCTGGCCTATCTAGCAGGAATCTCTCAGTTCTGCCTCCAGGGCAAGATTCATGACAATAAGCATCAACCTGCGCTTGTCCATTGCGGGTTCCCTATTAACCGTTATTCAAATCGAAATAGTAGGCTAGGCCCCAGTGGTAGCATATAGGCCAATACAATAACATGATACAATGTCGTGTAGACCATGGGTGAAATTAGACTACATTGAATGACAAGAATATCAAATAGTACGGAATAATTTAAATCACTTTTGAAGTGAAAGGAATTGTGTATATTGTGGTGACATTTTCCTAAAACACCACTGAGTGGTAAGATTAATGCGCACTCACCTAGATGCATTATTGTAGAAAAAATCCACGGAATAACCGAAAAAAGATCCCTTAGGTCCAGAGTAGACGATCCGGTTTTCTGTTTCTAAGTTAAACGTTGCGCACAGCTGGATAAAAACAACTGCAATTACAACGAACCGGGCGCAATAACCTGGATTTCGCAGGATTGAGTTGACTGAAATTGATGAAAGTCGCCGTCCAGTGCCCATCTCTTTTGTGCGTCGAATCGCAAGACAATAATTAACCTGCTATGAGGTGTGAAACGCCTGCCTGATATTTTGGCAATGCATATTCCAACACATAAATGAATTAATTGTGAATGGAATAGGATCCCGTTTCACTCTGCATCTCCCTCTCATACTAGCAGTTTAAGACTCATAGAGGGAGTTCATGGCAAACTTGTTTTGGGGTGGAGCTTTGGATATAAAAAACTGGGGAGGTTTCTGCGCAATCCAAACCAGATTTGGTGTATGTGTGTGCTACTGAGATGTAGGCCTTTCAAAAATGGAGAAAAAAAAGCCAAATTTTGTGTTGGGATACATTATATTTTCAGCTTTTGATTTATAGGCCCAGGTTACAGTGATTAAATCTAACTGAGCTTTCACTGCAATTACTCATTATTTTGTAATGTAACCTATTAAGTATATGGGATCTTATTTTACTCTGGCTAGTTTTGTGAACCTCAAAATACCTAGAGGACGTTATTGGTGCCTGTTTTTACATTCAAAAGTGCTAACACACACACCACCTCGGACCATCCCCGTGTTTCCTCTGCAGTACATGCCTTATAAATCATTGTTACAGAGATTACACACAAATACAAGGATTTGAAAAGTTATCTACATTGTCAGCAATAAAAATAGATATTTGAACAGTCAAATGGCTGTATGACCCAACCTTGTTATGTCTTAACCCGTGCTCTCCTGCATCCCGCTGTTATACTCACACCAGCATGACAGGCTCATGTCTGTGTTTTATCAGAACAAAGTGATAGGAGGCATGACACAGACACATGCCCCCACCCCACACACACACACACACACACATAGGAAACCACAGGATTAGGGGCTATTAAAAGAACAACATGCAAGCGTGTAACACCAGGTTTCAACATCTGTTCTGTGAGCTGAAGTCACTGTCTAGGTATTCACAGATCCTGACATGACTTGCCTGGAGATGCTTGGGGGAGAAGAAAAATACAACATTTGCCAATGTGTTTTCTTGTTAATATTCTGCAGTACAAGTACATCTCCTATTTAGATACCTGTAAGTGAGGAGATTATTGCATAGATCAAGATGGGGGCAAGTTTGATTGAAGTTTGTTTACTTTTGTTTGAGTCTAGAGACTAAGACATCTTCATGTACATTACCATTACACAATCATCATCCATTCACCAATACACTACGGGATGGTTTCCCGGGCACAGTCCTAGACTAATAAATAATAGAGAATCTCTGTTGAAAATGTTTTTTATTCCAGGACTAGCCTTAATCTGTGTCCAGGAAACCACCCATACATGTGTACTTAAATAATTATCCCTATTACTGGAGTAGAGGCAAACTTTTAAGAGATATTTTAGAGTTGATGGTGGTGGCCTCCTCCACCCAGACTGGTAATAATATCACATCTTGAGTAAGGTTAACTGGTGAATTCCTTCTTTTGAGACCTTTGTGCAGAGAATTAAAAACAAATTTAGTCTTAGATACCACCCAATATTGTGTTACATGTTTTGGAAAAACTAGTAGTTGTATCGCAACCATTGTATCAAATGCATTATACATACATCAACAATCTGCTATCTAAAATGGTTATTCAGCTTTCCACATAGGACAACCTTTTGGAGAACCCTTGTAAGTTCCAGGTAAAACTATTTTCACAGAAGATTCTACCTGGAACCCAAAAGGGTTCTATCTGGAACCAAAACAGGTTCTCCTATGGGGACAGCCAAAGAACCCCTTTGGAACCCTTTTTTTGAGTGTACATAACTTAAAAAGCTCCTAATGGACTAATGACAACAGTCATGAGGCTGCTTTCCTCTGATTTAGCATACAATACATCAGGTGATGGGCTGTATTAGTTTGCTGAATGATGTACAGATGACCTTGCATGTTTCTACCAAGAAGAGAGGTCATCGGTCCAAGAAGGGCAGGCATTGAATAGCCTGCCAACACGAGACTTTCCTTTAGCATTACAAATGTTTTCATCAACATTTTGCTTACAGATTTCTCAAGATATTTTGATGTTTGATAGGCTAGACAATAATGTTTGATAGGCTAGACAATAATGTTTGATAGGCTAGACAATAATGTTTGATAGGCTAGACAATAATGTTTGATAGGCTAGACAATAATGTTTGATAGGCTAGACAATAATGTTTGATAGGCTAGACAATAATGTTTGATAGGCTAGACAATAATGTTTGATAGGCTAGACAATAATGTTTGATAGGCTAGACAATAATGTTTGATAGGCTAGACAAAAATGTTTGATAGGCTAGACAATAATGTTTGATAGGCTAGACAAAAATGTTTGATAGGCTAGACAATAATGTTTGATAGGCTTGACAATAATGTACAGCCTGAGTGTTTATAATGTAAAAGCTCAATGAACTAATGAGTGTTGATCTGCTTTTGCATAGCATACGTCAGGTGATGGGGCTGTATTTGTTTACAGAAGTATGTACGGACCTACACAGTCCATGGCAGGGGTAGGTAACCCTGGTCTTGGAGTACCGCGGGCACTTCATGTTTTTGCTGCCCATGTCCCTTAATGTTGATAATGTGGTTGTTACTGACAAGAAGCACATGGCTGAGCTCTTTAATCACCACTTCATTAAGTTATGATTCCTATTTGACTCAGCCATGCATCCTTGTCCATCCAACATTTCCTAATCTCCCACCCCTTCTAATGCGACTAGCCCCGACACTCCTCCCTCTTCTTCCCCTGCCCCGCTACAAAGTTTCTCCCTGCAGACAGTCACTGAGTCAGAGGTGCTAAAGGAGCTCCTTAAACTTGACCCCCCAAAAATATCTGGGTCAGATGGTTTAGACCCTTCTTTAAGGTTGTTACCCCTATCATCGCCAAGCCTATCTCTGACCTTTTAACCTGTCTCTCCTCTCTGGGGAGGTTCCCATTGCTTGGAAGGCAGCCACGGTTCATCCTTTATTTAAAGGGGAAGATCAAGCTGATCCTAACTGTTATAGGCCTATTTCTCTTTTGCACTGTCTATCAAAAGTGTTGGAAAAACTTGTCAGTAATCAACTGACTGGCTTTCTTGATGTCTGGCTTTCTCTCTGGTATGCAATCTGGTTTACACTCAGGTTATGGATGTGTCACTGCAACCTTAAAAGGTCCTCAATGATGTCACCATTGCCCTTGATTCTAAGCAATGTTGTGCTGCTATTTTTATTGACTTGCCCAAAGCTTTTGATACGGTAGACCATTCCATTCGTGGGCCGGCTATTGGAGTATTGGTGTCTCGGAGATCTTTGGCCTGGTTTGCTAACTACCTCGCTCAAGAGTTTTATTTATTTTTATTTTACCTTTATTTAACTAGGCAAGTCAGTTAATACGGATAGACGTTCCTTTCGACAACATCCGGTGAAATTGCAGAGCACGAAATTCAAATTAAATTATTAAAAAGATTTAACATTCATAAAATTACAAGTGCAATACACCAAATTAAAGCTTAACTTCTTGTTAATCCAGCCACCGTGTCAGATTTCAAAAAGGCTTTATGGCGAAAGCAAACCATGCGATTATCTGAGGACAGCACCCCACCATACAAACACATGAAAATCATATTTCAACCAAGCAGGTGCGACACGAAAGTCAGAAATAACTATATAATTCATGCCTTACCTTTGAAGATCTTCTTCTGTTGGCACTCCAATATGTCCCAGAAACATCACAAATTATCCTTTTGTTCGATAAACTACTTTTTTATATCCCCAAAATGTCAATTTATTTGGCGCGTTTGATTCAGAAAAACACCGGTTCCAACTCGCCCAACATGACTACAAATGATCTAATAAGTTACCTGTAAACTTGGTCCAAACATTTCAAACAACTTTCCTAATCCATCCTTAGGTATCCTAAAACGTAAATAATCGATCAAATTTAAGACGGAATATACTGTGTTCAATAGCGGATAAAATCAACATGGAGCTCGTGACCTGGAGCGCGCACCAAACAAAAGAGTACACTTGGCTTGACACTCATTCTGAACAGCTGTACTTCTTCATTTCTCAAAGGATAAACATCAACCAATTTCTAAAGACTGTTGACATCTAGTGGAAGCCATAGGAACTGCAACCAGGTGCCTCATAAATCTAGATTCCCATAGAAATCCAATAGAAAACACAGTCATCTCAAATTTTTCCTGGATGGTTTGCCCTAGGGGTTTAGCCTGCCAAATATGTTCTGTTATACTCACAGACATCATTTGAACAGTTTTAGAAACGTTAGAGTGTTTCTATCCAAATCTACCAATTATATGCATATCCTAGCTTCTGGGCCGGAGAAGCAGGCAGTTTACTTTGGGCACGCTTTTCATCCGGATGTGAAAATACTGCCCCCTATCCCAAAGAGGTTTTAAGAGCAAATTCTTATTAAAATGACAGCCTAGGAACAGTGGGTTAACTGCCTTGTTAAGGGGCAGAATGACAGATTTTGACCTTTGACCTTGCAACCTTTCGGTTACTAGTCCAACGCTCTAACCACTAGGCTAACTGCCGCCCCAGAGTGCAGTGTATAAAGTTAAAACATCTGCTGTCTCAGCCACTGCCTGTCACCAAGGGAGTACCCCAAGCCTCGATCCTAGGCCCCACGCTCTTCTCAATTTACTTCAACAACATAGCTCAGGCAGTAGGAAGCTCTCTCATCCATTTATTTGCAGATAATACAGTCTTATACTCAGCTGGCCCCTCCACGGATTTTGTGTTAAACGCACTACAACAAAGCTTTCCTAGCATCCAACAAGCTTTCTCTGCCCTTAACCTTGTTCTGAACAACTCCAAAACAAAGGTCATGTGGTTTGTAAGAAGAATGCCCCTCTCCCCACAGGTGTGATTACTACTTCTGTGGGTTTAGAGCTTGAGGTAGTCACCTCATACAAGTACTTAGGAGCATGGCTAGATGGTACACTGTCCTTCTCTCAGCACATATCAAAGCTGCAGGCTAAAGTTAAATCTAGACTTGGTTTCCTCTATCGTAATCGCTCCTCTTTCACCCCAGCTGCCAAACTAACCCTGATTCAGATGACCATCCTACCCATGCTAGACTACGGAGACATTCTTTTTAGATTGGCAGGTTAGGGTGCTCTCGAGCGGCTAGATGTTCTTTAACGTTCGGCCATCAGATTTGCCACCAATGCTCCTTATAGGACACATCACTCATATCACATCACAGCACTCTATACTCCTATATAAACTGATCATCTATGTATACCCGTCACACCCCCTGATTGATGCTTATTTATAAAACCCTCTTAGGCCTCACTCCCCCTATCTGAGATATCTATTGCAGCCCTAATCCTCCACATACAACACCCGTTCTGCCAGTCACATTCTGTTAAAGGTCCCCAAAGCACACACATCCCTGGGTCGCGAGCTGCAAGAAACACTCAAACTGAACAGTTTTATCTGTGTCTTCATTGAAAGACTCAATCATGGACACTCTTACTGAAAGTTGTGACTGCTTTGCGTGATGTATTGTTGTCTCTACCTTCTTGTCAATGTGCTGTTGTCTGTGCCCAATAATGTTTGTACCATGTTTTGTGCTGCTACCATGTTGTGTTGCTACCATGCTGTTGTCATGTTTTGTTGCTACCAATCAATCAAATGTATTTATAAAGCCCTTTTTTACATCAGCCGATGTCACAAAGTGCTTATGCAGAAACCCAGCCTAAAACCCCAAACAGCAAGCAATGCAGATGTAGAAGCACGATGGCTAGGAAAAACTCGCTAGAAAGGCAGGAACCTAGGAAGAAACCTAGAGAGGAACCAGGCTCTGAGGGGTGGCCAGTCCTCTTCTGGCTGTGCCGGGTGAAGATTACAACAGTACATGGACAAGATGTTCAAACGTTCATAGATTACCAGCAGGGTCAAATAATAATAAATCACAGTGGTTGTAGAGAGTGCAACTAGTCAGCACTTCAGGAGTAAATGTCAGTTGGCTTTTCATATCCAATCATTCAGAGTTAGAGATAGCAGGTGCGGTAGAGAGAGAGTCGAAAACAGCAGGTCCGGGACAAGGTAGCACATCCGGTGAACAGATCAGGGTTCCATAGCCGCAGGCAGAACAGTTGAAACTGGAGCAGCAGCACAACCAGGTGGACTGGGGACAGCAAGGAGTCATCAGGCCAGGTAGTCCTGAGGCATGGTCCTAGAACTCAGGTCCTCCGAGAGAAAAGAGAGAACGAGAGAGAGAGCGGGCTGTGTTATGTGTTGGTACCTTGCTATGTTGTTGTCTTAGGTCTCTCTTTATGTAGTGTTGTGTTGTCTCTCTTGCCGTGATGTGTGTTTTGTCCTATATTTTTATTTAAAAATATAAAAATGGCTTTGTATAAATTGGGCAATAATATTGTTAGAGACTTTCGTAAATGTAGTAAAGGGTTCTTTTAGACTGAATTCTTAAGTTAACATAGCATTTTTAATTTGACAAATTTCACATTTTGAGATTTCAAATATTGTACTCTGTATTTTTCATTAATTAAAAGCATGTACTTTTTTATGCTTGATTTTGGTTGAGCATTGGTTTTATTAAGGGTTGATGTAAATTACATCCTGATACAGTCAGTTTGGTAGAACAGGCACCTAAACTGTTCTTATAAATTGGGTGGTTCGAGCCCTGAATGCTGATTGGCTGAAAGCTGTGGTATGTCAGACCATATACCACAGGTATGACAAAACATTTGTTTTTAGTGCTCTAATTACGTTGATAACCAGTTTATAATGGCAATAAGGCACCTCAGGGTTTTGTGGTCTGCGTTGCTTCTTGACTAAGAACAGCCTTTAGCCGTGGTATATTGGCCCTATACCACACCACCTCATGTCTTATTGCTTAATTCTACAATGGAAAAATATATATCTTTATGCAGTGTCCACTATAACCATCACGACGCAATATCAATAAAATAATACTTTGACAGCAAATAATTTCACAACTACTGCCACTGTCCTTTTGAAGGCTGCTGTTGCAGGATCCAATTTCATCCTTTAGTAACCAACACCATTCTAAGTCTCCCAACTAATGTCTATGTCTTCTGGCTGATACGGACCGGAGGGGAAGGCTTGGTGGCCTCAGACTTCTTTACTCTCAACCAGTCTACGTCTGAAATACTGTATTCTACCAGTTTGTCAGCCAATGGAAAACCTGCGCAACAGTGAATGGAGCAGATTTTACTTGAACAAAATGTTTCCTGTTTTTCCCTTATGAAAGAGGAACTGCTGCATAGATGTAGCAACATAGATTACCTCGTTGCTCTTTAACTGAAGGAAATGTGCTTAAACCATAGGGCGGAATTTGCAAGGAAATTGATAAGGCGCCTGTAGCTGTTATCAACATGTACTCTGGCCTCGAATGGCTTCCTGCAGTTTAGACTGACTAATTTATTGATGGTTGTTGTAGGCTACTTAAGCTAGCAATACGAGACTGAAATGTTACCATTGGGGAAGAGATTGGATTCTGGTAAAGCTGGTGTTGCCTACTCCTGTTGTCTCCTTCAACACAGCATTCAAACTGTGTCAAACCATATTTCAAATCACTTCTGTAATTTATAATGTCATTACCACGTCACAACAAAAAAACTGATGAACAGAATGTTTTCCACCATTACCTTGGAACAGCTGTCACAAGGGGATTTCTACTGAGGAAGACAACCCAGTCGCCTTCCTGGAAAGCAAGTGCAAAACTGGCCCAGTATCTGTGCAAAATTGTGCTTTCAAGACAACTGGGAATTCAGAAAAAAAATGCCTACCTCTACTGTATGTACCCTGCTTAGCTTTGGAAAAACTGTGTTTACTTGATAGCTCAGCTGAAACAAACACATTTAGACACTGATCAGCTTCCACACTAATTTGCGTAGACTACTTAAATATCATTGAATAGTTGAAAGTAATTAACTTTTCTTACACAAGCTGTATGTTAAAGTAAATTCTCAGTGAGGTTGGGTTTATTATGTAGGCTAGCTACATTGACATCTGACCCTGCTGGTCATCTATAAACATTTGAACATCTTGTCTATGTACTGTTACCTCCACCCGGCACAGCCAGAAGAAGACTGGCCACCTCTCAGAGCCTGGTTCCTCTCTAGGTTTCTGCCTTTCTATGGAGTTTTTCCTAGCCACCGCGCTTCTACATCTGCATTGCTTGCTGTTTGGGCTTTTAGGCTGGGTTTCTGCATAAGCACTTTGTGACATCTGCTGATGTAAAAAGGGCTTTATAAATCCATTTGATTGATTGACTAATTTACCCAACAAAAGGACACCATCATTTCAATGTGTAGCTAGGTATACAATCATTCATCCAAGGTTGATTGGATCTTTGGAAGTAGTCACCATTAGCCCTGTAAATAAACATTACCGTTGGATATAAGTTAGTCATAAAATACAGTATATACACCGATAATACCAAACATTAGGAACACCTTCCTAATATTGTGTTGAACCCCCCCTTTTGCCCTCAGAACAGCCTCAACTCGTCAGGGCACGGACTCTACAAGGTGTCGAAAGCGTTCCACAGGGATGCTGGCCCATGTTGACTCCAATGCATCTACCCTTTGTCAAGTTGGCTGGATGTCCTTTGGGTGGTGGACCATTCTTGATACACACAGGAAACGGTTTATTATGCTGAAATAAGATTGATGTAACAAACTTTTAGCCAGTTTAAGTCAATATATTTAAGTTGAAGTGTTACCCTAATAAAAAATGTTACAAAGCTGGTTGAACTTAGATTAACCAGTACAGTTTATGACTTTTTTCAAATCAGACAGTGTCACCAGCAAGCACCTCCACACCTCCAACTCAAATCAAAATGTATTGGTCACATGCACATGTTTAGCAGATGTTAATGCGAGTGTAGCGAAATGCTTGTGATTCTAGTTCCGACAATGGAGTAATATCTAACAAGTAAATCGAACAAATTCACAACAACTACCTTATACACAGAAACATAAAGGGATGAATAAGAATATGTACATATAAATATATGAATGAGCGATGACCGTGCGGCATAGGCAAGATGCAGTAGATGGAATAGAATATAGTATATACATATGAGATGAGTAATGTAGGATATGTAAACATTATTAAAGTGGCGTTATTTAAAGTGACTAGTGATACCTTTATTAAGTCCATTTCTTTAAGTGGCCAGAGATTTGAGTCTGTATGTTGGCAGCAGCCTCAATGTTAGTGATGGCTGTTTAACAGTCTGATGGCCTTGAGATAGATGTTTTTCAGTCTCTCAGCCCCAGCTTTGATGCACCTGTACTGACCTCGCCTTCTGGAAGATAGCGGGGTGAACAGGCACGGCTCGGGTGGTTGTTGTCCTTGATGATCTTTTTGGCCTTCTTGTGACATCAGGTGGTGTAGGTGTCCTGGGAGGGCAGGTAGTTTGCCCCCGGTGATGCGTTGTGCAGACCTCACTACCCTCTGGAGAGCCTTCCGGTTATGGGCGGAGCAGCTGCCATACCAGGAGGTAATACAGCCCGACAGGATGCTCTCGATTTTGCATCTATAAAAGTTTGTGAGTGTTTTAGATGACAAGCCAAATTTCTTCAGCCTCCTGATGTTGAAGAGGCACTGTTGCACCTTCTTCACCACACTGTCTGTGTGGGTGGACCATTTCAGTTTGTCTGTGATGTGTACGCGAGGAACTTAAAACTTCCCACCTTCTCCACTACTGTCCCATCGATGAGGATGGGGGGGGGATGGGGGGGCTCCCTCGTGCGGTCTCCTGAAGTCCACGATCATCTCCTGTGTTTTGTTGATGCTGAGAGTTTATTTTCACACCTTATCCCTGTACGCCGTCTCGTCATTGTTGGTAATCAAGCCTACCACTGTAGTGTCGTCTGCAAACTTAATGATTGAGTTTGAAGCGTGCATGGCCACGCAGTCATGGGTGAACAGGGAGTACAGGAGAGGGCTGAGAATGCACCCTTGTGGGGCCCCCGTGTTGAGGATCAGCGGGGTGGAGATGTTTCCCACCTTCACCACCTATGGGCGGCCTGTCAGAAAGTCCAGGACCCAGTTGCACAGGGCGGGTTTGAGACCCAGTGTCTCGAGCTTAATGGCGAGTTCGAAGGGTACTCTGGTGTTAAATGCTGAGCTGTAGTCAGCAAACAGCATTCTTACATAGGTATTCCTCTTGTCCAGATGGAATAGGGCAGGCAGTGTGATGGCGATTGCATCGCCAGTGAACCTATTGGGGCGGTAAGCAAATTGAAGTGGGTCTAGGGTATCAGGCAGGGTGGAGGTGATATGATCCTTGACTAGTCTCTCAAAGCACTTCATGATGACAGAAGTGAGTGCAACGGGGTGATAGTAATTTAGTTCCATGCGTCACGGTGGGATCCACACATGCAGATATCATCCGTTCACCTACTATGCATCTCACAAAGACACGGCGGTTGGAACCCAAAATCTCCCATTTGGACTCGGACCAAAGGACAGATTTCCAGTCTAATGTCCTTTACTCGTGTTTTTTGGCCCAAGCAAGTCTCTTCTTATTATTGGTGTCCTTTAGTAGTGGTTTCTTTGCAGCAATTTGACCATTAAGGCCTGATTCACGCAGTCGCCTCTGAACAGTTGATGAAGAATTAATTTGGGCCGCAATCTGAGGTGCAGTTGACTTCTGCAGCAGAGGTAACTCTGGGTCTTCCTTTCCTGTGGCGGTCCTCATGAGAGCCAGTTTCATCGTAGCGCTTGATGGTTTTGCGACTGCACTTGAAGACATTTTCAAAGTTCTTACAATTGTCTAGATTGAGGTCTTAAATGTCTTAAAGTAACAATGGACTATTTGCTTATTTGAGCTGTTCTTGCCATAATATGGACTTGGTCTTTTACCAAATAGGGCTTTCTTCTGTTTCCTGCCCTACCTTGTCACAACACAACTGATTAGCTCAAATGCATTAAGGAATGAAATTCCACAAATTAACTTTTAAACAAGGCACATCTGTTAATTGAAATGCATTCCAGGTGACTACCTCATGAAGCTGGTTGAGAGAATGCCAAGAGTGTGCAAAGCTGTCAAAGGTTGGCTACTTTGAAGAATCTCAAATATAAAACATTTTAATTTGTTTAAAACTTTTTTGGTTACTACATGAGTCCATGTGTGTTATTTCATAGTTGATGTCTTCACTATAATTCTAAAATGTAGAAAACAGTAAAAAAATAAAGGAAAACCCTGGTATGAATAGGTGTGTCCAAACCTTTGACTGATACTGTATATTAAGTAAATAGTACAATAACCTTTAACTTTTTTTGCAGCTTTAACTTTAAAAAGCATTTAAATGTCTGGATTTTACAGTTTTGTCTCAATACTTTTGATATCCTGTATTACACTTAGAAAAATGTTAATTTGAAAATATAGAATGCAGCGGTTTAGAAAAATAGTCAAATAAATGGTAACTATATATTAATGAATAAATAACCCATTTAGAGTACCTATTGTCAGATTCTTTGGAATTCTCCTAAATGAATTGACAGTGTATCCTCCGTTTCTCTCTCGACATAGGTTGCATCTGGTACAAAATTAGGTTATCCCACCAAGTTAAGGTAGGCCACGAAGTTGACACTAATATTCACAATCACTGCAACAAAAAAAGAATGGGAAAGCACCTCAAGTGAAAATGGGTAATCTCTGTAGTTTGTTAGACCACTAGCACCACCTGGTGTTGTAACATGTGATACACAGGGGCTTGACTACTCATGGGAATATGGAATATTAGAAACTGGGTGGTTCAAGATCTGAATGTTCATTGGCTTTCAGCAGTGGTATAGCAGACCGTATACAACGGGTATGACAGAAAATATTCTTACTGCTCGAATTACGTTGGTAACCAGTTTATAATAGCAATAAGGCGGTTTGTCATATATTTGGCCAATATACCACACCTCAGGGCTGTGGCCAGGCACTGTGTGTTGTGCCGTGCATCAGGACAGCCCTTAGCCGTGGTATATTGTCCATATACCACACCTCCTCGGGCCTTATTGCTTAAGTAGTAAAGCTAAAGCAGACCCATGCAGCCTATTAGAACAGTAAAAATGCTATTCTTTTTGCTATTTCAACAACACCACTCCTCTCTCACATAACTTTATTAAACTACAACTCTTTCAATGGCATCAATATAAAAAAAAATGGTTTCTATACGTTTCACAGTTTCGAGACTTACACAATGTTAACACAAACAGGGCCAAAATACTGTATATCAAAAACATGTGTTAACAAAAGAACATTCTCTCGGTAAGTATGACACTCATCGTTATCTTCCAACAAGTTGAGACATGGAAGCGTGTGATTAATAGGGCTTGTGTTCCTGTTTTTCCTCTTTCTCTTCTTACGAAGTCCTCCACACCCATACCATCTCCGTCCATTGCCATTGTGTGTGCCGCTGTGCTAATCGGAACTCCAACTTGCTCACTGGTTGAGCGCGGCACGTGTATAACGACAACTAGTTAGCAAGTCGGATGTGTTCTGACTAGCACATGAACACTGAATGGGTCACCACAGCTCGAGGGGAAGACAGGAATGACAGGTACAAATTGGCTCATTCTGGCAGATCTCCCTGCTCAATACATGTCTTCTCCCTCACCACCTTGGCCATGCCTTCCTGCTGTAGTGAGGTCAAGGTTAACAAAAACACACCATATTACTCACCTTTTAAGAGAGATCAGAGTCAATTTTCATTACGCGTCTGAAAGTAGGAGTGCTGATCTAGAATCAGGTCCACGTTCTCATTCATTACATCCTAAAAAACTAAACTGATCCTAGATCAGCACCCCTACTCTGGGACGCTTTGTGAAAAGGATCATTTCTGCAATCTTGATAAAAAGGGAACCTTGAAAGTGTCAACAAAATCAAAGCAATACCATATGTTGGCTCAACTTGCTACATAATGTGCTGAAAATCCCAATAATTCTAAAGTGACATGCATGTGGGGAAACTGTTTTCAAATTCGGTGTTACAGTCTGATGCACCGTTCAAATTCAGTGCTCAGTTTAAGACTATGACCTTTAGTATTACTTACTTAGTGGTCCTATTTGGAAGTTAAACTACACCAAGGAGACAGGCTAACATGAATACAAATATTGTATATACATGCACACACACACCTTCTCCTCTGCGTCGGCGAGGATAAGAATCAGGTCTTCCACGTCATACTGCAGTGTGCCGTCTTCTGAAATGTGACCCTCGAGCGCCACTCCCTGATATCACACCACCACATAACCAACTCTGTTAGACAAATACTCAGCACAAATGTTTCATCAAAATATAACATTTTGAATTGAAGTGCTAAGAACTTCATTTCCCTCATGTAAGGCTCAAGCTTAAATTGTTTGCATTGTAAATCATGAACTGATGTCAATGGAATCTCAAGTTAGGACTGGGCCCATAAAGTATGTGCTGGCAATAGATACCTAATGCACTGAGCTGGTCATTCGTTCATCAATTAACACATTTATATTTACACCACTTCAGGCATGTGAAACACTAAGGTCTTCTCACTTTATCCAATAACAAGGCCTTCATAATTGATTGACTAACATCTACATTTTAAAGAATGTTAGGACAATGGACTCTATATACAGTGGGGAGAACAAGTATTTGATACACTGCCGATTTTGCAGGTTTTCCTACTTGCAAAGCATGTGGAGTTCTGTAATTTTTTATCATAGGTACACTTCAAAAATCCAGAAAAATCACATTGAATGATTTTTAAGTAATTAATTTGCATTTTATTGCATGACATAAGTATTTGATCACCTACCAACCAGTAAGAATTCCAGCTCTCACAGACCTGTTAGTTTTTCTTTAAGAAGCCCTCCTGTTCTCCACTCATTACCTGTATTAACTGCACCTGTTTGAACTCTTTACCTGTATAAAAGACACCTGTCCACACACTCAATAAAACAGACTCTAACCTCTCCACAATGGTGAAGACCAGAGAGCTGTGTAAGGACATTAGGGATAAAATTGTTGACCTACACAAGGCTGGGATGGGCTACAGGACAATAGGCAAGCAGCTTGGTGAGAAGGCAACAACTGTTGGCGCAATTATTAGAAAATGGAAGAGGTTCAAGATGATGGTCAATCACCCTCGGTCTGGGGCTCCATGCAAGATCTCACCTCGTGGGGCATCAATGATCATGAGGAAGGTGAGGGATCAGCCAAGAACTACATGGCAGGACCTGGTCAATGACCTGAAGAGAGCTAGGACCACAGTCTCAAAGAAAACCATTAGTAACAATTAAAACCCTGCAGCACATGCAAGGTCCCCCTGCTCAAGCCAGCGCATGTCCAGGCCCGTCTGAAGTTTTCCAATGACCATCTGGATAATCCAGAGGAGGAATGGGAGAAGGTCATGTGGTCTGATGAGACAAAATTAGAGCTTTTTGGTCTAAACTCCACTCGCCGTGTTTGGAGGAAGAAGAAGGATGAGTACAACCCCAAGAACACCATCCCAACCGTGAAGCATGGAGGTGGAAACATCATTCTTTGGGGATGCTTTTCTGCAAAGGGGACAGGACGACTGCACCGTATTGAGGGGAGGATGGATGGGGCCATGTATCGCGAGACCTTGGCCAACAACCTCCTTCCCTCAGTAAGAGCATTGAAGATGGGTCGTGGCTTCCAGCATGACAACGACCCGAAACACACAGCCAGGGCAACTAAGGAGTGGCTCCGTAAGAAGCATCTCAAGGTCCTGGAGTGGCCTAGCCAGTCTCCAGACCTGAATCCAATAGAAAATCTTTGGAGGGAGCTGAAAGTCCGTATTGTCCAGCGACAGCCCCGAAACCTGAACAATCTGGAGAAGGTCTGTATGGAGGAGTGGGCCAAAATCCCTGCTGCAGTGTGTGCAAACCTGGTCAAGAACTACAGGAAACGTATAGTCTCTGTAATTGCAAACAAAGGTTTCTGTACCAAATATTAAGTTCTGCTTTTCTGATCTATCAAGTACTTATGTCATGCAATAAAATGCTAATTAATTACTTAAAAATCATTCCATGTGATTTTCTGGATTTTTGTTTTAGATTCCGTCTCTCACAGTTGAAGTGTACCTATGATAACAATTACAGACCTCTACATGCTTTGTAAGTAGGAAGTAGGAAAACCTGCAAAATCAGCAGTGTATCAAATACTTGTTCTCCCCACTGCACACACCACACTATAATATATTATAAAGAGAATACCATTACTAGCAAAGGGAATAACCTTGTAAATGAAACCAGGTGGATTCTGGGAGTCCGAGTCATTTCCAGTGCTCTCGGTGTCACCTGCCTGCAGCGCTTGGGAAGCTCTTTCTCCCTTCTCTTCCACCACCTCCACTTGGCTGGCCTCTGCAGGGGGGAAGGAGTGCCTCTCAGAGTGGGGTAAGGAAAGTTGTGGCGCAGGACGCGGTGGAGCCTTGGCTTTGCCATGCTCTGGAAGATTAGCCTGGTCAGTGTCATGTAGGACTTTGCTCTCTGTGGACTCAGCCACAGCCTTCTGACTGGTAATGACCTCACCTCTAGAGGTCACCTCTGAACTTTGAACCTGCTCTTCTATGGCAGAGGAGTTCTGCAATTGGCTAAGGCCCTGCTCTTCCAAAGCACCGCCATCTTGGAGGTCACTCAGACCCTCTGAAGCGACGTCACTCCCGACCCCGTTGTCGCTGTCGCACGCCAACCGTCTGTTGGGTGTAGTGGTGCCGTTGGAGCTCAACTCTCCATCCGAGAGGTCGGAGGTGAAGACGCAGGTGTACGCAGTGCCAGTGCCCTCGTCAGCCTCTCCTGAGATGGCAGCGGGCTCCTCAGGGATGCTCTGGGTACAGGTCTCTTTGCCGTTCTCCGGGGCTGTGGATGCGTGGAGAGCTGTGTGTTCCGAGGGGAAGGCTGTGTTACAGGGGATGGGTGCTGAGATGACCAGGGATTTTCTCTTCTTGGACTTGGTGCTAAGAGAGGATATAGAGGGTGAGATGATCTGGCTGGTTAGCAGGTTGGACATTCTTAGATCCCAGATTCTAGACTTGATGAGAAGAAAACTAAAGACTATAAGGGGTTAAACAAATGTGGTGGATTCTTATGGTCATCTGAAACACTGACCTGTTAAGGCCCTTGATGATAAAAGCTTTTCCTGAATGCTGAGTCTCCAGCTTCTTCATCACGCTGTAAAGCTCATGGTTCAGCTGCAATCAACCGTGGTTATTCTATTAGTCAATACCAGTTGACTTGCAGTACATTTCTTCATCTGAACAGTGAGACACTATACTACATCACATACAGTAAATGATTTAGATCTGTGATAAAGATATGTTAAATATATTGTGATGTTTTATTATTTTTGGGAGAATAACATCCATATCAGAATGTAGGAAAAACAGGCTTACCACACTCATTTCCTTATAGAAGACGTCCCTCAGGTTGGAAATGTTTTGAAAGACGGTCACGTAACATCCAATCCGGCTTTAGACAAGAGGGAAAATGTTCTGTTATACTAGAGCAACAGTAGTCCCTCCCTGTTTCCCCGTTTGGTGCCTAATGAACACGACCCCGATGTGCTGTGGTCCATTGACATCACCTTTGATAGAGAACAGGAAGCTCCTCCCTCATCTCTTTGTTGATTTCCTCAAACACACTCTGGGCTTTGTTGAACTCCTCCTCTGCCTGATCAGAGAGAAATGGAGTCTAAATGCTTTCAGTGTCTTTATCCAAATACATAGACAAAGAACAACAAAAAGCTGTATAGATTCAATTTACATTTAAATTTTCAACACACCTTGGTGATTTTGGCATCGTCTTTCTTCTTGGCACTCTGCAGCGCCTCCAAGTGGTGGCGTGAGGAATCGTAGTCTACGAGCTTCCGACCACGTTTGGCTACTCGTTCCTAAGAGGCAGGGGGAGAAGCAATATTTCTGAGCACAATTCCCATGAGCCACATGGCACCAGTCTCTCATGATTGGTCCTACAAACAATCAGCAATGTAAACACATGGGGAGAGAAGAGTTCTGACGTGAACTAGTTCTATCGGACCACAAACAATTGATAAGATTATAGCAGACGCTACCTTGACTTCATGAAACTGTCCAGTGTAATTCTCCATGGTGCGAACTATCTGGTCTGTTAGTTTCTCTTCATAATCATTCCACAGCAAGTCCTCACTCTGTAGTAAAAACAAATGTTAGAAATAAACCTTCAGGCTGCTTTCTACTATACAACAGTAATACATTTGCCAAAATCAAATCAAATTTTATTGAACACATACACGTATTTGCAAGATATTGCAGTTATTGTCGGTGTAGTGAAATGCTTGCGTTCCTAGCTCGAACAGTGCAGTAATATCTAACAATACACACAACATTTAAAAAGTAAAAATTGAATTTAGAGATATTAGGACGAGCAATCTTAGAGAGTGTGTGTAATATTTAAGCAATAAGGCGTGTGGTATACATCCACAAAGCGGAGTGGAGTGCCTGGATATAGCCCTTAGTCGTGGTATATTGGCCATATACCACAAACCCCAGAGGTGCCTTATTGCTTTTATAAACTGGTTACCAATGTAATTAGAGCAGTAAAAATAAACCTTTTGTTATACCCGTGGTATACGGTCTGATATACCAGGGCTGTCAGACAATTAGAATTTTTTTATTTCACCAGGTAGGCCAGTTGAGAACAAATTCTCATTTACAACTGCGACCCTCCTGCAGCAAAGCACCCCCACAACATGATGCTGCCACCTCCGTGCTTCACGGTTGGGATGGTGTTCTTTAGCTTGCAAGCATCCCCCCTTTTCCTCCAAACATAACGATGGTCATTATGGCCAAACAGTTCTATTTTTGTTTAATCAGACCAGAGGACATTTCTCCAAAAAGTACAATCTTTGTCCCCATGTGCAGTTGCAAACCGTAGTCTGGCTTTTTTATGGCGGTTTTGAAGCGGTGGTTATTCCTTGCTGAAAGACCTTTCAGGTTATATCAACATAGATACTTTTGTACCTGTTTCCTCCAGCAATTTTTTGTCTGAGGTCTTGGCTGATATCTTTTGTTTTTCCCATGATGTCAAGCAAAGAGGCACTGAGTCTAAATGTAGGCCTTGAAATACATCCACAGGTACACCTCCAATTGACTCAAATGATGTCAATTAGCCTATCAGCCTATCAGAAGCATTACATAATTTTCTGGCATTTTCCAAGCTGTTTAAAGGCACAGTCAACTTAGTGTATGTAAACTTCTGACCCACTGGAATTATGATACAGTGAATTATAAGTGGAATAATCTGTCTAAACAATTGTTGGAAAAATGACTTGTGTCATGCACAAAGTAGATGTCCTAACCGACTTGTGTCATGCACAAAGTAGATGTCCTAACCGACTTGTGTCATGCACAAAGTAGATGTCCTAACCGACTTGTGTCATGCACAAAGTAGATGTCCTAACCGACTTGTGTCATGCACAAAGTAGATGTCCTAACCGACTTGTGTCATGCACAAAGTAGATGTCCTAACCGACTTGTGTCATGCACAAAGTAGATGTCCTAACCGACTTGTGTCATGCACAAAGTAGATGTCCTAACCGACTTGTGTCATGCACAAAGTAGATGTCCTAACCGACTTGTGTCATGCACAAAGTAGATGTCCTAACCGACTTGTGTCATGCACAAAGTAGATGTCCTAACCGACTTGTGTCATGCACAAAGTAGATGTCCTAACCGACTTGTGTCATGCACAAAGTAGATGTCCTAACTGACTTGTGTCATGCACAAAGTAGATGTCCTAACCGACTTGTGTCATGCACAAAGTAGATGTCCTAACCGACTTGCCAGAACTGTAGTTCGTTAACAATACATTTGTGAAGTGGTTTTAAAACAAGTTTTAATGACTCCAACCTAAGTGTACGTAAACTTCCCACTTCAACTGTACCTGCTGGAGCGCGTGCTGCTATGGTGACCAGTGAGCTGAGTTAAGGTGGGGCTTTACCTAGAAAATACTTATTGATGACCTGGAGCCAGTGGGTTTGGCGACAAATATGAAGCGAGGGCCAACCAACGAGAGCATACAGGTTGCAGTGGTGGGTAGTATATGGGGCTTTGGTGATAAAACGGATGACACTGTGATAGACTACATCCAATTTGCTGAGTAGAGTGTTGGAGGCTATTTTGTAAATTATATTGCCGAAGTCAAGGATCAGTAGGACAGTCGGTTTTACGAGGGTGTGTTTGGCAGCATGAGTGAAGGATGCTTTGTTGCGAAATAGGATGCCGATTCTAGGTGTAATTTTGGCTTGGAGATGCTTAATGCGAGTCTGGAAGGAGAGTTTACAGTCTAATCAGCATTCAGGGCTCGAACCAACCAGTTTGTTTGTTTGTTTATTTATGCGTCTGTGAGTGAGATGGGATGTTTAGACAGTATAGACAGTATGTGGATAGAATATTTAGTATATCTGAAGAATATGTACAGCAATAGTTGAACAGGATGGCCTTGACTAGAATACAATACAAACATATGAAGTGTGTAAAACAGTATGTAAACATTATCAAAGTGACCAGTGTTCAATGACTTTGTACACAGGGTAGCAGTCTCTATGGTGCATGGTTGAATACCGGGTGGTAGCCGGCTAATAACAGTGACTAAAGTTCAGGGCAGGGTATCGGCTAGTGGTGACTATTTAATTAACAGTCTGATGGCCTTGAGACAGCTTCGGTCTCTGTCCCAGCTTTGATGCACCTGTACTGACCTCGCCTTCTGGATGGTAGTGGGGTAACAAGCCGTGGCTCGGGTGGCTGAGGTCCTTGATGATTTTCTTGGCCTTCCTATGACACCAGGTGCTATAGGGCAGGCAGTGTGCCCCCGGTGATGTGTTGGGCAGACCGCACCACCGTCTGGAGAGCCCTGCGGTTTCATTCGGTGCAGTTGCCATACCAGGCGGTGATACAGCCCGATAAGATGCTCTCAATGGTGCATCTGTAAGAATTAGAGTGGGTCTTCGGGGCCAAGACTAATTTCTTCAGTCTCCTGAGTTTGAAGAGGCGCTGTTGCGCCTTCTCCACCACACTGTGTGGGTGGACCATTTCAGATTGTCAGTGATGTGTACAACGGGGAACTTGAAGCTTTTCACCTTATCCGGCCCCTTCGATGTGGATGGGTGCATGCTCCCCCTACTGTCTCCCATGATCAGCTCCTTCGTTTTATTGACATGGAGGTTATTTTCATGGCACCACTCCGCCAGGGCCCTCACCTCCTCCCTGTAGGCTGTCTTGTCATTGGTAATCAGGACTACATCTGTTGTGTCGTCTGCAAACTTGATGATTGTGTTGAAGGCGTGCGTGGCCACGCAGTCATGGGTTAATAGGGAGTACAGGGGGGGGCTGAGCATACACCCTTGTGGGGCCCGCGCTGAGGAGCAGCATGGCAGATGTGTTGCTACCTAACCTCACCACCTGAGGGCGGCCCATCGGGAAGTCCAGGACCCAGTTGTACAGGGCAGGGTTCAGACCCAGGGCCCGGAGGTTAATGAGCTTGGAGGGTACTATGGTGTTGAAGGCTGAGCTCTAGTCAATGAACCGAATTCTTACATAAGTATTCCTCTTAGCCAGATGGGATCTGTTTGGGAGGTATGCAAATTGAAGTGGGTCTAGGGTGTCAGGTAAGGTAGAGGTGATATGATCCTTGACTAGTCTCTCAAAGCACTTCATGATGACAGAAGTGAGTGCTACAGGCAATAGTCATTTAGTTTAGTTACCTTCGCTTTCTTGGAAGCGAAGTGTGAAGCAAGTGTGGACAACAGACTGGGATAGGGAGAGATTGAATATGTCTGTGCATGCTCTGAAGACGAGGCTAGGGATGCCGCCTGGACCGGCAGCCTTGCGAGGGTTAACACACTTAAAATGTCTTACTCATGTCAGCCACAGAGCACGAGAGCTCACGGTAGCCTGCATCGGCAGTACTGTTTCCCTTGAAGTGGGTGAAGGTGTTTAGCTTGTTTCAGGGAGCAAGACGATGTCCCCAACATAGCTTGTTTTCCCTTTATAATCTATGATTGTCTGGAGTCCCTGCCACATAAGTCTGGTGTCTGAGCCGTTGAATTGTGAATACACTGTCTCTGTACTGACGTTTTGCCTCTGATTGACTTACGGAGGGCATAACTACACTGTTTGTACTCTACCATATTCCCAGTCACCGTGCCGTAGTTAAATGCAGTGGTTCACGCTTTCATTTTTGCGCGAATGCTGCCATCTATCTATGGTTTCTGGATTGGATAGGTTTTAATCGTACAGTGGGAAAATTCCCTATAGACTTCCTGATGAATCCAGTCACCATGTCAGTGTATACTAACAATTATTATAAATACACACCGAAAGAACTGCTTCACCTGAAACATGAAAAGCACTGTTGCCTAACTGTAGTCTTTAAAAATATTACTGTATACTCTCCTCTTATTTAATGGTTCTCAGACCAACATTTTGGTCAATAGATCTTCATCAGGGGTTCTTCCTCCTCAAAAAAATCCACTTGTCTGAAAACACCCATCTATGGCCCACCTCCATGATGACAGATAGGTCCTCTCCTCCCTGCCAGTCAGGTTCGTAGACATCTCTTAACGTCTGGGACAGTCGCTTGGAAGTCTCATGCATCACTGTGGAGAAGGACAGAAGGAACGTGTGAACTAGAGCAAAACGAATGCGTTTAGATGACACTATAAAGCTAATAGCTATTGTTTAGGAGAGCCAAGTGAGAAAGTAGACATTTGTGTAGATGGATAGCTTGCCTAGCAGATACCTTGTTAGCTAGACCAAGGGTCAGAGTCTAGGGATGTGGGTTGAATGTTTGAAACTAGGGTTGTATTCATTAGGCACCAAACTGATGGAAACAGAACCTGAACTTTTCCAATAAGAAACGCTTGTTTTCTGTTGCAAAACGTTTTGCTTTGGTGTGCACTAATGAATAGCACCAAGCTTTTGGCCTTTACACAGCTCGTATGACAAAAATCATCATGGACGGCACATTTAGATGAAGTGGTTTTGGATTTGTGGCACACTGCAGATTCGGCTACACCTACACTTAAAGGTCAAAACAAGATGGGCTTCACTTGAAGTGGTATGCAAATGGTAGCACAAAAAAAAAAAAAAACATTGTTCCTGCTCAAATGAATAACACATTCATTTGCAGAGTCGGCCCTTTTAAATGGCTGGTAGTTAAGCTACCAGAGAGGTTTTGAAAATAAGGTCCGTTTAAAAGGGGGAGAAGAGAGAAAAAAAAAAAAAAACTGGCCAGTGTGTTAAGTTGAACACTACTGTACAAGATATAGCCCTCCTACTATATTAAACCGTTTAACAGTCCTCTGCTATGGATTGAGATGTAGACAGATCCTACCTTTCACTGCACTGAAGTATGCTTTGACGTCTTTAGATAGCCTGCCGCCATCATTCTGTTGGTTGTAAAGATAGAAGATTCTATGAGAGGGTTATTTTTTTCCTTACAGTGAGAACATCCTTCAAAAGACCCTTTCCAGTTTGATTTCACCTTTACAGAAGATAAATCTCCCATAAAAATTCTAAGAGACCAGGAACTTCACAATTCAAGTTGTACAGTCACGTTTCGGAAACATTTCACAAACAATAACAGTACAAAGTGTATGAGTATTAAAAGTGACACTTAAGTAATTTTCAATTTCACTATGTCCCTTTAAAAACAAGGAGGACCTTTTCAAACAAGTCAAATGGTCCTATTTTTGTGCTTCAAGGAACAAGAGAAACTAATGACTTTAAAAACATTTCAGTATAAAGGAGGATATTGTTTTAAACAAGACAGTCTGGTGAAAATATCACGGGTGCGTCCTACTCGGTTTCGTAATAGGAGTGCGATATAAGAGTGAAAACTGTCTATGGGTGGAGCTCCTTCCTGTGACATGTCATGTTATCGGCATGCACAAAATTGGTCAGAGCTGAGAAGTCAGAGGTTAACGGACAGGTTGTCATGGAATTTATTAAAATTATTTCTGAGAAAATGTTTAGACTAATTACTTTTTCTCAAATGAAACATGCAGACTTGGTAAAATGCCCCAAAACACAGAGATTTAAGATGGCACACAGCTCTGAGGGCAGTTAAACGGTTAACCTAACGTCAGATATGGCTCCCTTTCAAGATATAAACCGAATATATCACTGAACAGTAACCAGTGGCTAGAGTGAGTATGCCATTTGACAGCATATCAGCCAGTAAAATTACATGGAAAAACTAAGAATGTAAACAAAGTGCAAGGAAGACCACTGTTCCAAATGCCTGGAGTTTAGATCCATTAAATTAGCAATGCAAAAAGGTTTCAGTCGTGTGAATATGGTCCTTAAGTGACTTAGTGAATGAAGAGACATGAGCAGCCAACAGTCAGTGCGACTCATTACCTAATATATGTTGCACATCGATGCAAACTTTATGTATCAGTCAGTATGTTAACATGCACACTAATAATTCGACATTACACTAATTATGGCAGTAGGCCGAGTATAGCAATAGCCATGTCAAAACTTTACTCTGCTTATGTTAAATTGGCGTAAGGTCAAAATTGATGTCCACATACGCTGATTCCAACACCTGGTTTTAGGAGCAATCTTTCAAATGATTAAAAAAATGTAAACCGCTTATGCTGCTGGAACACAGATTTAATAGATCTGCTCCTGTGCCAGCACCGGTAGTGCAAGCCACACCATGATGTGCAAGTTCGTAACAACTGAAAGTATGCATCTTAGAAATAGTTTTTACATACAAACAAATGTCCGAATTCAGAATCTAATAGGCTTTGCAAAAATAACACGGTTGAATGTTTATTTTGATTGGCGATGTCTGAATTTTCTTCATTGGTACCTGTTGTTTGAGAAGGTTCTGGGAGTACTGCTCAAACTGTTCATCTTTTGTCTCCATGTTCTTACCCAGCTTCTGCATGACCTATGACAAGATGAAAACAAACAGCTGGTGACCTATCCACAGGTTTCAGACAACATTAAAAAGACTGGAGTTTCTAAACAGGTACTGTTGTTGAGGTTGACCAGTGTGAGGTACTAACAATCGCACTTACATTAGGCCCTATGTTTTACTCCATAATGATTCTAGTCAACTAGTTAAAAAGCTAACTGTAATAGGATAAAGGCCACACTATTTTCTATACAGAGGCCAACATCATTTCTAGCATTCCCCTTCCCAAAAATGACCTCTGTGGTTGACCCCAAATGATAGGATGGAACTTGGGCACAACTCAACCGATTTAATTTTACAATATCTGACACAAACACATCAAACTACACTCTCTGTCATGTTTTGAGGGTTTCGGCAGCAAAATGAAACTAGCAGAGCAGAACCCAGGCCAAGCAGTGAACCACAAAGCCACAGAGTAAGAGTAGCAAGGGAGAGGAAGTGTACAGCAGAGGCAGGAAGTGGCATTTGCAAAAACATCAACAAAAAGGAATTAACAAACTAATACTGACAAAGCCCATGGAAATTCCTCCATAAAGGCTCCCGTGTTAATTCAGCTGATTTCTATTGGAATAGACAACTAACTTGATATAGGCTAGCTATAATAAAAAAAAGGGCAATGGAATATTGTTTGAACTGAGTTTATTTGTCTCAAGGAATTAAGCTGGGAGATATCAACATCAAGGCCTACATTCAGCATAATGATTCTTCAAACAGATGACACTCAAACCCCCAGACAACAGTCAGCATCGATAGAGACTATGTCTGAAGAAATTGTATTACTGTAACAGACAACGTGGGCATACTGTCACCATAATCATATCAATATGCATAAACAGGCCAATAACTTATGAGCATCACTAGTTCAAGTAGCCCAAATACCAAGGATAGTCGTGTAGAATATCCTAAAGTATTGTGGCAATCTTGATTTCAGGGTAACAGAGATGCCGCGTTTCACTAGTTGCTTACCTTCTCCTGAGCTCGATTCAATGACTTTTGTACCAGTTTGGCAAAACCTCCAGCCCCAGCCCCAATGTTTGGCCCCATCTTGTTCTCTGCCATCGTGTCTTCTCACTCCGGTCTATGTATGATCCCTCTTGTTAAGCCGCTGCTCTTGTGCTTATATCTTTGTTGAGTTACTTAGGGAGCGGAGAGGGAGAGTCAGTACCGATCTCAGACAGGACTCTCTCTAGCACACACACACGCACCTTAGCTGTAGTATACCAATATAATATTTTTTTTGCCAGCTAACTGCTTGTTAAAAATGTTATCTTGGAATGAAACGGGTAATAACGTGCTGGTTTTAAAATAAGTCGACAGACAACATAAAACATGCTCGATCCTTTTGTTCAAACTTGTAAAATAGTCTGTGAATATTACGTTGCGGCAGGAAGGCGGTGTCTTTAGAGATATTTACCCAGTATTCAAGAAATTGCTTCAACATGATAAAGGCTACACTTGACTCAACTCCGTGATTCACACCATGCTTATCCCGTCATCAGCAAGTAAACGCAATGCTTTTGCGCAACCAAACACAGGTGGATCGCAGGATGAATATATTAATCACCTGAAAAATACAAAACGTTAATTTGTTGTTCTATTCCTGTTCTATATCTAGAGGTGGGTTCAGTTCGCTTGAATGGTTGGTACTGAACGACACGTTTCCACCCCCAAAACGTTCTTGAACAGACTTTGAGGCATGTTTCCTCTCGTTTGATGGGTGTGGTTTGAAGCAATGAGTGACGTTTTAAAAGAGAATAGGCCATGCTGACATCATTCTCTAACCCACAACCCAACCCCTCCCCGTTTTTAAACTGGACGTTCAGGACACCACTGTTTCCATTCAATTGAATATTCCAGAACGTAAAAACGTCTGAAGGCAGCCCTGGTGACATCATGGTAAATTAGCTAAAAAACGCGATTTTCCGAATAGAGTGTGATTGCAGCCAGCCATTGGGGCATTGGGTGGCAGGTAGCCTAGTGGTTAGAGCATTGGGCCAGTAACTGAAATGTTGTTAGATCAAATCCCTGAGCTGACAAGGTAAAAACATGTCCTTCTACCTCTGTACAAGGCAGTTAACCCACTGTTCCTAGGCTGTCATTGTAAATAAGAATTTGTTCTTAACTGACTTGTCTAGCTAAATAAATAATTCACCTGCCTACTGTAGTCCTTCTACTTAGCACACAGTATCTTAGACCGCCTGCTGAACACCTGCCATTGTTAACATAACTTCTGGAAAGTGGTGCCTGATGGGTGGGGACAAAGGACACTGTCAAAGCTACATATTTATAAATTACTCTAACTGCTATTTGTTCTATCTATTCTACTGTTGTCACCCCCACCTCTTCTTCCAATGTTAAGGTGCATTACTGCCACCTACTGTACTGGAGCGCATCCTGCTCGTGTACCTAGCTTAAAAATGAACCAATAGAATTATAAAGAAAGGGTTGCAGATGCAGGAACTCTACAAGGTGTCGAATGCATTCCACAGGGTTGCTGGCCCATGTTGACTCTAATGCTTGTTGGGTGGATATCCTTTGGGTGGTGGACCATTCTTGATATACACAGAAAACCCAGCAGCATTTCAGTTCTTGACACAAACCAGTGTGCCTGGCACCTACTACCATACCCCGCACTTCAGTATTTTGTATTGCCTGTTCATCCTCTGAATGGCACACATACACAATCCATGCCTCAATTGTCTCAATGCTTCAAAATCCTTCTTTAACCTGTCTCCTCCCCTTCATCTACACAGATGAGGGTTCCAAAGGGTCGGAAACTTTACGGTAAATTTCCAGATTTTTCTGGAAATTTTCCATGGGAAGTTAAGCCCTGTAATTTGGGGAATTTTTCTTAAATTCATCAAAAAGCTTATAACAGTGAACCTTTTTTGCAGCATTTTTTTTGGAACCCTTTTTTCTAAGAGTGTACATGATTCCAACAGGAATGTAATGAATGACTAACTCTCTTGAACAACAAGGGGTCCTGGCCTACCTAGCTTACCTTCATCGGGGCAGAAGGCACCCCAACTTTCTTTTCATTTAGTAACATTGCATCATTAAAAAAGGATTTTAAACCAACTTTGGGAAAGGCTTTCAACTCTGTCAACTACCACATTCTTAACGACAGACTCAATAGCCTTGGCTTCTCAAATGACTGCCTCGCCTGGTTCACCAACTACTTCTCAGATAGAGTTCAGTGTGTCAAATCGGAGGGCCTGTTGTCTGGACCTCTGGTAGTCTCTATGGGGGTGCCACAGGGTTCAATTCTCGGGCCGACTCTTTTCTCTGTATATATCAATGACGTTGCTCTTGCTGCTGGTGATTCTCTGATCCACCTCTACGCAGATGACACCATTCTGTATACATCTGGCCCTTCTTTGGACACTGTGCTAACAAACCTCCAAACGAGCTTCAATGCCATACAACACTCCTTCCGTGGCCTCCAACTGCTTTTAAATGCTAGTAAAACTAAGTGCATGCTCTTCAACCGATTGCTGCCCACACCCTCCTGCCCGACTAGCATCACTACTCTGGACGGTACTGACTTAGAATATGTGGACAACTACACATACCTAGGTGTCTGGTTAGACTGTAAACTCTCCTTCCAGACTCACGTTAAACATCTCCAATCCCAAATTAAATCTAGAATCGGCTTCCTATTTCGCAGCAAAGCCTCCTTCACTCATGCTGCCAAACATACCCTCGTGAAACTGACTATCCTACCGATCCTCGACTTCGGGAATTGCATTTACAAAATAGCCTCCAACACTCAGCAAATTGGATGGAGTCTATCACAGTGCCATCCGTTGTGTCACCAAAGCCCCATATACTACCCACCACTGCGACCTGTATGCTCCTGTTGGCTGGCCCTCACTACATATTCGTCGCCAAACCCACTGGCTCCAGGTCATCTATAAGTCTATGCTAGGTAAAGCCCCGCCTTATCTCAGCTCACTGGTCACCATAGCAACACCCACCCATAGCACGTGCTCCAGCAGGTATATTTCCCTGGTCATCCCCAAAGCCAACACTTACTTTGGCCGCCTTTCCTTCCAGTTCTCTGCTGCCAATGACTGGAACGAATTGCAAAAATCACTGCAGCTGGAGTCTTATATCTCCTTCTAACTTTAAGCATCAGCTTTCAGAGCAGCTTACCGATCACTGTACCTGTACACAGCCAATCTGTAAATAGCACACCCGACCTCATCCCCATATTATTACTTATCCTCTTGCTCTTTTGCACCCCAGTATCTCTACTTGCACATCATAATCTGCACATCTATCACTCCAATGTCAATGCTAAATTGAAATTATTTCACCTCTATGGCCTATTTATTGCCTTGCCTCCCTACTCTTCTACATTTGCACACACTGTACATAGATTTGTGTTATTCACTGTACATTTGTTTATGTGTAGAACTGTGTTGTTGTTTTTGTCACACTGCTTTGCTTTATCTTGGCCAGGTCTCAGTTGTAAATGAGAACCAGGCCTACCTGGTTAAATAAAGAGGAAATAAAAAAATATATATATATCTAATATCAATCAATTACGGTATCAAATGCTTTAAAATTTCACTAGAATTTAGCTTACCGGAGTCAAATCGTCAGGCATTCTCCCGGTAGTTGTTATCCATCCAGGCAATCCTGGCTCCAACCATCTGTAGCAGGTGATCGAACTCACTTCGATCCAGACGAAAGTAACTTCGAAATCCTCTCGAAATAGTTGAAGCACTTGAATGAGACGGTGGAACTCCCCTGCTTTCGGGACTTCAAACATCTCTGGACCAACACTGACCTGCGCTTTCGGCGGGGCTGGTCCGAGTCCAACAACAAAACCACCTTCCTCAACGTTAGTCTCATTGTTGAAAGAGACTACTCTTTGCTATCTTGAGTATTTATTATTGCATTTCCCTCCAAAACTATGCATTTTGGGGGGAAATTATATTATAGGCTCTGACAATAAAATTGTAGATGTCATCGAATAAATAATATGTATGCTACTTGGCAAATAAATGAATAAAATATGTAAAGAAAGTATGTAATCAAACTGTTTTTATTATGTAATCCCACATTTTTTTTACTGCATATGTGTGCAACAAAAATGTAACATTCACATTTTGCTACCTTCTGTCAAGTCTACGCATACAATTTGAACACACTGCAACTGCCTCTGCAACGCAATGCTGCAAGGCAAACACACAGCGTTCCATTGGAAAATAATGTACTGGTGTACCAAAACGCAAGTCACAGTCGGTGTGTTTGAAGCGTTAATGTACTTCTGGTGTACCAAGACGCAAAACACAGTCGGTGTGTTCGAAGCTCATTCTCCTTAATTGAGGGGGGTGGGGGTGGGTGATGATGATATGTGATTTACTAGTGAACATTTGAAGTTATAAATCATTAATTTAAACAATAATGAAAAGAGAGTATGTGGTTTAATTTACTGTTTAAAGCTCATTTTATGGTTGGGACACTGGGAGTGGGAACGTGATGTACACTTGTTTTCCAGCAGACGGTGCTATGAGCCAAAACATTGGGTCTGAGTTATTCTTCCTTATTGCAATGGATTATATCGACCATATATCAAATAAATAATGTAGCCTAAAAAAGTACAGATCCAGAGAATTTAAGTTTATGGTCTAAGACTTAAAAAAAAATCCTTATACTGAGTAATACATACATGTGTAAACAGATGTAGTACATAGAACGATGCATATACATATTTATGTATTTTTTTGTGCTCTCCCCCTCAATAATATTGCATGTAGCTATCAAGTATTTTCCCTTGCTATCCAGAATCCTTGGGACGTCCCTACCCTCCATTGAAGTTGACATTTAAAAAGATTAAGATTAGGGTTAGGTAAGGGTTAAGGTTAGGAAAAAGGTTAGGGTTGGCTAAATTGCCCTCCAAAAATCTACCTTTGACGACACAAACGGGATTACGTCTAGACATGACCAAAATACCGGGGTTTAGGACCTCCAGAAAACCGGCGAATGTAATGTTTTAGCTGTCTGAAAATATTGCCTGTTGGTCCTCCAATAATATTATGAATTCGTAATGTACGATAATATTACATGCATTATCGATATAAATTTCACTGCTTCATCAGTTTCATGTTATAATGTGGTTGGATCACATATAAATACATTTCTTCAGAATAAGGTTTGAAACAAGTGTTGGTATTTATTTAGGAAAGCAAACACTGATCTTTACGCACGCACAAGCACACAGGGTGTTCACTAGATACCACAGCCACAAAGTCAATTGCCTATATCTTAAAAATTCATGACAACTATTTTTTGTTGTTGTTGTTGTCTTCATTTAAGGTTAGCAGTGTGGTTAAGGTTAGGTTTAAAATCGGATTTTATTTTAAGAAAACTATTAGCAGAAATAGGCGTGGTTTAGACATGCGTGGCTGCAGGCAGGCCCTAAAATACGCACGACTTTTCGCTGTGTTGATGTACTGGGCGGGCGCTGAAATGACATGAGGACAAAAGTTGTCCCGTTGGAATTGTAGTCCATATCATACCTCAAGTGGTCCAGGAAGCTAGCTAGTTTGTCTTTATCTGTGATTCGCAAGGACAACCAGTTGGAGGGAGTTTCGCTCCTCTCTTCCATTGTTAGACACAAATTGAAGCTGCCAAGAGGCAAGTCAGACAGAAATAGTCCGAAAATGCCTCCCATCGAAAATGACACCGGGAGGAATGAACTAAAATCTCGGATACAGGAGCTTATTGATTCTAATCAAGTGTTGGTATTCAGTAAAAGCAACTGTCCATTTTGTGTGAAGGTAAGTCCAACATATGCGTTTACTTTTTGTCTTAACTAACTAGCTGGCTGGCTAGCTAGCTTTTGTCTTAATTATTTCTCCCGCAAGTAGAGTTCTTCACGGGTCCACCCAATCGGGTATAGACCCGGACCTGTTAGGATACTAGTCGGGTCTAGGGAAGATTGTCCTCGGGTCCATAGCTAGGTAGTTACCTTGGGCTAACGTTAGAAAACTTAAACTTTTTTGCTACTAACAAGTGTTTTAGCTTTCCGTTATAACCATGTATTGATTGAGGCACCACTCATCTCCCCGTTGTGTGTACCTAAAGCTAGCTGGATGACTACCACGCTGGCTAGCGAGGTATATCGCTAGTAATAGCCCATGGATAATCCCGCGAAGACAGAAAGACGGGGTTCAAGCAGCATATCTGTTTTTCTTTCCAGGTAAAGGATCTGTTCAAGGAGCTGAACGTGAACTGCAATGTGGTGGAGTTGGATTTAATTGGTAAGGATGTCAAGCTTCTGTCTTGGAATACGGGTGTACTCTGCACTGTATAGTCTCAATTTATGCCTGTCACGCCACATGTAGTTGTCATTGATTGGTATGATCACAATTGTACCAACTAGGTCTGGGGTGACTGTGTTACCGGCAGTAAAGTCACGGTAACTAGGCTTCTCCAAAACTGCGCTCAGATGGTCATTAGTTGCCTGCCAAACTTGCCTTGTACTCCGCGCTCTATTGTCCCTCTAATCACGCTGACATCAATGCAAATGAAATCGAAAATCAAACACTTCATGAGAGCCCTGGCATTTAGAGTTTGAGTGGAATAGGATGATCAGCTGTTGCGCAGGGAGAGCCAGCTCTACATAGCTGGTTGATGCATGGAATGAAATAAGTGTTCCTATAAGACCCTGTTGTGAAACATTTCTATAGGCTATGCAGTTGCATGAAGACATCGTTTTGATGGCTCTATTAAAAAGTGGAAGAGCCCATCAGCTTTCTATAGGCCAGGCCTATTATTTGTCAAAACTTTCCTAATATTAAGCACATTGCTTCGCTTTACAACCGGAGTAATCTACCTGGCTGGCATGAAAATGAAACACAGGAGAAGTGTACACTATTCGCTATTCAAGTGCATAAGGGTTGTTGCCCCCCTCTCACCAGCTGGGTGAGAATATTATCACTTGTGAATGATGCCCAGTGTGTGTCGTCAAGAAATGGCACATGCATTTTATTTCTTTATTTTTACTTTTCAAATCATTGTTGCATGCATCTTGTAGCCTAGCCCATAGGCATATATGTTTTGATAAGGTTTGCATCACAACTAAAGTGGCCAAATAACTTGAAGTGTAGCCTATAGGGATGGGACCCCTGGAACAGGGTTGAAGAGCCCATAACCTACAGAACCTAGGGAATGTGTTCTCATAAGCCCACGCAGTCGCGTGTGAAAACTGAGTTTTGACTGGCCGCTATTTATAAAAGGATCCCAGCTTTCTCGTGCTGCTATATTAAGCACATAAATCCAGTGTCGCCTACCTGGCATATTACAAACGTAACCAAACACAACCTCCATTCACTATTCCAGTGCAGGTTAAGGATGAATACAAAATATTCCACACATCATGTTTAGTAAGCTATATGTAAAGACCAGATTACATTGAGAATATTATCGAGTGCTTGTCAAATTGTGAATGAGAGATTGATGAAGTATGTGCAGCCTGCGCAGGAAACAGAGCAGAGCACATACCTTTTCATGTGACTTTTTTTCAAATCCTCATAGTCTCATCTTTCTACGCTTGCTACGTTACGTTTTAATAACAGTGATGTTATATACACACACAAACATTTTGGGATATCATTGAATTGCCAAATTGCCTTCAATCGAAGTTCCAAAGGTCTTGAGTACTCTTAAGGATCAACGTTTCATCAACGAACATACAAACATTTGCAGTACATGTACACTACATGACCAAAAGTATGTAGACACCTGCTTGTCAAACACCTCATTCCAAAATCATGTGCATTAATATGGAGTTGGTCCCACCTTTGTTGCTATAACAGCCTCCACTCTTCTGCGAAGGATTTTCCACTAGATGTTACTTGGAACATTGCTGCGGGGACTTCCATTCAGCCACGGGCATTAGTGAGGTTGGGCACTGATGTTGGGTGATTAGGCCTGGCTCGCAGTCGGTGTCACAATTCATCCCAAAGGTGTTTGATAGGGTTGAGTTCGGCTCTGTGCAGGCCCAGTCAAGTTATTCCACACTGATCTCAACAAACCAACCATTGTCATGCTGAAACAGGAAAGGGCCTTCCCCAAAATGTTGGCATAAAGTTTAAAGCACAGAATTGTCTAGAATATCATTATATGCTGTAGAGTTAAGATTTCCCTTCAATGGAACAAAGGGGCCTTGCCAAACCATGAAAAACCGCGCCAGATCACTATTCCTTCTACACCAAACATTACAATTGGCACTATGCATTCGTCCGTCAGACTGCCAGATGGTGAAGCGTGATTCATCACTTGAATGCGTTTCCACTAATCCAATGGTGGGGAGCTTTACACCACTCCAACCGACGCTTGGCATTGCGCATAGTGATCTTAGGCTTGTGTGTGGCTGCACGGCCATGGAACCCCATTTTATGAAGCTCCAGACGAACTGTTATTGTGTGGATGTTGCTTCCAGAGGAATTTTGGAACTCGGTAGTGAGTGTTGCAACTGAGAAAAAGCAAAAAAAAAATTATACGTGCTTCAGCACTCTGCTGTCCCATTCTGTGAGCTTGTGTGGCCTACCAATTCGCGGCTGAGCCGTTGTTGCTCCTAGATGTTTTGACTTCACAATAACCGCACTTACAGTTGACCGTGGCAGGGCAGAAAGTTCACAAATTGACTTGATGGAAAGGTGGCATCCTATGACGGTGCCACGTTGAAAGTCACAGAGCTCTTCAGTAAGGCCATTCTATTGCCAGTGTTGGTCTAACGTCGAACACACAATCTCCGTAGACCAACTATGGCAGTAGAATGGCTCAGCCACACAAGCTCACAGAATGGGACAGCAGAGTGCTGAAGCACGTATAAAAAAAATAGCTTGTTCTCAGTTGCAACACTCACTACCGAGTTCCAAAATTCCTCTGGAAGTAACGTCTGCACAATAACTGTTCGTTGGGAGCTTCATGAAATGTACTGGGCCGGCCATCATGGGGGCCAAGCCTCCTACAATCCAGGACCTCTATACCAGGCGGTGTCAGAGGAAGGCCCCTAGAAATGGTCAAATACTCCAGCCACCCTAGTCAGACTGTTCTCTCTGCTACTGCACGGCAAGTGGTACGGAGCGCTTTTCCTTATGGCTTTGTCTGCTATTAAATGTCGACGGTTGATCAAAAGGTAAAAAGAGGCTAATGGGTGCCTTTTCTGCAAATATACAGTGTTTTTACATAGTGAAGATGTTATGTTTTACCACGGAATGCACTGTCAACGTTACGGGCCACCACAAAACGTGCTGAGTCGCTCTCTCGTTCTCCCCACTACCATTTGATCTCTTACCAGTCACAGCTGTTCTGTTATAAATACACACTGTGCATTACATAACTACTGCTCTGGCAAATACATAAAAAATATCTTTTCAGTACTGAATTATGCAATTTATTTAAACACGCTCTGTTTGTTTGCAGAACCAAAGTACATTTACATTATAGACTGCAGAGGCTGTCAGCACTTAAGTCGATGGTGTATGTCATGTATATGACTAGTGTTCATGTCAGCGATATGACATGAAGAGTAGGATGAATGATTAATTTCATGTACGTGTAGCTGCTACTCTGCTAACATCTCTTAATGGTTGTGTCCAGAGGATGGATCAAACTATCAAGAACTGCTGCTTGAGATGACCGGGCAGAAAACTGTCCCCAATGTCTTCATCAACAAGACACACGTCGGTGGCTGTGACAAAACAATGAAGGTATGGATTGGCGCAGCAGCTTTCATTCTCATTTCACTCGTGGTTTTGCAAGTGCCACTGACTTTTAGTCTTGGGTTCATCCTGTCTTGAGTTTCAAGCGTATGTCAAACTTAGGCTAAAATCTCAGGTTTTTGGCAACAAAGATATCTTTGTGTTATTCATACGTTCCCCTTGCATTTTAACGTGTGGTAAATTATGCCCACCACAGGCTTTAATTGTGGTGCAATATTACGAAAGAGTCTTTATCTGTTTGCCAGAAACAAGGGTTGAGTGGATCTATTTGGGTCAAGTATGGTTAAGCCAATTTACATCTAAATGCACTACATTTGTCTTTTTACATCAAAATGGCTACTTAAGAACACCCAAACCTAGTGTTCTCTTCCCTCTACACTGAGCTGCAATTTAGCTAATGAAACCCTTTTTTTTGCCTGGTCATGCTTTTCATAAGCTGGCACTTTGACAGCATGACACAATGGTGTATATTTCACTTGAAGCCAGCAACATTCTCCCGATACATTATAATCCTGACAATATCACCACGTGTTCTGTCTCCTACCGTTTTCTAGCAAGTGCAGGTTTGTTTCTGTCATGTGGCACGGAGAATATCCCTCCGGCATGAATGGTATCAGCATTGCTGTTGAATGTAGAATACCTTTTTCACATTTTAGTCATTTAGCAGACACTCTTAACCGTAATCGCTCCTATAAGTTGCTCTGGATAAGTGTCTTGCTCAAGGGCACATCGAGCTATTTTTTTTTTTCTTCACCTAGTCTGCGCAAGGATTCTAACCAGCGACCTTTTGGTTACTGGCCCAACGTTCTTAACCGCTAGGCTACCTTTCGCCACTCGTAGACATGCCCACTTCACAAGAAGACCCATTTTGGGACCATAAATTAGCATGCTGGTATCCTTACTGTATTTCACTTGTCTATTTCCCACCAGAAGCAGAAAAATGTTTGTGCCCTTTAAGATTGCTGGGTTAATATTGTTTTCGCCATCGTGTCTGACCACCTGTCGTCCTCTTCTCAGGCCCACAAAGATGGTGTCCTGCAGCAGCTGCTGTGCGGGGAGAATGAGGTATACGACTATGACCTCATAGTCATCGGGGGCGGCTCAGGAGGGCTAGCATGCTCAAAGGTGAGAGCCTCCCAGATAACGCTTTCAAAACCAACCTTACCTCCAGACCTGCACCTTTCTAGTGTAGTATCGAGGCCCATGAAGGAAGGCTGTAAGTCCAGTCCATCATTGGCTCGGTCTGAGGACGTTTCTAGCTGTACAAGCCATGTGTCCTCTGTCCTTGTTTCCTCAATTCCTCTCAAAGCGCATTGGAGGAGAGGGCCCAAGGTTCCTCCTCTAAAGAGCTTGGAGGTGAAGTTAGGACGGAGGAAGCAAGAACACGATGGCTAGTAATGTTTTCAGACAGCCACGGGGAGGATTTCAGATGGCTCATTATCGCAGCAATAAAACTAAGCATAAAAGCTGAGCTAGTTGACCAGTGATTGTCTTAATCAAGTTGTCTAAATGGCCGTCTGACCTTTTGTGCTTCTCCTGGCATAGGAGGCAGCGTTGCTGGGCAAGAAGGTGATGGTGTTGGACTATGTGGTGCCCACGCCGAAAGGGAACACATGGGGTGTGTAGAGCTTCACGTGTCACACTCTTCAGACATTGAAGAGTTCTGTCGCGCGTGTCAAACATATCCCCTACAGCACACTGCTGACACTGCTGCAGGCCCACCGAAGCACAAATCAAAATGGCTTGCAGAATTCTGCTGTTATCAGTAACAACATGTCTGCATGTGTCAATGTGGATGAAAATTAAATCTCCAAATGTGTGATTTTGTGTTTCTTTGGCTCGGGACAGGCCTGGGCGGCACATGCGTGAACGTGGGCTGCATCCCCAAGAAGCTGATGCACCAGACAGCCCTGCTAGGGACTTCCATACAGGACGCCCGCAAGTTTGGCTGGGAGTTGCCGGAGGAGACAGGTAACAACAATTGGGTTGGTGTCTGGGTCAAACGTCCATTTTAGTCACTTGGAATGCATGCCCAACACTAGGGACGGGCTCGAACGGATGTCAAAACTCCATCTCTAACCAGCGATAACAAAAACATTTTAAGTACTGTAAAACTATTTGGTGGAGTGTGCTTTGTGGCTTGAATACATCGGCTGTGTTCCAATACTCATACTAACTGTACTATTTGTAACAAATTGAGTACATAGCATGCTTATTGGTCATAGTATGGATATAGTCAGTATGCGAAAAAGTTCCCGGATATCGTACTACAGTCACCAAAATACCAAATATACAAGCAGTGGACACTATTTCTGTGCGTCACAACGTTTTCAGATTTGAATTAAATGGTGGAAAATATGCAGCCGAAGTCCAACGAGAGATGATGCATATCCACTGCTTTAACTAATTATTACAAATGTTAAAATGTTGAGCAATGTAATAAAATAATGACTTTTCAAATAAGTTACCAATTTCTTAGCTACGCTATTCTTACAATCCGTACAGCATATCATAACAGCAGTATGTACCTGTATGTTATCTAGCTACCTAACATTAGTTGGCTACTAATACATCGAACTAGGGCTGGGCGATATTCCCAAAATATCACGGTATTTTTTTAAAATTTGGATGGTATTTGACTGTTTTTAGTTTTTGAATAATAAAAGTTGTACATTTGCTTTATGAGTAGTTAGTGATCCCAGGGTGGCAACACACACATTCTAAGTGATTTCAATGAGTGTTTCTTCATGATTGTTTTCTACTGTTCAATTCAACCAAAACAAATTTCAGCACATCTATCATTTCTGCATTTCTTGCACTCAATTGCAGTGGTGGAAAAAGTACCCCATTGTCGTACTTGAGTTAAAGTAATGATACGTTAATAGAAAATGATTCAAGTAAAAGTGAAAGTACCCAGTTAAATACTACTTGAGTAAAAGTCTAAAAGTATTTGGTTTTAAATGTAAATGTACTTTAGTATCAAAAGTGAAAGTATAAATCATTTCAAATTCCTTATGTTAAGCAAAACAGGTGGTATTATTCTTTTTTAATTTACAGATAGCCAGGGGCACACTCCAACACATCATTTACAAACAAAGCATTTGTGTTTCGTGAGTCCTCCAGATCAGAGGCAGTAGATGTCAAGAGAACATCCCTGGTCAAGTGCTTGAATTGTACCATTTTCCTGTCCTGCTAAGCATTCAAAATGTAATGAGTGCTTTTAGGTGTCAGAGAAAATGTATGGGGTACAAGGTCCAGTATTTTCTTTAGGAATGTAGTAAAGTACAGATAACCCCCCAAAAAAAAAAAAGTTTCTTAAAAGTACTTTACACCACTGCTCTATTGAGAATGTCCACACTGCCACGTAGGGCTGCACGATATGGGCAAATCATCTAGGACTTATTTTTAACCAAATGTTGCAATTGCGATTTGACTTGACAAATTAGGGCAAAACTGTTGGAATCATGGAGATAGAATGACTGTTCTGTGGTTAGAATATAATAGTGCGCACTTTGAATACAGTGTTGTTTGAGATGACAACAAATTAAAATGCCAGGGAGAAGTTATTGTGACAGGGTAGGAACTAAAGTTTTGATAAGTGTTTCCTAGGGGACCCTATCATGTTTTCTCTTAGCTACATCATGTAGCAACAAATTCTTGCTTTGCATGTTCCTCTTTGATTTAGAAGATACTGTTGCACAAACAACATTCTGATTTAGGTCTATAACATCACTGGTATTATCAAGCTCTATTAGCTAACTACGCTTGCTCTTACTCTTTATTAGCTAGCTAGCTATTAGCATTCGAGGCTAACAATTAGCGTCTCACAAGATTTAGGGCAACGTCCTAAGAAAAGACAAACTAGCTGTTTGCTGACGTAAGAAACACAAACTAATAGTGTCATTATAGAACACTAGTGGATTTATATTAAGAAGCAAAGTGAAAACAGCATTGTTATCGTCAACATTGTTGCATGTGCTGCATTGACCATGCAGACTGAACGCAAGTGTCTCGTGGTTGAACATCAAATGCGCTCCTTGTCTAGATCTGTGTGGAAAGTGGTGCGGAGAGAGAGATGACTCAAGTAGCGAAGTAAACTATAAAAATGTACATTACACATGACGTATCACATTTAACAAACCAAACATTCAAATACTAATAATAGAAGGTAAAGTTAAAAACCCAAACCGGTCCCTGCACCAATACCGGTATACCTTATTTTATGATATACCGCCCAACCCTACATCGAACTTGCCAAAATTGTAACTATACGCTATCTAACTACCCAATGTTTATTGACTTGATTATCCCCGTCATTATTAGTTTAGTGGTATAGTCGTGCGTTCTCAATGGACATTCGTGTGCGTTCGTAAATTCGCTCTGGGTATCTACTCCGATTTCAGAGCACTCTCGTCCGGGTGTGCCAGAGCACAGAATAACTGATGAATTTACGAACACTCAACACCAGTTGAATATGGCCGGTGTCAGTTATCGTTGGCAAAAAAAGTCGTAATTAAATTGTTGCCAGCAGCACAGTTAGTCACCACCGCTCTAGATAACTTGAAAACAGCCTAACCAGCTCTGCTAGGGCAAGTAAAAATTTCTAATTTGTGTCTTGAAGTAGTTAGCTTGGGTGCTTGACTGCCGTTGTGAGGTGCGTCCAGTGACACTGCCTGGCAGAGTGAAACGCTCTCAATTTACGAACGCCCAGAGAGCACTCTGGCACTCCAGATTGGATTTTAATAAGACACCCAAAGTCGTAAAATGTCTAGCTAGTCATTTGCTATGCTAGCAAGAGGTTGCATAGGAACAGCATCAACTTCTGGTAGACAGGGGAAGCGCTAGTACGCTCAACTGAATGGATACCATTCATTTACAGTATACTAAAATTAACTAAGTGTGTGTGTGTATTCAAACACAGCTAAAATTAATTTGCTTTGACTCTAGTGTTCCATTTGTACATGTGCATTTGCAGGCACAACAAAAAAGAAACCACGGCAAGCATCACAGTTCACTTCTCACTCCCTCAATTGCGTAAGGACCACTCCCTCAACACGCATGCGGAGTTTGCACACAAGCTCCCATTAGGCCTACAGAAATAAATTCCTATTAAATATGGTGGGCATAAAAAAATGCCTTTAGCTGGTGGGATACACAAGCTACATTCCTTGACAAATAACAACAGTTTCCAACAACGAGTTGGAGTTTGGAATAATTTCATCCTGTTTATTTTCCGCTTAGGCTACTTTGCAAACTGCTAGTGTCATTTTTAGAATTGGTTAGCCTGGTCTATAACCCCCTAAACAGGTTCCTCACTGAAAATGTGCAAAAACATGATTTTGATAAGTGTATTTTCCTCAATCATTAAGCCTAGTCCTACTCACCAAACAAACATGTTGTGGCTGTAATTCATCACCATGCAGTGTTCCATGTGGAATTATTCATCCATTTAGACAGGAAGAATAAACTACGTTGTACGTCTGTAGGCATATAGGGAAAGGAAGAGCAGATTTTGTTTTGTAACCGTGTAAAAAAATGTATTTCAACGCTCAAACGAAGCCCCGTTTCATATGATCAGCTTTTGAGAAGAACTATTCCAGACGCGCATTACTTCGCTCTGGCAACTTTTTCATTTGGAAAAATATTTAGTTCTATTTTATTCTGCTATATTTAATGTATTTTGCTATTAACAGCTGCTGAGGGGAGGATGTAATGAAATGGCATCAAACGCATGAAACCCATTTCATACCATTCTGCTCCAGCCATCACCACAAGCCTGTCCTCTATTAAGGTGCCATCGACCTCCTGTGTTGCTATGTAATAGGTTTGTCTTGACAGTGATAACGGCTCGGAAAACGAGTGTCTTATCTGCTAAATTAACAAAACAAGGCTATGCCATTGCTTATCCATAGTCTTCAAGGAAGTGCCACTGCCTTTTTACTGCCTTTTTGAAGATTGTGTTCCATAATATATAACCAGTTGATATTACGGTTTCAGTAAATGAATCTTAAAATGGCACTTGCCTTTTTATTGACTCAATATACAGTATGAGGCAATTAAGGTTTGTAATCTCTAATGGTTATGATAAATTAGGCATTGTTGTGTACTGTTGGCATAGATAAATTCCCAAATGTTTTTTCTTCCAGTCAGGTCTTCCCTTTGTTCTAAAGTAGATTTATTTTTTCTCCCCCTGTTCCGAGTACTCTGGAAAATATTTTTATAATGTGAGTACTCGAACAGTCAAATGCCCATCTCTCCCCAACACAACCAAAGTAGTAAGGATATTGGGAACAGAGCCACGGCCAGTGCTAGGAATGAAACATGTGAAGGCATAAGTCACTTTTTGATTTAAAAACATTCTTGTTTAAGCCCTCTTCGTGAGCCTGTGGTAACTTAAGGTTACGGAAGTGTCAATGTTACATTTTCAGTGGCTTTTTCAGTAATGGTAGTAAAGAACTTAAGACTTGTTTGTGTGGTCATTGTTGACTTTAATTTTCATCTGGTTCTTAGTGAAGCACAACTGGGAGACAATGAAGTCTGCGGTGAACAACTACATTGGCTCGTTGAACTGGGGCTACCGGGTGGCGCTGCGCGACAAGAACGTCAACTACATCAACTCCTATGCTGAGTTCATTGAGTCGCACAAAATCAAGGTGGGTCGGCCCTTTGTGTTTACAAGCAGATCTTTGACAACAGTTGTTAATGAATTGACTACCTTTAATTTTCATACGAAATTGACTCTTCCATTCTCATACTGAAGTTACTGCCTTCAATTTGACCCATTTTAGAAGGCAGTCAATTCGGTATGAAAATGGATGTGAACTTTTTAGATGCAAAGCACATGATCTATTCTGAAACTGGATAGTAACTTGCTTCATGTTAGTTCCTTGGCTTAACCTAATCAAACAAATCCCAAAGATATTTAATGGCTCTGTACAAACACACTTCACAGCACTTGGTAAAGCAGCTATTATCTCCCATGGGAGGTTCTAAACTGCACAACCTTGACTTGACGCATTGATTCTTGTTAACCACACTCAACAGATGAGATGAGTCTAGGTGTTGATTTTAATGGAAATTATTTTGTGTGTACGAGAGAAATAAATCTGTGAATGTTTAACACCGTACTTACCCACTCCACCTACCAGGCGACCAACAAGCGAGGGAAGGAGACCTTCCATACGGCCGCAAAGTTTATCCTGGCGACAGGCGAGAGGCCGCGTTACCTGAGCATCCCCGGAGACAAAGAGTACTGCATCACCAGGTGAGACCCTTCCCTGACAGCACACCGCAGGCATTATTTAACCCACAATCCATTTAGACTGCCGTCCAGCCAGGGGAAAGCCCTCATCACCACAATAGAGACAAATACACTGCAGGGTTGTATTCAGTAGTGCACACTGTGGCGAAACCTTTTGCAACAGAAATGGAAAAACAAGTATTTGTAATTGGACAAGATCAGGTAATCCCTCCCTGTTTGGATGTGTCCTTCCGTTTGGAGCCTAGTGAATATGACCCAGCTCTAGCAAGACTGTACAGGTTAAAGTGTGTGTGTGTGTACACAGTTGAAGTCGGAAGTTTACATACACCTTTAAACTCAGTATTTCACAGTTCCTCACATTTAATCCTCGTAAAAATTCCCTGTCTTAGGTCAGTTAGGATCACCACTTTATTTTAAGAATGTGAAATGTCAGAATAATAGTAGAGAGAATTATTTATTTCAGCTTTTATTCTTTATCACATTCCCAGTGGGTCAGAAGTTTTACATACACTCCATTAGTATTTGGTAGCATTGCCTTTAAATTGTTGAACTTGGGTCAAACGTTACATCCTGGTAATCCATCTGGCCCTGCGGCCTTGTGAATGTTGACCTGTTTAAAGATCTTACTCACATTGGCTGCAGAGAGCGTGATCACACTTCCGGAACAGCCATTTCTGACTGAAAATTTGTTACCAAAATTTGTTTAGGCAAAACCTTCCCTTTTCCCTCAACACTTGCTCTCTTTACGTGACACGTATGCGTATGTGACCAATAGGTCCTGACCTATAGCATGTCATAATTACATCAATAAATTGGTTATTACAAACCCTTAACACTAACGTGTGACAGCAAAATGGAGAGGACGTGACAAACTCGAAACGGGGGAATGTTTACTGGTTGCTCATGAGGTAAAGAGGAAGTTAGATGTGTGGAATAAATTTGACTAATTGTGGAAAATACTTGAGATCAAGAAAAGGAAAGGAGCCAGCACTGTGTGCATATTATGTCTCTGCCAAACAGGTTCATGTTTTTCTCATCGTTTGGAACAATGTAAACCACACTAAGTGTTTAGGCCTATTTATTGTTTACGCTAATTATTCAATGGTCACTTTATTTTAAAACTAAAATACTTGATTGCGTTTCAAGTCATGAATCATTCATACTGTGTGATGTCATGAACAAATTAATGATTGATGGATACAGTATTTAGGCTACTGTAAGTATTGAAATATTAGGCCTCAGTAAGTTACAGTATTAAGACTAAACAGGATGCGCTCTTAGGCCTACAGCTCAATGGTGGTTATACAAGGCTGCTGTGTTTTCCCGATGTGGTTGCGTGAGGCATGGTGCTCACGGAATCAGTAGGCTATTAAACAAACACTCAAACAGAATCAGGATGTGGCTTATTTCTGTAGATGTATATGGATGATTTATAAAGCCAGGCACATTTGAATAGTTAGGCTATTGATTTATAGATCCAATTAAATTGGTTTCCTCTCTTCTCACTTTTCTTAGACAATTAAAGGCAATGGATGTTTTCTCGTCAATTAACTCCACTGTCTCCGCCACCGCATTTTTTTCAACACCAATATGCTGGTTAACTTTGCTATTATGCACATATGAACATGGTCTAGGAAATGGCGCCAATTCAACAGTGCACTGATGTGTTTCAGAACCGTGGACAGCGACCGCTTTCCCACGTGGGAGAAGGCGCATTTGTTAAAAAATAATATCATTGATTTGTGTTGCATAATATAACATATACAATTTCAATAGCGCGTCTTAGTGATGGACTGTGCCATCCCCATGTCCTCCGCAATGGATTAGTCCATTCAGACAGATGCCAATCAGGCAGGTGTCTTATACACCATGATTCTTTTATTATTTTTTTGCTACTGCTCGACTAAAGAAATCTTGGTCGACCAACAGCCTATCGACCAAACAATCGACCAGTTGACTAAATGGGGTCAGCCCTAATTGTGACTGAATAACTAAATTCTCAGATTACATACTTATCTACTGGTCTCATAAAGACCCCGGCTCATTTCAGACTACATAGCCAGTCTTTCTGTGTATAGTTTGGGAGATTAACTGTTGACATTTTAAGGATAACTTTGTTTAGTGAATCAATCTGAAATTCAAGTATTTCACATGCTTATTGCAGAAAGAATGGGTGAATTTTGGCATGGATAGATCTAAGAGCTTTATGGTTTTAACGGAGGTGCACTCTACTCTGGCTGCTCTTCCTTTGTGTGTCCATCCTTTTTACGCAGCGACGACCTGTTCTCTCTGCCCCATTGCCCTGGCAAGACCCTGGTGATCGGGGCGTCCTACGTGGCGTTGGAGTGCGGGGGTTTTCTGGCGGGCCTGGGCCTGGATGTGACAGTCATGGTACGCTCCATCCTCCTGAGGGGCTTCGACCAGGAAATGGCCAATCGTGCCGGCAAGCACATGGAGGAGCATGGCGTTAAGTTCCTCCGGAAGTATGTCCCCGTCAAGGTGCGTCAACGTGACTTATCTACTACCAGACCTGGATTAAAATCTTTTTTGAAATCTTTCGTTTAGCTTTTGGCTACCTGAAATGCCAGGTGGGTAGTAGATATTGGTTCCATTGCAACAGGTAAACTCAATGAAATACAGCTAGTATTTAAAATAATTTAAAATTGTGTTTAAACCCAGATCTGTGTACAAGAACCTTGTCTTTCCTCAGCTGTAATGGCTTGGACATGACTGGTACTAAATTGCTCTGTCATCAGGGAAGTTGTGTAATATTTTGCTCTCTATCTAAAGGGTTGTCATCAGTTTAAGTCTAACTTTGATGGCTGTTAGCCTGTATGGGCAAACTGAATGAAAAACCACTTGCTCTTTCAGAAAAAGATGCCTTCAGTTCACCCGGCCCTGGCCATTGTAGCATTAAAGACATTTTGTAACTGGATATAAAATAAATTGAAAGGTGTGTGTGTGTGTGTGTGTGTGTGTACACGCTAGGTGGAGGAGCTGGAGGCAGGTACTCCTGGGAGGCTGAAGGTGACAGCCAAGAGCACGGAGGGAGACGAGACCATCGAGGGAGAGTACAACACTGTACGTAGCCATCACCGTAATGCTCAATATCCGATATAGATTAGGAGTCCCAAAGTAAATCTAGCACTTATGACTGAAAATATACTACTTAAACATGTTGCATTAGGAATTAACTCTGCATGGTTGTCCATCTTAGAGCATTTGTTAAAAAAAATAAAAAAATAGTCAGTTAGATTGAATAATTCCTGCTTTGTTTTAATGACATGCTGGAGAAATGTCCTGTTAACCAGGTGACTTCCTTCTCCTCACTCAGGTGTTGATAGCCGTGGGGCGTGACGCCTGTACAGGAAAGATCGGCCTGGATCAAGCCGGGGTCAAAGTCAACCCCAAGTAAGTTTCCTTCATTTTATTTTCTCTCCCTTAGTTCATTCATCCACCGATTCGCTCTTGCAGCCGTCACCAAGGAGATGTAGACAAGGTGCTGTGTGTGCCTGTACCTTTAAGACTCGAGTCATGGTGATTCAGCACTATGGCCACCCCTGAGAGAGGGGGGGAAGGGGGGGGGTGAGAGAGAGAACTGGCAATGTTGGGATTTTTGTGCTTCATTAGTTTACTCCCATTAGGGGAGGGGTGGTAGTGTTAGGGGAAAATAATATAGGAAAATGTATTGAATTTCTATGTATGGGAATTGGAAATGGTGCATACAATTACATTGATAGAAGCCACAATCTATATGCAATATTAAAGCTGATCCACCCCCTAAAGAAAAAAAAATAATACAAATTTGTTTTTGTGCTTTGCAATTAGAGGAACTCCCTTGTGCTTGGGTGGCAAATAGCCTAGCAGTTAAGAACGTTGGGCCACTAACCGAAAAGTCACTGGTTCAAATCCCTGAGCCAACTAGGTGAAACTCTGTCTGTGCCCATAAACAAGGCACTTAACTCTAATTGCTCTGGTAAGTCACTGGATAAGAGCGTCTGCTAAATTACTAAAATGTAAAATGCTGTGACATTAGGAAACAACGGTATCTTAAAAACCTTGGGCTTCTTCACAATCATGTAAACTGGATTGAGGATGATGTGTTTTTCATGTTCCTAACATGGTGTTTGGTTATGCCATAAAGTGCTTTAGGCCGTAGGGATAAGGCAATCGCCAGGTTTAGGAGTGACTGTACCTCTGAGTCAGCCATGTGACTGGGACCCTAGCTGCATTTTAACACGGGGCTGACTGACACACGGCTAAAGGGCCACCGGGGTTGCGCTACGTGTCGTTTACGGGGTTGCTCTACGTGTCGTGTAGGAGGGATTATTGACAAAAGCGAAATGTCTAATGAATAACAGAGAAATGACTCGTTTTTAATGTGACTTGAGAAGTTGTTCATTGTGGTATAGTATTCTCTTGTATAGACGCACACACACATTCTGTCCAAACACACTCTAGACCTGGTCGGAGTTGTTTTGCATGGTCAGATATCAGATTATGCAAATACAATGGCACACCGGTTTTTCTAGGATCAAAATGGGGTTTAGGTGGTGGGCGTGATGTGGGCATAGCCCATTTGGCCATGGGGCTTAGAACATTTGCATTTTTAAAGTTAACCTCATGCAATTCTACACATTTGCCATGGTTTGTCGTGTTCTTATAGTATCTGAATGAATTTCAGATTCTCCCTGACTGTTTCGTTATATATTTTGGTGATTGTTGTTATTTTATTTAAAAAAAATATATATATATGTCTCTTTACATGGGGATCTAAAATTAGTCAGATGGGAGTCGCCAGTCATGTTCCCCTCGCTAAGCTTCAACTCTTTCTCCGCCTTCCCCAGGAATGGTAAGATCCCGGTGAACGACGAGGAGCAGACCAACGTGCCGCACATCTACGCCATCGGAGACATCCTGGAGGGCAAGTGGGAGCTGACGCCCGTGGCTATCCAGGCTGGCAAGCTGCTGGCACGCCGTCTGTACGCAGGCGCCTCGCTCAAGGTAACTGTCAGACAGCAGGTCTTCAATTTACCCCCTAGGAGTTGCCATTTTCTATTGCTAGACCATAGCAGATTGACAGTGTGACCCTCCGGCAGTACTATCTCTGTGCCTCTGCTTTGAGGAGATTCGCTTGTTTCTTTCAGAAGAAAATATGGATGTTGGCCCTCGTTGGTGTTATGTGGTGGGGTCTTTGCGCCCCACCTAAAATGTGTAAACTAGAAGAAACCATGTACAGATTTTCCCTAGCTTCTATCATACAGTAGGTTATTTTGCCTGGTGAACCTCTGATGTGACACCACCTGGTACAGACAGTAAATTGTTATTAATTGCGGTTGAATTTTGTGTGCAGTGTGACTACGTGAATGTTCCCACCACGGTGTTCACCCCTTTGGAGTATGGCGCCTGTGGGCTGTCTGAGGAGAAAGCTATGGAGCTGTACGGCCAAGACAACCTGGAGGTAGCTACTGACGCAACACATGCTCCACTTCCAGCCTAGTGGTAACCTGGCCAAAAATGAACACCCTGAACACCCTTGGCAGGTTAAAATACTCTTGAGTGACTGGTAGATTAAAAAAATATATATCTACCTGCCACAGTGGCTGGTAGCCAAAGTTAGTTTTAGGCCCTGATTGGTACTTCAGCCACATCACACACACTCACAGCCCACTGGCACTGAATAATACATATTGGACCGATATCAACTGACATTTTGGCTCTGCTCACATATGCACCTTAGCTAGCATACCAGTTTAAATGTGGACACTGGAACAAAGCCTTTGACACACCAGCTAAAATGGCTAGCTATTAGACAGTGGAAAACCAGAGTTCTGGTTCTGTGTTCACTTATGATTTCTACCATTTCTTTCAACTTTTCTAACTGATACTTAACAGACTTTTTTTCCCCTTCTTAATAAAATGCATGTTATTCTTCCATTACGGTATGTGCATTTAATGTCCTTGTTAACTGTGTAGGTGTACCACAGTCTCTTCTGGCCTCTGGAGTTCACCGTCCCCAACAGAGACAACAACAAGTGCTACTCAAAGATCATCTGTAATAAATTGGACAATGTAAGAACACCCTCTTTCCAAACTTACCTGACTACCTGTTTTAATTCATAGATACAGCAATTATTGTCTCCAATTTCGCCGTATAGAGTTCAGACTTTCTCACATTGAAAACAGAGGATGTCTGGGAGCCAGACAAATGACACTCATTGTAAATGAGAACTTGTTCTCAACTGGCCTACCTAGTTAAATAAATAAAACTGGGAACAAAAGGCTGCCACCCTGACAATGCGAACCCATTGTCACTTGTTTCTGAAAGCTATTCTAGAATAGCTGACACGTATGTGAAATTCAACATGTTGAAGACTAACACAAGTTCCTCCCTGCAGGGTCTGGCTAACATAACAAAATAGTACATTACTGATACACTTGATCTATCAGACCCTGTAACACCCTTCTCTGTCTCCCTGCAGGACCGTGTGATCGGGTTCCATTACTTGGGGCCCAATGCGGGAGAGGTAACGCAGGGCTACGGCGTGGCCATGAAATGTGGCCTGACCAAAGAGCAGCTGGACAACACCATTGGCATACACCCCACCTGCGCTGAGGTAAGACTGATCACAGACCAGCTGCAGGCCGCATTTCATTTGAGTTGCTCCCCCCTCACTACAATTGGCATTGCAAGCACTATGCTCTACCGACTGAGACCCCAAAAAAAAAAAAAGTGTGTGCTCAAAAAATAAAGGGAACACTAAAATAACACATCCTAGATATGAATGAATGAAATATTCTTATTAAATACTTTTTTCTTTACATAGTTGAATGTGCTGACAACAAAATCACACAAATCATCAATGGAAATCAAATTTATCAACCCATGGAGGTCTGGATTTGGAGTCACACTCAAAATTACAGTGGAAAACTACACTACAGGCTGATCCAACTTTGATGTAATGTCCTTAAAACAAGTCAAAATGAGGCTCAGTAGTGTGTGTGTGGCCTCCACGTGCCTGTATGACCTCCCTACAATGCCTGGGCATGCTCCTGATGAGGTGGCGGATGGTCTCCTGAGGGATCTCCTCCCAGACCTGGACTAAAGCATCTGCCAACTCCTAGACAGTCTGGTGCAACGTGGCGTTGGTGGATGTTGCGAGACATGATGTCCCGGATGTGCTCAATTGGATTCAGGTCTGGGGAAAGGGCGGGCCAGTCCATAGCATCAATGCCTTCCTCTTGCAGGAACACTCCAGCCACCTGAGGTCTAGCATTGTCTTGCATTAGGAGGAACCCAGGGCCAACCGCACAAGCATATGGTCTCACAAGGGGTCTGAGGATCTCATTTCGGTACCTAATTGCAGCCAGGCTACCTCTGGCGAGCACATGGAGGGCTGTGCGGCTCCCCAAAGAAATGCCACCCCACACCATGACTGACCCACCGCCAAACTGGTCATGCTGGAGGATGTTGCAGGCAGCAGAACATTCTCCACGGCGTCTCCAGACTCTGTCACGTCTGTCACATGTGCTCAGTGTGAACCTGCTTTCATCTGTGAAGAGCACAGGGCGCCAGTGGCAAATTTGCCAGTCTTGGTGTTCTCTGGCAAATGCCAAACGTCCTGCACGGTGTTGGGCTGTAAGCACAACCCCCACCTGTGGACGTCGGGCCCTCATACTGCCCTCATGGAGTCTGTTTCTGACCGTTTGAACAGACACATGCACATTTGTGGCCTGCTGGAGGTCATTTTGCAGGGCTCTGGCAGTGCTCCTCCTGCTCCTCTTTGCACAAAGGCAGAGGTAGCGGTCCTGCTGCTGGGTTGTTGCCCTCCTACGGCCTCCTCCACGTCTCCTGATGTACTGGCCTGTCTCCTGGTAGCGCCTCCATGCTCTGGACACTACGCTGACAGACACAGCAAACCTTCTTGCCACAGCTCGCATTGATGTGTCATCCTGGATGAGCTGCACTACCTGAGCCACTTGTGTGGGTTGTAGACTCCGTCTCATGCTACCACTAGAGTGAAAGCACCGCCAGCATTCAAAAGTGACCAAAACATCAGCCAGGAAGCATAGGAACTGAGAAGTGGTCTGTGGCCACCACCTGCAGAACCACTCCTTTACTGGGGGTGTCTTGCTAATTGCCTATAATTTTTGTCTATTCCATTTGCACAACAGCATGTGAAATTTATTGTCAATCAGTGTTGCTTCCTAAGTGGACAGTTTGATTTCACAGAAGTGTGATTGACTTGGAGTTACATTGTGTTGTTTTAAGTGTGTGTGTGTATATATAGATATAGTGGCAGGTATAATAAGTCCCTCCATGGTGCAAAAAAAGTGGTTTCATACTCCGTTAACCCAGTGAGCCCCCAGGCCCATGTTTCCCAGGGTTAACAACATGCATTTTAGATTCATAATATTACATTGCATTGTGTTACACCCTCTAAACTTATTTCACAGATTTCTTGGCCAAAGTCCGTTTAATCTTTTAGTACTTTTTTTTTCAATAACAAAATGTATATACATACATACATGCATGCATGCATACATACAGTGGGGCAAAAAAGTATTTAGTCAGCCACCAATTGTGCAAGTTCTCACTTAAAAAGACGAGAGAGGCCTGTAATTTTCATCATAGGTACACTTCAACTATGACAGACAAAATGAGAAAAAAAAAATTTCTCCAGAAAATCACATTGTAGGATTGTTAATGAATTAATTTGCAAATTATGGTGGAAAATAAGTATTTGGGCTGTCAGCTACAAACAAGCAAGATTTCTGGCTCTCACAGACCTATAACTTCTTCTTTAAGAGGCTCCTCTGTCCTCTACTCGTTACCTGTATTAATGGCACCTACCTGACATGATGACTCCTTGCTGTCCCCAGTCCATCTGACCGTGCTGCTGCTCCAGTTTCAACTGTTCTGCCTTATTATTATACGACCATGCTGGTCATTTATGAACATTTGAACATCTTGGCCATGTTCTGTTATAATCTCCACCCGGCACAGCCAGAAGAGGACTGCCCACCCCACATAGCCTGGTTCCTCTCTAGGTTTCTTCCTAGGTTTTGGCCTTTCTAGGGAGTTTTTCCTAGCCACCGTGCTTCTACACCTGCATTGCTTGCTGTTTGGGGTTTTAGGCTGGGTTTCTGTACAGCACTTTGACATATCAGCTGATGTACGAAGGGCTATATAAATACATTTGATTTGATTTGACCTGTTTGAACTTGTTATCCGTATAAAAGACACCTGTCCACAACGGATCAGTCATCCTGGACCCTTTGCAGAAAAACAGCCCCAAAGCATGATGTTTCCACCCCCATGCTTCACAGTAGGTATGGTGTTCTTTGGATGCAACTCAGTATTCTTTGCCCTCCAAACACGACGAGTTGAGTTTTTACCAAAAAGTTTTATATTTTGGTTTCATCTGACCATATGACATTCTCCCAATCTTCTTCTGGATCATCCACATGCTCTCTAGCAAACTTCAGACGGGCCTGGACATGTACTGGCTTAAGCAGGGGGACACGTCTGGCACTGCAGGATTTGAGTCCCTGGCGGCGTAGTGTGTTACTGATGGTAGGCTTTGTTACTTTGGTCCCAGCTCTCTGCAGGTCATTCACTAGGTCCCCCCGTGTGGTTCTGGGATTTTTGCTCACTGTTCTTGTGATCATTTTAACCCCACGGGGTGAGATCTTGCGTGAAGCCCCAGATCGAGGGAGATTATCAGTGGTCTTGTATGTCTTCCATTTCCTAATAATTGCTCCCACAGTTGATTTCTTCAAACCAAGCTGCTTACCTATTGCAGATTCAGTCTTCCCAGCCTGGTGCAGGTCTACAATTTTTGTTTCTGGTGTCCTTTGACAGCTCTTTGGTCTTGGCCATAGTGGAGTTTGGAGTGTGACTGTTTGAGGTTGTGGACAGGTGTCTTTTATACTGATAACAAGTTCTGCTTCTTCTTTTCTTCTAGATCTTCACCACCATGGAGGTGACCAAGAGCTCAGGCGGTGACATCACCCAGACGGGCTGCTGAGGTTAAACCCTGCTTGTTTAACGGGCTGTCCTGTTCTCCATCTTAGATCTCTCACCTCGTAGCTCTGCGCCAACCTGGCCCCCTCAAATTCTATACCCAAGACCAATCTCTTCTCAGGAAAAACCAATAAGGTGGGGAGGGAGTCTGAATGGATGAAACCACACATTTGGGAATAAGGGTGGGGAAACAGTGGGTCAGTATAATACTGTCTGAAAGATTGAGCCAATAAATGCTCTGAGGGGGCCTGTAGTGTGGACATAAAAGACATAATATGAGGTGATTAACTATCTAAGGGACAGCCTGCTAGATAGCGGGGTTACTCTGCTGCTTTCACAATGCACCCTGTGTGTGTCTTCCTCAGAGGTGCACCACCCCTCTAGGGATGGATGAGTGCTGTTTGATGTGCTGGCCCTTAACCCAATCTCTGTGGTGGGCTAGAACTGATGTCCCTCTGTCCAAAGACACCAGGGGTGAACCGAACCCTTCGTCCAAACTTAAACACCCGCACACACATATACACATCTACACACACTTGCGTATAATGACTCCTGTAGTATGTTAACAGCTGAATGGATACAATAATTCTCTGATCCAGTGTGGTGGAAATGCCTGATCATTTTTACTCGGTGGAAGTTCACTACTAAGATGTGTTTATTTTCTTCTCTGGCAAGCCATCAACATTCCAGGCATTATTTCTCATCAGAAGTGTATATTGTCCGATATCTCAGAAATGGACAATTGAAATCAAGTTTAATGTGGGGCAATGGATTTTTAAAATATCAGTATTTCTCATGGTGTCGAACTTGCCGTTTCTCCACATCGGGATCGTCGACTTTAGATTTAAAGGCAACTCCCAGTTCCAACTTCTACCAAACCGTTAACCAAAAAGGTGCATGTAGGAGAAGTCAAAAGAAAGAACCTCTGAACCATCATTCAGATCTCTGTCCTGCTTCAGAAAACACTGTTAGTAATTCCAATGACTGAATACATAAAACATGAATTGTAGTGATTTATTGTATATATTTGACACACACACTTTAAAAGTTTTCAGTGGATAATGAAATAAATGCTTCTTTTGTATCGGTTTGATCTTGCTGTTTTGTTTGCCTCTGCGTTGTGTATGTAATATGTATCCAATCTGGTAGAGGACAGTATTTAAGAGTTATTTTCTGCCTACTGTTGAGCAGTGACACCGGTCAAAATGAATAAATGACTGCTTCACTGGTATCACTGTTTTTCTAGATCACTTTTATTAAAGTCTTGAAAGACAATGTCAACATGCAAACTATCGTCTTGACTCTTTTGTTTGTGTCAGTGAAATTTAAGATGTTACTTTTATTTTAGCTTCCATCATGAAACGACCTGTTCCGTGTGGTTGCCTAGTGGGTTTAGTGGTTGATGGGGTAATCCTGTGCATGCAAGAAGAGCATGTCCGGTTTACAGGAAAGTACCTAAGGAAATATCGGGTGTTTGGGCGTTCCTTAGCAACCTTAGTTTCCTGAGATAAGATCAGAGTTCATAACCGGGAATCGGGTGTGTAAAAAGTCTTATCAGTGTGCTATGGAGTTTCCTCCTTACTGGAAAGGACCAGCAATGTGGCTTCCACTGTCCTGGCACAAACAGATCTGTGACTAGACTATATCAGCATTTCATTACTTGCATATCATAAACCATTGGGAGGGGGAAATTTGTATATTGTCCCAATTGTCCTTCAACTTGTATTCTTGAACTTGTACATTTCAGAAATTATATTATATTGAAACATTTGAACTTAGGTATATCTTTAGGAAAACCAATATTCTGTTTGCTGAGAACTGTTTTTCAGTACAAAGTGGGTGTGTGGTTTTCATAGTGATGAGATTATTTTAATCCTCTTCATTCGTCGTCCACAGTCGATCAAACCACGTTGAAGTGGGCTCCCATTCATTTCCCTATATATCAGACAAGGATGTTTTGAAAAATGTATAATGGGGTATTTCCGTTCAGATTTGTGTATCAATTGCTATGGCCTATTCATCCAGTTAGTGGCGGTCATGATCAAAAGAGCCTGGACTGGTGTGAAGCTTTTGTTGGGTTTAGTGGTTCTGTCTTTCGCTTGGGTGTGTAAACGGTGTCACCTGCACATGCTGCCATGGCAACTCTGGTCTATGAATTTTAATTAGCTTTATAGTCCCTGAGTTGAATTGAAAAGCAATCTACCGGAGATATGATTCAATTATTTTGTCTGTTTATCATTGAGAGCTTTTCAAACAAACAGAGCTCCATCCCTGTTAATCAACATGTTCCCAGAGTTTATTTAAGGTGGAGTAATTCATGTCAGTTACTAGAAATCTGTGGCAACATACCTGAATAGTACAAAGGGGTTGAATAAATTCGTAAGTAAACTTTTCTAGTCATGTTCTATATTTTGAGATTAGGGCCCAAAATTATAAAGAACAAGGCCTTTTCCTCACTGAGAATGAAGTTGTCAAGGATTGCAAACATACTGTACAAAGACCCCGAAACCACTTAACATTTGGTCTCATATCGATTTTCTCGAATACATTTATGGTACAGAAGGAAATGTAGCCAAGGCGGGCTAGGTGGAATGACCTCCAACTTTACGTGCTCTGTGATTGTTACCAGAAAACAGCCAACAACTTCTGTGACTCACAATGACAAGTCATGTTATTCCTGCCTCACTGCAAATAATGACCCTAACCACCTCTGTTGTAATGGAGTCTTGTGTTGAAACATGTTCGACTATAAGTACAGGTTTTTGTTCAACTTAGACTCAAACAATCATCAGTCATTAACTTGATTACATTCAATGGACATATACAGTATGCTTAGTACTTTGCATTGAAAACTGAACAGGTAATGCCGTTTGGTTTATTACAAGTCGAACTAAATGTTTTTAGACTTCCTTGAGCTGTCACCGACTCATCCTGCATCAGTGACTCAGGAACTAAACTCAGCAAAAAAAGAAACGTCCCTTTTTCAGGACCCTGTCTGTCTTTCAAAGATAATTAGTAAAAATCCAAATAACTTCATTGTAAAGGGTTTAAACACTGTTTCCAATGCTTGTTCAATGACCCATAAACAAATAATGAACGACCGTTCCACAGGTGCATGTTAAGACACTAACAGCTTATAAACGGTAGGCAATTAAGGTCACAGTTATGAAAACTTAGGACAGTAAAGAGGCCTTTCTACTGACTGGAAAAACACCAAAAGAAAGATGCTCAGGGTCCCTGCTCATCTGTGTGAACATGCCTTAGGCATGCTGCAAGGAGGCATGAGGACTGCAGATGTGGCTAGGGCAATAAATTGCAATGTCTGTACTGTGAGATGCCTAAGACGGCGCTACAGGACGGACAGCTGATCATCCTCGCAGTGGCAGACCACGTGAAACAACACCTGCACAGGATCGGTAAATCCGAACATCACACCTGCGGGACAGGTACAGGATGGCAACAACTGCCCGAGTTACACCAGGAACGCACAATCACTCCATCAGTGCTCACACTGTCCGCAATATGCTGGACTGAGGGCTTGTAGGCCTGTTGTAAAACAGGTTCTCACCAGATATCACCGCCAACAATGTTGTCTATGGGCACAAACCCACCGTCGCTGAACCAGACAGGACTGGCAAAAAGTGCTCTTCACTGATGAGTCACGGTTTTGTCTCACCAGGGGTGATGGTCGGATTCGCGTTTATAGTTGAAGGAATGAGCGTTACACGGGGGCCTCTGGAGCGGGAGCGGTTTGGAGGTGGAGGGTCCGTCATGGTCTGGTGCGGTGTGTCAGCATCATCGGACTGAGCTTGTTGTCATTGCAGGCAATCTCAACGCTGTGAGTTACAGGGAAGACAACACCTCCCTCATGTGGTACCCTTCCTTCAGGCTCATCCTGACATGAACCTCCAGCATGACAATGCCACCAGCCATACTGCTCGTTCTGTGCGTGATTTCCTGTAAGACAGGAATGTCAGTGTTCTGCTATGGCCAGCAAAGAGCCCGGATCTCAATCCCATTGAGCACATCTGGGACCTGTTGGATCGGAGGGTGAGGGCTAGGGCCATTCCCCCTAGAAATGTCTGGGAACTTGCAGGTGCCTTGGTGGATGAGTGGGGTAACATCTCACAGCAAGAACTGGCAAATCTGGTGCTGTCCATGAGGAGGAGACTTTTTATTTTGACACGCCCTTTGTTCAGGGACACATTATTCCATATCTGTTAGTCACATGTCTGTGGAACTTTTTCAGTTTATGTCTCAGTTGTTGAATCTTGTTATGTTCATACACATATTTACACATGTTAGGTTTGCTGAAAATAAACGCAGTTGACAGCGAGAGGACATTTCTTTTTTTGCTGAGTTTATATCTAGTATGAGTGGAGTGATCATTTCTTATTTCTGCGTAATGTACCTCTTCCTATGATTCTCTCTATGGTTCGAACAATGGCAGGGTGCGGGGTATGGACTCAAGTGTCCTCTGCTGGTGCTTTGAATGATCAAACTTGCTCATGAAAAGTCAAGGTGCTATATAGAGTGATGCATTTTATATAGGCCTAATAAAGATCTTACGAAGGCTTCCTTGAGTCTTTATAATATGCATTTATACGCTAGTTTAAAAGAGCAATATTCATAATTCGCTCTGCCATTTCCTGGTTGATCAAATTCTTATAGTTTGCCTAATTTCAGTTTGTGACAAAGCAAGCAATGCGTAGAGAATCATTGTGCAAACCGCTGTGAAATGTCTTTTCAGTAACCAAAAATATTTTCATTTGTTTGAAGCTGTTGTACAAAGCCGGGAATCATAGAAATAGCGCAGATCTACTGATTTCTTTAGACTTGCATTCAATGAGTGACAGATCTATAATTCCGGTTTCTAAATTCATTTGGTTGGGTGGCCCAAAAAGTTACACATTACAGCTTTAAAGTGGGACCATTCTACCGACCATTCTATGTGCGCGTTAGATGACTAATAGCAGATAAGTACAGATGTAAAAGGAGTAACAATTCAGTTAAAACTTGGAAGTATGAACAAGGAGAATCATTGTTTCTCCTCTTGTTTTCTGTATGTCTTCTGTCATCTCAACATTTCACCGTTTTATCATTGTTGTCCAGTAGGGGACAGTACAGTTTCACTAGTCCCTGGTGTCCACAAAGAGCTGAACAATTCTTTGCATAGAGACCAAACCATCCCCATATTTGTAATCCTACTGAGTTTGTTTTTATTTGCCCATTTTATGTGGAGCCATTCACTCAGTTTGTTGTACTGTCTGGGAACATGTTACCCATAAACAAATGGACCCTTCACCTCATCTGGACAAAAATGTGTTTGCAATGAATCCTGGGACAGAGTGTCATTTTTAGAGGAGGAGGAGGGATGGCTTGATGGAGGAGGTGGGGAGGAGGAGGAGGTGGGGAGGGGAGAGAGTGAGCTCTTACGTCCGACAATATCACAAGGGTGCTCAGCCTCAGATCTGTGTCAAGCACAGAGCGAGAGACCATGCCAGGGAGCGCGCTCTCTCTCTGGGTCTTTCTCTCTCTCTGTGTGTGTGTATCACTTTGCTGTAATTTTCTCCTTTGCCCTACTATTGCCACAGCAGATGCTGTCCTTCTTGTCATTTGAGTGACAGTTACACCTTACCATCATAGCCTTCGTTTTCAAATACAAGCTTGCAGGGTGATAGGGATGATTGGGCCATACGTGAAATGTCTATGGACAAAGAGAGAGTGCAATGCATGCTTTGGCTTAGTTAAACTAGCCACTGCTACCAACTGCTAAAATTACAATTTTGTAACCAAAGGCCAGTGCTAGTCAATGTCCCCCAATTAGCAAACTCATATTTCATGCCCAAATCCTCTCTAAAAGGGATGTTGTAGCTGACTTTGAGATGATCACTAAAGTACTGCTTGCTCTGCAGTAAAGATGGCAAAAACAGTATTAATGATTGACGTCTTTTTTTCTCTGTGTATCTGAAACTGGTTTGCAGTTGTCTTTTCTCCTCGTCCCTGCTCTCCCACCACTTCCAGTTCTCTGACAGATGTGGTCTGACACAGCAGAATGAAGCACTGACAATAAGTATTAAGGTGGAATGCAGACACTGCCCTGGCTTGCTAGTCTATCATGCCAATACCCAAAACAATGTTAGAGATTTACATTCTCAAGAACAAAAATGTCAAATATCGAAGCCACTTATCATTTTTTTTGTCTCTCTTGTGTTATGTAACAGGTCGACTTTAGAGGCAGGGCAAAGGTCAAATATATGTTAGAAACGTTTGTATGCTCCAACTATGTGATGTTTAGTGTCTATAACAGTCAAATCATTGAAATTCTGTGAGGGAAAGCTACACGAAGGGTAGTCCAAATGAACAAGCGCATTACTTTTTAAAGCACTTACTGTACAGTATGGTGTGGTTTTGCTTTTATTTCATAAGTCTTGTTTAGTTTTAAATAGCCAAACGGATTATTGATTGTGGAGCGAGAACAGTTTACAGTTTTTTGAGAATCTATCATGGCTTCATTACTCTGTCCTCCCACCAACCATGTTTATTGGTTAAGAAATGTAACCTTGTATTTAATAATCTCTCCCATTACAATTACACTTTCCCTTAAGTTCCTCACAGCAGTGTTTTCCCAAATGTCCACCATAATTTGCAAATAAATTCATAAACAATTCTACAATGTGATTTTCTGGATTTTTTTTCTCATTTTGTCTGTCATAGTTGAAGTGTACCTATGATGAAAATTACAGGCCTCTCTCATCTTTTTAAGTGGGAGGACTTGCACAATTGGTGGCTGACTAAATACTTTTTTGCCCCTCTGTATATAGCCTCGTTACTGTTATTTTATTGTTGCTCTTTAATCATTAAATTTTTTTTTTTTGACTTCAGTTTATTTAGTAAATACTTTCTTGGCTTGTAAGTAAGCATTTCACTGTAAGGTGTACACGTGTTGTATTCGGCACATGTGACATAACATTTGATTTGAAATATCACTGTAGTAGTGAACGGTGGTGTATGGCCCAGAACTGATTTTTACCTGCGTATATGTAACAATATCTACACTGTAATTACCCGACTTGCTTATGTAGCTTCCGTGCAATAGGTGCTAGATCATTTGTATCTAGCTGCAGAAAAAATAAACCCAGGCCTTTTCAAATATCACTGTAGTCATTCATTTTATACCAGGAATTCATTTGCATTGGTTCACTGAATATACATCATATTTCTTTCCCAATTTCACCAACTAAACTCTTGTGGGTGTATGTATATTGAACAAAAATATAAACGCAACATGCAACAATTTAAAAGATTTTACTGAGTTACAGTTCATATAAGAAAATCAGTCCATTTATATAAATTCATTAGGCCCTAATCTATGGATTTCACATGACTGGGCAGGGGTGCACCCAATCTGAATTAATTTCCCCCACAAAATGGCTTTATGGATTTGGATTTGTTATTTCTGCTCATGTTGCTATATTTTTGTTCAGTATAGCATATGATTCACCCCATGCCACGTGCCAGCCATGTTTCTGGAAAGTAAAGAGTTAACAAAAAAACAAAAGTTTGGAAAGAAGCTTCAACGGGCATATAAAACCCTTCATCATAAAAATACATTTGTGTTTTTCCCCTGGCCAGTTGTGTCTGCAACTCATTATTTGCTGGCTTCACATACGGTAAAGTGTCGCTCCTTTTGTGGTTGAACAGTTGCAACTTTTCAACGGCGCAGAACATGCGTGGATGTACATCAACATGACGAATTGCACAAGTAACAACCAGCAATTTTATTTGAAGAAGAGGCTGTTCTATATGTACCCGGGCAATGTTCTCGAATGTCCAAATCCCTAACATTACTTGAGCGTGGAACGGTCATTTTTTTCGCATGAATTACAAACGGATTTGGGTCGGTTTTGTCGTTCCTTAAGATTCAGGATGAGAAAACCCAAAGTTAATCGGATGGTTCTTGCGATGTGCTTGGGGTGTTTTATAATGGTTATATTCTATTTTCAGAGCAACTTGAAACCAGGTGAGTCGAATACCCTGCACGAGCGTTTTATATCTCGACGTTAATACGGGTTCATAGTTTCACCATGTGTTGTGCATACAGAGTAACTTTTGAACATACAGTATGTATATTTAAAGCTCTCAAATGGCATGCCCTACATTGGGATATTTTTCTTCTTCTTCGTATTAATAAGTATCCTAATTGTACAGTAATAGGCACTCAATATTTGCCAACAGCAATTCATTCCTGCCATCTGTGTTCCTGAATGGTCCAGTCTCAGCCCCGACTTCAATCTGCTTAAAAACTGAAGAGAATGTTTGAATATTGCTGCTCATGAATGATTCCGAACCAAATGTACTGAGCTTGAGCAATGTTTACTAAAACAAATGTTGCCGTAAGAGAGTAAAGGTTGGTAGAATCGTATTCAAAATGATTCACAGCTGTCTGTAATGGCTGCCAAAGGTGCTACCACCAAGTATTTATCAGGCAGCTCTTTTTACATTTTTAAATTAAATGATACATTTATAAAAATATATATATATATATTAGGTAGCCTAGTGGAACTAGCGTTGGATTAGTAGCCAAAAGGTTGCAGGATCGAATCCCCGAGCTGACAAGGTACAAATCTGTCATTCTGCCCCTGAACAAGGCAGTTAACCCACTGTTCCTAGGCCTTCATTGAAAATAAGAATTTGTTCTTAACTGACTTTCCTAGTTAAAGGTCCACTATGCGGAAATTGCTACACCATTTCTTTGTTGCAAAAATTCTAAGTTTGCCTAATTTCAGTTTGTGACCAAACAAGTGAATATAGAGTAGGGAATCATTGTACCATCTAAACCGCTGTGAAATACATTTTCCATAACTAAAAATATATCTTTTTTCATATTTCTTTTTTCTGTGAAGCTGGTGTGTAAAATCAGAAGTAAAAGGCTTAAAAACGAAACATAAGAACAGGAAGCATAGAAATTAGGCACATAGAACAGATGTACAGTGTCTTAGACTTGCTTTCAATGAGATGGACAGATCTATAAATTATATTTATATGTGAATTTGGTCGGGTCGCTCAAAAACGTACATATTGCAGATTTGTGTTAAATCTAGTGATAATGAGATTGAGATGTTTGCGATACATTATTTATCAAAGTTTACATCATGCAAACAAAAGGTCTTAATTTATGACCTATACTGAGGCTAAATACACACTTTACAGAAAAAATATTTGTCAGATATTTTTTTTCTTGGTGTGCCAAATAGCGACTGTATACCCATTTACTTAGTAATTTGACTAAAGTGAGAAAGTTGGTCATTTTGCAGACTTGGCCTACACCACACTACAGATATAAACACATCTTCCAATGCCTTGCTGTTAGTGAGTAAACCACAGAGAGGGTGTGTTTACAGTGTGTGTTATTGTTGTATTGCGTCTCCACCCCACTCTCAACAGCTTTCATTAATGTTTTACCTCCTGGCAAAACCTGTCACCATTTCCCTTTGGGATGTGGACCAGAATGGAGCAAAACTTTGATTACCAGTCTGATTGGTTCAGTGTTTCCTCTGCTATGTGGAATAATGTGGTGAGAGTTTCCAGCTGTTGCTGCATTTATTTTACTGCGAGGCCTATCCCACTTTGGTCCTTCTTTGCCAATACAATTGCCATATTCAGACATGCCCAGCCATACTGAGACCAAGTAAGCCCAAAAGAGTACATTTTGGGTCTTTTTATCAAACGTTCGAAAAGAATGGTCACCTCTGCCTGTTAGTCTACTTGTTACAACATTGTTTTTAAGAACTTTTCCCATTTATCAGTAAAAATGGTGCAGGAGAAGAAGGCAGATGTTTTCCGTGTACCCGACTGATTGTGTTTTTTGTTTGTTTATTTGCGTTGTTTGTAACATATTTTTAAAACTTATTTTGTACATAATGTTGCCGCTACCGTCTCTTATGACCGAAAATAACTTCTGGATATCAGGACTGTGATTACTCACCACAGACTGGCAGAATCCTTTTTTTCCTTTAACAAGTCTGACGAGCCCGACGCGAACGATATACTGATTTCACGGGAACAGGCCCAGATCCCAGTGATTTGCGTGAGGCACAGAAAAAGGGACCAGAGGGTGGGCTGCCTTCTGAGAATTTGTAGGCGATCTAATAAACCCCCACTTCCTTCCATTCTACTAGCAAATGTGTAATCTTTGGAGAATACAATCGATTACCTACCAACAGGACATTCAAAACTGTAATATCTTGTGCTTCACGGAGTCGTGGCTGAACGACGACACTATCAACATACAGCTGGCTGGTTATACGCTGTTATCCGCCATAAGCAAAGAAGAAAACGCTCACTCAGAGGCGGCGCTCCTAGTAGGATGCAGGGAAACATAAATCGGTTTTACCAAATTTCTATCAGCATGTTAAATGTGCAACCAGAGGGAGAAAAAAATCTGGAAAACCTTTACTCCACACACACACAGACGCATACAAAGCTCTCCCTTGCCCTCCATTTGGCAAATCTGACCATAATTCTATCCTCCTGACTCCTGTTTACAAGCAAAAATGAAAGCAGGAAGCACCAGTGACTAGATCAATAAAAAGGTGGTCAGATGAAGCAGACTTTAAGCTACAGGTCTGTTTTGCTAGCACAGACTGGAATATGTTCAGGGATTCCTCCGATGGCATTGAGGAGTCCACCACATCAGTCATTGGCTTCATCAATAAGTGCATTGATGACGTTGTCCCCACAGTGACCATACGTGCATACCCCAACCAGAAGCCATGGAGCCGCACTGAGCTAAAGGCTAGAGCTGCTGCTTTCAAGGAGCTGGACTCTAACCTGGAAGCTTATAAGAAATCCCGCTATGCCCTCCGACGAACCATCAAACAGGCAAAGCGCCAATACAGGACTAAGATCGAATCGTACTACCCCAGCTCTGACGCTCGTCGGATTTGGCAGTGCTTGCAAACTATTACAGACTACAAAGGGAAGCACAGCCGAGAGCTGCCCAGTGACACGAGCCTACCAGACGAGCTAAACTACTTCTATCATCACTTCGATGCAAATAACACTGTAACATGCATGAGAGCACCAGCTGTTCCGGAAGACTGTGTGATCACGCTCTATGCAGACTTTTAAACAGGTCAACATTCACAAGGCCGCAGGGCCAGACAGATTACCAGGATGTGTACTGCGAGCATGCGCTGACCAACTGGCAGCGCATGCTCGCATCTCCTTGTCCGAGTCTGTAATTCCAACATATTTTAAGCAGACCACCATAGTGCCTGTGCCCAAGAACTAAAAGGTAACCTGCCTAAATGACTACCGAGCCGCAACACTCACGTCTGTAGCCATTAAGTTCTTTGAAAGGCTGGTCATGGCTCACATCAACACCATTATCCCAGAAACCCTAGACCCACTCAAATTTGCACACCACCCCAACAGATCCACAGATAATACAATCTCTATTGCACTCCACACTGCCCTTTCCCACCTGGACAAAAGGAACACCTATGTGAGAATGCAATTCATTGACTACAGCTCAGCGTGCAACACCATAGTGCCCTCAAAGCTCATCAATAAGCTAAGGACCCTGTGACAAAACACCTCCCTCTGCAACTGGATCCTGGACTTCCTGACGGGCTGCCCCCAGGTGGTAAGGGTAGGTAACAACCCATCCGCCTCGCTGATCCTCAACACAGGGGCCCCTCAGGGGTGCGTGCTCAGTCTCCTCCTGTACTTCCTGTTCACTCATGACTGCACGGCCAGGCACAACTCCAACACCATCATTAAGTTTGCAGATGATACAACAGTGGAAGGCCTGATCACCGACATCAACGAGACAGCTTATAGGGAGGAGGTCAGAGACCTGGCCGTGATATACCAGGACAACAACCTCTCCCTCAATGTGATCAAGACAAAGGAGATGATTGTGGACTACAGGAAGAAGAGGACCGAGCACACAAATCAAATCAAATTGATTTATATAGCCCTTCGTACATCAGCTGATATCTCAAAGTGCTGTACAGAAACTCAGCCTAAAACCCCAAACAGCAAGCAATGCAGGTGTAGAAGCACGGTGGCTAGGAAAAACTCCCTAGAAAGGCCAAAACCTAAGAAGAAACCTAGCTAGAACCAGGCTATGTGGGGTGGCCAGTCCTCTTCTGGCTGTGCCGGGTGGAGATTATAACAGAACATGGCCAAGATGTTCAAATGTTCATAAATGACCAGCATGGTTGAATAATAATAAGGCAGAACAGTTGAAACTGGAGCAGCAGCACGGTCAGGTGGACTGGGGACAGCAAGGAGTCATCATGTCAGGTAGTCCTGGGGCATGGTCCTAGGGCTCAGGTCCTCCGAGAGAGAGAAAGAAAGAGAGAAGGAGAGAATTAGAGAACGCACACTTAGATTCACACAGGACACCGAATAGGACAGGAGAAGTACTCCAGATATAACAAACTGACCCTAGCCCCCCGACACAAACTACTGCAGCATAAATACTGGAGGCTGAGACAGGAGGGGTCAGGAGACACTGTGGCCCCATCCGAGGACACCCCCGGACAGGGCCAAACAGGAAGGATATAACCCCACCCACTTTGCCAAAGCACAGCCCCCACACCACTAGAGGGATATCTTCAACCACCAACTTACCATCCTGAGACAAGGCTGAGTATAGCCCACAAAGATCTCCGCCATGGCACAACCCAAGGGGGGCGCCAACCCAGACAGGATGACCACATCAGTGAATCAACCCACTCAGGTGACGCACCCCTTCCAGGGACGGCATGAGAGAGCCCCAGCAAGCCAGTGACTCAGCCCCTGTAATAGGGTTAGAGGCAGAGAATCCCAGTGGAAAGAGGGGAACCGGCCAGGCAGAGACAGCAAGGGCGGTTCGTTGCTCCAGAGCCTTTCCGTTCACCTTCCCACTCCTGGGCCAGACTACACTCAATCATATGACCCACTGAAGAGATGAGTCTTCAGTAAAGACTTAAAGGTTGAGACCGAGTTTGCGTCTCTGACATGGGTAGGCAGACCGTTCCATAAAAATGGAGCTCTATAGGAGAAAGCCCTGCCTCCAGCTGTTTGCTTAGAAATTCTAGGGACAATTAGGAGGCCTGCGTCTTGTGACCGTAGCGTATGCGTAGGTATGTACGGCAGGACCAATTCAGAGAGATAGGTAGGAGCAAGCCCATGTAATGCTTTGTAGGTTAGCAGTAAAACCTTGAAATCAGCCCTTGCTTTGACAGGAAGCCAGTGTAGGGAGGCTAGCACTGGAGTAATATGATCAAATTTTTTGGTTCTAGTCAGGATTCTAGCAGCCGTATTTAGCACTAACTCAAGTTTATTTAGTGCTTTATCCGGGTAGCCGGAAAGTAGAGCACTGCAGTAGTCTAACCTAGAAGTGACAAAAGCATGGATTAATTTTTCTGCATCATTTATGGACAGAACGTTTCTGATTTTTGCAATGTTACGTAGATGGAAAAAAGCTGTCCTTGAAATGGTCTTGATATGTTCTTCAAAAGAGAGATCAGGGTCCAGAGTAACGCCGAGGTCCTTCACAGTTTTATTTGAGACAACTGTACAACCATTCAGATTAATTGTCAGATTCAACAGAAGATCTCTTTGTTTCTTGGAAACTAGAACAAGCATCTCTGTTTTGTCAGAGTTTAAAATTAGAAAGTTTGCAGCCATCCACTTCCTTATGTCTGAAACACATGCTTCTAGCAAGGGCAATTTTGGGGCTTCACCATGTTTCACTGAAATGTACAGCTGTGTGTCATCCGCATAGCAGTGAAAGTTAACATTATGTTTTCGAATAACATCCCCAAGAGGTAAAATATATAGTGAAAACAATAGTGGTTCTAAAAAGGAACCTTGAGGAACACAGAAATTTACAGTTGATTTGTCAGAGGACAAACCATTCACAGAGACAAACTGATATCTTTCCGACAGATAAGATCTAAACCAGGCCAGAACTTGTCCGTGTAGACCAATTTGGGTTTCCAATCTCTCCAAAAGAATGTGGTGATCGATGGTATCAAAAGCAGCACTAAGGTCTAGGAGCACGAGGACAGATGCAGAGCCTCGGTCCGATGCCATCAAAATGTCATTTACCAACCTTCACAAGTGCCGTCTCAGTGCTATGATGGGGTCTAAAACCAGACTGAAGCATTTCGTATACATTGTTTGTCTTCAGGAGGGCAGTGAGTTGCTGCGCAACAGCCTTTTCTAAAATTTTTGAGAGGAATGGAAGATTCGATATAGGCTGATAGTTTTTTATATTTTCTGGGTCAAGGTTTGGCTTTTTCAAGAGAGGCATTATTACTGCCACTTTTAGTGAGTTTGGTACACATCTGGTGGATAGAGAGCCGTTTATTATGTTCAACATAGGAGGGCCAAGCACAGGAAGCAGCTCTTTCAGTAGTTTAGTTGGAATAGGGTCCAGTATGCAGCTTGAAGGTTTAGAGGCCATGATTATTTTCATCATTGTGTCAAGAGATATAGTACTAAAACACTTGAGCATCTCTCTTGATCCTAGGTCCTGGCAGAGTTGTGCAGACTCAGGACAACTGAGCTTTGAAGGAATACGCAGATTTAAAGAGGTCCATAATTTGCTTTCTAATAATCATAATCTTTTCCTCAAAGAAGTTCATGAATTTATCACTGCTAAAGTGAAAGTCATCCTCTCTCTTGGGGAATGCTGCTTTTTAGTTAGCTTTGCGACAGTATCAAAATGGAATTTTGGATTGTTCTTATTTTCCTCAATTAAGTTAGAAAAATAGGATGATCGAGCAGCAGTAAGGGCTCTTTGGTACTGCACGGTACTGTCTTTCCAAGCTAGTCGGAAGACTTCCAGTTTGGTGTGGCGCCATTTCCGTTCCAATTTTCTGGAAGCTTGCTTCAGAGCTCGGGTATTTTCTGTGTACCAGGGAGCTAGTTTCTTATGAGAAATGTTTTTAGTTTTTAGGGGTGCAACTGCATCTAGGGTATTGCGCAAAGTTAAATTGAGTTCCTCAGTTAGGTGGTTAACTGATTTTTGTCCTCTGGCGTCCTTGGGTAGACAGAGGGAATCTGGAAGGACATCAAGGAATATTTGTGTTGTCTGTGCATTTATAGCATGACTTTTGATGTTCCTTGGTTGGGGTCTGAGCAGATTATTTGTTGCAATTGCAAACGTAATAAAATGGTGGTCCGATAGTCCAGGATTATGAGGAAAAACATTAAGATCCACAACATTTATTCCATGGGACAAAACTAGGTCCAGAGTATGACTGTGACAGTGAGTGGGTCCAGAGACATGTTGGACAAAACCCACTGAGTCGATGATGGCTCCGAAAGCCTTTATGAGTGGGTCTGTGGACTTTTCCATGTGAATATTAAAGTCACCAAAGATTAGAATATTATCTGCTATGACTACAAGGTCCGATAGGAATTCAGGGAACTCAGTGAGGAACGCTGTATATGGCCCAGGAGGCCTGTAAACAGTAGCTATAAAAAGTGATTGAGTAGGCTGCATAGATTTCATGACTAGAAGCTCAAAAGACGAAAACGCCATTTTTTTTTTTGTAAATTGAAATTTGCTATCGTAAATGTTAGCAACACCTCCGCCTTTGCGGGATGCACGGGGGATATGGTCACTAGTGTAGCCAGGAGGTGAGGCCTCATTTAACACAGTAAATTCATCAGGCTTAAGCTATGTTTCAGTCAGGCCAATCACATCAAGACTATAATTGCCTTTGAAGTGAGGGATCTAACATTAAGTAGCCCTATTTTGAGATGTGAGGTATCATGATCTCTTTCAATAATGACAGGAATGGAGGTGGTCTTTATCCTAGTGAGATTGCTAAGGCGAACACCGCCATGTTTAGTTTTGCCCAACCTAGGTCGAGGCACAGACACGGTCTCAATGGTGATCGCTGAGCTGACTACACTGACTGTGCTAGTGGCAGACTCCACTATGCTGGCAGGCTGGCTAACAGCCTGCTGCCTGGCCTGGCCTGCACCCCCATTCTCATCGGGGCTGCAGTGGAGCAGGTTGAGAGCTTCAAGTTCCTTGGTATCCACATCACCAATAAACTAACATGGTCTAAGCATACCAAGACAGTCGTGAAGAGAGCATAACAAAACCTATTCCCCCTCAGGAGACTGAAAAGATTTGGCATGGGTCCTCAAACATCACCACAAAATCTACGGGAATAGCTTGAAAATTCAAGACCCTTGGGTGTTGCTATAGATTTACGTTAGAAGTGCCCATCCCAAGAAGGCTCAAGGTCATTGGCCACAGATAAAATGATGTCAAATCATATATCTACTTTAGATTTAATTGGACTGATCATGTCAACATCATACTTTCAAAATCTTAGTTAGCAAGCTAGACAAGCAGTTATCATCATGAGTCAAGTCGACAATCTCCTGGCAAATCCTTTTCAATCCATGTCATATGAAGAGAAATTATAGATGAAACGTATCGGTGCTCATCGGCCATTGGACATAAACATTACACAACAAGTTGGAAATTGAGTGGTTCGGAAGGAATCAGTGGCTAACTGCAAGTGTTGCAAAGCAATCACTAGCCTGCTATTCAGTGGAGAGGGTGTGTGGTCCAAGTCTGGTTTTAAGGGTCTCTTTTCCAAGCTTAAAAATGATAAACATTCACATGCAACACGATGGGCCAGAAGAGGTTGAATACATTGGCCATTCTGTCAAACCAGCATGACTTCTGCCACGTTCACAACAACTGGGAATTCTCAGACTTCAAGTGAGATCAAGACAACTGGGAACTCGGGGGAAAAAAAACTAGCTCCGGCTTGGAAAATGTTTTGAACTGCCATCCAACTCGGAATTCCAAGTCGTGAACTCTGGCCTCTTTCTAGAGCTCTGACCTGAAGATCACTGACGTCATGATTCAACCGTGGTTTTTTCCCAGTTCTCTTGAAAGCACCGTAAATCCAAAGAATGCCAGACTTTGACAAAGTTTGCCCACAATATGGACCACCTTCCACCTTCCTGGTAAAGTGATTACAGCACAACAAGGGGAGTCCAAAAATGTATTGTATGCTGCTACATAAATTATGTAATATGCCAGAGAGATATGTATATTGTACCTAAGATAGTAATAGGTATGTGTTGTGTATTAAGCTGGTAGTAGCCCATGTGCCTCACCCTAATAATTATGTCCATTTCCCCTCATAACTTAGCCTACTGTTCTGACTTGGTGGTGCACATGTAGCCTATAACCTGTTTTAGAGAAATGTAATCATTTAATGAGCTTTCATTGTCTGCTTATATGTCCCCTTTATTTATCATACGGTCGTGACTTGGTGTACAGGGATAATACTGTAAGAACAGCCCATGTTCTGAATCCTGTTGCAATACAGTAGAAAAGTGCTGATTAAATAGTTATATTGATTACATACATCTTAGCTCACTCATTAATGTCTTAATCGAAATTACTGATGGCCTCTTATCCACTCATCTTTCCCTTATGCCATAGTATGTACTATGTACATCTCAATTATCTGTAGAAACCACATTTGTGTAAGCAAGTCAGCCCTGTCAGCTACAGTGCCTTGCAAAAGTATTCGGCCCCCTTGAACTTTGCGACCTTTTGCCACATTTCAGGCTTCAAACATAAAGATATAAAACTGTATTTTTTTGTGAAGAATCAACAACAAGTGGGACACAATCATGAAGTGGAACGACATTTATTGGATATTTCGAACTTTTTTAACAAATCAAAAACTGAAAAATTGGGCATGCAAAATTATTCAGCCCCTTTACTTTCAGTGCAGCCAACTGTCTCCAGAAGTTCAGTGAGGATCTCTGAATGATCCAATGTTGACCTAAATGACTAATGATGATAAATACAATCCACCTGTGTGTAATCAAGTCTCCGTATAAATGCACCTGCACTGTGATAGTCTCAGAGGTCCGTTAAAAGCGCAGAGAGCATCATGAAGAACAAGGAACACACCAGGCCGGTCCGAGATACTGTTGTGAAGAAGTTTAAAGCCGGATTTGGATACAAAAAGATTTCCCAAGCTTTAAACATCCCAAGGAGCACCGTGCAAGCGATAATATTGAAATGGAAGGTGTATCAGACCACTGCAAATCTACCAAGACCTGGCCGTCCCTCTAAACTTTCAGCTCATACAAGGAGAAGACTGATCAGAGATGCAGCCAAGAGGCCCATGATCACTCTGGATGAACTGCAGAGATCTACAGCTGAGGTGGGAGACTCTGTCCATAGGACAACAATCAGTCGTATATTGCACAAATCTGGCCTTTATGGAAGAGTGGCAAGAAGAAAGCCATTTCTTAAAGATATCCATAAAAAGTGTTGTTTAAAGTTTTTGCCACAAGCCACCTGGGAGACACACCAAACATGGGAAGAAGGTGCTCTGGTCAGATGAAACCAAAATTGAACTTTTTGGCAATGCAAAATGTTATGTTTGGCGTAAAAGCAACACAGCTCATCACCCTGAACACACCATCCCCACTGTCAAACATGGTGGTGGCAGCATCATGGTTTGGGCCTGCTTTTCTTCAGCAGGGACAGGGAAGATGGTTCAAATTGATGGGAAGATGGATGGAGCCAAATACAGGACCATTCTGGAAGAAAACCTGATGGAGTCTACAAAAGACCTGCTCCGGCGCCGACAGAGATGGCCGCCTCGCTTCGCGTTCCTAGGAAACTATGCAGTTTTTTGTTTTTTTACGTGTTATTTCTTACACTAGTACCCCAGGTCATCTTAGGTTTCTTTACATACACCCGAGAAGAACTACTGAATATAAGATCAGCGTCAACTCACCATCAGTACGACCAAGAATATGTTTTCGCGATGCGGATCCTGAGTTCTGCCTTACAACCAGTGTAACCGAGTGGATCACATGCAGCGACCAAAAAAAAAAAAAACGACTCAGAAAAAGAGGGAAACGAAGCGGTCTTCTGGTCAGACTCCGGAGACGGGCACATCGTGCACCACTCCCCAGCATTCTTCTTGCCAATGTCCAGTCTCTTGACAACAAGGTTGATGAAATCCGAGCAAGGGTAGCATTCCAGAGGGACATCAGAGACTGTAACGTTCTCTGCTTCACGGAAACATGGCTCACTGGAGAGACGCAATCCGAAGCGGTGCAGCCAGCGGGTTTCTCCACGCATCGCGCCGACAGAAACAAACATCTCTCTGGTAAGAAGACGGGCGGGGGCGTATGCCTTATGGCCAACGTGACATGGTGTGATGAAGGAAACATACAGGAACTCAAATCCTTCTGTTCACCTGATTTAGAATTCCTCACAATCAAATGTAGACCGCATTATCTACCAAGAGAATTCTCTTCGATTATAATCACAGCCGTATATATCCCCCCCAAGCAGACACATCGATGGCTCTGAACGAACTTTATTTAACTCTCTGCAAACTGGAAACGATTTATCCGGAGGCTGCATTCATTGTAGCTGGGGATTTTAACAAGGCTAATCTGAAAACAAGACTCCCTAAATTTTATCAGCATATTGATTGCGCAACCAGGGGTGGAAAGACCCTGGATCATTGTTACTCTAACTTCCGCGACGCATATAAGGCCCTGCCCCGCCCCCCTTTCGGAAAAGCTGACCACGACTCCATTTTGTTGATCCCTGCCTACAGACAGAAACTAAAACAAGAAGCTCCCACGCTGAGGTCTGTCCAACGCTGGTCCGACCAAGCTGACTCCACACTCCAAGACTGCTTCCATCACGTGGACTGGGAGATGTTTCGACATTGCGCCAGACAACAACATTGACGAATACGCTGATACGGTGTGCGACTTCATTAGAACGTGCGTTGAAGATGTCGTTCCCATAGCAACGATTAAAACATTCCCTAACCAGAAACCGTGGATTGATGGCAGCATTCGTGTGAAACTGAAGGCACGAACCACTGCTTTTAATCAGGGCAAGGTGTCTGGTAACATGACTGAATACAAACAGTGCAGCTATTCCTCCGCAAGGCTATCAAACAAGCTAAGCGCCAGTACAGAGACAAAGTAGAATCTCAATTCAACGGCTCAGACACAAGAGGTATGTGGCAGGGTCTACAGTCAATCACGGACTACAGGAAGAAACCCAGCCCAGTCACGGACCAGGATGTCTTGCTCCCAGGCAGACTAAATAACTTTTTGCCCGCTTTGAGGACAATACAGTGCCACTGACACGGCCTGCAACGGAATCATGCGGTCCTCCTTCACTGCAGCCGAAGTGAGTAAGACATTTAAACGTGTTAACCCTCGCAAGGCTGCAGGCCCAGACGGCATCCCCAGCCGCGCCTCAGAGCATGCGCAGACCAGCTGGCCGGTGTGTTTACGGACATATTCAACCAATCCCTATACCAGTCTGCTGTTCCCACATGCTTCAAGAGGGCCACCATTGTTCCTGTTCCCAAGAAAGCTAAGGTAACTGAGCTAAACGACTACCGCCCCGTAGCACTCACATCCGTCATCATGAAGTGCTTTGAGAGACTAGTCAAGGACCATATCACCTCCACCCTACCTGACACCCTTGACCCACTCCAATTTGCTTACCGCCCAAATAGGTCCACAGACGATGCAATCTCAACCACACTGCACACTGCCCTAACCCATCTGGACAAGAGGAATACCTATGTGAGAATGCTGTTCATCGACTACAGCTCGGCATTCAACACCATAGTACCCTCCAAGCTCGTCATCAAGCTCGAGACCCTGGGTCTCGACCCCGCCCTGTGCAACTGGGTACTGGACTTCCTGACGGGGCCCCCCAGGTGGTGAGGGTAGGCAACAACATCTCCTCCCCGCTGATCCTCAACACTGGGGCCCCACAAGGGTGCGTTCTGAGCCCCCTCCTGTACTCCCTGTTCACCCACGACTGCGTGGCCATGCACGCTCCAACTCAATCATCAAGTTTGCGGACGACACAACAGTGGTAGGCTTGATTACCAACAACGACGAGACGGCCTACAGGGAGGAGGTGAGGGCCCTCGGAGTGTGGTGTCAGGAAAATAACCTCACACTCAACGTCAACAAAACTAAGGAGATGATTGTGGACTTCAGGAAACAGCAGAGGGAACACCCCCCCATCCACATCGATGGAACAGTAGTGGAGAGGGTAGCAAGTTTTAAGTTCCTCGGCATAAACATCACAGACAAACTGAATTGGTCCACTCACACAGACAGCATCGTGAGGAAGGCGCAGCAGCGCCTCTTCAACCTCAGGAGGCTGAAGAAATTCGGCTTGTCACCAAAAGCACTCACAAACTTCTACAGATGCACAATCGAGAGCATCCTGGCGGGCTGTATCACCGCCTGGTATGGCAACTGCACCGCCCTCAACCGTAAGGCTCTCCAGAGGGTAGTGAGGTCTGCACAACGCATCACCGGGGGCAAACTACCTGCCCTCCAGGACACCTACACCACCCGATGCTACAGGAAGGCCATAAAGATCATCAAGGACATCAACCACCCGAGCCACTGCCTGTTCACCCCGCTGTCATCCAGAAGGCGAGGTCAGTACAGGTGCATCAAAGCTGGGACCGAGAGACTGAAAAACAGCTTCTATCTCAAGGCCATCAGACTGTTAAACAGCCACCACTAACATTGAGTGGCTACTGCCAACACACTGTCAATGACACTGACTCTACTCCAGCCACTTTAATCATGGGAATTGATGGGAAATGATGTAAATATATCACTAGCCACTTTAAACAATGCTACCTTATATAATGTTACTTACCCTACATTGTTCATCTCATATGCATACGTTGATACTGTACTCTATATCATCGACTGCATCCTTATGTAATACATGTATCACTAGCCACTTTAACTATGCCACTTGGTTTACATACTTATCTCATATGTATATACTGTACTCGATATCATCTACTGTATCTTGCCTATACTGCTCTGTACCATCACTCATTCATATATCCTTATGTACATATTCTTTATCCCCTTACACTGTGTATAAGACAGTAGTTTTTTTTTGAATTGTTAGTTAGATTACTTGCTCGTTATTACTGCATTGTCGGAACTAGAAGCACAAGCATTTCGCTACACTCGCATTAACATCTGCTAACCATGTGTATGTGACAAATAAAATTTTATTTGATTTGATTTGAGATTTGTCTTCCAACAAGACAATGATCCAAAACATAAAGCAAAATCTACAATGGAATGGTTCAAAAATAAACATATCCAGGTGTTAGAATGGCCAAGTCAAAGTCCAGACCTGAATCCAATCGAGAAGCTGTGGAATGAACTGAAAACTACTGTTCACAAATGCTCTCCATCCAACCTCACTGAGCTCGAGCTGTTTTGCAAGGAGGAATGGGAAAAAATTTCAGTCTCTCGATGTGCAAAACTGATAGAGACATACCCCAAGCGACTTACAGCTGTAATCGCAGCAAAAGGTGTCGCTACAAAGTATTAACTTAATGGGGCTGAATAATTTTGCACGCCCAATTTTTCAGTTTTTGATTTGTTAAAAAAGTTTGAAATATCCAATAAATGTCGTTCCACTTCATGATTGTGTCCCACTTGTTGTTGATTCTTCACAAAAAAAATACAGTTTTATATCTTTATGTTTGAAGCCTGAAATGTGGCAAAAGGTCGCAAAGTTCAAGGGGGCCGAATACTTTCGCAAGGCACTGTATGTTTTTTTCAAAAGCAGTAAATGAGGTTGAATTAACTTTTTCGCTGCCAGACAAGGCTCCACTGATAGCTAGGTGTAGCGGTGGTAAGGATTCATTCCATGGTGTTGAAAAGAAAGCTCTGCTGTTGGGACAGCTTTATGTAGGCCCTAACAGTTTGTGGGCACCGTAAGTCGCTGTTATAGTGCAATTCATGTGTTTTTTAGTGTTGTGTACCCCCCCCAAAAAATGTTTTGGTTCTATCAGCTTACACAATGAAGCTGGTCCCCACCTCATACATGCCTTGCCTGGGCTTGACTCAAGGGCATTTCGGTTATATAAGATGTACCTGCTCGACACGCGAGTGTCAAGAACAACTGCAGCACCACACACTAATAAAAATCCCCTTAGGGGTGAATCTGTGCATCCTGTTTCCAGTCAGAAGAGTAGGAGCACAGTCTTGAAATATGTTCCAGATTCTCATTTTTGAAGTGTTTGGCATTGTTTGACTTCAGTCTAGAATGTAGTGTCCCAGAAGCGATAACGACTGACTGTCTCTCATTAAGTAGATCTCGATGGCACTCAGTGTCCCAGGTGAAATCAGTTCTGCCTGGGATTTCCATCAGATCTGTAGCCATCTTGGGATATTGATGACAGCTCGATTAGGCCCCGCTGTTCTTTTCCCCCTGCCAGCTGCATATTCATGATGACCAAGCACTCCAGGATTAGATTATTTTGTGATTCCGGAAGACGTATTTCTTCGCTCACTCTTAGGCTTGGTTCTTAATTGGCCTCCATTACTTCCAGCTGCTCTCACCAAGGCACAAACCCCACGTAGGATTTGATTATCTTCTCACACACAGAGGACTGCTGGGAATGCCAAAAGTAATTCTCTCCAGATTTTTGTCTTGCATCATTTGTATGTGCTTCGTAAGCTTTTTATTTTGATCTACGGTAGGTCTTGCACTGTCATCCAAATGTTAGTTTTGGCGTTAAAAATGTTCCAAGATCTGTGGTCACCTTATCTGCCTATGCTGACTTAACCTTGATCTGGGAAATTGCTGAGTGCGTTAATTAGATGTAAATTTCCTGTTTTGGGGACCTGCGTGGTCCTGGTACAGGTTCTGACTGACATTTTCACTTACAGTATAAATCAATATGTGGACACCATAGATTCTCATGGACACAGGAGAATGTCTCTTCTGCCCTTGTAAAGCAGGATGGGAAATCTGACACCACTTGAAGCTGGGATGTCCCTCCTACCATTTCATTCACTCTTCCAACTATCCTTCAACCCCTGGCTGGACCTTACGTTACAGCCACCAACAACGCATATGCCTGGAATCCTTACATCGAAACGCAACAGGAGAAAGTGGTTTTGTCGCGGCAGCACATTCAGAGATCGATTTATAGCCATTCATCTAAAATAATTCATAAATTTGGCATAGATGGACAAGGTTAGAATGAGATGAAAGGCATGTTCCTAACGAGTTCAGGAAGCTAAGCTAAAGCTCTGTGTGACATTCACAGCAGTGGGGGCAGACGTTTTGATCGAGAGACCTTTAGAAAATATGCACATGTTCTCTAACACTAAATATACAAATATGTATTTTACAGTTGTATGGAAGGTGAAATTGTATAGTTAGTCGTTTATCAATTGATTGTTGTTTTTAGAAAAATTATGTAATTTCAAGCCTGATTTTTACAGCTTTGTTAAATAGGCAATACATCATAAAATGTTATTTTCATATTTTTTTAAATCATATTTGTACTGTGTACTTGAGCTTGTGTCCTCAAAAGTGGCTACATCTCAGCAATTTATTTTTAAACATTTCAGAAAGTTGAGATTTTAACCTTTCTTGCAGTATGTAGCATTACTAGTTATTGTTTATAGACCTCTCATGATAAATAATTACTTTTGGGGATATTTTCGATTACATTTAGATACATTTTAAGAGGTTAAGAGCCTTGTTCTCCTCACTTGGTGAAACACTTGACTCCTGATCAGCACATGACAGGCATAGCACACACAGTGTTCCCAGGACAGCCTGGCGGGCAATCAATCCATGAATTAAAGACTTAAACCTTGGTGATGACCCAATCACCTCCTGGAAGACCCTCCTTGTGGAACACCATGACCTGATTTGCTTTTTGGGCCTCTTGCTGCCTAGCAGCTTTGCTACTCTTTTTACCCCAGCGAATTTTCTTATAGGAAAACAGCCCACACATGTTCTGTAATCCACACAGTGTGTCTCTAGGACCAAGACCAAGAAGATACCTGTACCACATCTGCTAACACTCTGTTTTAAGACTCTCACTCTTGTTAAACAGATACCACACACGCGCCCGTGCAAACGCACGAACACCCTTCACACACATTGCGGCAACAGCAGGGATCGGCCTCCACACAGCACAGTGTGTCTCTCACTAAAGCGCACTCTCTTTGGCAGACCTGGAGAGCCTGTGGAGGGGGAGGGGGGCCCCTGCTTCCACACAGAGCAGTGTTCATGGCAGGGACAGGACTAACGCAAGATTGGCCTTTCTATATTCTGCATCTACTAAGCCATTGCTAATGTACCAGGGAGGGAAAGAGGGAATCAGCATGGGGCCTAGTCAAAAGGAAACCAATAGCACTTAACAGCTGGCATTAAATAGGTTTAGGGGGAGTGCTATAAACCCCTTTGTAGGGTAGACGGGTGTCTACTTGGCTTTCACTGTTTACATTTTTCTCACTTAGCTAGTAGATGATCTTATTCTGAGTGATAGTCCGTGACTTAGATCTTCAGCAGTTCGGCTTGCAATGCTTGCCAATGAAACGACATATGAACAGTTGTAAGTGCTAGGCTCTAATGTGTATCTACTCTGTAATTAGCTTATGCATCAGAGGAATAGCTACAAACAGTGATTTGAATATTTTTTTGTGTGTAATTTTCCATGTTTGTTGAATGATAATAACAGGAAGGTAAGGTACTAAGAGCACTTATTGGTTCAATGTGTCATCTCTGCTTGTTCCTGGAGAACAGTAGCTAAAGTCACATTCTGCCAGGTTATTTAGACTGACAGTACATTCAAAAATAGTACTGACGTTGCCTGTACTTCTGGCATTTTAATTTTAATTAGAAAAAAACAATAAAAGGTTTGGGAGTGGTCATATTTAAAATGTCTGCTGCCTTGATTCACAGCCGCAGTTTCCATAAGGAGGTTTTTATGTGTTTAGAAAACACAATAAAAAATATATGTACAGTAACACTTCACCACAAAATGCCCCACACTTTCGCAAATCCTGAGCAAGAGCCAGGCTGAAGTGACAAATCCCCTTCCATGGACAATGAGGCAACATGTTTTTGTGATTAGCCAACAAATAGTAAACCCATGTCTGTTGAGAAAGTAACCTATAAACGTAACCTATAAACGTGGAAATAGTTGTTTCTCTACACAAATAACATGTCATTTCTATTAGTAAGTTAAAATTGGCATGCAGTTATTCAGATCTAGTTTGCCAAATTAGCAGCTGTTGGGTTGAATGCAGATGGACAGCAGATGGCAAATCTAGAGACTTGGTTTAATATGTATCGTTCCATCTATTGCTTCTCACACTCTCCCCTCTCCCTCATGGTGGTGCATATCTCAGGTTATCCCCAGGTACAGTGGGTTACAGTTTACAGTATATATATATTTCATGCATGCCTTGCTGTGGCATGGAGCGTGTCAGTGGGTTCACTGTTCACACGCGGCTTGGCACTCAGACTTGCCAAGTCTCACACGTGTGTGGAGAAGGAGAGACACACACATCGCCTGTCTGCCATTTTCCTTGCCACACACTCTACATTTTCCCTCCATACTCTCTATTGATCTTACAAATAGTATTACATTACATTTATACATGGTGGAACTACCACAAAAGGCTTAAACAGCCTTGTAGACCACGGTGTCTGTCACGTAACCCTAAACAATGCATTCAAATTGCCATTGTGTTCGTTGTCCATAGCTTATGCCTGCCGATACCATAACCCCACCGCCACCATGGAGCACTCTGTTCACAACGTTGACATCAGCAAACCGCTCGCCCACACGATGCCATACTGCCCGGTACAGTTGAAACTGGGATTTATCCGTGAAGAGCACACTTCTCCAGCATGCCAGTGGCCATCGAAGGTGAGCATTTGCCCACTGAAGTCAGTTATGATACCGAATTGCAGTCAGTTCAAGACCCTGGTGAGAACGACGAGCACACAGATGAGCTTCCATTAGACAGTTTCTGACAGTTTGTGCAGAAATTCTTCGGTTGTCCAAACCCACAGTTTCATCATCTGTCTGATGTGGAGGTCCTGGGCTGGCGTTGTTACACGTGATGTGCGGTTGTGAGGCCAGTTTATGGTAGCGAAATTAACATTCAATTCTCTGCCAACAGCTCTGATGGACATTCCTGCAGTCAGCATGCCATTTGCACGCTCCCTCAAATGTTCCCTCAACTTGAGACATATGTGTCATTATATTGTGTGACAAAACTGCACATTTTAGATTTGAAAGTTATTGTCCCCAGCACAAGGTGCACCTGTGTAATAATCATGCTGTTTAATCAGCTTCTTGATATACCACACCTGTCAGGTGGATAGATTATCTTGGCAAGTGAGAAATGCTGACTAACAGGGATGTAAACAAATTTGTGCACAACATTTTAAATGTTATTTTATTAATAAAATAAGCTTTTTGTGTTTATGGAACATTTCTGGGATCTTTTATTTCAGCTCATAAAACATGGGACCAACACTTTACATGTTGCGTTTATATTTTTGTTCAGTGTATATACATTATTTTAATAGGACACTGTAAAGTCCATTATTTCTCTGAATTAGGCTGTTTGAGAAGATCTGAATCCTAAGCAACCTGCATACACATTATTTGAAGTACACTAGACCAACATAACTACCGTACTACGTGAAAGCTGTGTGCTGGAAAACCTTGTTAGAGCATGGGTGGAGTAGGCATTTTGGTGCTTGTGAATTTCTTTTAGTTTTTAGCATTAAACCAATGCCTACTTCTCACTTTAAATGTCTATTTTTTTATTTCCATATTTTTTTTACACCGGAAGGGTCATTATACAACATTTCCACATGCCAAGCCATATTTGTAATTTTTTACTAAACTAAAGTCTATTATTGGCAGTGCTATTGTAACCTTTAATTTGGCCTCTGCCAAAAGGTGGTGTGTGTGTGTGCGCATAACTGCAAGGGTTGTGGGTTTAAACCCTGGTCTGCTGGATGTTACCCTCTAATAACTCAAATCAGTTTTGAACTAACTGTTATAGTATGTTTAGCATTTACCAGGGATAGTCCAAAGGACTTGTCTGCAGTTTTCAGAAGGCAAATAGCTCAATTGATTGTGACAGTTTTACATTGTAAAATATGACTCCCATTGAAAAGAGAACTGTTTTAAGGCATTGACTGTTTTCATGTCACAGCAGCATCATCCAATTGGATATAATGATACTTAACCTTATGGGTATTTAAAGAGCTTGGAGTTCAACTGTGTTGTAAATATTGTGATGGCATTTGAATGGTTGATTGGATTGGGCTCGGGCAAGATTATGGTAGCTATCAGAGCCGGGCCATTTGATGCGAACAAGACTAACATTGTCCTTAGCTCTTTTTTAAGCTAAATTTAATTTCACATATTCATTTGTTCCAGGGGCACTGTACTACTATGGCATACCCTGTAAAACAACACATTTCACTGCACCTATCCGCTCTATGTGACAAAAAAACATCTATATGAATTATTGATGCACCCAGCCCTTCCTCTTCTGTGTGTGTTTAACTGAATCCACACAGCAGTTAGGTGTCCTCCCTCTCTCTAAATGTATGCTTATTGGGTTCATCCGTCTACAGCACATTGAGTTGCGTTGTTTACAGAACTGTTGAGGTAAAAAGTCTATTTGAGAAATCCTTGGGGCTTTGCGGGTTTATGTTGTCCGGAAGTCATTTTTCCAGAATAAACACAACAGTCACCATGAAATCATACCCTGACTCATGCAATTAACTGCCTTCCGATAACTTTTATGTGAAAGTTAAAGCAAGGCTCATAAAATTTGCTCTTAATACGGGTAAATTGCATAGTCATTTGCGTTGAGTTAGTGTCGCAGTACCATACTCACACGCGTGGAATCAAGGCTAGTGTTGGGTCCACATACAGATGCCACTCAATTAAAAATGGGGAAATCTTTATCTTTTTTGTGCATCTCTGAGCGATTACTGTTCAAGGAGGCAGAAATATAGCCACTATGATGAGTTTTGCATCATATCATATGAGCCAGGTCTCTAAAGCCCTGCTCACATTGGCAGTGACTCATATCTTTTTTTGCATGTCCAATTTTAATCCGTTTCTTTTCTTCCTGGCAGTCTGAACAGCCAAAAAACACATGGAATCAGATATTTCAAGCCACATTTCAAACCACCTATGAATAGAAATCTGATTCCTTGCCATGCGACTCAAATCTGATTTATTTGCCCTCAAGTGGTTTTTAGACTTATTTGGCATATCTCATATCTTATTGGTTAGCTAGCTACTCTGTTGACAGTTTTAGAAGAACACATGGTATTTAACTACCTCGTTAATTGTTTAGTTAACGAACAAATTAGTGAATGTGCTAGATAGCTAAACAGCTACCTAGCTAGCTGACTGCTGTGGCTAGCCAAAAAGGACTCATTCTGAAAGTATGATGCTTTTATCCTTTGAGGCTTTAAAAGTGTTCTTACACTATGATTTTGAACATTCAAAGCACCTGGGAAGCATCCATGCAGTGGTGGAAAAATTACCCAATTGTAATACTTGAGTAAAGGTATTTGGTTTTAAATATACTTAAGTATCAAAAGTACATTTAATTGCTAATATATACTTAAGTATTAAATCATTTCAAATTCTTTATATAAAGCAAACCAGACAGCATCCATTTTCTTTTTTCTTTTTTTACGGATGTGGAAAGGGGGATACCTAGTTCGTTTTACAACTGAATGCATTCAACTGAAATGTTTCTTTCCGCATTGAATCCAACCCCTCTGAATCAGAGATTTGTGGAGGGCTGCCTTAATTGACATCCACGTCATCGGCACCTGGGGAACAGTGGGATAACTGCCTTGCTCAGGGGCAGTACGACAGACTTTTACCTTGTCAGCTTGGGGATTATTGGCCCAACGCTCCTACCCACCAGGCTACCTGCTGCCTCCACCAGGCTACCTGCTGCCCCCGCCAGGCTACCTGCTGCCCCCTCCAGGCTACCTGCCGATAGCAAGGGGTTTCCTCAGACATAATTTACAATTGAAGCACGTGTGTTTAGTAAGTCCGCCAGATCAGAGGCAGTAGGGATGACCGTGGATGTTCTATTGATAAGTGTGAATTAGACAATTTCCTGTCCTGCTAATCATTTAAAATGTGACAAGTATTTTTTGTGTTCTGGAAAATGTTATGGAGTCAAAAGTACTTAATTTCCATTAGGAATGTAGTGAAGTAAAAGTTTTCAAATATAAATAGTTATTTACAGATACCCCAAAAGCCTACTAAGGTAGTACTTTAAAGTATTTTTACTTAAGTACTTTACACCACTGCATCCATGACAGGTGTTGTTGTCACCATAGCTTGCAACATTACTTTTGAGGGATCATAAACAGTAGCACCAACACCAATCAGCCTACCCCATTGCGCCACACCCATGGTTACTATGGCAACTAGCCTTAGAAGTGACTAACTTGCTGTTTGGACAGTGAGTATTCCAAAACTGATTTAAAAAACTAAACTGATTTGAGCATTAAGGCCTGCACTGTGAACAAGGCTTAAGTGCCTCCGTATAGCTTTACTCTAGAGTTGAAACAGGTTTGAGAAGCGCCTCTGTATAGCGTTCCTATTTAAACTCTTTGCCTTTGAACTTGAGACTGACTGCTTTTAAAGTCTTAACAGGACCGAGTTAGTACAAGTCATATTGACAGGAACAGTGCAGGTCATTAAAGCAGGGGAGAAGATATTAAAAGCAACTGAAAGCTTGTGTACCTGGCTAACGAGCTGAGAATGATTTGACTTTGCTGCTCTAAGAATAATTTTGGAATTTTCAATTGTGAAGCCTATGCTTAAGCAATAAGGCCCGAGGAGGTGTGGTATATGGCCAATATACCACGGTTAAGGGCTGTTCTTATGCATGACGCAACGCGGATTGCCTGGATACAGCCCTTAGCCGAGGTATATTGGTCATATATCACAAACCCCTGAGGTGCCTTATTGCCATTATAAACTGGTTACCAACATAATTAGAAGAGTAAAAATAAATGTTTTGTCATACCTGTGGTATATTGTCTGATATACCATGTCTGTCAGCCAATCAGCACTCAGGGATCGAACAACCCAGTTTATAAAAGGATATAGGCCACACTATATGTCCTTCGTACTGCTAGATTTCATTGTCTGGTTACAGTATGTGCTTCTGCTGTTTGCAATACCCCTCAAACTTAACATAAACATTAACCATCTTGCTTTTGCCAAATGAGCCGAACATATAGGAACATATGGGATGACTATATAAACATATTTTCTGAATGTTGATGTCCTCTTGTGCTGATGGATCTCGGGTGTGATGTGAGTAGACTACACATGCAATACTGGTTGAATCAAGCACTAGTGACTAGTATGATAACGTTTCATTTTAGACCAATCTACCATGGTTGGGTCAGAGGACAGTTGGGTATGTAGGAAGACCTTGTGCAATCAGTAGCAGGCTCTTCAGTCTAAATATCTCCACCAGACTGGTGTGTACTGTAGGGTGCATGAGTTGGAGATGTTGTTCTCTGTTTGATCTTGTACCATGTGTGTGTGTGTGGCGCTAGTGACACATCAGTTTGTTTTGCCCAGTCGCAGAAGAATGGTGGAATCTGTCCATTTCAACAAGACCTTGTAATATGGATGGCCCAAAAGAAAAGAAGAAAATCTTGAAAATTGGGATATGTCTGGATCTGACAGAACCTAGTAACATTAGTTATTGAAGTTTCTTCCCTCTGAAAGTATTTAATTATACTGAAAAAATAAGTAAACGCAACATGTAAAGTGTTGGTCCCATTTTTCATGAGCTGAAATAAAAAATCCCACAAATGTTTCATTCGCACAAAAACCTTAATTGTTTACATCCCTGTTAGTGAGCATGTCTCCTTTGCCAAGATAATCCATCCACCTGACAAGTGTGGTATATCCAGAAGCTGATTAAACAGCATGATCATTACACAGGTGCACCTTGTGCTGGGGACAATAAAAGGCCACTCTAAAATGTGCAGTTGTCGCACAACACAATGCCACATATGTCAAGTTTGTTTTGAGGGAGCATGCAATTGGCATGCTGACTGCAGGAATGTCCAATCGAGCTGTTGGCAGGTAATTGAATGTTCATTTATCTACCATAAGCCGCCTCCAACATTGGTGTTTTTCCGTCTTTTAAGGATAAAATGGCACCGGAAGAAATTCCAGCAGTTTTACGGGCGCCCAACCAATTGTGCTATGCCTCGTAAGGATCCGCAGAAGGCGAGTGGGAAAGCTGCCGTTATTGTCAATATTACTCGTCAACGTGCAATCATTGGACAATAAATTCGAAGAGGTATTTTGCTCGCCTGAAGTAGAGTATCTTATGATAAACTGCAGACCACACTGTTTTCCAAGAGAGTTTTCAGCTATACTTTTTGTGGCTGTTTATTTACCACCACAGACGGATGCTTGGAACTAAGACAGCACTCAGTCAGCTGTATAAGTAAACAGGAAACCGCTCACCCAGAGGCGGCGCTCCTAGTGGCCGGAGACTTTAATGCAGGGAACTTAAATCAGTTCTACCTCATTTCTATCAACATCAACAAATGTGCAACCAGAAGGAAAACAATTCTAGATCACATTTACTCCACACACAGAGACGCGTACAAAGCTCTCTCTCCCTCACCGTCCATTTGGTAAATCTGACCATAATTCTATCCTTCTGATTCCTGCTTACAAGCAAAAATTTAAAGCAGGAAGCACCAGTGACTCAGTCTATTAAAAAAGTGGTCAGATGAAGCAGATGCTAAACTACAGGACTCTTTTGCTAGCACAGACTGGAACATGTTCCGGGACTCTTCCGATGGCATTGAGGAGTGCACCACATCAGTCACTGGCTTTATCAATAAGTGCATCGAGGATGTCGTCCCCACAGTGACTGTATGTACATACCCCAACCAGAAACCATGGATTACAGGCAACATTTGCACTGAGCTAAAGGGTAGAGCTGCCACTTTCAAGTTGCGGGACTCTAACCCGGACGCTTATAAGAAATCCCACTATGCCCTCAGACAAACTATCAAACAGGCAAAGCGACAATACAGGGCTAAGATTGAATCATGCTACACCGGCTCCGACACTCGTCTTATGTGGCAGGGCTTGCAAACTATTACAGACTACAAAGGGAAGCACAGTCGCGAGCTGCCCAGTGACACGAGCCTACCAGACGAGCTAAATCACTTCTATGCTCGCTTCAAAGCAAGCAACACTGAGGCATGCATAAGAGCATCAGCTGTTCCGGATGACTGTGTGATCACGCTCTCCTTAGCCGACGTGAGTGAGACCTTTAGACAGGTCAACATACACAAGGCCGCGGGGCCAGACAGATTACCAGAACGTGTGCTCCGGGCATGTGCTGACCAACTGGCAGGTGTCTTCACTGGCATTTTCAACATGTCCCTGATCGAGTCTGTAATTCCAACATGCTTCAAGCAGACCACCATAGTCCCTGTGCCCAAGAACACTAAAGCAACCTGCCTAAATGACTACAGACCCGTAGCACTCACGTCCGTAGCCATGAAGTAATTTGAAAGGCTGGTAAAGACTAACATCAACATCATTATCCCAGAAACCCTAGACCCACTCCAATTTACACAACACCCCAATAGATCCACAGATGATGCCATCTTTATTGCACTCCACACTGCCCTTTCCCTTTCTCCACACTGCCCTGCGCTCAGCATTCAACACCATAGTACTCTCAAAGCTCATCACTAAGCTAAGGATCCTGGGACTAAACACCTCCCTCTGCAACTGGATCCTGGACTTCCTGACAGGCCGCCACCAGGTGGTGAGGGTAGGTAGCAACACATCTGATACTCTGATCCTCAACACTGGAGCCTCAATTAGCCCGACCAACCGGTGCCCCCGCACATTGGCTACCCTGACTATCTGCATTGTGTCCCTCCACCCACCACCCGCCAATCCCTCTTTTACGCTACTGCTACTCTCTGTTTATCATATATGCATATTCACTTTAACCATACCTACATGTACATACTACCTCAATCAGCCCGACTAACCGGTGCCTGTATGTAGCCTCTCTACTGTATGTAGCCTCACTACTGTTATTTTTCACTGTCTTTTTTACTGTTGTTTTTATTTCTTTACTTATCTATTGTTCACCTAATACCTTTTTTAACTTAGAAATTGCCCTGTTGGTTAGAACCTGTAAGTAAGCATTTCACTGTCTACACCTGTTGTATTCGGAGCAGGTGACAAATAAACTTTGGTTTGATATTTAATAAAGCCCTTTTGTGGGGAAAGACTCATTCTGATTGGCTGGGCCTGGCTTACCAGTGGCTGGCCCTATGCCCTCCAAGGCCGACCCATAGCTGCGCCCCTGCCCAATCATGTGAAATCCATAGATTTGGACCTAATGAATTTATATAAATTGACTGATTTCTTTCTATGAACTGTAACTCAGTAAAAACATTTTGCATTTTATAATTTTGTTCAGTATAGTTACTGAAGTGTTGCTATCTAATTTAATTTTAAATCATAAGCATGTCAGTAGCTGAATTCTCCATTCTTGTACATTCCCTTATAGGTAACACATTTGGTCTTCAATGCCATTTATTATGTAGGGTTTTTGAAGTTATGCTTGATGGTACCAAAATGCAGAACATGATCTCAGCCATGCCCTGTCTGTCTGCACCCTCACCTACCCCTCCCCTTGCCCCGAGGGACCATATCTGTGACTCTTTGTCTCTACCCAGCTAACAGATAATGTTCTGAGAACCATATGTTTCTTAGAGCTTGGTGGGAGCATGGTTGTCCTTTGGTTATTTTGCATATAACCTTCCCACAATGTTCTGGGAATGGTGCAAGATAATTGCTTAGCTTTGTAACATGCTCAGCACATTTAAGAAACTTGACAACATAACATTATTTTGAAATACATTAAATAACGTATTTCATTACTTCAGCAGAATGTACTGTAAGCTAGCAGTGTTATTGAAAGTCTTATTGAAACATTCAGTGAAAGTTAAGATATTCAAAACACAAAAAAAAAACTAGAATTTTCATTCTCAGAACGTTATTAAAACCTCCCAGGAAAACTTTAAAGGAACTCGATTATAATGTTCTCAGAACCTCCCAGCAACCGAAAAACAAAAGTCCCAGATTTTCACTTCCATTCTCAGAACGTAAAAAAAAAAATACAGTTTTACTGGTCAGGAAACTCATGGCTCCGTTCCCAGAACCAATGGGAAAACAAAAACTTACGCTCCCACAACTACCAAGGAACTAAAAGAGCAACAGCATATGAAATGACAACAACAACAATCTAAACGCCATGTCATGTTATTTAAAGGAACTCTAAAGTAGTCACAGAGGTTTTCTACCTCTGTTTATACTCCATCTGCCCCCTTGGTTCTCTCTCATTGCTATGCCTCAGTACCCATGTGGTTTCGGGATTTTCCCTTTTTTGCCTCTCATCAGTTACTTCCATAAAGGAGAGCTGTTTTCTGCAGTGTTGCTGCATTGTATGTTTAGCAGAGCGCTACAGTAAGAGGTACATTAGTAGTCTGAATGGATGCACAGTCTTTTTTTGAGGCCTGGTTTCTTTTCTTTCTCTTTTGTGTGTTTCTATGACAACCTGTAGTGTTGTATAAGATGTCATTTTGGGTGTGCACCTGTGTGTTGGTGTTTAATGACCCTCAGGTGTGTACAGTTGAGCAATACGGCCCGAGGAGGTCTGGTATATGGCCAATATACCACGGCTAAGGCTGTTCTTATGCACGACACAATGCGGAGTGCCTGGATACAGAGCTTAGCCATGGTATATTGGCCATATACCACAAACCCCTGAGGTGCCTTATTGCTATTATAAACTGGTTACCAACGTAATTATAGCAGTAAAATGAAATGTTTTGTCATACCCTAGGTATACGGTCTGATATACCACGGCTGTCAGCCAATCACCATTCAGGGCTCGAACCACCCAGTTTATAATATGTAATAAATGACCCATTGGCGAGTTTCTCCTCTGGTTTACCTGAGATTCTCAATGGTACTTGTCGTGTGACTTCTTTGTTATTAGGATGTATGAAAGTGTCAGGTTGTTGTTGCATTCATACCTTTACATTTAACATGGTTAACGATTATCCCCCTTAGAAAGTTGTAATTTAGCTCGCTTATCAAGCATTTGGGTCAACATAAAATTGACATGACATTTGCATTTAGATGGGATAATCAGTATTAACCTGCAATACCTCATGGGTTGCCACAATGGCATCCCATGGACTGTATATACCAAATCAGAATGCAGGAGAGATACAGACTCAGATGGTCTTGAGTGTGTACTGTAGGTAATTTGTCTGTGTTGACCTTGACGTGTGTACCCGTCTGCGTTTTCTCAGCCTCAGCACAGGGTAGTGGGAGGAGCAGCGGCCAGGGGAAGTCATGGAGGAGTCCACTCCAGATGCTCTATGACAGTGACCAGGTAAGTCCTGCCCACTACCAGGTAGGATTCACGTTGATGACCACTGAACTTCTTTTTGGTCATGTTTTATGAGTTAGAATAGGTGATTTGTGAAAATAAAATCATTGGTAAACTATTCTGTACTTACTGCTTACTTGCTGAAAGTCTCTTATCAGTGTTTCCCCTATATAAATTTAGCTGCCGCAGCGTGGAAGGTGTCCGTTTTAATGTAATATAACTGAACACGAAATACAAAATAACCAAGTGAAACAACGACAATTGAAACCGTCCTGAAAGGTGACAAAACAGGAAACAACTACCCACACACACCAGGTGGGAACAGGCTACCTAAGTATGGTTCTCAATCAGAGACAACGAAAGACAGCTGCCTCTGATTGGGAAGCATACCAGGCCAAACACATAGAAAACATAGAAACACAACATAGAATGCCCACCCCAACCCCGACCAAACCAAAATAGAGACATAAAAAGGAACTACGGTCAGGGTATGACATGGTGTTAACAACTGAAATAAGAGTTCTCTTGTCAGCTTTCCTCAACCAATATTACATTTTTCAAGCAACTGCAGAATGATGATTAACATCTTTGGCATCTATGGGAATTTTGTCAGCGTAAGCCCCTAATAAAATACATTTCCAATCCATGTTTACAATAATTCTGTTTCTGAAGTTACTGGTCTGTAAAAGCAGATTTAGATGAAATCATCATTATTAATCGCACATTGCTACTACAGATGTTCCTCATGCTCCATGGTTTTGGGTGTCTCACAATCTGTACTAATTTCAAGCCTTTCAAACTGTCTCCTGTAGTTACTAGTGACTGTCAGTGATTGATACAGGTGCAACCCTTGACATTTCTTATGTTTTTGTTTACCGTCTAGTTAGGGTTGGAAAATTCCAGTAACTTTTCCAAAATGCCCAGGTTTTCCACAAATCCTAGTTGGATAATTCCTGGAATCAACTACAGTACTTTGAAGTTCCTCATCAAACAAAAGCCCTGACTTGACGATTCTAGACTGCAGTCAGACATTGGTTAGCAAAATCTAATTATTTTGGACAGGCACTTGATTGAAAAATATAAAACTGTCTCTTATAAAAAAATTATAACCCTGACTTTTTAATTTTGCCAGGATTTGTCTCTATCTCCCGCCTCTCCTTCCCACCATTGTATCTAGTTGGCTGGGTGTCCTTTGGGTGGTGGACCATTGTTGATACACACGGTAAACTGTTGAGCGTGAACCCAGCAGCGTTGCAGTTCTTGACACACTCAAACCGGTGCACCTGGCACCTACTACCATACTCCATTCAAAAGCACTTAAATATTTTGTCTTGCCCATTCACCTTCTGAGTAGCACACATACACCATCCATGTCTCAATAATCTCAAGGCTTAAAAATCCTTTAACCTGTCTCCTCCCCTTCATCTACACTGATTGAAGTGGATTTAACAAGTGACGTCAATAAGGGACAATAGCTTTCACCTGGATTCGCCTGGTCAGTCTGTCATGGAAAGAGCGAGCAGGGGTTCTTAATGTTTTGTACACTACGTGTATGTAGCCGATAGAGTTGAATAGACTACTTAAGTGTCCCATGTCATTCAACTTCAAAACAAATGTGTACAGTCAGTGTGTCACTACGACGGATTGAAATTTCTGAGGCCAAAGGATAAGCCCTGGCCCACAAAGTCTCTACAATTATACAGTATGACATTACATAGGGACTGTTCCAGAACTAAGACTTGGAGAGAACGTGAGAGAAATGAGCTTGAATAGGGTACAGAAAGAATAGTTCTATAGGAGTGAGCTGTTGCCAATTATATCTCAGGGAGGAGAGTCCGAGGCCCATGCCAAAGGACTGAAGAACTCCTAAAGACATAATTTACTTTAAATCGCTGGCGGTTTTATTTTTGATATTTTGCACTTTGCTTATCCAAAGTGGAACCCCGTGGTGTTGCGATACTCTGAGGAAAAGTGTTTGAATTTATGAAGACAGAAAGCAAAACTGGAAGATCATTATAACCAATTGTATTCATTTTACTTCTCTGTATAAGCCTACAAGAATATTATGTTGGATCACTAAAGGGTCAAATCAAATCAAATCAAATCAAATGTTATTTGTCACATACACATGGTTAGCAGATGTTAATGCGAGTGTAGCGAAATGCTTGTGCTTCTAGTTCCGACAATGCAGTAATAACGAGCAAGTAATCTAACTAACAATTCCAAAAAAAACTACTGTCATACACAGTGTAAGGGGATAAAGAATATGTACATAAGGATATATGAATGAGTGATGGTACAGAGCAGCATAGGCAAGATACAGTAGATGATATCGAGTACAGTATATACATATGAGATGAGTATGTAAACCAAGTGGCATAGTTAAAGTGGCTAGTGATACATGTATTACATAAGGATGCAGTCGATGATATAGAGTACAGTATCAACGTATGCATATGAGATGAACAATGTAGGGTAAGTAACATTATATAAGGTAGCATTGTTTAAAGTGGCTAGTGATATATTTACATCATTTCCCATCGATTCCCATGATTAAAGTGGCTGGAGTAGAGTCAGTGTCATTGACAGTGTGTTGGCAGTAGCCACTCAATGTTAGTGGTGGCTGTTTAACAGTCTGATGGCCTTGAGATAGAAGCTGTTTTTCAGTCTCTCGGTCCCAGCTTTGATGCACCTGTACTGACCTCGCCTTCTGGATGGCAGCGGGGTGAACAGGCAGTGGCTCGGGTGGTTGATGTCCTTGATGATCTTTATGGCCTTCCTGTAGCATCGGGTGGGTTTCTTCCTGTAGTCCGTGATTGACTGTAGACCCTGCCACATACCTCTTGTGTCTGAGCCGTTGAATTGAGATTCTACTTTGTCTCTGTACTGGCGCTTAGCTTGTTTGATAGCCTTGCGGAGGGAATAGCTGCACTGTTTGTATTCAGCCATGTTACCAGACACCTTGCCCTGATTAAAAGCAGTGGTTCGTGCCTTCAGTTTCACACGAATGCTGCCATCAATCCACGGTTTCTGGTTAGGGAATGTTTTAATCGTTGCTATGGAAACAACATCTTCAACGCACGTTCTAATGAACTCACACACCGTATCAGCGTATTCGTCAATGTTGTTGTCTGACGCAATACGAAACATCTCCCAGTCCACGTGATGGAAGCAGTCTTGGAGTGTGGAGTCAGCTTGGTCGGACCAGCGTTGGACAGACCTCAGCGTGGGAGCTTCTTGTTTTAGTTTCTGTCTGTAGGCAGGGATCAACAAAATGGAGTCGTGGTCAGCTTTTCCGAAAGGGGGCGGGGCAGGGCCTTATATGCGTCGCGGAAGTTAGAGTAACAATGATCCAGGGTCTTTCCACCCCTGGTTGCGCAATCGATATGCTGATAAAATTTAGGGAGTCTTGTTTTCAGATTAGCCTTGTTAAAATCCCCAGCTACAATGAATGCAGCCTCCGGATAAATCGTTTCCAGTTTGCAGAGAGTTAAATAAAGTTCGTTCAGAGCCATCGATGTGTCTGCTTGGGGGGATATATACGGCTGTGATTATAATCGAAGAGAATTCTCTTGGTAGATAATGCGGTCTACATTTGATTGTGAGGAATTCTAAATCAGGTGAACAGAAGGATTTGAGTTCCTGTATGTTTCTTTCATCACACCATGTCACGTTGGCCATAAGACATACGCCCCCGCCCCTCTTCTTACCAGAAAGATGTTTGTTTCTGTCGGCGCGATGCGTGGAGAAACCCGCTGGCTGCACCGCTTCGGATTGCGTCTCTCCAGTTAGCCATGTTTCCGTGAAGCAGAGAACGTTACAGTCTCTGATGTCCCTCTGGAATGCTACCCTTGCTCGGATTTCATCAACCTTGTTGTCAAGAGACTGGACATTGGCAAGAAGAATGCTAGGGAGTGGTGCACGATGTGCCCGTCTCCGGAGTCTGACCAGAAGACCGCTTCGTTTCCCTCTTTTTCTGAGTCGTTTTTTTTTTTGGTCGCTGCATGTGATCCACTCGGTTACACTGGTTGTAAGGCAGAACACAGGATCCGCGTCGCGAAAAACATATTCTTGGTCGTACTGATGGTGAGTTGACGCTGATCTTATATTCAGTAGTTCTTGTCGGCTGTATGTAAAGAAACCTAAGATGACCTGGGGTACTAGTGTAAGAAATAACACGTGCTAAAAAGTAAAAAGGGTGTAATTCAATTAAAATCAAATCGTATTTGTCACATACACATGGTTAGAAGATGTTAATGCGAGTGTAGCGAAATGCTTGTGCTTCTAGTTCCGACAATGCAGTAATAACCAACAAGTAATCTAACCTAACAATTCCACAACTACTACCTTATACACAAAAGTGTAAGGGGGATAAAGAATATGTACATAAAGATATATGAATGAGTGATGGTACAGAACGGCATAGGCAAGATGCAGTGGATGGTATCGAGTACAGTATATACATATGAGATGAGTAATGTAGGGTATGTAAACAAAGTGGCATAGTTTAAAGTGGCTAGTGATACATGTATTAAATAAAGATGCAGTAGATTATATAGAGTACAGTATATACATATACATATGAGATGAGTAATGTAGGGTATGTAAACATTATATTATATTAAGTAGCATTGTTTATAGTGGCTAGTGATACATTTTTACACCAATTTCCATTATTAAAGTGCCTGGAGTTGAGTCAGTATGTTGGCAGCAGCCACTCAATGTTAGTGGTGGCTGTTTAACAGTCTGAAGGCCTTGAGATAGAAGCTGATTTTCAGTCTCTTGGTCCCTGCTTTGATGCACCTGTACTGACCTTGCCTTCTGGATGATAGCGGGGTGAACAGGCAGTGGCTCGGGTGGTTATTGTCCTTGATGATCTTTATGGCCTTCCTGTGACATCGGGTGCTGTAGGTGTCCTGGAGGGCAGGTAGTTTGCCCCCGGTGATGCGTTGTGCAGACCTCACTACCCTCTGGAGAGCCTTACGGTTGTGGGCGGAGCAGTTGCCGTACCAGGCGGTGATACAGCCCGACAGGATGCTCTCGATTGTGCATCTGTAGAAGTTTGTGAGTGCTTTTGGTGACAAGCTGAATTTCTTCAGCCTCCTGAGGTGCTGCTGCACATTCTTCACGATGCTGTCTGTGTGGGTGGACCAATTCAGTATGTCCGTGATGTGTACGCCGAGGAACTTAAAACTTACTACCCTCTCCACTACTGTCCCGTCGATGTGGATAGGGGGGTGCTCCCTCTGCTGTTTACTGAAGTCCACAATCATCTCCTTTGTTTTGTTGACGTTGAGTGTGAGGTTATTTTCCTGACACCACACACTGAGGGCCCTCACCTCCTCCCTGTAGACCGCCTCGTCGTTGTTGGTAATCAAGCCTACCACTGTAGTGTCATCCGCAAACTTGATGATTGAGTTGGAAGTCCAGTACCCAATTGCACGGGGTGGGGTCGAGACCCAGTGTCTCGAGCTTGATGATGAGTTTGGAGGGTACTATGGTGTTAAATGCTGAGCTGTAGTCGATGAACAGCATTCTCACATAGGTATTCCTCTTGCCCATATGGGTTAGGGCAGTGTGCAGTGTGGTTGAGATTGCATCGTCTGTGGACCTATTGGTGCGGTAAGCAAATTGGAGTGGGTCTAGGGTGTCAGGTAGGGTGGAGGTGATATGGTCCTTGACTAGTCTCTCAAAGCACTTCATAATGACGGAAGTGAGTGCTACGGGGCGGTAGTCGTTTAGCTCAGTTACCTTAGCTTTCTTGGGAACAGGAACAATGGTGGCCCTCTTGAAGCAGGTGGGAACAGCAGACTGGGATAAGGATTGATTGAATATGTCCGTAAACACACCAGCCAGGTCTTGCTCCCCGACAGACTAAATAACTTTTTTGCTCGCTTTGAGGACAATACAGTGCCACTGACACGGCCCGCTACCAAAACCTGCAGACTCTCCTTCACTGCAGCCGACGTGAGTAAAACATTTAAACGTGTTAACCCTCGCAGGGCTGCAGGCCCAGACGGCATCCCCAGCCGCGTCCTCAGAGCATGCGCAGACCACATCCTGGTCCGCGACGGGGCTGGTTTTCTTTTTGTAATCCTTGATTGACTGTAGACCCTGCCACATACCTCTTGTGTCTGAGCCGTTGAATTGCGACTCTACTTTGTCTATATACTGACGCTTAGCTTGTTTGATTGCCTTGCGGAGGGAATAGCTACACTGTTTGTATTCGGTCATGTTTCCGGTCACCTTGCCCTGGTTAAAAGCAGTGGTTCGCACTTTCAGTTTCACGCGAATGATGCCATCAGTCCACGGTTTCTGGTTTGGGAATGTTTTATAAATGTGGGTATAACATCAACAACATCAACAATGACTTCTTACAAGAAGTTTAACCTAAGCAAATGTTTTACAATGCATGTGGAGTTGACTTTGCATGCGCCAGTTACCCCTAGGTTTACAAGGAGCACGTAGTATCTATTTGAGGTAAATCGTAGCCGACAGGGACGACTCCAGATAAGAATATGTGCCATCAAAATACATTTTGCTCCACAAATTAAGATCAAGATTTTTATGGAAGATCGTCTTTACACTATCAGGGATAATGAATGACATTGGCAAGTTACCTTGTGCCTCACTGATGACAAAGATCAAGTAATAGTTTACTTGAGGTTTTACTTTAACTTCTGCCGTGACAAAATTGTTTGATAGAAAGATGTAACTACCCAGCTACACAGTGAGTGAAGCCTCCGTTAGCATCGGTGTTGCCTGCTCCAGTGTGTCCTTGAAATTTCAGTGTCAACAGTGTCTTCTCAAACCAGGACAGAGGACGACACATGCCACTAGACACTGAGGCAAACTGAGAGCCTCCGCATTTGGCTGAGTAACTGGAAGGCGTAAATACAGGAGAGAGTAAATACAGGTTTTGTACAGGAAGGAAGCCACGTTGAACTGGCTGAACTGAAGTGTTAGTGCAGTGGTGTGTGGATGGGAGAGATTGAATGTGATTAGGACATCCAGCTGCAGTGTTTGTGTGTGTGTTACAAGAGGGAGAGAGATGGGTCAATGAAACTCAACTATGAAGTTTGACAAACAATAAGATCATTTAGAGAAGCTGTTATTTAGTGTCATTCAGGATGAACATACTCTTCTCTTGGTTGCAGACTCCGTAATGCACACATTTTCATCTTATTTTCTACCTCTCCTCATATTCTCTAAATTTCTTCGAAGACGTCAGCATGACGTCAAAACGACCATCACCTGTTCGTATCCTGTACAATGGATTAAAGTTAGCTACATTAAATACATCTCTGCTTTTTTTGAGTGCTCCAACTCCTTTCTACCTCGAATTTGTCCTTTTGGAAATGTTTCTTGATAAGCCCTTTTCATGATTTTTTGTCATTGTTGTTGAGCACCCCTCCTTTCCTTTGTATACTGAAGCATGAAGGCCCACCTGAACTCTCAATTTTCTGGAGATAAACTACATTGTACAGATTATGCCCAGTTTGGTTCATCTCCCAGACATTTATACTACTGCATAAGCATGTAGCTAATTCCTTTTCAGAATACATTTTTTCCGTGGGGGTAAAGTCAAGGTGTTGATTTAATTATATGAAGTGACATTGGAATGCGAGGAGTGTTTCAGCCCCTGTAAGTAACTTCGTAATGTCAATAAACAGGAGGTCCAAGCCTGACCTTTGAAGGGTGTTTTTTTTCTTCTTCTCATAGTCATAGACAAAGGCCCCCGCCCAGAAACAACCCCCAGCCTCTACAAGGCACAAGTAGATCAGAAAGGATTGGATGGGTACAACCATTTTGTTTCTCCCAGCTAGCCTATCTGAGGGTTAGGTTTAGAATAAGGGTTAAGTTTAGGGTTAGGATAAGGGTTAAGGTTAGGGTTTGTAGATAGTTAGCTTAAATGTTACTAATAGTCTGTAGATAGTATGTAGAGCATCTATAGATGGACTATCCAAATCAAGTTTTACCCTACAACCATATTGCAATATCTTCCTCTCAGCTAGCCTATCTGAGGACAAGGTGGCACTACAACCATATTGCTTATCTATCAAATTACTTTAGATATGCAGTGCCTTCGGAAAGTATTCAAACCCCTGGACTTTTACCACATTTTGTTACTTTAGTCATATTCTAAAATTGACTAAATCATTTTTCCCCCTCAACAATCTACACACAATACCCCATAACGACAAAGCAAAAACAGGTTTTTAGAAATGTTTGCAAATTTATACAAAATAAAAAACAGATACCCTATTTATGTAAGTATTCAGACCCTTTGCTATGAGGCTAGAAATTGACCTCAGGTGCATCCTGTTTCCATTGATCATCCTTGAGATGTGCCCTTTCCATGATTTGGAAAGGCACACACCTGTCTACATACAGTTGAAGTCGAAAGTTTACATACACTTAGGTTGGAGTCATTAAAACTCGTTTTTCAACCACTCCACACATTTCTTGTTAACAAACTATAGTTTTGGCAAGTCGGTTAAAACATCTACTTTGTGCATGACACGAGTAAATATTCCAACAATTGTTTACAGAGATTATTTCACTTATTATTCACTGTATCACAATTCCAGTGGGTCAGAAGTTTACATACACTAAATTGACTGTGCCTTTAAACATTATGTCATGGCTTTAGAAGCTTCTGATAGGCTAATTGACATCATTTGAGTCAATTGGAGGTGTACCTGTGGATGTATTTCAAGGCCTACCTTCAAACTCATTGCCTCCTTGCTTGATTTCATTGGAAAATCAAAAGAAATCAGCCAAGACCTCAGAAAGAAAATTGTAGACCTCCACAAGTCTGGTTCATCCATGGGAGCAATTTCCAATGCCTGAAGGTACCACCTTCATCTGTACAAACAATAGTGCGCAAGTATAAACACCATGGGACCACGCAGCCGTCATACCACTCAGGAAGGAGACGCGTTCTGTCTCCTAGAGATGACAACAACAGCAAAGGACCTTGTGAAAATGCTGGAGGAAACGGGTACAAAATTATCTATATCCACAGTAAAATGAGTCCTATATTGACATAACCTGAAAGGCCGCTAAGCAAGGAAGAAGCCACTGCTCCAAAACCGCCATAAAAAAGCCAGAGTGCGGTTTGCAACTGCACATGGGGACAAATATTGTGCTTTTGAAATGTTCTCTGATCTGATGAAACAAAAATAGAACTGTTTGTCCATAATGACCATCGTCATGTTTGGAGGAAAAAAGTGGGAGGCTTGCAAGCCGAAGAACACCATCCCAACCGTGAAGCATGGGGTGGCAGAATCATGTTGTGGGGGTGCTTTGCTGCAGGAGGGACTCGTGCACTTCACAAATAGATGGCATCATGAAGCAGGAAAATTATGTGTATATATTGAAGCAATATCTCAAGACATCAGACATCAGTCGCAAATGGGTCTTCCAAATAGACAATGACCCCAAGCATACTTCCAAGGCTGTGGCAAAATGGCTTAAGGACAACAAAGTCAAGGTATTGGAGCGGCCATCATAAAGCCCCGAACTCAATCCTCTAGAAAATTTGTGGGCAAAACTGAAAATGTGTGTGTGAGCAAGGAGGACTACAAACCTGACTCAGTTACACCAGCTCTGTCAGGAATGGGCCAACATTGCTTGTGGAAGGCTACCTGTAACATTTGACCCAAGTTAAACAATTTAAAGGCAATGCTACCAAATACTAGTTGAGTGTATGTAAACTTCTGACCCACTGGGAATGTGATGAAAGAAATAAAAGCTGAAATAAATCATTCTCTCTTCTATTATTCTGACATTTCACATTGTTCAAATAAAGTGGTGATCCTAACTGACCTAAGACAGGGGATTTTTATGAGGAATAAATGTCAGGAATTGTGAAACTGAGTTTTAATGTATTTAGCTAAGGTGTATGTAAACTTCCGACTTCAACTGTAAGGTCCCACAGTTGACAGTGCATGTCAGAGTAAAAACCAAACCATGAGGTCAAAGGAATTGTCCGTAGAGCTCCGAGACAGGATTGTGTCGAGGCACAGATCTGGGGAAGAGTACCAACACATTTCTGCAGCATTGAAGGTCCCCAAGAACACCAGTGGCTTCCATCATTCTTAAATGGATTAAGTTTGGAACTACCAAGACTCTTCCTAGATCTGGCTGCCCGGCCAAACTGAGCAATCGGGGAGAAGGGCCTTGGGCAGGGAGGTGACCAGGAACCCGATGGTCACTCTGACAGAGCTTCAGAGTTCCTCTGTGGAGATGGGAGAACCTTCCAGAAGGACAACCATCTCTGCATCATTCCAACAACCAGGCCTTTATGGTAGAGTGGCCAGACGGAAACCACTCAGTAAAAGGCAGATGACAGCCCGCTTGGATTTTGCCAATAGGCACCTAAAGACTCAGACCATGAAAAACAAGATTATCTGGACTGATGAAACCAAGATTAAACTATTTTGCCCTGATGGCAAGCCTCACGCCTGGTGGAAACCTGGCACCATCCCTGCGGTGAAAGAGGGTGGTGGCAGCATCTTGCTGTGGGGATGTTTTTCAGCGGCATGGACTGGTAGATGAGTCTAGATTGAGGGAAAGATGAACGGAGCAAAGTACAGAGAGATCCTTGATGAAAACCTGCTCCAGAGTGCTCAGGACCTCCAGACTAGGGTGAAGGTTTACCTTCCAACAAGACAATGACCCTAAGCACACAGCCAAGATAACGCAGGAGTGGCTTCGGGACAAGTCTCTGAATGTCCTTGAGTGCACCAGCCAGAGCCCGGAATTGAACCCAATCGAACATCTCTGGAGTGACCTGAAAATAGCAGCAATGCTCCCCATCCAACCTGACAGAGCTTGAGAGGATCTGCAGAGAAGAATTGGAGAAACTCTCCAAATACAGGTGTGCCAAGCTTATAGCGTCATACCCAAGAAGACTCGAGGCTGTAATCGCTGCCAAAGGTGCTTCAACAAAGTACTGAGTAAAGGGTCTGTGTACTTATGCAAATGTGATATTTCAGTTTTTTTTAAATTATACATTAACAACATTTTCTAAAAACCTTATTTTTCTTTTTCATTATGGGGTATTGTGTGTAGATTGACGAGGAAAACAACTATTTAATTCATTTTCGAATAAGGCTGTAATGTAACAAAATTTGGAAAAGTCAAGGGGTCTGAATACTTTCCGAATGCACTGTACATGAAGTGCCATAGGGGTTAGTTCTGGAGCCAACACTCTTTTAGTTCTGGAGCCAACACCATTTAGTTACTGAGCCAAACTCCATTTAGTTCCTGAGCCAAACTTCTTTAGTTCTGGAGCCAACACTCTTTTAGTTCTGGAGCCAACACCATTTGTTACTGAGCCAAACTCCACTGAGCCAAACTTCTTTAGTTCTGGAGCCAACACTAGTTAGTTCCTGAGCCAAACTCATTTAGTTCTAGAGCCAACACCATTTAGTTACTGAGCCAAACTCCATTAGTTCCTGAGCCAAACTTCTTTAGTTCTGGAGCCAACACTCTTTTAGTTCTGGAGCCAACACCATTTAGTTCCTGAGCCAAACTCCATTAGTTCCTGAGCCAAACTTCTTTAGTTCTGGAGCCAACACTAGTTAGTTCCTGAGCCAAACTCATTTAGTTCTAGAGCCAACACCATTTAGTTACACCAAACTTTAGTTCCTGAGCCAAACTTTAGTTCTGGAGCCAACACTCTTTTAGTTCTGGAGCCAACACCATTTAGTTCCTGAGCCAAACTCCATTAGTTCCTGAGCCAAACGTCTTTAGTTCTGGAGCCAACACTAGTTAGTTCCTGAGCCAAACTCATTTAGTTCTGGAGCCAAAACACTTTAGTTCTGGAGACAAAACATTTTAGTTCTGGAGACAAAACCCTTAATAGATTGTTCAGCGCTTGTGCTCAGCCTCCTGACATTACATATTTTTGGTGTTCTCCAGATCAGTTTCCTGTCTCCTATCTAATGAGGTACAATGTTGAAACTTGTTCATGTGTTAACATGTTAAAATATGTCAATGTGTTCAGTGACATGGATATAAAAATGTATCCCCGAGCAATAACCACTTGCCATCTCATTTCCTACTCTCCTCAAGCTCAATTAACTGTTAAACCACACTGAGCCATCTGCCATTTGTGTCAGTGTCTGGAATCCTCTCCTCTCTTACAGCTGGAGCAGTCGACGGTGCAGGTGACCCACCAGGGTCGGCGGGAGCTGCTGGAGGACGCCTGCCGCTCATACACGCGCAAGCGTCGCGTGCTCATCCCCGAGGACCTCAAGCACGTCATTGTGGATGACCAGCACGGCCTGCTCTACTGCTACGTGCCCAAGGTGGCCTGCACCAACTGGAAGCGTGTCCTAATGGTCCTGACAGGCGCCGCTGGCCCCCACCGCGACCCCCTCGCCATCCCCGCCAACGAGGCCCACGTGCCTGGCAACCTGCGCACACTCTCTGAGTATTCCACCTCTCAGATCAACCAGCGGCTGCGCTCCTACCTGAAGTTTGTGTTCGTGCGTGAGCCCTTTGAGCGGCTCGTTTCAGCTTACCGCAACAAGTTCACACGCAGCTACAACACGGCCTTCCACAAGCGCTACGGCACCAAGATCATCCGCCGGCACCGGCCCAACCCCCAGGCCGAAGCACTGGAGCGGGGAGACGACGTCTCCTTCGAGGAGTTTGTGTACTACCTGGTGGACCCGGCCACACAGCGCGAGGAGCCCTTCAACGAGCACTGGGAGCGTGTGCACTCGCTGTGCCACCCCTGCCTCATCCACTACGACGTGGTGGGCAAGTACGAGACGCTGGAGCAGGACTCCCGCTACGTGCTGCAGCTGGCTGGGGTGGAGGGCCAGGTGACTTTCCCTGCCTCGGCCAAGAACACCAGGACTACGGGAGACATGGCTGCTCAGTTCTTCAACAACATCAGACCCTTCTATCAGAAGAAGCTGTATAACCTCTACCACATGGACTTCCTGCTGTTCAACTACTCCACGCCGGAGTACCTGACATTTTGATGACTTTACGCTTCTTAGGAGGAGCCTTAGTTTGAACCATCTATCATAAGCACTACGTAGTAGTTGGAACGTAGTAGTTGGAAGCGTGACATTGTGCCCGGCCCCACTAGCTTATTACTTGTGATGTATAGCTGATGTCAGCTATTCTGGCGGCTTTTAACAGCTGTTGCTTATAACAACATTATGTATAACCTCTGACAGAGGGTTCAAAAGAAGTGGTACAGACACTTTTAACATGGGTCCTGGGACTCTTCAAAGCACAGGTATGTTTTACGGAGAGGACTAACCTGGTGAAATCTAAGGAACTAAAGATATCTTTCATATCAAAAGTGAGAGTGGCTTTAAGATGAGACAACGGGGAATGGACACTTAAAGATGAAGATGTTGTACTGTTAGCAATGAGCCAATGGAGATTAAATGATTGCCTCTGTATGTGTAAAATGCACCTCAAGTGCACATTAACTCAAAATGACCAAACTTTGACACCACCAACAAACTTTGGTTACAATGATTATTTTTTCTTTCAAAGTTTATTTTGTCACCACCATTCTACAGTAAGACTAAAAGGAACGCAAGTGATCTGAAGTAACAGGGGTGCTGAGAGTATCTCTATCAGTGCCTTTCAGTGGGCCTTATGACTTAAAGGTGCATGACATCCTCTGGAAATGTGACATCAGTGTTTTCCTTATACTGTAGAGAGTTGACTCTCATTGGAGGGTTTATTTATTGTGATATTTGTGTCCCAGTGTCAACAAACTGCAGATAGAGCACACATTTAGACATTAGGAATAACTACCATAACATCAGACAGTCAAATAAACACATCTAAGCAGTTTGTGTGTGTCTGTGTCTGGAATGCTGGCGTAGCAGTCAACACAAAGGGTAAGAATCCATCTGTGCAATATGTTGAATTTACTGTGTATGTTTGAAATATTGAGGTCAAATCATGCAGTTTTATAGGTCCTGTGAACAAAGGTATGAGAAGAGAGCCCTTTCACTGCATTCAAAACAGAGTTGTGTCCAATTATATAGGCAATAGTTGTATCAGTCTTGATGTCAATACTCTTCACATTATGCTAGTACCAACAGTGACCCTTCGGGAGGCTTGGACACCTGTCTGATAAAGTCTACCTAAGACAAGTCTGCAACATGGGGCTTACTTTGATAGTTCAGTGAAATTACATTTGTTGGCAGTGGCTAGTTTAACAAAACCAAAAGTGTGTTAAGCTGTCACTCGTTGTCCACAAACCGCTTTCAAGGTAAATAAATAAATATCGTAACATGTAATTTTTTCCCAAACTATCCCTTTAAATAAAGGTCTAGCCATTTGTCATAGGCTTCACTTAATCTGGATACCTGCCATGTTCTCTGACACAATGTCAACACGGCACTTCTACAGTATGTGCTCCACAGCCAAGAGACACGAACCTTGACCCCGACACGGTTCTATCCCTACAACACGGGCATCGCTTTATGAAATCTGTGGTTTTGGTAATGTTTTACCGTGTGTGTGTGAGAAATAACTGTTGGGGTGATCAGCACAGGTATTCATGCCCCCCCCCGTAGCAGAAGTTTGGCCTGGGTACCGTGGTGTTGAAATGCAGGGTTGTCACAAGGACGTGTTTGAATGTTGCTGGTGGTGAGGTCACATTTTATTGATCTGTTTTGTAAAATCACATGACATGCATTGATTCTACTGTAAGATATGTGAATTCATAAAATGGAAGACAGGCATTGTATGTGAATGGTTTTACTCCAACAATGGAACACATTGATACAAATTGGGTTACTAAAATAAGAGCAAGTGAGCAAGTGCTCTCTAGGTACAATCTGACTATTGTTAACACAGAAACATACATACTAAGTCAACATGTGTCCTGTACAATTGAAAACATGATTATAACTGTTAATCTTTGGTGAAAGTTATATTGTTTGTGTCATTGCAGAGCATCAAAGATGATTTAAGCCTGTTTTTAAAAGTATATATTAATTGACTTAAAAGGCCCCACATGACTCCCGTAGTTTGTACAGTAATGGTTTGGAGGCACAAATGAAAATAGCAGTGGTCGATCATTGAAATTGTGACACATGGATTAATCCCATGTCCTCTATTGGTTTATAGTGTGTTTTTCCCGTGAGTGCATTAGTACATTTATTGTGACTAAACTCACAAGTGAACCATTTTTGAGCATGAGGATAAATGTATAGACAGTCAGCAAACAAACAAGCGCAGACAATATTATTGCTTTAGTACAGTGCATTTACCATTTGACCATTAAAGCGTTTAAAGCGTTCACATCTCAACAGGTAGCTTCTATGTGGTAACTGGGCGCTGAAAGACTGTCGAGCTACAGTATACAGGTACTCCCTTAGCAGCATTCATTTCTTAAGCCCTGTTAATACCTGGTTCTAACATGACGCCTTTTCCCTGATCTTTTCCACATTCTGATTGTGTAGACTTTTAAAAGACGCATTGTGATCAGATCTTATAAGTGTAAATGGACAAGATCAGGACGAAGGACGCATGTTAATGGCAGGCATAAACAGGGCTTCTGTGGAGCCAAGAGACCGTATGTGAAGTCAAGCTTGGTGGTTGTCGGAGGCCTGTGAAACTACAGTGTGTAGGCCACGTTGTTATATCTTAATTTCAGTCGCTCTAGACATGGTGGGCTGGTATAGATTGAATGGCCCTGAAGCTCAGGGCCAGGAAGCCGGTCCCCAACAGATCCCCCAGAGCCGTGAGGTACGGGATAGAGTAGTTATCCGGGTCCAGCCCCCTCCGCCACATCCAGCGCACCATCAGGTCAGCCAGGTACAGCAGAATCACAACCTGTGAATCAGTTGACAGCACGATGACTAACCCACTAGTGCAGGTAACTGAGGGAAGTTGGACTGTGCAGAAGCTGTAATACAATGTCCCTTTCACCCTGGGAAAGATGTATAGGCCATGTTCAATAGCTTCTCTGTTATACTGTCTAGTAACATCCCATTATTATGAGATTACTGGCAACCCACACTGTATGTGAACAAGTAAAAAGAAGTTGAGGTCATGTGAACAATAAACATTAAGGGCAAAAACGCGTACATGGTTCACACTGTCTGTATACATTTATTTTTGAAGTATCTAAAAAGTTGCTAATGACACCACAGGTCATATCAACTCTGAAAAATATGTTTAATCTGGTAAGTAGAAGGACTAAAACACTGGGCTGGTGTTCTACAGATGTATCGGTATACTGGTCAGCATTTTCAGCGACGTGTGGTTTGAATTGCAGCGCCAGAGTTTGGCAAGAGGGCTGAAAACAGTAAATCTTTTATTAACATTTCTACTAAGGCCGTTGTTTATATCGGCAATGGCTCTCGTAGTGTAAAACTATGATTTACTCGACCCAAACCCTCAATGTGTGAGATCCAAACAAAAGAGAGGCGTAGTATTAAGGAACATCTGTCCTTGAAATGGACACGGGCCAAAGTTAGTTACTTTAAGGAGCCGTTCTCTCTCTGTGGGTCTAACCCCAAGAAGTTCTGGAAAACGGTTAAAGACCTGGAGAATAAACCCTCCTCACAGCTGCCCACGTCTCTTAAAGTTGATGTTGTGGTTGTTATTGATGTGGTTGTGGTTTAATGACCACTTCATTAAGTCAGGATTCCTATTTGACTCAGCCATGCCTCCTTGCCCGTCCAACATTTCCTCATCTTCCACCCCTTCTAATGCGACTATCCCCAATGCTTCTTCCTCTTTTACCCCTGTCCTGATACAAAGTTTCTCCCTGCAGGCAGTTAGTAAGTCAGAGGTGCTCCTGAAACTTGACCCCAAAAAACTATCTGGGTCAGATGGTTTATACCCTTTCTTCTTTAAGGTTGCTGCCCCTGTCATCGCCAAGCCCATCTCTGACCTTTTTTAACCTCTCTCTCCTTTCTATGGAGGTTCCCACTGCTTGGAAGGCAGCCACAGTTCGTCCTTTATTTAAAGGGGGAGATCAAGCTGATCCTAACTGTTATAGGCCTAGTTTCCGCTCAGGTTATGGATGTGTCACTGCAACCTTAAAGGTCCTCAATGATGTCACCATTGCCCTTAATTCTAAGCAATGCTGTGCTGCTATAAAATTCCCCAGGGGCCATATTCAGTCTTCACCAAGGTCACAACTTTTTTTTAAATTCATTTTTCACCATATGTCACCTTTTAAAGTAGGAGTGGTACAGTGGGTCATGTCTGTGGTACATATCAGTTTGACCTCTGACCTGTAGCAGGGCCGCACACAGGTAGAGGCAGACAAAGGCAGGCGTGAGGGCGCCATGGCCGCCATTCAGTAAGTGGATGGTGTAGAGGAAAAGCAGGTGACCCGGAACTACCAGGAAGACTAGAACCCTCGCTGACTTGGAGTTGACCCCTGTTGATGTAAACAGGAGACTTAGAGGACATCTTAAAAGTAAGCAGAAAATAAGCTAAACTTCCAAAAGCCTTTTAATGTCTAGGAGGAAGTGTACAAGAGCGGGCAGGGTACTGACGACTGTTACGGGTTAGTAATATTGTGTGTAGATGTGTGCAGTGTTCATTTGACCCCTCTGCTTCTTTTGTGTTTCTTTTAAGTTTGTTTGACTGGTTAGCTGAGGAGCTGAAGGTCAGGTAGGGGCCAGGCCAGTGTTGTGAAGCAACGGCAAGGGTCAGGACAGTGTTGTGAAGGTCAAGCAAGGACAGTGTTGTGGTTTGAAAGTCAGGCAAGGGCATGGTTGTGAGCTGGAGGTCAGTCAAGGGTCAGGGCAGTGTTGTGAGCTGAAGGTCAGGCAGGGGTCAGGGAAGTGTTGTGAGCTGAAGGTCAGGCAGGGGGAGTGTTGTGAGCTGAAGGTCAGGCAGGGGGAGTGTTGTGAGCTAAAGGTCAGGCAAGGGTCAGGGAAATGTTGTGAGCTGAAAGTCAGGCAAGGGCAGTGTTGTGTCATCCTGTGTGTTTGAAGTTGAAGTGTGTTTTGACTGCTGACCTGAGGAGCAGAAGGTCAGGCAGGGCCCAGGCCAGTGTTGTGTCATCGGGAAGGGCAGGGTCCCTGGCATACTCCAGTAGTGTAGGTAGGTGGAGATGCGGCTGGCCTGGATGGCTACCAGGTTACCTCCCACACCTGGGTGAAGGGAAGGAGCCGAACAGTCGTTGAAATACCAGTATAATTATACATAATGTTGTTATAAGCAACAGCTGTTAAAAATACCATTTTTATAATCGTATTTTGTTGAATTTGTCTGTTGGTCCTTTGTAGTTCAGTTGGTAGAGCATGGTGCTTCTAACACCAGGATACTAGGTTTGATTCCTGGGACCACCCATATGCAAAATCTAAACACACATGACTTGTAAGTCACTTTAGATAAAAGTATCTGCTATATGGAATATTATAATTAGTTATTTACATATTTAGGCTTGAGCTTTGGGTTTAGTAAATTATAGGTATTTTCAAGGTTATGATGAAGCGTCTTCAAGGTAATTTTAGTTGATTTTGTTTTTCTGCAACTCTTTCTAGTTAATTATGTAGGGATAATTCTGATGTGAATGTAATGGCATATATTTAAAGTGAGTTTGTGCGCAGAGATTGCATGATCTTGTGTCCATTGGAGGTAAGGAGGATGGAGGGAGAGAGGTGGAGAAAGACAGAAAGATTGATAGGCAGAAAGAAAGAGGGAAGAAGATAGAACAAGATTGGGAGGCAGAGGGAGAAAGGTAAGAGATGAATAAACAAGACGGGAGGTAAAAAGAGAGTGCGTAAGAGAGAGAGAAAAAACACTGAATGGCAATGCAAATGTACTTCCTGTCTTGAAATGCCGATTAATGCGAAAAGCTTTGCTAGCGCTAGCTGAGGCTGGCAAAGATATAGAGGAAATCCTCTGAAGCAGACAGTACATAGTTGTCATTCTAAAGAGGTTTATGTAAACCTTATTGTTAGTCTTCTCCAGCGATGGTGGCTAGCCATGGGCAACAAACATTGCCATGCTAGTCTTAGGCTGTGTTTACACAGGCAGCCCAATTCTGATCTTTTTTTTACTAATTGGTATTTTGACCAATCAGATCAGCCCTGAAAAAAATATGCTGTGAAAAGATCTGCTGTAATTGGTCAAAAGACCAATGAGTGGAAAAAATATCAGAATTGGGTTACTTATTCAGTTGCACAACTGAATGCATTCACATGTCTTTCGCATTTAACCCAACCCCTGGGGGGGGGCTACCTTAATTGATGTCATCAGCCCCTAGAGAGCAGTTGCTGTTGGGGGTTAATTACCTTACTCAAGGGCAGAACGGCAGATTATTTTACTTTGGCAGCTCGGGGATTCAAACCAGCAACCTTTCAGTTACTGGCCCAACGCCCTTAATCGCTAGGCTACCTGCTGCCCTTAAAACATTCAACTTTAAAATGACATTGTTTACAATAGTGCAGTGGCTTCATGTAATTAGTCACACAAGTTATAGTAATTTACTGTCATACTTCAAAGACTGTTTAAATGTAACAGGACAAGAACCACGCCTGTCTATTATTTTGTCAAACATGCCATCTATCTTTCCACCAAGACAACCAGATGTTGTCTTCTAAGGAAAGGAGTACCAGATTTGACATTTAAGCTTACATCATATGTTATAGTAGTGGACAAGCTAGGGATGAGTGGAACTTAATACTCTTTTCAGAACCACTTGAGACCAATAAAGCTCTGGCTTCTCGACTCGTACCCATGTCCAAATGAGATGTCATGGCGATTTTACAAGATACATATTTAGCAATGGTAAGCAGCATTGCAAATGGGGTAAACCTGTTTCTAGTTTTTCCCATGTAGCTGTTTCTTAGATGGCTCCTTGAGGATATTTGTTAGGAGGAAGTAAGAACTCTTCAACATTTAAATAATATTGAGACAAAATTTAAATCTGAGCATTGAATTACACACATGCCCCACTCTTTGATCTGAGGAGTTAGGTTCGGTCCACTCACCGTTGATTACGGGAGTGAACACCGCCATCCCCTCAAAGTTCGGGTCGCTCACTGTCTTATCCAGTATCAGGCCCCCAATACTGTGGTTTACAAGGATACAATGGGACACAAACGTCACATAACATGTTCAAAGCTGTAGATTGTCTAAGGGGCAAGTGATAAGTTCCACTCTGTGTCCTCCATCTGCACTGATCTGAAAGGAGAGGATAGGTGAAAGTGATCTGGTGCATTTATGCCTACTGAGCAGTAACTGTCACCTGTCCAGTTCTGTAAAATCAGTTTGGATAAAGGTGACAAAAGGCCTTCAAGTTGCGATCGTAACTGCAAGTGAATATACAGCATGTTTGTTTCTTCGAAATCTACTTGAACGCTCATGGATTGAACATTGATAGAATGCTGATAGCCCCAGGCATTTACCTGCTGATGGACATGGCCATGATGACGGGCTGCCACCCAGACCTCAGCACCTCTCTGATTGGAGGAGAGTGCCGGGCAATGACCACCCACAGCGGAATGAGAACCAGGAAAAAGCCACACACCAGAGCAGGCAGGTACCACATCTCTGGAAGACAAGAAAGGTTGTGTGTGTGTGTGCGTGTGCGTGTGCGTGTGCGTGTGCGTGTGTGTGTGTGTGCGTGTGTGTGTGTGTGTGAGAAAGTGGGCACATTCCACATGCACATTTTCTATGCAGGTAGAAAAGAAGTGTTACATCTGCAAGACATATTGTATGTCAACATGATAAAATGATTCTATAATCTGGGCAGACCTGAATGGAAATTGCTGGAACCCACCCAATGTACTGTGTTGGACATTTATTAAGCAGACCTGAAATAACTAGTCGTGAAAGAAACTGTGCTGCCCTCTACCGAAGACACAATTGAAGTACCGAATATTAATTTTCTTTCGAGAGATTTGAGGATATTTCATTTGGAAACTAATAAGAGATGTTTTATTGGAAAGGAAAATGAATGTGAAATGAAATGGTGAAGTTATGTAAGATATCTTGTTGGTGCTCATAGTCTTTTCCAGTTGGAAATAATGAGAGATCAGTTTCAAACCAACACATTCTACTAAATACTTTGAACATTTGAAAGAACTGGCCTACTGTCTGATTCTTTACCCTTCTCGTCAAAGAGTGCTTCATGGATTTAAATGGGACGGATTGGTTTAAGAAATATTGTGGAAACTCCATCTAGTCCACCCCATGCATACATCAATTCAAAATGTTTAAATCCATGAGGGGGAGTGAACAAGTGCCCATTTCAGGGGAAGTGTAGGGAATCAGAACCCAGGCATAATGGAAATGTCTCCACCAAGGCTTTGCTCAATATTGCATCCAGCCCTAGGAATCATCAATATGGGCCTAGTCAGTGATAGGGGTTAAGGTTCAGATAACATTGGGCCTATTAGATGTCAAACATCCTTTCTTACTTTTATATATATTTTTTGACTGGACAGAAAGTCAGGGGGACAGACAATGAAAAAGCAACGACAGGTAGGATGGGGGCAAACAGTGGGTGTACCGAGGCTCGAACCACATCGCCGGGGCTCGAACGCCATCGCCGAGGCTCGAACGCCATCGCCGGGGCTCGAACGCCATCGCCGGGGGAGCACGTGTGGTCTGGGAGTTGAGTGTTACCGCTCGACCAGACACCGGCACATACCACTTATTCTGCTGTCAGTGATCTGACCTTTAAACCGGAAGAGGAAGCTGCTGACCCCAGCCAGCAGAGAGAGGGTGATGAGGTCACCCAGGCTGGCAGCGATGGGCGTGGCCACGTTGTCAGGGTTGATGCCCACCTTCCTGGAGCCAATGATCACTCCCACCATCACCAGGCCTACCGACACAGAGAGCGGACTTTAGATCTAGAATCATCTAGTTGGGAATACATTTGTTGGATAAAAACCCTATTGTCAAAATCAAAACTCAGGAATACATAATAATTACCAAAATACCCAAATATAAAACATTATTCTTTGAAATGCCCACTGAGATCTTAATCTTAATTGTGTACTCTGATTTAGCTATGAAACACTAACTTAATTAATATCTGAACAATGGAAGTGACACTACCTAACACTATCACTGGCTAGTGGCATGACAGCTATTGTGGTTTTGTCAGGTTGACTTGCCCAATGACAGGGCAGCTACAAAGGCTGTGGTGATGCTGCTGGCACATAAAACAGCAGCCTGCAGCAGGTCTACACGACCCCTGGTCATCGCGCCCAAACCCACTGCAGCTACCGCAGCCAGGAAACCCACCACTGTGGCCTGGACCTATGGAGGGAGAGAGAGAGAATAGGAGCGGTAGGGAGGGGAGGGGGAGCAGAGAGAGAGGGAGAGGGGAGCAGAGAGAGAGGGAGAGGGGAGCAGCAGAGAGAGAGAGGGAGAGGGGAGCAGAGAGAGAGGGAGAGGGGAGCAGAGAGAGAGGGAGAGGGAGCAGAGAGAGAGGGAGAGGGGAGCAGAGAGAGAGGGAGAGGGGAGCAGAGAGAGAGGGAGAGGGGAGCAGAGAGAGAGGGAGAGGGGAGCAGAGAGAGAGGGAGGGAGAACAGAAGATGCAGCAAGGGAAGAGAGTCGGGAGGGAAAGGGAGAGAGAGTGGAAAAGGAGCAAGGGAAGAGAACGGAGAGCAGGAGAGGCAGGGAGCAAAGGGGAGAAAGAATGAACAGAAGAGGCAGCAAGGGAAGAGGAGAGGGGGCAGGAAATAAAGGAGGGAGATGTAGGGGGATAGAGGGAGGGAGGGAGAATGAGGCATAACACTGAGACATGTCATTGCCTTGATACAGTGAACCCTCTTGTGCCCTCTGTTGGATTCACAGATAAACATACTTTATAATAACGTGTGGTTGACATTACAGGCTAGCCAAAGTGACAGCACTGGTTTGATAAAATGCCATTGGCTGTGTTTGCTGAAGGAGAGGTCAATGTCACCTGAATGAGAGCCAGGTTGCTACACACTATCCTCCACTGCTGCTTTGGATCATCCAGCTGCCCAGTATTCGCCTGATAGGGACATAGACCATTTATAAAGGAACGGGAGAAATATTTAACATTTTAAATGGTGTGCGTGTGAGTTTGTATGTAAAATCTAGATTTAGTTTTACATTCAAACGTTGTGGCAGCGTTGAGTGTGTGTATGTGTGTGTCAGCAGTGTCTGTGCGTGTGTGTGTTTGTGTGTGTGCACTTACTGCTGTAGACAGTCTGGATGCCAGTGTCATCTCCAGGTTGCCTTTCAGACCCACCAGGGCTGGCACCAAGATAAACACCTCTGTGATCTCCTTAAACACTTCCCAATGCTGAAACATACACAATGACCTCGTTAAACATGTCCCAGTTCTAAAACATGAATAATGATCTCCCTAAACAGTTCCCAATGCTGAAACATAACAATGTCCTCTTTAAACATGTCCCAGTTCTAAAACCTCAATAATGATCTCCCTAAACAGTTCCCAATGCTGAAACATACACAATGATCTCCTCAAGCACCTCCCAGTGCTGAAACATAACAATCCCTCCTGACACTGCCAGCCTGGTTGCCAAATATACAGTTCTCATGCTTTAGCCAACTGCTTGGTCGTTGTCATGCCAAAACCGAAAGGAGTTGGATCAAGCACAAACAGATCTGGCAACCAGAATAATTCACTGTAACAGGAAAAGACTATTACCACTATTATATCATTTCTTTATTCAGATTAAAACCATAATCTTTTGCTGTTGTCATCCCATTATAATCTAATAATAATAATCTGAACATGTTAAGTATTAGTGACACTAAAATTACAGTCTTACTGTAACTTAGTGGCATACAATAACTCTTGTTGATTACAGGTGAACATTTGTTTATTTCTTCACGTTTTCATTTCCAATTGAAAAGGAACTAAATCCCTGAGCTTTCAAGGCTGACTTCAGTCAAAGTCACTACCCAACCCACCAACCTATTCCATTATTCAGGGAGTCAGTCACGCCATGCGACTGCTGGGATCTTTCCAAAAGGTGAACCAGGGAAAGAGCTATTTTGCTGCTCTATACTTATTTGCCTATATGTCATTTGTGCTACTCTACTATATATACACAATGCCTATCTGCATGTTTTGTAGAATGCACTTTGAAGGGCAAGGTACTGACCTCATCAGTCAAGTGGGTTATCCATCCTCAAAATGTACCATGGAGTATTGCCACAAGTTAGCCTGAGTCCCAGTTCTGTTTGCGCTGTCGTGCCAACTCCTATTGACAATGACATAGGAGTTTGCAAGACAGCACAAGCAGATCTGGGACTCGGGCTAAGCTTCAAGTGCATGATCTTTTCGATATTGACACACATTTTCAAATGGCTGCAGCACTCTCGTGTCGTGGATGCTCTTTCTAGCTGTCATTTATAGCCACTGTCAGGGGTCTTCTGACTGCTCTTTGAAACAGCTTTCAAGTCCCCAGATAGATTTGCTGCTATCCTCCTGTCGTCTGTTTATCAGTCTCTCCTATATTTTCCAAACCATGCATGTCAAAGCACCTCCTACATTTTAAATTGGCCTCTTTATCATTTCATGCTACATCTCCCACAGTTCTCAATGCTTTCCTGATAGTTTCTTCCTACACTTTTCATAGCAAACAGCTCGGCTCCTCTGGTGACACAAGTGTCACGTTGCCGGAGATGACTCAATAGTGCCTGCGTCCCAAATGGCAACCTTGTCCCTATATAGTGCACTACTTGGTCCCTGGTCAAAAGTAGTGCACGATAAAGGGGATCGCTGATACAAAGCAATCTGCCCATGTAGACACCTAAACCTCTGTGGCAGCTAATCTATCTCACCTGTTTTTTTCTTAGATTGAAGGGGATTTACTCAACACATCACAGCATGCCCAGATAAATACAACACACACACAAACAAACACATACACACACACTCAAAGTTAGCTCATACTTGAACCAAGTCCATGACTATGCCTGCCGCCACCATGCCCAGGCCAGCCACCAGGTAGGGCAGTAGGATCTGAGCCAAGATGAGCCAGGCACTCTCAGGCAGATAGCCATGGGGGGAGCGGGTTAGCTTACAGGTGAAGCCCCTCAGCTTCTTCCCCTGGTAGCACAGCTCTAGCTCTAAATGGGTGACCACCATGGTCTCCGCAGGTCGCAGTTACCCCATCTGGAAAGTCCCCAGTAGGGGTTAAGGGAGTGACAGCTGCCCTTTTTCACACCAATCTCCACCACTAATATCTTCTCTGTGGTATGGTCTCCTCTTTGATAGTTTAGTTTAGTGAATGGGGAGATTCCTTCCAGTCGACAGCAGAAAATCGCCAAACGCTCTTCAACCAATCCACTGGGCTCAACGTATTTCAGGGGCTTTAGAATGACAGTATGTTTGTCCTCCTGAATGAGAATGACATTAGAATGACAGCTTGTCCTTCCATCTTTAGTCAACGTTGCTAAGATAACACAACCAAGAAAGAATGCCAATGGTGGAGAAGGCTGAAGAACGACATAGACTGCCTTTGACCTCTGGGATGGAGGTCACATACACACGCAGATATGGGTCCTCCAGATAGGGGTGTCTGCCAGGACTCTTCTGACACCCGCTGCTGACAGACAGACACAAACACTCACACACACACTCCTCACGATTCGCTCTTCAGTAGGCGAGCTGCCGAGGAGCTCCGCTGGAAGCAGCCGGTGCATTTGCCGCCGCGGGGCCTGAAAAACGTCCACGTCCTCTGCGACAAGGACAACCAGAAGGCTGCTAACTTTTTCTCTGCCCTCCCCAGCCGCTGCTCGTGATGCCTCTGCTCGTCCCACTGCCCTGTGTGAGCAGCCTGGCTGGCCTGGAGTCCCTTTCTCATGTTGGGTTGGAGAGAAGTGACGTGGGGCGCTGGTTGGTGAGTCGCAGATGAAAAACGAGGTGATAATAGATGACGGTCCGTGGTTCTAAGGCTCGGAAGGCGAAGGACTGCAGGGTGACATTGAGTGGGGATGATGAGGTGTGAGTCCCGAGGCGAAGCATTAAGAGTACCTGTCCAGTCGCTGGCAGGGGTTTCCTCTCCTCTGGGAAGCAAACAAATTGGGTCGTGATGGTATTTCTGTGCAAGTGGGAGAGAAGGAGGGGGTGCTGCTGTCGTCTGTGCGGGCAGGGCTATCAGACTGAAACGGGTGGGAGGGAAGGAGGGGGTGCTGCTGTCGTCTGTGCGAGCAGGGCTATCAGACTGAATCGGGTGGGAGGGAAGGAGGGGGTGCCTGCTGTCGTCTGTGTGAGCAGGGCTATCAGACTGAAACGGGGTCTATATCTCTCTCTTTCTAACCATCTCTCTCCTTTGCTCTTTCTATTTTCTTTCTTTCTACCTTTCCCTCTGTCTCATGATAACTCCATCTTGTTCCTCTCTCTCCTCTCTTTTCTTCCTCGTTGCTCCATCCTTAGTGCCAGCATGTGTTGTACCTGTCACCAACATGTGGCATAAGCCTGGTCCCCTCTAAAGGACATCTGTTCTCTTTTCTGACTGTCTCCCCTCCATTTGTGTAACATCTTCTGAGCTTATGGGGTTTTGGCTCTTTCTACCTGTTAGTATTATTAGCCAGTCTCTCACCCAGTGTCTTTTTTCTATTTATCCCCCTTCTCACTTCAATTCAGAGTGAAACACTACATTGACTAGAGAGACATTTAGTAAATATTTGCCAAACACTGGAAGTGACGTAAATATCAATAGCTTCTTAATCCTTCATGACCATGACCGACATTTGAGACCTGCATGCTGTTATCCAGAGGAGAGAAGGAACCGAGTTCAGCTCTTTATCCCTCCTTGTCCTATAGCCTCCCCACCCCCACACACGCACACACTGAAAGTGACTCAGCTGAGGCGTCCCTGAGACGTGGCGTGGACAATCTGTTGCCTCCTGCTCCGCCACTGACACCTTGTTGGAATTTAGAAGCCCCGTTTATACCTGGTTCTAACTTGCGTCCTTTGTCCTGATCTTGTACACATTTTGATTGTCTAGACCTGTCTAAAAATGTGGACACAATCAAAAGACACATTGCGATCAGATCATCCTGCCCCCCTCCGGACGTAGTCAGATACGCATTGTGTCTGGATATCTTACAAGTGTAGACAGATCTGGACAGAGAAACCATTTAAATCATCATCATTATTCTGCCCTCTAAAATCATTGACAGATGGCACTATTAACTGATTGCATCCACAAGTGTCTTACAGTAAATAAATCTGACATTGAATGAATAGCTGTGAACACATTTGCATAAAGGAAGGAACCAGGAAGTCTGGTCACAATGCAGACACAGTGGATGGATAACAGACACAGTTTAATACCATGAGTAGCAGTGGAGGCTGCTGAGGGGAGGAGGGCTCATAATAATGGCTGGAAAGGAGCTAATGGAATGGCATCAAACACATGGAACCCAAGCTTTCAGTTGTATACACACAGCCATTGTGCAGTCCCCACAATGCTTGTGTAATTATTTTTGTGAAGAAAAACGATCAAAACCACTGTCAAATATGCGGTACAACAGTTGTACAACTTGAGTGTGAACCTGGCCTATTTCAGCCATATAATCCTCAGTGTGTGTGCAGTGAAAACAAAGTTTAGTGAAACTTACAAGCTATACATGTAGTAGTCCACACTGACATATTGATAGCAATGGCCTTTCGGGTTTGTTGTTATATGGCAAGTCTATGGGACTCAATATGACAGGCTAGACAACCCATTACACACCTTGAGTTGGATCCAGGATTACATAATGAAATCCAAGGAAATACTGTCTAGCACTTGCTATGCAGAGCTTGTCTTTAGGCCGAGGTTTTTGTAGATGTGGTTGCATTTTTTTATTAGGAACTGTACAGATCGAGACGAATGTGATGCATTTGTGTATGTTATACTGTACTACCTTCTCTGTCGGACTGTGGTCCGTCAAAAGTTTAATGCTTTGACATACAGTGCCTTGTGAAAGTATTCGATATAAAACTGTATTTTTTTGTGAAGAATCAACAACAAGTGGGACACAATCATGAAGTGGAACGACATTTATTGGATATTTCAAACTTTTTTAACAAATCAAAAACTGAAAAATTGGGCGTGCAAAATTATTCAGCCCCTAAACAGCCCCTAAACTGCTGTTCACAAATGCTCTCCATCCAACCTCACTGAGCTCGAGCTGTTTTGCAAGGAGGAATGGGAAATTTCAGTCTCTCGATGTGCAAAACTGATAGAGACATACCCCAAGCGACTTACAGCTGTAATCGCAGCAAAAGGTGGCACTACAAAGTATTAACTTAAGGGGGCTGAATAATTTTGCACGCCCAATTTTTCAGTTTTTGATTTGTTAAAATTTTTTGAAATATCCAATAAATGTTGTTCCACTTCATGATTGTGTCCCACTTGTTGTTGATTCTTCACAAAAAAATACAGTTTTATATCTTTATGTTTGAAGCCTGAAATGTGGCAAAAGGTCGCAAAGTTCAAGGGGGCCGAATACTTTCGCAAGGCACTGTATGTAAACTCTTCATTAAGATGGACAACAATACTGAGTAAAAACAAATCAAATCAAATCAAATCAAATTTTATTTGTCACATACACATGGTTAGCAGATGTTAATGCGAGTGTAGCGAAATGCTTGTGCTTCTAGTTCCGACAATGCAGTAATAACGAGCAAGTAATCTAACAATTCCAAAAAAAACTACTGTCATACACAGTGTAAGGGGATAAAGAATATGTACATAAGGATATATGAATGAGTGATGGTACAGAGCAGCATAGGCAAGATACTCGATATCATCTACTGTACAGTATATACATATGAGATAAGTATGTAAACCAAGTGGCATAGTTAAAGTGGCTAGTGATACATGTATTACATAAGGATGCAGTCGATGATATAGAGTACAGTATCAACGTATGCATATGAGATGAACAATGTAGGGTAAGTAACATTATATAAGGTAGCATTGTTTAAAGTGGCTAGTGATATATTTACATCATTTCCCATCAATTCCCATGATTAAAGTGGCTGGAGTAGAGTCAGTGTCATTGACAGTGTGTTGGCAGTAGCCACTCAATGTTAGTGGTGGCTGTTTAACAGTCTGATGGCCTTGAGATAGAAGCTGTTTTTCAGTCTCTCGGTCCCAGCTTTGATGCACCTGTACTGACCTCGCCTTCTGGATGGCAGCGGGGTGAACAGGCAGTGGCTCGGGTGGTTGATGTCCTTGATGATCTTTATGGCCTGTTTGTCATTTCCAACCTGAAAAGGACTGGCCAAAGAGCAGTTTGGGCAAATGCCCAGTGGGCCAGTCTATCTTTAGGCCGGTGGGCCAGTCTTATGAGGGGGAAAAAAGGGAGAGAAGTGTAACTGTCCACACTAATAGGCTTATGTCATCCCGTTATGCCAAGACTGACATGTTCCTAGTGGTGGCGTGCCATTGAGGTCCCTGTGACCCCCCACAATGTCCCAGCTTCTCTCTGAGCTGCAACCTTTACATTTTAACGTGGATCTTCCGCGATACGGATTAAATGCAGCCCTTACATTCCCTTCACCCACCTGTACAGCATCCAGAACTATGCCTGCAGTCATCATCCCCAGCCCGACCTCAAGTTACGGCACCACCACCTGTAGACAGATCTTCCTGGAGCTCTCTGTTCAAATCAAAATCAAATCAAATGTATTTATATAGCCCTTCGTACATCAGCTGATATCTCAAAGTGCTGTACAGAAACCCAGCCTAAAACCCCAAACAGCAAGCAATGCAGGTGTAGAAGCACGTTGGACTTGTCTTTCTCCTAATCTATCTTATTATTAGTCCAAGACAGGGCAGGAGACCTCCATTGAAGATCATTCTTGGTGTGTGATACTGTCTAACACACAAGTATGCACAAACAAAGACTCACGCATTTGCTGCCAACCAGGATTCCTCCATGACCGGTGTTGTCTTTTCAGCCTGCCCTCCCCCTTGGATACAGTCTCTTGGATACAGTCCAATTTGAATTAGCAATTTAACAAATGGAATATGTAAGTGGCAAATACCAGTGTCATGACGTTGGGTACAACTCTTTGGGTACAGCAAGCCCCATCCCCCTCTCCCTGCCTCTCCCTGCCTCCTGCACACAGGCTGCTGTGGTCAGAGAGAGGTAAATTCCAGGAAGATCCTGCCTCATGGCCACACAGTATAGAGACAGAGTGAAGTTTCATAGAGAACAAAGGAATTTCTTCCACCTCACAGAACTTGAGGTCAGAGCAACATTTATGTTCCGGAGAAGGTATAAAAGATCGGTGAAGAATCCAGCTACGAACTGATCCGTTTGGTACAATTGGTGAAACTCATGAGAGGCGGTGTGACCACATTACCATAACGCTGTTTATATAATAGCCTCAGATATGAGGTTTACATCTAATTGTTGTATAAGATGAATGAGTGAGGATGATACTGTTTGTAAAATTCTGTAATATGATTTTGGACTGTTTAATGAAGAAAACCCCAAATCCCTTTTGAGTTTAACTAAATCAGAGGACCGCCCATGAGCCCGGTTAGGGTCGGGCATCCTGGGACAGGCCCTTTTCTGCAATTCCGAATAAAACCCCAATCTTGAGAATTCCTCAACAGACCATGTTTTTCCCCATTACGAGAGGACAAAGGTTACAGACCATGTTTTCTCTCAATCACGAGAGGACAAAGGTTGCAGACCATTGCTGAATCTTTTAACCATACCACATGGTTAAACTCTTAGACTATCGATACCGACAGAATAAGAACAAGTCTTTGATATTAATTACTAGTCTGCAGCTAGGAATTCGGTATCATTGAACGCGAAGAACGACAACCGCCGAAACATCCATTCTACAACAACATGAATGAATGTCACTCTAAACTATCCCCTCTAACCACGGCAGAGAGAGAGAGAGAGAGAGAGAGGACAGAAACTTTCCAACAGAAACTAACTTTTCAACAGCGATCAAGATGACACACTGAGCGTAAATATATATATTGATTGCAATTGTTCCCGAATGAGTGAGCGTTCATGTGCAAAGGATTAGCATTTCAATTGTTATAATTATCAACTCTGTAGTGACTTCTCAGTCGACCCCCTATATATCATTTGTACACCAAGCCGCCATGCCGGTTTAGACCACTAGGGCACATTCGCCTATCATTTCTTGTAACCATATTTACTTTGTTTGTTTGTTTATGCATTTCTGTGAATTACTTAGTTAGAAAATAAATGATTTAAGACAATTGTATGGATGACTCATAGTGAAGACTGGGTTCGTGCAGTAACCAACAATTTACGACGTTTGGAATGAGACTAACGTGAGGTAAAATAAATCATTCATTAATTCAAAGACTAATTGATCAGATATAAAATATCTGAAAAGTTATATTAGGAAATTATAACTTTGTAATCTGAATATTTTCCTTGGTGCCCCGCCTTCCTAGTTAATTACAGTTACATGATTAATCAGTTTAATCGCATAATACTAATTACAGAGAATCTTTGATAAAAACTAAGTCTTCAATTTAATGATAGTAAAGACACGACACCAGTCATATTACTGTATAAACCTTTGTGATTTTAATGAATCAGGAAAACTAGTAAAAAGGCGCTTGTTCAAGCTCTGATATGGAGATCATCATTCATAAAGTTCCATTAAATTGTCATCCAGTATTGTCCATGAACACAACACATCTATTGTGTAGACCAGGTTTCCCAAACTGGGGTGCAATGCCGTCGGGGGTACGCCAAATAAAAATGTGATCAACATTAATAAAATAAAAAAATAAACATTTAACTTTTTTTCTCTCCACATTTTCAAACAGTCCATTTATATTTTCCAACAGGGCTATACATTTGGGTGAGCTTTTTTTAATCGTCTGAGTTGCCATGTTTCACTGCCAAAAATAAAATGAAACCATCTAGTGTTCAGCGAAATAACAACGCAATGTCAAATACAGGTAGCCTAGTCAAATAATTAACATCCAATCACATTAACCGTTACTCTCTTGCTGGAATTCCACTAACGGTCCGAATGTAGCCAAATGTAACTGCTGCTCATGTTGGTATCTGTACTGATGGTGCAAAAGCCATGACAGGGAGCTATAGTGAAGTGGTAATACGCATGCAAGCAGTTTCTCCCGATGCCACTTGAGTACCATGCAGCATCCATCGAGAGGCTCTTACTGCCAAGGGAATGCCTGACAACTTAAAAGACGTTTTGGACACTAGTGAAAATTGTTAACTTTCTTAAAGCAAGGCCCCTGAACTCTTGTGTATTTTCTGCACTATGCAATCATATGGGCAGCGACCATGTAATGCTTTTACAACATACAGAAGTGCGCTGGTTATCAAGGGGCAAAGTATTGAAAGTTTTTTTTTAAATGAGAGACGAGCTTAAACTTTTCTTTACTGACCATCATTTTCACTTGTCTGACCACTTGCATGATAACGAGTTTCTCACATGACTGGCCTATCTGGGTGATGTTTTTTTAAACTCAAGCTTACGTACAATGTCAAATGTGATATAGCGAAGCACCTGAGTGAGTTGGGTATGCAATTAAGCACATACTTTTCCGAAACGGATGACACAACTAGATTCGTTATCCCTTTCATGCCCTGCCTCCAGTCCACTTACAATTATCTGAATGAGAGAGCCTCATCAAAATTGCAACAAGCGGTTCGGTGAGAATTTAATTTAATCAGAAGCCACTGCCAGATTTCTGGATTGGGCTGCGCTCAGACTATCCTGCATTGGCATATTGCGCTGTTAAGACACTGATGCCCTTTGCAACCACGTACCTGTGTGAGAGTGGATTCTCAGCCCTCACTAGCATGAAAACTAAATACAGGCACAGACTGTGTGTGGAAAATGATTTTAAGACAGACTCTCTCCAATACAACCCAACATTGCAGAGTTATGTGCATCCTTTCAAGCACACCCTTCTCATTAACCTGTGGTGAGTTATTCACCATTTTCAATTAACAAATAAAGTTTTATATGTAAAATGGTTACATAAAGAGCAACATTATTGACTATTATATTATTATTTGTGCCCTGGTCCTGTAAGAGCTCTTTGTCACTTTCCACAAGCCGGGTTGTGACAAAGTACACACTCATTCTTATGTTGAATGTATTGTATAGTGTGTGTGTGGCAGGCTTACAATGGTGGCAAAAAACAACATTTGAGAGTGCGTTGACCCGGGTGCTAGAGGGTGTACACAGCTGGATGTTGAATGTTTGAAGGGGTACAAGACTATAACACTTTGGGAACCACTGGTGTAGACAATTTCAAATATTGTTAGTAGATTTACCAGTGTTGACCACTGCTACAACATAACGTGAATATTTCTCATTTCTAAGAGGGGGAAATAATTTCACATTGTATTTCTCATTAATAAAAAAATTCAATTTCATAAGTAATTGTGCAAACAGCACTAAGAAATATTAGAGGGTTAATCACATTTCAGAAAGACTGAATTACAAGTAGAATTGTTCATCAGGGCATGTGGAGGTATTAGGTTTCCTTTCTGCCTCGTCTATCATTCACATTTAGTTCAGGAATTTGCTTAGTGACATATGGTCTGATTATAAAGAGAGAATACCCACTGGGCAAAAACCGTTTGGAATCAACATTGTTTCCAAGCCATTTAAAAAAATATATATATAATAATGTGTTAACGTTGAATCAACAGGAAAACTGATTGGATTTTTTACCAAACTTTTAACCTAAATTGAATTCGTGTTAGTTGACAACTCAACCAAATGCAAATCAAAACTAGACGTTGAACTGACGTCTGTGCCCAGTGGGTAGCTACCACACATCTCTCTATAACTCTGGAAAAAATTAACAGACCACTGCAAAATTATCAATGTCTCTGGTTTTACAGCTTTCATGCGTCTTGGCATGCTCTGTCTCGCAACCACTGTGAAATTTGGTGGAGGATCAGTCTGATTGAAAATCAGGGTTATTCCACCAAATATTGATTTCTGAACTCTTCCTAAGTTAAAACAATATTATGTTGTTTAAAAATGAATATGAACTTATTTTCTTTGCGTTATTCAAGGTCTGACAACACTGCATCTTTTTGTTATTTTGATTACAATATTTTTTTATTTGGAATTTGGGAGAAATGTTGTCAGTAGTTTATAGAATAAAACAAAAATGTTCAGTTTAACCAAAAACATACCTATAAATAGTAAAACCAGAGAAACGGATCATTTTGTAGTGGTCTCTTCATTTTTTCCAGAGCTGTATATTTAGTACTCTACAGTGACAGCCTTGGTCTTCAGGTATTCGTTAAGAGCCTCTTGTCCTGTTGGAGAAAGCCAGTGATGTTGAGACAGGATATAAATGCAATTGAATTGGCATTCCTAGAAAATGCATCTTTGGACTTTTCCCATTCTAGTAATTCTACTCCCACATTAAAAAATACTATAGTATACTATGGTATACATATTAGAGGTTGACCGATTTATGATTTTTCTACGCCGATACCGATTATTGGAGGACCAAAAAAGCCGGTACTGATTAATCGGTCGATTTAAATTTTAATGTTTTTTTTATTTGTAATAATGACAATTACAACTATACTGAATGAACACTTATTTGAACTAAATATAATATATCAATAAAATCAATTTAGCCTCAAGTAAATAATGAAACATGTTAAATTTGGTTTAAATAATGCAAAAACAAAGTTTTGGAGAAGAAAGTAAAAGTGCAATATGTGCTATGTAAGAAAGCTAACGTTTTAGTTCCTTGCTCAGAACATGAGAACATATGAAAGCTGGTGGTTCCTTTTAACATGAGTCTTCAATATTCCCAGGTAAGAAGTTTTAGGTTGTAGTTATTATAGGAATTATAGGACTATTTCCCTCTATACCATTTGTATTTCATTAACCTTTGACTATTAGATGTTCTTATAGGCACTTTAGTATTGCCAGTGTAACAGTATAGCTTCCGTCCCTCCCCTCGCTCCTCCCTGGGCTCGAACCAGCAACACAACGACAACAGCCACCATCGAAGCAGCGTTACCCATGCAGAGCAAGGGGAACAACTACTAGAAGGCTCAGAGCGAGTGACGTTTGAAACACTATTAGTGCCCGCTAACTAGCTAGCCATTTCACTTCGGTTACACCAGCCTCATCTCGGGAGTTGATAGGCTTGAAGTCATAAACAGCGCAATGCTTGATGCACAACGAAGAGCTGCTAGCAAAACGCACAAAAGTGCTGTTTGAATGAATGTTTACGCGCCTGCTTCTGCCTACCACCGCTCAGTCAGATACTTAGATACTTGTATGCTCAGTCAGATTATATGCAACGCAGGACACGCTAGATAATATCTAGTAATATCATCAACCATGTGTAGTTAACTAGTGATTATGATTGATTGTTTTTTATAAGATAAGTTTAATGCTAGCTAGCAACTTACCTTGGCTTACTGCAGTCGCGTAACAGGCAGTCTCCTTGTGGAGTGCAATGAGAGAGAGGCAGGTCGTTATTGCGTTGGACTAGTTAACTGTAAGGTTGAAATATTGGATCCTCCGAGCTGACAAGGTGAAAATCTGTTGTTCTGCCCCTGAACGAGTCAGTTAACCCACCGTTCCTAGGCCGTCACTGAAAATAAGAATGTGTTCTTAACTGACTTGCCTAGTTAAATAAGGTATAAGGTATAAAAAAGGTATAAAAAAAGGTATAAAAAAATAAAAAAATCGGCGCCCAAAAATACCGATTACCGATTGTTATGAAAACTTGAAATCGGCCCCAATTAATCGGCCATTCCGATTAATCGGTCAACCTCTAATACATATTATATAATTTACTGTAGTGTTTTTGCCAATATTACTGGAGTATTTACAACAGTGTTTTAGTTTTATTATCTTTGACATTATCTTTGACATAGCTTTCTCTTTGAGGAAACCTACTGGAGAAATACTAAAATAGCTAATTTTCCATAACCTGTAGGTAGGTAGGTCTGAACCTTCAGAGCTTCTGCCCTATTTCTATAACCTGTAGGGAACACAATATGGTCTATACTTAGCATGTAGGTTTCTCACTTATGGGTGGCACAAATTGGGATATGGGGGAGGGGAATCAGCAGGGTATATACAAATGAAATACTGTAGTATTTACTATAGTTAAAAAAGTGTAGTGTTTTTTCTGTGTTTACTATAATATTCTACAGTTTACTATAGTAAACTACTATTTTTCCATGTGGGCTTCTATGATTAATCTAACCTGTGTGGAAACAATGTCCCAGAATCAGCAAGTCTTACCCAGGTCTTTGCCAAAGCCGGACTGCTTGAATCCGCCGAAGGGAGCAGCCACGTCCGTCTTGTTGTAGGTGTTGACAAAGACGGTGCCGGCGTTGAGCTTCTCGCTGACATACAGCGCCTTGCTGATGTCACGGGTGAACACTCCTGATGCCAGGCCATACTCAGTGGCATTAGCCCTCCGCAGAACCTCGTCCACATCCCTAAGAGAGAGAAAGGGATGAAGAGAAAGGTCGGAGGAGAGCTAGTCAGAGGAGCAATGCGCAAGATTTGAAACCCATGCCGACTCAGGTATGTAAGTGTTCTGGGGTCAGCTGAACCACACAGGGCACCCATTTGACAATGGCAAACACTGACCCGCTCTTGAATTTGGAGAGGATCATTACGGGGCCAAACGACTCCTCTATAGCAATGAACATGTGGTCCTGAACATCGGTGAAGATGGTGGGCTCAAAGAAGAATCCTGGAGAAAGGTACCACAGGGAAAGATATAGTAAACAACTTATTTACTATATTAGTCATTTTGTAGCTGATAGTCATCCCTTGAACGGAGAAATGGTAACACCACAAATGGTCACAGTATGACATCCAAATTCCATTTCTGAACAGACTGGAATTGGAGTGACATTTGCCCCTAACTCTGCCTCACAGCTAATATTAGTCAAATCTACAGCGCTATGAACCTGAAAAAGAAGTCTAACCTGGGCGGGAGACCTGTTTGCCCCCACACACCAGAGTGGCGCCTTCCCTCACGCCTGTCTGGCAGTACTCCACCAGCTTGTCCAAGTGGGCCTTGTGGTTCTGTGGTCCGTGGTCTGTGGAGCGGTCCAGAGGATCTCCAATCTTCATCTTCTTAACCTCCTCCACCTGAGATGAGGTAGTTAGCAGATGGCTAAGTTAGCATAGCACTGTGAGATTCAAATCAAATTGTATTGGTCACATACACATATTTAGCAGATGATATTGCGGGTGTAGCGAAATGTTTGTTTTCCTAGCCCTACTGCAGTATTATCTAACAATTCACACAAATCTACTGTAAAATAAATAAGAAATATATAAATATTAGGACGAGCAATGTAGGAGTGGCATTGACTAAAATAAAGTAGAATTGAATACAGTATATACATATGAAATGAGTAACACAGTAGTAAGTAAACATTATTAAAGTGACTAGTGTTCCATTTTAAAGTGACCTGCCTCTAAGGTAAAGGGTCGAGTAACTGGGTGGAGGCCGGCTAATGATGGCTATTTAACAGTCTGATGGCCTTGAGGTGTTTTTCAGTCTCTCGGTCCCAGCTTTGATGCACCTGTACTGACCTCGCCTTCTGGATGGTAGCGAGGTGAACAGACCGTGGCTTGGATGGTTGATGTCCTTGATGATCTTTTTGGCCTTCCTGTGACATTGGGTGCTGTAAGTGTCCTGGAGGGCAGGCATTGTACCCCCGGTGATGTGTTGGGCAGACCGCACCACTCTCTGGAGAGCCCAGCAGTTGCAGGCAGTCCAGTTGCCGTATCAGGCGGTGTGCATCTGTAAAAGTTTGTGAGGGTGTTAGGGGCCAAGCCAAATTTCTTCAGCCTCCTGAGGTTGAAGAGACGCTGTTGCACCTTCTTCACCACACTGTCTGTGTGGGTGGACCATTTCAGATCGTCAGTGTACGCCGAGGAACTTGAAGCTTTTCACCTTCTCTCCTGTAGTCCCGTCGATGTGGGCATGCTCTCTCTGCTGCTTCCCAGAGTCCACGATCAGCTCCTTCATTTTGTTGACGTTGAGGGAGAGGCTATTTTCCTGGCACTACTCCGCCAGGGCCCTCACCTCCTCCCTGTAGGCTGTCTTGTCATTGGTAATCATGCCTACAACTGTTGTGTTGTCTGTAAACTTGATGATTGAGTTGACTGCGTGGCCATGGGTGAACAGGGAGTACAGGAGGGTGCTGAGCACGCACCATTGTGGGGCCCCTGTGTTGAGAATCAGCATAATTGAGGTGTTCCTACTTTCACCACCTGGGGGCGGCCCGTCAAGAAGTCCAGGACCCAGTTGCACAGGGCGGGGCTCAGACCCAGGGCCCCGAGCTAAATGATGAGCTTGGAGGGTACTATGGCGTTGAAAGCCGAGCTATAGTCAATGAACAGCATTCTTACATAAGTATTCCTCTTGTACAGATGGGATAGGGCAGTGTGCAGTGCGATGGCGATTGCATCGTCTGTGGATCTATTGGGGCGGTATGCAAATTTAAGTGGGTCTAGGGTGTCAGGTAAGATAGAGGTGATATGATCCTTAACTAGCCTCTCAAATCACTTCATGATGACAGAAGTGATAAGGAAGAGGATGGCTAAGTTAGCACAGCTCTGTGAGATAAGTTAACAGATGGCTGAGTTAGAATAGCCCTGTGTGATAAGGTAGCGAGCGGTGGCTAAGTTAGCATAGCACTGTGAGATAAGGTCACGAGCGGGTGGCTAAGTTAGCATAGCACTGTGACATAAGGTAGCGAGCGAGTGGCTAAGTTAGCATAGCGCTGTGAGATAAGGTAGCGAGTGGGTGACTAAGTTAGCATTGAGACACGTACCACTCTCTTGACATACTGGTCATGGATGTTCTCTTCCACAAAGAGTCTGCCTGCTGCAATGCAGTTCTCTCCCTTGTTGAAGAATACAGCACTCAATCCCTAAAATACACAAATAAATACAGTGAAATTGATGCCTTACAATATTCTGAAATATTCATATTTTATATTCTTTGATATACATATTTTTGTATTAATGTTATGTAGCGACCAACGTTGAATTGAAGGCCCACTGACCATGCGAACGGCCTTGTCCATGTCACAGTCACTGAAGATGATGAGTGGAGATTTACCCCCCAGTTCTAGGGACACCTTCTTCACATTACTGACTGCACAGCTGAGATAGAGGAACACACAAAAACAGGTGTTAATACACAAACACACAAACACACACATACTGCACTACAGTGGTCACCAACCAGTGGATCGCGATAAACTGGTCGATCTCCAAGCCATTCCTAGTTGGTCACAAAACATTTCTGTTAAGGCCTTAGGCATTCCTATTTTTTTTATTTGTTTCGCGCTGTTTATGGTAGCTCCACTTTATTCAGCAGCCCTAACGCCGGGAAAGCAAAGTGTTCCCATTTTGGGAGTTTTTGATTATGCTAATTCGAGTTCAGCAGGCGCATGGACATCGACCTTTTACACCGTGCCCAAACCGGCCGAGCGAGTGCGCCATCTTGCATAAATTGATTTTGCCCCCCCACACCAAACGCGATCACGACACGCAGGTTAAAATATCAAAACAAACTCTGAACCAATTATATTCATTTGGGGACAGGTCGAAAATTAGGTTGAAGATTAAAAATGTATGGCAATTTATTTACACAAGGTCTTCTACTCCGACAATTAATCCACACATAAAACTGTCAGCCGAATCATTTCTAGTCATCTCTCCTCCTTCCAGGCTTTTTCTTCTTTGGACTTTATATTGCGATTGGCAACTAACTTTCATAAGGTGTATTATCACCACCGACCTCGGTTCGTCTTTCAGTCACACACGTGGGTATAACCAACGAGGAGATGGCACGTGTGTATCAGCTTGTATAAACCAATGAGGAGATGGGAGAGGTAGGATTCAGTGTCACAAATAGAACTGACTTCTATTTTAACACTTGTCAATGCAGACGCTTGTTAGTGCGCGCGAGCAGTGTGGGTGCAATAATGTAGTCAGCATGTTAGCGGTGTGGCCAGCATGTTAGCGGTGTGGTCAGCATGTTAGCGGTGTGGCCAGCATGTTAGCGGTGTGGCCAGCATGTTAGTGGTGTGGCCAGCATGTTAGCGGTGTAGTCAGCATGTTAGCGGTGTGGCCAGCATGTTAGCGGTGTAGTCAGCATGTTAGCGGTGTGGCCAGCATGTTAGCGCGGTGGCCAGCATGTTAGCGGTAGTCAGCATGTTAGCGGTGTGGCCAGCATGTTAGCGGTGTGGTCAGCATGTTAGCGGTGTGGTCAGCATGTTAGCGGTGTGGTCAGCATGTTAGCGGTGTGGTCAGCATGTTAGCGGTGTGGTCAGCATGTTAGCGGTGTAGTCAGCATGTTAGCGGTGTGGTCAGCATGTTAGCGGTGTAGTCAGCATGTTAGCGGTGTAGTCAGCATGTTAGCGGTGTGGTCAGCATGTTAGCGGTGTGGTCAGCATGTTAGCGGTGTGGTCAGCATGTTAGGTGTGGTCAGCATGTTAGCGGTGTGGTCAGCATGTTAGCGGTGTGGTCAGCATGTTAGCGGTGTAGTCAGCATGTTAGCGGTGTGGCCAGCATGTTAGCGGTGTAGTCAGCATGTTAGCAGTGTGGCCAGCATGTTAGCGGTGGGGTCAGCATGTTAGCGGTGTAGTCAGCATGTTAGCAGTGTGGCCAGCATGTTAGCGGTGGGGTCAGCATGTTAGCGGTGTAGTCAGCATGTTAGCAGTGTGGCCAGCATGTTAGCGGTGTGGTCAGCATGTCTTGGCCAACCACCGAGAGCCTAAAGTCATGACCTCTCTGGACTGAGGTTGCCACAACAGTGACCACTCACCTCTTCATGATGTGTTTCCCTATCTCAGTGGAGCCAGTAAAGCCAAGCTTCCGGACGTCCGGGTGGTCGGACAGACGCTGGCCCACCAGAGCACCTGAGAAACAGCAGAAGAAGAACCAGCACACCGTCAGCATCACAACAAAACCTTTTATCTCCTATAAGTCAACTTTTCAGTCATCTGAGAAAAAATGGTGCACAAATGGTGCACCTTCCCAGATTCTCTATTGCAGGGGGTGAGAGGACAACTGACATGCAGCCAAAAAACAGGTGTGTAAAGAAAAGATAGGAGCAACTCTTTCGATATGAACATTTGTATAAAACAACGATCAAAAACAGAAAAGCATGCTTACCTGATCCAGGGAGGATATTGATCACTCCCTTGGGGAATCCTGCCCTAGCAGCCAATTCAGCAAACTTCATCGCTGTCAGTGGAGTCACCTAGGGACCATAGGAATATACACACAATCAAAATGATTGAACATGCTAGCTTTAGGCAATTCATATACCTTGACAAATGCAGGTATCTCAGGCATACTGTATCAAATCAGTTGAAATCAGTTGTACCCCTGTAAAAAGACTGCTTCTTTAACTTTATTGAAGGACACGCTAACAATAGTCAGGAGTTGGCTAAACCCCATAGGCCAATCAATCAAATGTATTATATAAAGCCCATTTTACATTAGCAGTTGTCAAAAAGTGCTTTACAGCAACCCAGCTTAAAACCCCAAAGAGCAAGCAATGCAGAGGGAAACGCACGGTGACTAGGAAAAACTCCCTAGGAGGCTGGAATCTATGAAGAATCCTAGAGAGGAACCAGGCTCTGAGGGGTGGCCAGTCTTCTGGCTGTACAGGGTACAGATTTAATAGTACATGTGGCCATATCGCTTTTGAAATCGTTCAAACGGATCACGCTGACTAAATGCCCCATTGGAGAAGGGGTTGAAACCCGTGGAGGCTGCTGAGGGGAGGACGGCTCATAATAATAGCTGGAACGGAGCAAATGGAATGGCATCAAACACATGCGTTTGATGTATTTGATACCATTCCAATGATTCTGCTTCAGCCATTACCACGAGTCCATTATCCCCAATGAAGGTGCCACCAACCTCCTCTGGTTGAAACATTTTCTGTACAGTACACAATTTAGTGTCTGGACACCAGTGCACTGCCCCCTAGTGCACAGTACAGTACAGAACATTTGACAATATCCCTTTGTTCCCCTCTTTAGTGAAAAAATATGAACAGGATTGTGATGCTCCTTACTTGGGCAGGTTTGAGGACCACAGTGTTACCAGCAGCCAGACAGGCAGCTGTTTTCCAGGCCAACATCATGAGAGGGTAGTTCCAGGGAATTACGATAGCACACACTCTGAGAGTTAAAATGACAAATATGCTTATTCTCAAAATCTTGTTTTGACCCAAAAATTGATTAGCTATGTATTTGCATGTGGCTGGTGTATCTCACCCGATTGGTTCCTTCTTGGTGAAGGTAAGGTTGCGATTGGGTCGGGCCTGGTTGATGGGGATGGTGCAGCCCTGTAGAAAGAGACAGTCACTGATCATGAACATAAACTTAAACATAAAATCTAAGTTTCTTGGTCGCATAGAAAGTTAAGTGGATGTTAACAATGCAGTAGAATGTCAAAAGAATAATAAAAAAATCTAGAAATATCAGAACAAATTCATATTACAATCCAAATAACACAGAAGAATAATTAGAAGGTTATAAAGTGAGTGTTATATTGCCTTATAAACATATACACTGAGTGTACAAAACATTAGGAACAGACGGACCAGGTGAATCCAGGTGAAAGCTATGATCCCTTATTGATGTCACTTGTTAAATCAGTGTAGATGAAGGCAAGGAGACAGGTTAAAGAAGGATTTTTGGTGTCAACATGGGCCATCATCCTTGTGGAACGCTTTCAACTCTTTGTAGTCTATGCCCCAACGAATTGAGGCTGTTCTGAGGGCAAAATGGGAGGGGTGCAACTCAATATTAGGAAGGTGTCCTTAATATTTTGTACACTCAATGTATATAGCACCTTATAGATGCAGTCAAAGCATTATGAAACTATAATAAAGCACTTAGGAATGACTGGCCCCTTACCTGTGGTATTCACAGTAGGTAACAAGTCTTTAATTAAAGGCCCAATGCAGTCAAAAACATGATTTTCCAGTGTTTTATATATATTTCCACACTATTAGGTTAGAATAATTTTGTGAAAATTATGATAATGCCGTTTTAGTGTACAAGCTGTTTCAAAAGACTGCCTGAAATTTCAGCCTGTTTTGGCGGGATGGAGGTTTGGCCTTCGATGGTGACATCACCATGTGGTAAATTAGACCAATAAGAAAGAGTTTCAAACCGGTCTTGCAATAACAGCTCATTCACAGTTTTCCCTCCCCACTCAGACCACTCCCAGACAGTCCTAGCTAAATTATTGCTTGAGAAATTGCCCCTTTGTTAAGAACCTATTTTTGTTTCTTTTTGACCATTTAATAATTAAAGTACTTAATTATACCCAGAAACTATATGATATTGAGATAAAAACAGCTGCATTGGCTCTTTAAAGCACCTGCTTCTTTGTTGCACAAAATGAAAAACAGTGGGCAATATGGACAATGTTGTGATATCCCCCACTCTCTCACCTGGATCTTGTCACACCAGCCAGCGAAGTAGCGGAAGGTCTGGATGGACATGCCCACATGGGTCTTCAGGGCCAGTGTGTATACGGCCCCAGAGTCCATGGACTCTATGGTGGCTAACTCCTCTTGGTGCTCCTCCATAAGGTCAGCCAGCCTGTAGGGGGCAGTGAAGGGTTAAATTGTTTCATTTAAACATCTGCTACAGCAACGCATTAGTAATTTAACACTGGAAAATGCACCTTAACGGAAAATATTACACAAATCAAAAAGTGAAGTGTGACCTCACCCACGTCTTCAAAAAACATCTATATATTATCCTGTGTATCTTATAGACCCAGCGACACATGGTTGAATGCCTTGTATAGTTGCCTGCATTTGAATGTTTCAAAGACCACCTGTATTATTATATGTGGCTGGGTCTTAGTCTTGTGTTGCATCAGAAATGGAGCCCTATTTGGAACCTATGGGCCCTATTCCCTATGGATCCAGGTTAAAAGTACTGCGCTATAATAGGATGCTATTTTACATGCTTGTTTCTAATAGACTGACTTATATAGGAGTCTGCCTCTGTCTCTGGGGTTTATCTTTCCCCACTCTCCCTCCTCGAACGCCTCCTTGGCGGCCGCTACAGCTCGGTCCACGTCACTGGCTTGAGCTAAAGACACATCACAGATAGCCTAAAGAGAGAGCGAGAGAGATGGGAAACACAGACACACAAACACACATACTGTAAGAGTGATATAGTCACTTAATTTGTCATCGTCTGAGACAAACCAAATTGGTGCGAGCAGATCAAGTTATTAAGACCTTTAGGAAAACCATGGATCAGACATTAGTGGACAAGTGAAAGCTAGCTCCCTACTGTTCCATCTGTGGGGTTGATGGTCTTGTACGTCTTCCCTCCCTCTGCGTCCACAAACTCCCCGTTGACGAAGAGCTGGTGGGGCATCCGGATGGTCATGTTGTTGATGTTCTTCTCCACCTAGTTACAGGACATTTACATTATGCTACCTAATCCAAAGGCCTTTTCAGGCTTGTTGTGTTCTTCCTTAGTGATCATGTTACTAACGCAGGAGACTGAAATAAGAACTGGAACGCCCTCCAAAGTTTCACTCCTGAACCTAACGGCCTACATTAGATTAGAGTATTGAGGATAATGCTGATTCTGGTGATAATAATGATGATGATGGTTATGATAATGATGAAGATAGAGGATCATAGTAATAATGACGATGATGAGGGTGACTCTTACGTAGTCAACGACCAGCTCCTCCTCGTCGTCCTCCCCTCGGAGCTTCTTCACACACATCTGGATGAAGTCCTGGAAGGTGGTGTTCATGTACACGTCCTCATTCTGCAGCTGACACCCACTGGCCCTCAGCTTCACCTCCTCCACCAGCCTGACAACAAAACATAGGATTAACTTTATTGTACCAGAAGTAAAATATCATACTTTTTCATCAACGTCTAATTTTATGTATGCTTTGGAGTTACTTACTTACTGCAGAGAGAGGGGAGATGGAGGGGGAGTGGGGGATGGGGCTAGGGTGAGGTGGGGCAGTGAGAGGGTGTGGAGAGCGAGAGTGAGGGAGGGAAGCAAAGGAGGTGGTAGGGATGAAATAGGTGGTAGGGGTGAGATAGGGATGAAGGAGGTGGTAGGGATGAGGTAGGGATGAAATAGGTGGTAGGGGTGAGATAGGGATGAGGGAGGTGGTAGGGGTGAGGTAGGGATGAAGGCGTGGTAGGGGCGAGGTAGGGATGAAGGTGGTGGTAGGGGTGAGGTAGGGATGAAGGAGGTGGTAGGGGTGAAGGAGGTGGTAGGGATGAAGGGAGTGGTAGGGGTGAGGTAGGTGGTAGGGGTGAGGTAGGTGGTAGGGGTGAAGGAGGTGGTAGGGGTGAAGTAGGTGGTAGGGGTGAGGTATGGATGTAGGAGGTGGTAGGGGTGAGGTAGGGATGAATGAGTTGGTAGCGGTGAGGTAAGGGTGAAGAAGTTGGTAGGGGTGAGGTAGGAGGGAAGACGGTGGTAGGGATGAAGGAGAATGTAGGGGTGAGGTAGGGATGAAGGGAGTGGTAGGGGTGAGGTAGTGATGGAGGTGGTAGGGGTGAGGTAGGGATGAAGGAGGTGGTAGGGGTGAGGTAGGGATGAAGGAAGTGGTAGGGGTGAGGTAGGGATGAAGGAGGTTGTAAGGGTGAGGTAGGGATGAAAGAGGTTGTAGGGATGAAGGGATTGGTAGGGGTGAGGTGGGCATGAAGGAAGTGGTAGGGGTGAGGTAGAGATGTAGGAGGTGGTAGGTGTGAGGTAGTGATGTAGGGTTGAGGTAGGGATGTATGAGATGGTAGAGGTGAGGTAGTGATGAAGGAGGTGGTAGGGTTGAGGTAGTGATGAAGGTGGTAGGGGTGAGGCAGGGATGAAGGAGTTGGTAGGGATGAGGCAGGGATGAAGGAAGTGGTAGGGGTGAGGTAGGGGTGAAGAAGCTGATAGGGTTGAAGGACTTGGTAGGGGTGAGGTAGGGATGTAGGAGGTGGTAGGGGTGAGGTAGGGATGAAGGAAGTGGTAGGGGTGAGATAGTGATGAAAGAGTTGGTAGGGATGAGGCAGGGGCAAATTAGGTGGTAGGGGTGAGGTAGGGATGAAGAAGGTGGTAGGGGTGAGCTATAGATGAAGGAGGTTGTAGGGGTGAGGTAGTGATGAAGGAGGTTGTAGGGGTGAGGTAGGGATGTAGGAGGTGGTAGGGGTGAGGCAGGGATTAAGGCGGTGGTAGGGGTGAGGGAGTTGGTAGGGGTGAAGGAGGTGGTAGTGGTGAGGGAGTTGATAAGGGGTGAGGTAGGGGTGAAGAAGTTGATAGGGGTGAAGGAGTTGGTAGGGGTGAGGTAGGAGGGAAGAAGGTGTTAGGGGTGAGGTATGGGTGAATGAGTTGGTAGGGGTGAGGTAGGGATGAATGAGGTGGTAGGGATGTAGGAGGTGGTAGGAGTGAGGCAGGGATGGAGGAGGTGGTAGGGGTGAGGTAGTGATGAAGGAGGTGGTAGGGGTGAGGTAGTGATGAAGGAGGTGGTAGGGGTGAGGTATAGATCAAGGAGGTTGTAGGGGTGAGGTAGGGATGAAGGAGGTGGTAGGGGTGAGATAGTGATGAAGGAGGTGGTAGGGGTGAAGGAGGTGGTAGGGGGAAGGGAGTTTGTAGGGGTGATGGAGGTGGTAGGAGTGAGATAGTGATGAAGGAGGTGGTAGGGGTGAGGTAGTGATGAAGGAGAGGGTAGGGGTGAATGAGGTGGTAGGGATGAAGGAGCTTGTAGAGGTGAGGTATGGATGAATGAGGTTGTAGAGGTGAGGTAGGGATGAATGAGGTGGTAGGGGTGAGGTAGGGATGAAGGAGCTCGTAGAGGTGAGGTAGGGATGAAGGAGGTTGTAGACGTGAGGTAGGGATGAATGAGGTGGTAGGGATGAAGAAGGTGGTAGGGGTGAAGGAGCTCGTAGAGGTGAGGTAGGGATGAATGAGGTTGTAGATGTGAGGTAGGGATGAAGGAGGTTGTAGATGTGAGGTAGGGATGAATGAGGTGGTAGGGGTGAGGTAGGGATGAATGAGGTGGTAGGGATGAAGAAGGTGGTAGGGGTGAAGGAGATGGTAGAGGTGAGGTAGGGATGAATGAGGTGGTAGGGGTGAGGTAGGGATGAATGAGGTGGTAGGGATGAAGGAGGTGGTAGGGGTGAAGGAGATGGTAGAGGTGAGGTAGGGATGAAGGGAGTGAGGAATGGGGAAGAGGTGGCATTCAACTCCAGCTGCTGTAATGTGTTTCCCTTTTCATCGTAATCATTGATAGAAAAAAACATTTCCCACTTGGTGTACTGTCTAAAACCCATTGACTTGCACCCTTTGACCTGTTAGATGTCCATGCTGGTGTGTTGTTTACCTGACCACGTCCATAGACGCAGCCCCAGACTTGAAGAAGTCAGTGGAGTCCTCGATGGCATCCACATTAGTCAAGATGCTCTTCCACACACCCTGTCAATGGGACAAGACAACACTGTAAACACTGGTCTGGAGTCAGTTTATCAAGGGTTAAGGTGAGAGATAAACATTTACATTTACAACCTTGTTCAAATTAGCTGAAAAAGCAGTGTAAGACAGATAGATCCAATAGTAAAGTGTTAGTATTTTTTTTCTTTTCTTACCCTCATTTGCTCAGCGAAGGTTTTCTCCTCCTCAGTGAGCTCCACAGAAGCGCTGCTCCCAGAGCTGAAATACCTTGCCGCCGCGATCATCTTCCCATCCTCAAACTGCAGGTTCTTCACTAGCAACTGGACAGAGAGACATCATGCTGTTCAACATGTCTGCATGCACTGGTTTAGTTTGTTTCAAACCGTCCAAAGTCATGCCATTATAATACACTGAATCAGGATTCAACTATCTATTCAGCTGGTTTCACATTAGGGAAAGGGAAAGGGAGATACCTAGTCATGCAGTACTAGGACAGTGACCAGAGAGATTCTTACTGTCTTTGGAGCTACCATAATGTTAACCAATAGCCATAGTGCAGCACAAGTTCCTGTCTGGGTAGTGGGTTTGGAAGAAATAGCGATTTGAGAGTCTGTCTGTGCTGAACATTTGAACCAAAAATAAAAGATAAGGAGACGTGTACTTGGATTACGGAGAAGGAATGGAGAGAAAGAGTGGGGCAGAGGAGGTCGAAGAGAGAGAGGAAGGAGGAGGGTGAGGTTGAATTGGTATTAAAAAAAAATAAAAAAGGGAAGATGGTTTAGTTGAAGAAGAATGGTAGAAAAGTGTAAGCAGATTGAGCAGGATCAAAGACGGGAGGAGAAATGGAAGTTGAAGAAACCTTGTCGATGTTTGTACCATGTTTTGTGCTGCTAGCATGTTGTGCTGCTGCCATGTTGTGTTGCTACCATGTAGCTGTCTTGTTGTGTTGCTACCATCCTATGTTTCCATGTGTTGCTGCCATGCTATGTTGTTGTCTTAGGTCTCTCTTTATGTAGTGTTGTGGTGTCTCTCTTGTCGTGATGTGTGTTTTGTCCTATTTTATTTTATCTTTTATTTTTAATCCAAGCCCCTATGCCCGCAGGAGGCCTTTTGCCTTTTGGTAGGCAGTCATTGTTAACTGACTTGCCTAGTTAAATAAAGGTTAAATAAAAAATAAAACACTTCGTTTCCACTCCGGACAACAGGTGGCGATATAGTGCGGTATTGGGTTGCCGTGCACGCACTGTTAAATAGTAGAGTTAGCAGTGTTTACTTCCGGGGTCTCGGACTGGCACATTTCACAAGGATTAAAATAAAATAAAAAAGCTTTACATTTATTTACCTTGCTAATAAAATACAAGCAACAGTGTATTTACAATATGTCAAAAATGCAATTGCTCAATATGTTTCTGCGCGAGAGATTGACAGCGGCTGCTGTTGAGATATTTGGAGTAGTTGAAAAGACGATAGTGGAGTATCAAGAAGAAATCACCCGTTCGAAGGAAGAGAACGAACGTTTACAGAAAATGTTGGATATGGTCATTAAACCTCATGTCAAGTTACATAGAGCAGGTTTGTAACGGCGACTATTTCAATGTACTGTTTGACTGGCTTTTAGTCTACTCTATGTCACTGCCCTCGCGATGCTTGCTATGATTAAAAATATCGTCCCCAGGGTCAGGGATCATCAACTGAATTCAGCCGCGGGCCGATTGTTGGTCAGGGGGCTGGAACTTAATTACAAATAATTTGTAGACTGCAACTTTACCGCAAGAAGCCCAAACAGATAATACTTGACAAAAACATAATCATTTCAAACATTGCTTTTGTACATTTGTGTACGATCATATATATATATATATATATATATATATATATATATATATATATATATATATATATATATATATATATACACACACTACATGACTATAAGTATGTGGACACCTGCTCGTCGAACATCTCATTCCAAAATCATGAGCATTAATATGGAGTTAGTCCCCCCCACTCTTCTGGGAAGGCTTTCCACTAGATGTTGGAACATTGCTGCAGGGGCTTCCATTCAGCCACAAGAGCATTTGTGAGGTTGGGCGATTAGGCCTGGCTCGCAGTCGGCATTCCAATTCAACCCAAAGGTGTAAGATGGGGTTGAGGTCAGGGCTCTGTGCAGGCCAGTCAAGTTCATCCATACCAATCTCGATAAACCGTTTCTGTATGGACATCGCTTTGTGTACGGGGGCATTGTCATGCTGAAACAGAAAAGAACCTTCCCTAAACTGTTGCCATAAAGTTGGAAGCACAGAATCGTTTTGACTCTAGAATGTCATTGTATGCTATAGCGTTAACAGTTCCCTTCACTGGAACCAAGGGGCCTAACCCAAACTAATATTCCTCCTCCACCAAACTTTACAGTTGGCACTATGCATTCGGGGAGGTAGCGTTCTCCTGGCATCCGCCAAACCCAGATTCGTCCATTGGACTGATAGATGGTGGAGCGCGATTCATCACTCCAGAGAATGCATTTCCACTGCTCCAGAGTCCATTGGCGGCAAGCTTTTCACCACACCAGCCGACGCTTGGCATTGTGCATGGTGATCTTGGGCTTGTGTGCGGCTGCTCTGCCATGGAAACCGATTTCATGACGCTCCCGACTAATAGTTATTTTGCTGACGTTGCTTCCAGGGGCAGTGTGGAACTCGGTAGTGAGTGTTGCAACAGAGGAAAGACTACTTTTATGCACTTCAGTGGTCCTGTTCTGTGAGCTTGTGTGGCCTACCACATTGTGGCTCCTAGACATTTCCACTTCACAATAACAGCACTTAAAGTTGACAAGGGCAGAAATGTGACTAACTGACTTGTTGGAAAGGTAGCATCCTATGACGGTGCCATGTTGAAAGTCACTGAGCTCTTCAGTAAGGCCATACTACTGCCAGTGTTTGTCTCCGGAGATTGCATGGCGGTGTGCTCGATTTTATACACCTGTCAGAAACAGGTGTGGCTGATGTAGCTGAATCCACTCATTTGTGTCCACATACTAGTGTTTGTATTATGCGGGGTAATACTTTGGAACATATTTACAGTCATGTCCAACAATTTTAAAAAATGTAAGTTTTTGTGCAGAAAGCTTGGGGGGCGGGGGAAATAAAATCACCTACGGGCCAAATTCGTCCCACGGGAGGGCAGTTGGGGAACCCTGGCCTAGTCAGACATTATTGTTCCAGCTGGCTTCAGTGCCTTCAGAATGTATTAACACCCCTTGACTTTTTCCACATTTGGTTGTTTTACAGCCTGAATTTAAAATGGATTAAATTTACATTTTGTGTTACTGGCCTACACACAATACCCCATAATGTCAAAGCAGAATTATGTTTTTAGACATTTTTACAAATAAAACATTTAAAAGCTGAAATGTCTTGAATCAACAAGTATTCAACCCTTTTGTTATCGGGAAACTATACTTAAGTTAACGGGCAAAAATGTGCTTTACAAGTCACATAATTTGCATGGACTCACACATAATAGTGCTTAACAGGATGTTTGACTGACTACCTCATTTCTGTACCCTACACATATAATTATCTGTAAGGTCCCTCAGTTGAGTAGTGGATTTCAAACACAGATTAAACTACAAAGACCAGGGAGGTTTTTCCAATGCCTCGCAAAGAAGGGCATCTATTGGTAGATGGGTAAAAATTTAAAAAAGCAGACATTGAATATCCCTTTGAGCATGGTGAAGTTATTCATTACACATTGGATGGTGTACAAACACCCAGTCACTACAAAGATACAGGTTTCCTTCCTAACTCAGTTGCCGGAGAGGAAGGAATCCGCTCAGGGATTTCACCATGAGGACAATGGTGACTTTATAATACACTGAACAAAAATATAAAACGCAACATGTAAAGTGTTGGTCCCATGTTTCATAAGCTGAAATAAAAGATCCCAGAAACTTTCCATATGCACAAAGTGTATTTCTCTCAAATTTAGTGCACAAATTTGTTTTCATCCCTAGTAATTAGCATTTCTCATTAGCCAAGATATGCCACACCTGCCAGGTGGATAGATTATCAAGAAGCTGATTAAACTGCATGATCATTACACAGTTGCACCTTGTGCTGGGGACAATAAAAGGCCACTCTAAAATGTGCAGTGTCTAGTTTTGTCACACAACACAATGCCACAGAGGTCTCAAGTTTTGAAGGCGTGTGCAATTGGCATGCTGACTGCAGGAATGACCACCAGAGGTGTTTGCAGAGAATTTACTTTTCAGTTCTCTACCATAAGCTGCCTCCAACGTTGTTTTACCCTATTTAGAGATGCATGTTCGTGGACGATGAACAATAGTGTCTTGGTGACAACATGACCGAGCAGCTTAGATTACTGTTTGATTTGAGAAGGGCGCTCCTCACTCACCACTTTTGTCACTGGCCATAGGCCGGTGCACCCGTATGAATCAAGGTTAATAGAACTCCCTCAGTGAGAGAAGATTTTAAATAGACAAGATGGCAGAGTCCACATTGTTGGATTACTTCATGGAGCAAATGTTGGTTTAATAATGGAGCGTTTTCTAAGTTCAAACGAAACTCCTGCAACTAGACATGGATGTTTAGAACACATACAGTACCAGTCAAAAGTTTGGACACACCTACTCATTCAAGTTTTAAAAAAAACAACTATTTTCTACATTGTTGAATAGTGAAAACAAACTATGAAATAACACACATGGTAACCAACCACATGTAGTAACCAAAAAAGTGTTAAACAAATCAAAATATTTGAGATTCTTCAAAGTAGCCACCCTTTTTGTCTTGACCGTGTTGCACACACTTGGCATTCTCTCAACCAGCTTCATGAGGAATGCTTTTCCAACAGTCTTGAAGGAGTTCCACATATGCTGAGGTCTTGTTGGCTGCTTTTCCTTCACTCTGCTGTCCAACTCATCCCAAACCATCTCAATTGGTTTAAGGTCGGGTGATCTGTTGCAGCACTCCATCACTCTCATTCTTGGTCGTCTCTTAACAGTTGATATGTGTCTGTTACTTGAACTTTGAAGCATTTATTGGGCTGCAATCTGAGGTGCAGTTAACTCTAATGAACTTATCAACTGCAGCAGAGGTAACTCTGGCTCTTCCTTTCCTGTGGCGGTCCTCAAGAGAGCCAGTTTCATCATAGCGCTTGATGGTTTTTGAGACTACATTTGAAGAAACTTTCAAAGTTCTAGAAATGTTCCGGATTGACTGACCTTCGTGTCTTAAAGTAATGATGGACTGTAATTTTTCTTTGCTAATTTGAGCTCTTGCCATAATATGGACTTGGTTTTTACCAAATAGGGCTATAGTCTGTGAATACCCTCCTACATTGTCACAACACAACTGATCGGCTCAAACGCATTAAGGAAAGAAATTCCACAAATTAATTTAACAAGGTACACCTGTTAATTGAGATTACATTCCAGGTGACTACTTCATGAAGCTGGTTGAGAGAATGCCAAGAGAGTGCAAAGCTGTCAAAGGCTGGCTACTTTCTAGAATCTCAAATATAAAATATATTTGGATTTGTTTGACACTTTTTTTGGTTACTACATGATTCCATATGTGTTATTTCTTAGTTTTGATGTCCTCACTATTATTCTACAATGTAGAAAATAGTACAAATAAAGAAAAACCCTGGAATGAGTAGGTGTGTCCAAACTTTTGACTGGTACTGTATGTTGTCTTCCAAGTAAGGAATTGGGGAAGTCTCATCAAGTAGAGATTGGTCAAAAATATCCAGTGCTATGCTTAACATTACCTACTTCATAACACCGATCAGCAACCTGGAATAGTAACAATGGCTGTGTTTGTAATGGCGAGCTTGCTGCAAACCTATAATGTCTGTCACTTTACTTGTCCCCTGTTACCAGTCAATCAACTTGCTAGAACCCAATATCTTGGAAGATTTGGTTTTTGTAATTAAACATGCATTGTTACATAAGGTCCAATGTAGCCATTTTTATCCCAATATCAAATCATTTCTGGGTAACAGTTAAGTACATTTCTGTGATTGTTTTCAAATAAATGGTCTTAAAGAAACAAAAAAAACGTCTTAGGAAAGGGCAATTTCTCAAACAAGAATTTAGTTAGGACTGACTAGTGGGGAGGGTAAAACTGAAAACTAGCTGTTATTGGCAGAGAGGTTTCTTATTGGTCTATTAACTAATTTACATGTGACATTTCCGGCAGTCTTTTCAAATGGCTCTTACACAACAAAACGGCATTTATCATTTTCATAATTTCACAGTATTATTCCAACGTCATAGTGTGGAAATATACACTTACACCCCCCTCCCCTCCCCTCCCTCAGAACAGCCTCAATTCGTCAGGTCATGGAACTGGCGACAAAAGCTAGGTGTCAAAAGCGTTCCACAGGGATGCTGACCTATGTTGACACAAATGCTTCCTACAGTTGTGTCAAGTTGGCTGGATGTCCTTTGGGTGGTGGACCATTGTTGATACATACGGGAAGCGATTGACCGTGAACTCCAGCATCATTGCAGTTCTTGACACAAACCGATTGTGTATGTGTGCCATTCAGGGGGTGACTGGGCAAAATATTGAAGTGCCTTTGAACGGGGTATGGTAGTCGGTGCTAGGCGCACCGGTTTGTGTCAGGAACTGCAATGCTGTTGAGTTTTTCACGCTCAACTAGGGCTGGGCGGTATACAATATTTTACTATATACCGGTATTTATGCACGGACCGGTATGTTTTTTTTTTACTTTACCTTCTACAACGGTATTTAAATGTTTGGTTTGTTAAATGTGATACACTGTGTGTAATGTCCACTTTTATAGTTTACTCCGCTACTCGAGTCATCCCTCTCCGGTCTCTCTCTCTCTCTCGCCATGCCGCTTTCCGCACAGACCTGTCACTCAAGGAGCGCATTTGTTGTTGCTTGACCATGAGACACTTTCGTTCAGTCTGCATGGTCAATGCAGCACATACAACAATGTTGATGACAATGATATTGTTTCCACTTTGATCTTAATATAAATCCACAAGCGTTCTATGATTACAATATTAGTTTGTATTTTCTTAGCAAGTTAAGCTAATTCGTGTTAGCCACAATGCTAAACGCTTGTTAGCTGGCTAGCTAACTAGCTGGCTAGTACTTTTATTAGCTAGTTAGCTGGCTAGCTAATAAAAGTACTGAGTCAGAGCAAACATAGCTAGCTAATACAGCCTGATACCAGTACTGGTGGAGGCTTAAAATCAGCATGTTGTTTGTGCAACAGTATCTTCTAAATCAAAGAGGAATAGACGAAGCATGAACAGAGTTGTATATGGCTGCCTTTTCCTGTTACCCTCCTTGCCTATGGAATAGCCTGCAGGCTAAACTTAAACTTGTCCCCCTGTCGCCCTTTTCCTGTTACCCTCCTTGCCTATGGAATAGCCTGCAGGCTAAACTTAAACTTGTCCCCCTGTCGCCCTTTTCCTGTTACCCCCCTTGCCTATGGAATAGCCTGCAGGCTAAACTTAAACTTGTCCCCCTGTCGCCCTTTTCCTGTTACCCTCCTTGCCTATGGATTATAAACAATTTTAAATATTTATTGAGGATTTTATTTTGTATTGATTATTGCTGTCGCCCTTTTCCTGTTACCCTCCTTGCCTATGGAATAGCCTGCAGGCTAAACTTAAACTTGTCCCCCTGTCGGGTAATGCTGTCGCCCTTTTCCTGTTAGTTCTTAAACTTGTCCCCCTGTGCTGTTAGGTTATTCCCCTATGTGTAAATGTAATCTGTTTCTGTATTTTTGTGTGTTATTTGTGATCGCTTTGTTGGTCTTGTGTAGTTTCTTAATCATTGTACCTAAACTGTATGTGTAAACATGTATATGCAGGGCCCAGCTGTAAAAGAGACCTTAGTCTCAGTCTGTGTTCCTTGTTGAAATAAAGGTATAATAATATGTTGGCTATATGAATAAAGATTTAATGTAGCCAAAGATTATAGGGTCCCCTAGGAAACACTGTACATCACTTTGGTTCCTACCCTGTCACAATAACTCATCCAAGGCATTTTTTTCAAACAAGACTGTATTGAAAGTGCCCACTATTATTTATATTCTAACTATAGAATTAGAATAAACATTCTATTTCCATGATTCCAAAAGTTCACCCAAGTGTTTTGATCTAAATTGCAATTGCAACATTTGGTTAAAAATAACACCTAGTATTTTTGCCCATATCATGGCAGTGTGGAAATTATCTGCAGGAAATGCAGAAATTGATGGAAATTTAGGAAATTATTTCAGGTTGAAGTTGAATTGAAAAGTATAAAACAATCAGAATGGAGAAAGACCCATTGAAATAATTTAGAATATGTGTTGCCACCGTAGGGTCACACACTACTCATAAAGCAAATGTACAACTTTTATTATTAATCAAAAACATAAAATATTGTCAAATTTGAAAAATACCATGATATGATATTTTGGCCATAACGCCCAGCCCTACACTCAACAGTTTCCCGTGTGTATCATGGATGGTCCACCACCCAAAATACATCCAGTCAACTTGGCACAATTGTGGCAACCATTGAAGTCAACATGGGCCAGCATCCCTGTGGAATGCTTTCGACACCTTGTAGAATCCATTCCCCAATGAATTGAGGCTGTTCTATTGGCAAAAGGGGGAGTGCAACTCAATATTAGGAAGGTGTTCCTAAATGTTTTGTACACTCAGTATATATAAAATAAAGGAAAATCACATTTTTGAACGCACTTGGCCTTTAAACATTGACAATATGAATGTCTATCTATTAAATAACATTTGCCTGTCCTTCCCTCCAGACCCTAGGCAGCTCCATGACTCTGAAGAAGAGGTTCCCCTTGAGCAGGAGTGGAGGAGGGAAAGTTCAGAGCTCACACAAAGTACAGAGGAACAGGACCTCAGGACCAATCTGGGAGAAGAGCAAATGCAAGGGCCTGAGACTCATGGTCATAACATAGAGTTCGGGTTCACTCCTCCTTGTGTGAAAGGTGATTTTGTCCAGGACCCTTGGCCCTCACACCTTTTCCAAACCCAAATTGTGGAAGACAATGAGACGAATAATCTATCAAGCACCCTAGTGGAACACATTAAAACAGAACCTGATGGAGAGGACTATGGAGTACTAACGAGTGACCCACAGCTCATGTTTGCAGTAAACGCACACTGTTCAGCAGCTCCAAGTGAAAACATGCATGGAACAGAGATTGGAGGCCCTCTGCAACGGAAAACAAAGACAGGAAGACCATTCAGACATATAGGAACGCTGTCTGAACTTAAGAAGAGACGCGCTTTGTATGAGCGATTTCGTTGCCATGTCTGTGGAAAAGGGTTCCCAGCAAGGAATGGTCTGGGAGACCACATGACAACTCATACAGGGGAGAGACCACACAGCTGTCACCTCTGTGGGAAAGGTTTCAAAGTGAAGAGTCATCTGAAAGAGCATATCAGGGTTCACACAGGAGAGAAACCCTTTGTCTGCCCAGTCTGTGGGAAAGCGTTCAGGCAGGACGCCCATATGAAAGGACATTTGAGGGGGACTCACAAGGAGAAACCATACAGATGCCATGATTGTGGCGAAAGCTTCAGTCAGATGGGAGAGATGCAAGTGCATAGGACAGTGTGCTGTGGTCCAATTGTCCTGGGCCCAAATTTGATGTAACTTTTACTCCCTTGATGCCTTCGGTGACCAGGACGTTTTAGACTTGCAGCCATGATAAGGACTATTCAAATGTGTTATTGAACAAACAAAGGAAGAATGATCTGTCCACAGTTATAAAGGTTTGAGAGAGCATCTCCTATATTTGTCAAAATTCATAAATGGGAGGGAGTTTCCAGAAAAAATGTAGCCTATGTGGTTGTCTGTATGTGGTGGTTGGCAAGTTTGTGTCCCATGAGAAATAGTTGTCAATGTAAGTAGTTCTCTGGTACCTCATATTGTATACATATACCCAAAAAATATTTGTGGAGCAATTTGAGTCCCTGATTGAGAGGTATGTGACCCATTTTGTGGGCTGTGTCTAATATCAATAATATCCTGTATATCTTGGATATCATTTCTCCCCTCCTGTTAGCTTTCTATGTGTTTTTGTGAGAGTGGAAGACATTCTCAATTTTGGAGAATCTCTCATAAGATGGGTAAAAGTAATGTACAACAATCCTTTATGTACAATTAATAAATAAATGGTTACTTCTGAGAACTTTGAATTGTCAAGAGGTGTAAAACAAGGTTGCCCTCTATCACCATAACTATTTATATGGCCATTGAACTGTTAGCTTTAAAAGATAACATTAAGGGGCTAAAAATGAAGGAAATAGAGATGAGTATCAATAGGCCAATGATTAAAGTTATCTTGAGTCCTCAATCTTCAACCTTGAAGGGCCTTGTTGAGGACCTGGATAACTTCTCCAATTTCTCTGGACTAAAAAGTGTTATATTATGGATTGGGTCTCTAAAAGAAACTTTAAATTGTCATGTGGTCTCCCAATTAAATGGGCAGTTAGTGAAGTTGATGTGCTTGGTGTTTGAGTTTATTTTATTTTTACAGGGACAGTGCACATGAATCAACGTTTCAGTAAAAATGCCGGTTTTAGCCAGCCAGCTAATTTTCAACCGCAGTCCCTGGGCAGGTTATTAAAAACCATTACAATATAGACAATCATTGAGCAGTGAGCACACACAGAGCAACATAGGACAAGCAATATGTAGCATACAGACAGAGCAACATAGAGCAAAAAGCAGCAAGACAAAATTCATAAAAGCAACAAAGTGTTTCCACACCTCACAAGCTACAGACAACATGGAAAGCGGCAATACACAGCTAGGGATTATCATAAATCTGATTGACCTTTAGCCATGTTTTCATGCATTTTGTGAAAGTGTGATATGTGGTGCAGTGTATTCCAGATATGGGAAGCTCTCACAGAGAAAGTGGATTTACTAAAGGTGCTTTTCCTTAAGGAAACTAAGGTCATGGCAGACCTTGTGGATCTGCTGCCATATGTTTGGGTTTTCTGTTTAACAAAAATACTGAGTGGAGGGGGAGCCAGGCCATTTAGGATCTTGAATACAAGACATGTCGGTGTATTGCACAAGATTTTCCCAACTCAGGAGCTCATGCTTTCTGAGGATGTAACAATGATGGCTATTGGGCTTCCTATCAAGCATTTTGAGAGCCTGTTTGAGACAGGCAGACTGCATAGGTTTTAATGTTGCACAGCAAGCTTGGGCCCAACTAGTCAAGCTGTATGTTAATTGGGGGAGTATCATAGATTTTATGTACATTTTTGCTACCTCTGTAGTCAAACAATTTCGTATAAATCGGAAATTAGCTAGTTTGAATTTGGTTATTTGAATTACCTTTTTCACATGCTTTTTAAAAGAGATGTTGGAGTCAAGTATGATGCCATGGTACTTAAAATCCGATACCACCTGGTGCTTCTCCCCTGACACAGACATCTGGGTCAGTAGCATCTGTTGCCCTCTTTGTGAAGAACATGCAAACAGTTTTTTTCACATTGAGATGCAAACACGAGTCACTGAGCCACTTTGTAACCTGGACCATTACAGTAGTGAGTTCTTGTGCAACTTGTTGTTTGCTCTTTGCATGCACATATATCGCTATATCATCTGCATACAATTGAACTTCAGGCCCAGTACAGACAGAAGGCAGACCATTAATGTTCAGGCTGAACAGGAGGGGCCCCAGTATTGTTCCTTGGGGCACGCCCACATCATAGCTAAGAGTGGGCAACAGCTCATTGCTCACTCTGACACACTGAGTTCTGCCTTCAAGGTATGATTTCATCCATCTCAAGGCATCGAGGGAAAAGTTGAACAATTTTGTGATGAGAATCTCATGGTTAACAGTATCAAAAGCCTTCCTTAGGTCCAGAAACACAGCCCCAACAACGCCACCTTTATCCATCTTAGACTTCACATTTTCCAGAAGAAAGCAGTTGGCTGTTTATGTGGAGTGTTTCGCTCTGAAGCCAAACTGCATGGAGTGTAATGTGAAGGGGCTGTTGTTGAGGTGGGCAATCAGTTGTTTTGCTACACACTTTTCAACAACCTTTGACACCACAAGCAGTATACTAATGGGCCTGTGTGCATATCCTGGAAAAGTTAAGCAACTCATTTTGATTAAAAAAACAGAATCTTGAAACTGTGGAGGGAAAAACCTATCCATTTACAATAATATTACCCTGATTAATTATCTAGTGATATCGCAGTTTAAATATTTATTCTTGGATCTACTGACTCCAGGAGAAACCTTTTTCAAATCATGCGTGAAAAAAACATCACTTTCACAAATACCATACCCCACCCAAAACAATTATAACCTTCCATTCTTGTAATGTCTTGGTGATAAGATATTTGTGCATGTAACTTTCTCACTCATCACTATTCACAATTCAATCAGGACTATGCGTAATCATGGTAGCATCCAAATGAATGTAGAAGGGTTTAGAAACATTTTATTCTTATTTACAATAAAAGTGACTCCAAAATGACACAATAATATATTTACCATTTCATTTCTATTGGGCACAAAATGATCTGAAACACAACCAAAACAAACAGAAAATGCATCAAACAAGTTTGTAGAGTCACAAGCGTGATGTAATCATTGCATGCTAGCAATATGGGACCAAATACTACACTTTTGACACTTTAATACACAAGTGAATTTGTCCCAATACTTTTGGTCCCCTACAATGGGACTATGTTCAAAAAGTGCAGTAATCTCTAAACAGTTCACCCAATATGGATGAAAATACCCTCAAATTAAAGCTGACAGTCATTGTATCATTTCAAATCCAATGTGCTGGAGTAGAGTGCCAAAACAACAAAAACATGTGTCACAACAATTGACACATTTCGTTCATTTCAATTTAAGCTGTTATATAAAATACTTGCTACAAAAATAATGCTCAATATATGGGGCATTGAATAGTCAGCCTTGTGCAGACTCTGCCACGAGAAAACAGAATAAAGATTTTCTGATACTGTTCCTCGGTGGCTTGCTTTTGGAGTCTGGTCCAGGAATGATTGTTCTATCATAATATCAGGGTTCAGATGGACCTGCAAACTGTATTGTTAGAGGATCTGAAAAACCATGATCAGTGAGTGGGAAATATCATTATTATTTAGGACACTATTGGTAGAAATGTTACAAATAGGGAAGTTATGGACCCTTGTAATTCAGTAAAATGGATGGATATAATGCAAAAAATAAATAGCATAATGGCATACTGGGAAAAATCTGGGGCAGCAGCCTAGTGGTTAGAGCATTAGGCCAGTAACCAAAAGGTTGCTAGATCAAATCCCTGAGCTGATAAGGTAAAACATCTGTCGTTCTGCCCCTGAACAAGGCAGTTAACCCACTGTTCCTAGGCCGTCAATGTAAATAAGATTTTTTTTCTTAACTGACTTGCCTAGTTAAATAAAGGTTAAATAAATGTAAAAAATCTGTGGACATCGCAGGGTTGGAGTTAATGAATGGTGGATTGGCTACTGTGGTGAAAATCCATCACTCGAAGAAAGAGGAAATTAGGAATATATGTAAAATGATTTAACTACGGGTACTGTAAATGTGAGCGACAAGAGCTGTAAATAGCAGTAGAAGTATTGTTGTCCGTTAATTTACTCCAACCAGAGTAGGGATGATAGGGTAGGGGGAAAAAAGTGTGATTATACTGTATATAACATTTTTAAAAGCCAGAGGCATATCCTGTAGATTTTAGACCTGAGCCCTATACTACAAATGTAGTTTGAGGGGTTAGCGAGGTAACTTTGGTCACTGAGTTCAACTTGGAATAACCAGTACCACAAATGTGGCTCACATTTTAGCCTGGTAAATTTCTTTGGCATTGAGTCCTTCAGATCTAACCTCCTCTGGGGCAGGCTAAATACATTTATCCTGAATGAAGTGTCTGAGCTGCAAATCGAGGACCAATTAAATAATTTGAGGAAGACAACTGATTAAATATTGTATTTGTAAAAAATACATTGTCATGTTAAAATACCTAGCACATTACACTTAATAATTACAAATGCATGTGAAACTTCACACACAGTAAAACATATGGGGCGGCAGGGTAGTCTAGTGGTTAGAGCGTTGGACTAGTAACTGGAAGGTTTGCAAGTTCAAACCCCTGAGCTGACACGGTACAAATCTGTCATTCTGCCCAATTATTTTTATCATATGAGTGGGAAATAAGGTGATCGTGCATTGATAACCACACCTGTCACGACTTCTGCCGAAGTCGGCTCCTCTCCTTGTTCGGGCGGCGTTCGGCGATCGACGTCACCGGCTCTCTAGCCATCACCGCTCCATTTTTCACATGTCCATTTGTTTTGTCTTGTTCTATACACACCTGGTTTTCATTCCCCAATCAATCTACATGTATTTAGTCCTCTGTTCCCCATCATGTCTTTGTGTGTAATTGTTCATTGTTAACGGTGTATGTTCACGCGCGATACTTTTATAGTTTATGTTCTGTGTTTTTGGGCACTTATGTCATTTTCTGTGCCTGTTGTTGAACGGAATAAAAGTGCGCCTGTTTACTCTACTCTGCTCTCCTGCACCTGACTTCGTCTCCATTACACAGATTTAACAGAATTACACACCAAACGATGGAGTCAGCAGGAGCAGGTACCCCAGTTAGAAGAGTCGAGGAGCGCGTTCAGGAATATTCAGCTATGTTAAATCATCTTGGTGCCATGATGGATTGCGTTGTCCAGACCATGGACCGCTGGGAGAGACAGGAGGTCTCCCCAGTGCCTCAACCAGCACAACCGGGGTTCCCTCTACCCGTCCCGTCCGAAACCAGTCCCAGTGGGATTACGCCTCTCCCTTCCCAGGGAGTATGATGGGACGGCAGCACAGTGCCAGGGATTCCTATTACAACTGGACCTCTACCTGGCCACTGTGCATCCAGCTCCCTCGGGAAGGGAGAGAGTTTCTGCCCTCGTCTCATGCCTCTCAGGAAGAGCTCTGGAGTGGGCAAACGCCGTGTGGGGAGAAGGAGACACAGCGTTGGACCACTTCGAGGAGTTCACCCGTCGCTTCTGGGCCGTGTTCGACCATCCGCCCGAGGGTAGAGCGGCTGAGGAACGGCTCTTCCATTTAAGGCAGGGGACGAGGAGCGCCCAGGATTCTGCTGGTCACCCGCGGACGTCCAGAGGGGGCTCTGTCGGTGCCATCTTCCAGCACCCCCGCTTCAGTGCCCATGGAGTTGGGAGGGGCTGCTCGTAGGGAGACTGGAGGAGGGAGCCATCATCTGTGGCCGCAGAGGGCACACTGCCGGTCGGTGCTGTGTTGGTTCCTCTGGGAGTCGAGGCAACAGGCAGGGCACTCTGGCGTCACCCCAGGTGAGTTCGCACCACACTCATCCAGAGTCCTCTGTTGATCACCTGTTTGTATCCGTTTGTTTCCCTGATTCCCTCGCCCCCCCCGTATTCCCAACATAAGGCGCTCGTCGATTCAGGCGCAGCTGGGAATTTTATCAACAGAGCATTAGCCCTTAGTTTATGGATCTCCATTATTCCTGTAGTTAGACCTTTCCCGGTTCACGCTCTGGATAGTCAACCATTAGGGTCCGGGCTAATCAGGGGAGGCACCATCTCCCTGACCATGGTGACGCAGGGGGGTCACGAGGTAGAATCAGTCTCTTTCTCATGGACTGTCCTGTGTTTCCCGTGGTACTAGGCCTTCCCTGGTTAGCTCTTCATAACCCCACTATTTCCTGGCAACAGAGGGCTCTCATGGGGTGGCCGCGAGAGTGCTCGGGGAGGTGTGTAGGGGTTTCCATTGGTGCTACCACAGTGGAAAGTCCAGACCAGGTCTCCACCGTGCGCATCCCCCCAGAATATGCCGTTTTGGCTCTCGCCTTCTGTAAAAAGGCGGCGACTCAATTACCACCTCATCGACGGGGGGATTGCGCGCTAAATCTCCTGGCAGACGCTGCGCTTCCCAGGAGTCATGTGTATCCCCTGTCACAAGCGGAGACGGTGGCTATGGAGACATATGTTTCTGAATCCCTGCGTCAGGGGTACATTCGGTCCTCCACTTCACCCGCCTCCTCGAGTTTCTTTTTTGTGAAGAAGAAGGATGAAGGTCTACGCCCGTGCATTGACTATAGAAGTCTCAATCAAATCACGGTGAGGTACAGTTACCCGCTACCTCTTATCACCACAGCGATTGAGTCAATGCACAGGGCGTGCTTCTTCGCTAAACTGGATCTCAGGAGTGCGTATAACCTGGTGCGTACGAGTGGAAGACAGCGTTTAGTACCACCTCAGGGCATTATGAGTACTTAGTCATGCCGTACAGGTTGGATGAATGCTCCATCAGTTTTTTCAATCCTTTGTAGATGAGATTTTCAGGGACCTGCATGGGCAGGGTGTAGTGGTGTATATCAATGACATTCTGATATACTCCGCTACACGCGCCGAGCATGTGTCCTTTGTACGCAGGGTACTTGGACGACTGTTGGAGTATGACCTGTATGTCAAGGCTGAGAAATGCCTGTTCTTTCAGCAGGCCATCTCCTTCCTAGGGTATCCCATTTCCACATCGGGTGGAGATGGAGAGTGACTGCATTGCAGCCGTGCGTAATTGTCCCACCACAACTCCCACCACGGTAAAGTAGGTGCAGCGATTTTTTGGGTTTGCCAATTACTACCAGAGATTTATCCAGGGTTTTGGCCAGGTGGCTGCTCCCATTACCTCACTGCTGAAGGGAGGTCCGGTACGGTTGCAGTGGTCGGCTGAGGCGGACAGGGCTTTTGGGCAGCTAAGAGCTCTGTTTACCTCGGCTCCTGGGTTGGCCCATCCGGATCCCTCTCTGGCGTTCATAGTGGAGGTGGACGCATCCGAGGCTGGGATAAGAGCCGTGCTCTCTCAGCGCTCGGGTACGCCACCAAAACTCTACTCCTGTGCTTCTCGAAGGATCTCAGCCCAGTGGAGCGTAACTATGATGTGGGGGACCGGGAGCTGTTGGCTGTGCTTAAAGCGTTGAAGGCGTGGAGACATTGGCTTGACTAAACACCCTTTCCTCATCTGGACTGACCACCGCAACCTGGAGTACATCCGGGCAGCAAGGAGACTGAATCCTCATCAGGCAAGGTGGGCCATGTTCTTTACCCGTTTTGTGTTTACCCTGTCCTACAGACCAGGTTCCCAGAATACGAAGGCAGACACACTGTCCCGGCTATGACACAGAGGAGCGGCCCATGGATCAGACTCCCATACTCCCGGCCTCTTGTCTGGTAGCGCCGGTCGTGTGGGAGTTGGACGCGGACATTGAGTAGGCGTTGTGTACAGACCCCGCTCCCATCCAGTGTCCGGTTGGACGTATGTACGTTCCGTCTGCTGTCCGTGACCAGTTGATCTATTGGCCCCACACGTCATCCGGGGATCGGTCGGATGGTGCGCTGTCTGACTGGGAAGTAATGGTGGCCGAACTTGGCTAAGGACATGAGGATCTATGTTTCCTCCTGCTCAGTGTGTGCCCAGTGTAAGGCTCCGAGACACCTGCCCAGAGGTAAGCTACACCCCTTACCCGTTCCACAACGACCTTGGTCACACCTGTCTGTGGATTTTTTAACTGATCTACCTCTTTCACAGGGAAACACTACGATCCTGGTCGTTGTGGATCGTTTCTCTAAGTCCTGTCGTCTCCTCCCTCTGCCCGGTCTTCCTAAGGCCCTACAGACTGCGGAAGCCCTGTTGACACACGTCTTCTGGCACTACGGGGTGCCTGAGGATATAGTGTCTGATCGGGGACCCCAGTTCACGTCGAGAGTCTGGAAGGCGTTCATGGAACATCTGGGGGTCTCGATCAGCCTTACCTCAGGTTTTCACCCTGAGAGTAACGGGCAGGTTTTCGCCACTCCTCCACTAACCTCTCACCCTTTTCAGTGTGTATTGGGGTACCAGCTGGTTCTGGCGCTGTGGCATCAGGGTCAGACCGAGGCTCCTGCGGTGGACGACTGATTCAGGCGCCTCGGAGGAGACATGGGAAGCCGGCCGTGTACACCTCCAGCGAGCCGCGCTTCGCCAGAAAACCCAGCGCGGACCATCACCACCGTGAGACCCTGGTGTTCGCACCGGGGGACTAGGTCTGGCTCTCGACCCGAAAACCTGCCCCTCCACCTGCCCTGCCCGAAGCTGGGTCCGCGGATTGTGGGGCCCTTAAGTCCTGAGGAGGGTGAACGAGGTATGTTACAGATTACAGCTTCCCTCTGATTATCGTATTAACCCATCGTTCCATGTGTCTCTCCTCAGGCCGGTGGTGGTTGGTCCGCTCCAGGAATCTGAGGTGCGGGAGGTCCCTCCGCCCCCTTTGGACATCGAGGGGTCCCCGGCGTACATCGTTCGTTCCATCCTGGATTCGAGGCGTTGGGCAGGGGGCCTTCAGTACATTGTGGAGTGGGAGGTGTACGGTCCGGAGGAGAGGTGCTGGGTTCCGGTTGCAGATGTTTTGGATCCTGAACTGCTGCGGGAGTTTCACAGTCGCCAGCCGGATCGCACTGCGCCTCACCCTCCGGGTCGTCCCCGAGGCCGGTGTCGGCGCGCCGCTGTGGCCGCGCGTCTAGGGGGGTACTGTCACGACTTCAGCCGAAGTCGGCTCCTCTCCTTGTTCAGGCGGCGTTCGGCGATTGACGTCACCGGCTTTCTAGCCATCTCCGCTCCATTTTTAATCTGTCCATTTGTTTTGTCTTGGTTTTCACACCTGGTTTTCATTCCCCAATCAGTCTACATGTATTTAGTCCTCTGTTCCCCATCATGTCTTTGTGTGTATGTTCACGCGCGATAGTTTATGTTCTGTGTTTTTGGGCACTTATGTCATTTTTTGTGCCTATTGTTGAATGGAATAAAAGTGTGCCTGTTTACTCTACTCTGCTCTCCTGCACCTGACTTCGCCTCCCTTACACAGCCTTAACAACACAAGTAATAAAATAAAGACGGCGATGTTAAAAGTTTATTTCATTTTGATTTCAGCACTGACATGGATTGATGTTTCAGCATTGTCTCAATGAAGAGTTTGACTAGCCACATGCGACGGGCACACGCAATTACAAGCCTACTAGAGTTAGCGGTAGGCGGATGAGAAATATCCACCGTAGTAGTACGGATGAAGCCTGAGCTGGAATGGGACGCTAACTGAAGCTGGCTAGCTTTAGAAAACCCTGCGTAGATCTAGCTTGCTTCGTAGTATAACCCCTTTCAAAGAATGTCAGTTCTCAAATTGAGAACTATGTTAGGAAAATAGTGACCTATTGAAGGGAATTAAGTTGGTATACACCTATTAATTATTCAAACCAATTTGTTCACTGAAAATGTGCTTTGTTTTTCAAACAGACTTCAAACACGCATGCAGGGTAACTGTATAAATTCACTTTTATAAAGTCCTAATTGCAAAGTCAAAGTCCTAGCTATTGCAGGCTGATTTTGAGCACTGTTAAAACTCCCGGGGCGTGTCCATAAGTGCACGGGATGGAAAACTTTTTGCAATGTAAAACAGAAATTAGATTTTTTTAATACATTTTCTTAAATTTGTTGTACCTAATGAACACAACCCAGGTAGACTCTCCCTGTCTTCACAATGAGACGCATTGAGTTTTATTTAGCTCCATTTGTATTACAATTTATGACCAGTAGAGGCCAGAAAAACCTGGGTCATATCGAGACCGTAGACTCGGGTCATATCCTATACGGTCTATGGTCAACCCAGATTGGTCAAAGAAAACACTTTTTTTGCAGGACTCATTCTGGGCTTCGATACATTACGTCTGCATATATACCCTGAATGCATGTTTATACAACCCAATAGCATAACATGATGACAAATATGGGTTTAAAAATATATTCAGAATGTATAAACGTGTAAAACATGTACAGTATGTCCTTATACTATTTCCCCCAAAGTAATGTGAGATCATGGGGAACAAACAAATTTAGAGCTGATTGAGGAGACGTCCCCAAAACTAATTCATCTTCCTGGAAATTCCATGGCATTCAGCCCATAGAGCTGACTGAAAAGAGGTAAGACAATGGAGCTACTAAACACATTAGTCTCCCTATGATTCATTAACACTGGGCTGCCTCTCAACTCTCTCTTTCATTCAGTCAGTCTCTAACACACTCTCTCACTCAAAACCCCTCTATCCTCTCTCTCAATTAAAATTCAAGGAGCTTTATTGGCACGGGAACATATTTTTACATTGCCAAAGCAAGTGAAATGGATAAACAAAAGTGAAATAAACAAAAAGTGAAGAGTCTCTGTCTACCCTCTCTGTTACTCCTACATATTACATAACACCACACAAAGAGCTTTTCAGCGCAGGCCAAAGGTCATTGGTCCAGCTCTGACAAAAAAAAGTACAGTACTAACAGACCAGTTATTTCCCCTGCTAATGAGGGGGAACAGCCAGTCACCATGAGATGGCAGGGTATGATCACCACTTTATGCAGCTCACCCTGCACTATCAGCTCCAATGTAAATAACATGAGTAAGTCTACCTCTGATATGCTTCCCAGTAAAGCGTTAAAAACAATCAAGCAACCCAGAAAAGTGCTAAAAATAGCCCATATTAACATATGTAGCCTAAGAAACAAGGTCCATGAAGTCAATAACTTGCTTGTAACAGATAACATTCATATCCATATCTCTGAAACTCACTTAGATAATACCTTTGATGATAGTGGTAGCAATACATGGTTATAACATCTACAGAAAAGACAGAAATGCCAACGGAGGCGGTGTTGCGGTCTGTATTCAGAACCACATTCCTGTAAAGCTTAGAGACCATCTAATGTTAAATACTGTTGAAAAAATATGGCTACAGGTTAATCTGCCTCACCTAAAGCAAATTATTGTGGGAAGCTGCTATAGACCACCAAGTGCTAACAGTCAGTATCTGGATAATATGTGTGAAATGCTTAATAATGTATGTGACATCAATAGAGAAGTATATTTTCTGGGTGATTTAAATATTGACTGGCAATCATCAAGCTGCCCACTCAGTAAAAAACGTCAAACTGTAACCAGTGCCTGCAACCTGGATCAGGTTGTCAGTCAACCTACCAGGGTAGTTACAGCACAGGAATTAAATCATCAACATGTATTGATCACATTTTTGCTAACGCTGCAGATATTTGCTTTAAAGCAGTATCCAAATCCATAGGATGTTGTGATCACAATATAATAGCCATATCTAGGAAAACCAAAGTTCCAAAAGCTGGGCCTAATATAGTGTATAAGAGGTCATATAAGAAGTTTTGTAGTGATTCATATGTTGATGATGTATATAATATTTGCTGGTCTGTGGTGTGTAATGAGGAGCAACCAGACGCTGCACTTTACTAATAAGCACGCACCCATTAAAAAAATAACTGTAAAAACTGTTAAATCCCCTTGGATTGATGAGGAATTGAAAAATGGTATAGTTGAGAGGGATGGCAATTAAGTCTGGCAGCCCAACCGATTGGCAAATGTACTGCAAATTAAGAAATCATGTGACTAAACTAAATAAAAAGAAACTACACTATGAAACAAAGAAATTATATAAAGAATGATAGTAAAAAGCTTTGGGGCACCTTAAATGAACTTTTGGGGGGAAAAGCCAACTCGGCTCCTTCATTTATTGAATCAGATGGCTCATTCATCACAAAGCCCACTGATATTGCAAACTACTTTTAATGACTTTTTCATTGACAAGATAAGCAAACTTAGGGATGGCATGCCAGCAACAAACGCTGACACTACACATCCAAGTATATAGGACCCGAATTATGAAAGACAAGAATTGTACTTTTGAATTCCATAAAGTCCGTGTGGAAGAGGGGAAAAAATGATTGTTGTCTATCAACAATAACAAGTCACCAGGGTCTGACAATCTGGATGGAAAATTACTGAGGATAATAGCAGACGATATTGTCACTCCTATCTTCAATTTAAGCCTACTAGAGAGTGTGTGCCCTCAGGCCTGGAGGGAAGCTAAAGTCATTCCGCTACCCAAGAATAGTAAAGCCCCCTTTACTGGCTCAAATAGCCGACCAATCAGCCTGTTACCAACCCTTAGTAAACTTCTGGGGAAAAATGTTTTGGATCAGATACAATGCTATTTAACAGTAAACAAATTGACAACAGAATTTCAGCATGCTTATAGGGAAGGATACTCAACAAGCACAGCACTTACACAAATTATGAATGATTGGCGAGAGAAATTGATGATAAAATTATTGTGGGGGCTGTCTTGTTAGACTTCAGTGCAGCTTTTGACATTATTGATCATTGTCTACTGCTGGAAAAATGTATGTGTTATGGCTTTACACCCCCTGCTATAATGTGGATAAAGAGTTACTTGTCTAACAGAACACAGAAGGTTTCTTTAAATGGAAGCCTATCAAATATAATCCAGTTGGAATCAGGAATTCCCCAGGGTAGCTTGCTTTTTAAATTTTTTACTAACGACATGCCACTGACTTTGAGTAAAGCCAGAGTTTCTATGTATGCGGTTGACTCAACACTATACACGTCAGCTACTACAATGATGACTGAAATGACTGCAACACACAACAAAGAGCTGCAGTTAGTTTCAGAGTGGGTGGCAAGGAATAAATTAGCCCGAAATATTTCTAAAACTAAAAGCATTGTATTTGGAAAATAACACTCACTTTACCCTAAACCTCAACTACATCTTGTAATAAATAATATGTAAATCGAGCAAGTTGAGATGACTAAACTGCTTGGAGTAACACTAGATTGTAAACTGTCATGGTCAAAACATATTGATGCAGTAGTGGCTAAGATGGGGAGAAGTCTGTCTATAGTAAAGCGATGCTCTGCCTTCTTAACAACACTATCAACAAGGCAGGTTCTACAGGCCCTAGTTTTGTCACACCTTGACTACTGTTCAGTTGTGTGGTCAGGTGCCACAAAAAAGGACTTTGGAAAATTGCAATTGGCTCAGAACAGGGCACCACGGCTGGCCCTTGGATGTACACAGAGAGCTAAAATTAATCATATGCATGTCAATCTGTCCTAGTTGAAAGTAGAGGAGAGATTGACTTCATCACTACTTTTATTTATGAGAGGTATTGACATGTTGAATGCACTGAGCTGTCTGTTTGAACTACTGGTGCAAAGCTTAGAAACCCATGCATACCTCACAAGACATGACACAAGAGGTCTCTTCACAGTTCCCAAGTCCAGAACAGACTATGGGAGGGACACAGTACTACATAGAGCCATGACTACATGGAACTCTATTCCACATTAAGTAACTGAAGCAAGCAGTAAAATTAGATTTTAAAAAACAGATTAAAAAAACACCTTATGGAACAGTGGTGACTGTGAAGCAACACAAACATTGGCACAGACACATGCATACACAGACACACGATAACATACGCACTATACATACACGTGGATTTAGTACTGTAGATATGTGGTAGTGGAGGAGTAGGGGCCTGAAAGCACACAGTGTGTTGTGAAATCTGTGAATTTATTGTAATGTTTTTAAATTTTATAAACTGCCTTAATTTTGCTGGACCCCAGGAAAAGCAGCAGCTAATGGGGATCCATAATAAATACACATACAAATACTACAAACTGTGCTATAAAAGCCTTGACCTGAAGGCCAGGTAGTATAGCATGTCTGCATGCAGGGATGCTACATACATATAGCTCAAAAGTTAGAAACAAATGTTTCGTCTTACAAAACTTACAACCAAAGGAAAAGCTGTGGTCCTATGAAATTGTGATAATATGACATTAGGCTTTAAAAACAATCAAGAATCTCTGGTAGTGGTAGTAATATAATTATAATCTTTAAATGATGTTTGTGTAACATTAAACGACCTACCGCTTTGCCGTCGTTGCCAAACAGCATCAGGCCCGCCTTAGAGACCAGACCGGGTTGACTGGCACCAGGGATCTCCAGGGGCTGACCAATAGCAGTGGCACCACTGTCTAGCAGAGAGGAACCGTAGAACGTCACCTTCTAGAGGAGAGACAGGAGAGACCGCAGTGGAATCAGCCTTTGGGTGGAGCTCAATAGTCTAGACTGGCCTCCTTTCCTTTTCTCCTATACCTCATCTGCACTGATGTGACTGAACAGGTGAGAACACGGCTATATGATTCACATTTTATTAGACAGTTAGAAACAGGAAGGGTGGACACAGGGATTTGAACACCGGTCTCCGGGGGGGGAGTAGGAGCATTACAGTTAGACCACAGGCTCTGCATGTACTTTACTGTCTTTATTGTACCCTTGGGGAAAATGTGTTGCTGTATCACGTACTTGTTTCAAAATGCTGTTTAAGAAAAGGACAATACACATTCATGACATGTATACACAGTAGATACAGTAAGAAGCCCAGCCTGCTGGTCTCAGTGAATGGATAGTGGTCTCAGTGAATGGATAGTGGTCTTAGTGAATGGATAGTGGTCTCAGTGAATGGATAGTGGTCTCAGTGAATGGATAGTGGTCTTAGTGAATGGATAGTGGTCTCAGTGAATGGATAGTGGTCTCAGTGAATGGATAGTGGTCTTAGTGAATGGATAGTGGTCTCAGTGAATGGATAGTGGTCTCAGTGAATGGATAGTGGTCTCAGTGAATGGATAGTGGTCTCAGTGAATGGATAGTGGTCTCAGTGAATGGATAGTGGTCTCAGTGAATGGATAGTGGTCTCAGTGAATGAATAGTTGTCTCAGTGAATGGATAGTGGTCTCAGTAAATGGATAGTTGTCTCAGTGAATGGATAGTGGTCTCAGTAAATGGATAGGGACATTAGCTTGAGCTATTTAGGAAAGGAAAGGGGGATACCTAGTCAGTTGTACAACTGAATGAATTCAACTGAAATGTGTCTTCCGCATTTAACCCAACCCCTCTGAATCAAAGAGGTGCTGGGGGCTGCCTTAATCGACATCATCGGCGCCCGAGGAACTGTGGGGTAACTGCCTTGCTCAGGGGCAGAACGACAGATTTTTACCATATCAGCTCGGAGATTCGATCAAGCAACTTTTCGGTTACTTGCCCAAAGCTCCTACCTGCCAGGCTACCTGCCGCCACCATAGGGATATCATATTTGGTCAAAATTATTGTTTAGTGCTGTTTTTACTGCAGGGGGGTGCCCTATACCTGCACCCAGAGGGGAATAGTTCAAAGTCCAGGTACAGGGGGAAGCTTGGGTCTAAAATTATTTTGTGAGCCTTGCTGAGGGCCCTGACCTTGAAGATCTCATCAAGCCTGTCAGTTTGACTTCAAGTACCTTGCTTGCTGTGGTGATAATCCTTCTCAGCATGTTCTTTTGGCTGGCTGACAGTGGCATTACTGAACCAACAAACAATACGCTCAGTTAACAACTATATTCTTACCTGTCCATCAACCTCTGCCCAGGCTCCAGGCACTTTGTCATTTCCTCTGATCCAGTTGTGTAGGACCTGTGCAGACTGGTTCCAGTCAATCTACAGAAAAACACAAATCATAATAACTAATTACCTGAAATCAACATAGACATGCATATCTGAATCAAACAATAGGAAATATGTGGTCCTATGTAATATGTAATCTCAATATGTAATATGTGGTCCTATGTAATATGTAATATGTGGTCCTATGTAATTTGTAATCTCAGTATGTAATATGTGGTCCTATGTAATATGTCATCTCAAACATAGTGTTACAGGAGTGCTTGAGCTGTCCACTGAACTTGTGGTTAGAAGCAAGATGGCAGGAGCAGTGTGTGTAGAGAATTTAGTTAAGGTCTTGGCCTACCTTGGCATTGTCTTTCTTCTGAATCCCCTCATAGGTGGCTCCCTCCTCTGGCTGGACGATCTTTGGGGCATTCCCTGCTGCGATCAGCCTCACTGCATCCACCTGTGAATCAGGTAAACTTGACAAACATGCTCAAAGATTCCCAACAGTACGGAATGGTCTCACCCTCCATGTGTTGTTGTACTATGCTGCACTTTATTTTTGCATACATGAAACTCTGTTTCAAACAATATTTGTTGATTTGGCTGGCCCTATGTGACAGACAGAGAAAACTCTGCATTCCTCAGAGTACTGAAGTGTGGCCTTGTTGTATCTCTTTGACTTACTGTGCCTTTCACTCCCTCAGGGAAGAGGAACCTCTTGTAGATGGTGTTGACAGTGTCATCAGGCTCCACATCACACTCCCTCTGCAGCAGGATTGGTCCAGTGTCGAGTCCGTCATCCGCCCAGAACACTGTGAACCCACCTTTCTTGTCCCCGTGGATCAAGGTCCTGTTGTCAAACCCATGGAGAGGGTAAAGTAAGCCTAACACACTCAAGCTACTTGACGTTTTTTAGTTTACCCACGCAAGCCTCTCATCAATCAACCAATCATCCGTTTGTCCATCCACCCAACCAACATCCATCCGTTTGTCCAAGCAGCCACCGACTCACCAGTTGATGGCGGAGGCCCCCCTGTGTCGGGGCAGCAGGGAGGGGTGGTAGATGATGGAACCGTGGGCCGGGTGGTCGATGACCTCCATGGGGATGAATTGGGAGCAGAAGGGCATGACGTTGAGCTCGGCCCCCGTGGCCTTGTAGACCTGCACCACCTCCGGGATGCCTTTCCCTTTCAGGCGCCAGCGTGGGAACTTGAAGACGTTCACACCATCCTTCTCAGCCTCCGCGCCTGCAGGTGTAGAGGGGAGAAGACAGGAGGGATGTTTCTCCCATACCGTATGTAATTCAAGTCGAATTGCCATGGTCTAAGGGGCTTGCCCAACCATTATAGTAATTATATGATTTCAAGTTAATATCAAATGTGAAATGCCTTTCTTGCATGCTCTAAAACCAACAGTGTAGTGATCAATGTCAATGTAGTACAAAACAATAACAAGGTAGAACAAAAATTCACAGGAAAGTAAGAAGCTATATACAGGATCAGTTCCAGTACCATATTTACAATGTGCAGGGATACTGGAGTGATATCTATAGGGGTAAGGTGACTAGGCATCTGGATGTATGATAAACAGAGTAGTAGCAGTGTAAATGAAGATTGTATGTGAGTTGTGTATAGAGTCAGTATAAATGTGTGTACATGTTATGTGTGTGTTGAAGTGTCAGTGTGCGTGAGTGTTGTAGTCCTGTGAGTGTGGATAGAGAATATAAATACAAGGCCCAACTCAGAAAGTCTGTGTAGCCATTTGTTAGCTATTTATGGCTTGGGGATAGAAGCTGTTCAGGAGCCTGTTGGTGTCAGACTTGATGCACCGGTACCACTTGCCGTGCGGAAGCAGAGATAACACTCCTTGGCTTGGGTGGTGGGGGTCTTTATTGATTTCACACCGCCTGATATAGAGGTCATGGATGGCAGGGAGCTCAGCCCCAGTGATGTACCTCCAGTGATGTACTGGGCTGTTTGTGGCAATTTCATGGAAACGGAATTACGCCAAGACATATATTTTTCACTTTAAAATGTATACCAAACAAAAAAAACATTGATTCCAACATTTACCAAACAATACAACTCTATGCACAAGTACTAGTTTAAACAATTTCCACAGAACATTTTACAAAAACACATTTTTAGGAAGAACTGTGCAGATACAATGTTTGGTAACATTAATTATCTTTTTTTTACTGTGCAAATTGTTCAAAGTAGTCATTTTGCATAGAGTTGTATGGTTTGTTAAACTTTGAAATCAATGTTTTTTTTTTTGTTTAAAGTGAAAAATCAGTCGCAGCGTAATTCCGTTACCATGGAATTACCCTTTGTCCTTGGCCCTTTGTAAGTTCTTTGTAAGCAACTGTCATCCTTACTGCCGTTACACACAGTGTGTACTTCCAAAAAAGATCTAAATAACAATGATCTATTATTTTTAACCAAGTGTGCATGCGCACCTCCAATAAAATCACTCATTACTGCCATGCACAGGTCGGCTTATCCAGCAGCATTACAGTATCCCGAAATATCATTTATTTTATTTAGACTTTTCTTTGGAAGTACATACCATGAGTAATGGCAGTAATGACTATAGTTGCTCTGCGAAACTCCATATTTACATTATAACGTTTGCAGAGCTGCTTAATTGGACTTTGAATTGATGGATCCTAGGTGTCAGAGGAGATCCCGTCATATTCATCATCTCCTCAAGCCCAGGTTCTGGTTCAGGTTGGTTGGGTAAAAGTAAGTGTGCCACTGAATAGAGTTCACAAAGTCAATCATGTCAGATCAGGCTACATCAAGAGACACGTATTTAATGTATACAAACAGGGCCCTTGGCTCCTTTTAGGTAGGGGAATTTCACAGGTTGGCTGTAGGCATCAACATTTTCAATAAAGCCAAATGTAAATGGTAATTACCATGGGCTGTATGTTTATACTTGTTTATGTTGATTATGAAAATGCATTGAGGACAGAGGACATGGGGGAAAGGATTGATGTGATCCCACTGGGCACAACGTCTCTTCCACGTTGGTTCAACGTAATTTCATTAAAATTACGTGGAAACAACGTTGATTCAACCAGTGTGCGCCTAGTGGAATGTATCTAATGTCTACTTTGGTCTGGGGTGAACAACAGGCACAACTTTTATCAGTGTTCAGTTGACATGGTCAAGGCCCCTGTTTCCTTTCAACATTTTAAGAAGAATCCATTGATTTTCTCTTATAATTTGGGACAGGACTGTTCTTTGACTGATAATGTGCGAGTTGAAACTTCCCTTGACATTAAAAAGATGATATTATGTTTGCCTTCACAATATGTGTTCTCTGTGTAGTCTTTGGTTTACTTTATGTACTCTGGTGTGAGGACAAAACCTGATAGAAAAGGGTAGAAAATTCAATATGCATACTGTTTATCCAAAGGCTTCGAGCGGGTTCTTGATATCCAAGTAAAATGTCCTTCGGCAAAAAGTAAGACTCCCACCACTATAAGAATATCTCTTTTGTGTTTCATATGCAAATTAATTTTGCATTATAGCAGTGTAGAGACAGAGGGTCTTGTTATTGCTGAGGAAAAAAGGTGCTGTGATGCCTGCTCACCTAGAGGGTCGGCTTTGCCATCCTTGTCAGGTATAGTGAACACTCCAACGATGGTGTGGCCCTCCTTCCTCAACTCCTTGTACACCTCCAGGCCAAAAACACTCTGACCAATCACCGCTATCCTCATCATGAGCGATCACAAACTACTGACACAAAAAGGCAACACCACAGAAAAACAGCATTTTACTTTCTTCAAGCACTTCTCGAGATTTATAACAGAAGCATTTGAATATGATCAATTTCAAAATAACCTAATGATATTTATGTTATCCAGAAGTTTTCCATTTTCATTTGTGTAAAATCAGGCAAATAGATCAGCAAATATCAGATCCATTTGTTAGTAAGGTCATGAAAAGTGGTTGACAGTGGGCACGTTTGAATGGTAAGTCTCAAGCAACCGACTGTATACGAATGTCGAGGATTCAATTCGTTAGAGGTTCAACTGCGACAGCCGAAGGTCAGACACTGATGTGGTTTTCCAACAGCAAGGCTCAGATCAATATGTCAGTGTTGCCATTATTTATACAAGCTGTTCTCCAACCCCCATATCACACTCACAAACTGAACATAAATGTGTGTACATTGTACAATCAGTTAATGAGAGAAATACTCATATCACATTAATTTATATGTATATCTACTGCATCTGTATACACAAATTGTGACAAAGTTGGTTCTTGTTTCAGTCATGTCTTTTATCACGTTTGCATGGGTCAAACAAAACAGCCTAATTATTAGAGCCTCCCACAATGCAGGCCATGGTTGCAGGATGAAGTTGGTGAATAGCAACTGCAGAAACTTGCAGTCGACTGCAATCAAAACTTCATGACCTGTGAACACAGGATTTTTGTAAAGTTCATACAGTCGACATGTAGGTGCAAATCAGATTATTGTTTTATTCCCAATAATGCAACACACTTTTCCAACGATGGTCACCGGCTGGGCAAAAGTGATCCGCTGGAACACCCTCAATGACTTTCACTCAAAAGGTGTATTTTTTCTCCAGATTTTATACCTTGGGGTCGCACTTATTTCAACCAATCACGTTGCAGAGCAGATCCCTGCCTATGGAGGATTGACCAATAGAATCGACGTAGCTCTACAGTACACTAGACTTCTACGTGCAAAAAGCCTAAATATATCTTCCCTACAATGAAAAGTGTGCAGAAACAAATCTTTGAATAAATGTTTAATGATGCACAGTGAAGTTTCACTTTTGCAATACACTCTCCTATAGAAAACACAAATGAAAGTTGCTACACCACAAAGTGATAACTTTTCTGACAGCGTCATATGAGTTTATTACAGTGTAAGCAAGCTACCTTGCAGATTGGCAACGTTGCAAACCTTTATAAAGTAATGTATAAACACAACGATGTCACGTACGTAAAGCTAGGTGCGCGACCCAGAAACAAACGTCAAATTGTAGAACATTGTGCACTGTGCAATCTCGAGATAGCAAATCTCAACACATAGAAATATGCAGTTGAATATTAAAAATGATCATTACCCTTACTTTAATGCTGGCCAAAGTCTCCCCTACTGGCGTGCAGAGAGGGATCGTGTGGACACCGTTGCTCTTTATTTCGGGCCGAGAATGTCAGAAGGCTGGTTGCTGCATGTGAGCGACTGTAACAGCCATTAGGAATTACACAACAGTTGAAATCGTGTGATATGATAGGGCGGTCTAGCCGCAAGGGGAGGTCGTAAACTTAATCAGTGTATGGTATATTTTTTCAGTATAACTTTATATGGAATCATACTTTTCCCAGACCAGTTGAGAAGTGTGTGTGGTATAGTTTAAAACAGAAGTTTATGACAGTCTCTAAAATGTGATAATTTCCTCATTGGTTCATATCTATACCATAAAACAGGTTGTTATAGAGACAGAAAGATAGGACAGCAATGGTCAGTAGGTTATAGCTTAGTTTACCACTCCCATTTACCATAAACTCCTGCAAATGTCAATAAAGTAAAGCTACAACATGTAACTTTTTGGGCACCCCAACCAAATTCACATAGAAATGTGAGTTATAGATATTTCATTATCATTGAAAGCAAGTCTAAGACAGGGTAGATCTATTCTATTTCTACAATATGCTTCCATTCTTAAGTTGAGTTTTTGTGTCTTTTACTTTTAGTTTTGTACACCAGATTCAAACTGCTGAAAATACAATGTTTTTGGGTATAGAAAATATATTTCAAAGTAGTTTAGATGGTACAATGATTCCCTCCACAATGACTGCTTGTTTTTTTTTTATAACAAACTGAAATTAGGGAAACTATTAGAATTTTTGCAACCAGGAAATAGTGGAGTGATTTTTGCATAGTGTATCTTTAATCATTGTCATCATATTGGTCAATGAACTGTATTGACCTTTGCAGGAAAGTTATTCAAGGTGCACACAAATTGCAGGTTTGTGCTACCGCCATTAATTAATGACAAATTATGATAATAGCTCAGGTGATTGGGGCATAGTTGTACCAATGTTAGTATTGTAGCAACCACACAGGTTAAGTCAGGACATTACAACTCTACTAATTGTATTGGCATTTCACACAGTTTGTTGTGTGCTAGCCATCAGAGCAGGGTCACTAAAATACAAGGGACAGTCACTGTGACTCAACTGTATCCTTTTTCTCGCAAATGTTGAAAACCTCAGGCCATAGTGCTTGCGTCACACACAGTGTCTGAATGTAACCCAGTTTAGTTAGAGCCAGTTTACACTAGTAACCCGTTATCATTAGGGTTAATGAGTGATAGGAATGGAGTCACCTGACTGCATCAGACCAGCACAGCAGACAGTGGTGGTGATATACAGTGGGAAAAGTATGTGAATCCTTTGTAATTACCTGGATTTCTGCATAAATTGGTCATCAAATTTGATCTGATCTGAAGTCACAACAATAGACAAAGTAGTGTTCTTAATCTATTAACACACAAATTATTGTGTTTTTCTTGTCTATATTGAATACATAATTTAAACATTCACAGTATATGTTGGGAAAAGTATGGGAACCCCTAGGCTAATGACCTCTCCAAAAGCTAATTGGAGTCAGGAGTCAGCTAACCTGGAGTCAAATCAATGAGACCAGATTAGAGATGTTGGTTAGTGCTGCCTTGCCCTATAAAAAACACTCACAAAATTTGAGTTTGCTATTCATAAGAAGCATTGCCCGATGTGAACCATGCCTCAAACAAAAGAGATCTCAGAAGACCTAAGAATTGTTGACTTGCATAAAGCTGGAAAGGGTTACAAAAGTATCTCTAAAAGCCGTGATGTTCATCAGTCCACGGTAAGACAAATTGTCTATAAATGGAGAAAGTTCAGCACTGTTGCTACTCTCCCTAGGATTGCCATCCTGCAAAGATGATTGTGTAAGAGCACAGCGCAGAATGCACAATGAGGTTAAGAAGAATCCTAGAGTCAGCTAAAGACTTACAGAAATCTCTGGAATATGCTAACATCTCTGTTGACGAGTCTAAGATATGTAAACAAGAATGGTGTTCATGGGAGGACACCACGGAAGAAGCCACTGCTGTCCAAACAAAATATTGCTGCAGGTCTGAAGTTTGCAAAAGTGCACCTGGATGTTCCACTGGCAAAATATTCTCTGAACAGATGAAACTACATTTGAGTTGTTTGGAAGGAACACCCAACACTTTGTGTGGAGAAAAAAAGGCACAGCACACCAACATCAAAACCTCATCCCAACTGTAAAGTATGGTGGAGGGAGCATCATGGTTTGGGGCTGCTTTGCTGCCCCAGGGCCTGGACAGCTTGCTATCATCGACAGAAAAATGTATTCCCAAGTTTATCAAGACATTTTGCAGGAGAATATTACGCTATCTGTCCCCCATTTGAAGCTCATCAGAAGTTGGGTGATGCAACAGGACAACGACCCGAAACATAGAAGTAAATCAACAACAGAAGAAAATATACCTTCTTTAGTGGCCCAGTCCTAACCTAACCCGATTGAGATGCTGTGGCATGATCTCAAGAGAGCAGTTCACACCAGACATCGCAAGAATATTGCTGAACTGAAACAGTTTTGTGAAGAGGAATGGTCCAGAATTCCTCCTGACCGTTGTGCAGGTCTGATCCACAACTACAGAAACATTTGGTTGAGGTTATTGCTGTTAAAGGAGGGTCAACCAGTTATTAAATCCAAGGGTTCATATACTTTTTCCACCCTGCACTGTGAATGTTTACACAGTGTGTTCAAAAAAGACACAAGAAGGTATAATTGTTTGTGTTATTAGTTTAAGCAGACTGTGTTTGTCTACTGTTGTGACCTAGATGAAGATCAGATCAAATTTTATGACCAATTATGCAGAAATCCAGGTATTTCCAAAGGGTTCACATACTTTTCCTTGCCACTGTACTGTGCCTTCAGAAAGTATTCATACCCTTCGACTTATTCCACATTTTTGTTGTGTTACAGCCTAAATTCAAAATGGATGAAATACATTTTTTTAGAAAATTAGGTAAAAATTTGTTCCTAGAAAATGTTGCAAATGTATTGAAAATGAAATACAGAAATATGTCATTTAAATAAGTCACACCCCTGAGGCAATACTTTGTTGAAGCACCTTTGGCAGAAATTACAGACTTGAGTCGTCTTGGGTGTGTCTATCAGCTTTGCACATCTGGATTTGGGGATTTTCTACCATTCTTCCTCGCAAAGTTTCTCAAGCTCTGTTAAATTAGATGGGGAGTGGTGGTAACAGCAATCTTCAAGTCTTTTCACAGATTATCAATGGAATTTAAGTCTAGCCTTTGACTGGGCCACTCAAGGTCTTTCACATTCTTGTTCTGAAGCCATTCCAGCTTTGCTTTGGATGTATGCTTGGGGTCATTGTCCTGTTGGAATGTAAATCTTTGCCCCAGTCTAAGGTCGTTTGCACTCTGAAGCAGGTTCTAATCAAGGATTTACCTGCATTTGACTTCATTCATTGTTCCCTCTATCCTTATCACTCTCCCAGTCCCTGCCTCTGAAAAGCATCCCCATAGCATGATGCAGCAAACATCATACTTCATATTAGGGATGGTTTTAGATGGGTGATGAGCTGTGCCTGGTTTTCTCCAGACATAGCGCTTTGCATTCAGGCCAAAGAGTAACATTTTTTGTCTAATCAGACCAGAGAATCATTTTTCTTATGCTTTCAGAGTCTTTCATGTGCCTTTTTGCAAATACCACGTGTGCTGTCATGTGCCTTCTTCTCAGGATTGGCTTCTGTCTGGCCACTCTCACATAAAGCCCAGATGGGTGAAGTGCTGTAGAGACTGGTGTCCTTCTGGCAAGTTCTTCCATCTTAGCCAAGAAACAGAGTGGTTATTAGGTTCTTGGTCAGCTCCCTGACCAAGGTACCACTTACCCGTTTGGTCAGATGATCACCTGTAGGCAGAGTCTGGGTAGTTACATATTTTTTTCAATTTCCTAATGAAGGAGACCACTGGGTTCTTGGAAATGTTCAACACTCTAGAAATAGTTTTATACTTTCCCCAGATATTTTATTTATTTATTTATTTCCCGTTTATTTAATTAACCAGGTAGGCTAGTTGAGAACAAGTTCTCATTTACAACTGCAACCTGGCCAAGATAAAGCAAAGCAGTGCGACAAAAACAACAACTCAGAGTTACACATGCGATAAACAAATGTATAGTCAATAACACAATTGAAAAATCTATGTACAGTGTGTGCAAATGTAGTAAGATTAGGGAGGTAAGGCAATAAATAGGCCATAGTGGCAAAATAATTACAATTTAGCATTAACACTGGATTGATAGATGTGCAGATGATGATGTGCAAGTAGAGGTACTAGGGTGGAAAAGAGCAAAAAAAAGAAGTAAATAACAATATGGGGATGAGGTAGTTGGGTGTGCTATTTACAGATGGGCTGTGTACAGGTACAGTGATCAGTAAGCTGCTATGACAGCTGATGCTTAACGTTAGAGAGGGAGAAATAAGTCTCCAGCTTCAGTGATTTTTGCATTTCGTTCCAGTCATTGGCAGCAGAGAACTGGAAGGAAAAGCGGCCAAATGAGGTGTTGGATTTGGGGATGACCAGTGAAATATACCTGCTGGAGCGCGTGCTATGGGTGGGTGTTGCTATGGTGACCAGTGAGCTGAGATAAGGCGAAGCTTTACCTAGCATAGACCTATAGATGACCTGGAGCCAGTGGGTTTGGTAACGAATATGTAGCGTGGGCCAGCCAACGGGAGCATACAGGTCGCAGTGGTGGGTAGTATATGGGGCTTTGTGAGTCTGGAAGGAGAGTTTACAGTCTAACCAGACACCTAGAATATGTGGACAACTACAAATACCTATGTCAGAACCGTCCAGAGTAGTGATGCTATTTGGACGGGCGGGTGTGGGCAGCAATCGGTTGAAGAGCATGCATTTAGTTTTACTAGCATTTAATAGCAGTTGGAGGCCACGGAAGAAGTGTTGTATGGCATTGAAGCTTGTTTGGAGGTTTGTTAACACAGTGTCCAAAGAAGGGCCAGATGTATACAGAATGGTGTCGTCTGCGTAGAGGTGGATCAGAGAATCAACAGCAGTAAGAGCAACATCATTGATATATACAGAGAAAAGAGTCGGCCCAAGAATTTAACCATGTGGCACCACCATAGAGCCTGCCAGAGGTCCGGACAACAGGCCCTCCGATTTGACACTTTGACACACTGAACTCTATCCGAGAAGTAGTTGGTGAACCAGGGGAAGCAGTCATTTGAGAAACCAAGGCTGTGGAGTCTGCCGATAAGAATGTGGTGATTGACAGAGTCAAAAGCCTTGGCCAGGTCGATGAAGATGGCTGCACAGTACTGTCTTTTATCGATGGCGGTTATGATATAGTTTAGGACCTTGAGTGTGGCTGAGTTGCACCCATGACCTGCTCGGAAACCAGATTGCATAGTGGAGAAGGTACGGTGGGATTCGAAATGACCGGTGATCTGTTTTGTTAACTTGGCTTTCGAAGACTTTAGAAAGGCTAGGCAGGATGGATATAGGTCTATAACAGTTTGGGTCTAGAGTGTCTCCCCCTTTGAAGAGGGGGATGACCGTGGCAGCTTTCCAATCTTTGGGGATCCAGATGATACAAAAGAGAGGTTGAACAGGCTAGTAATAGGGGTTGCAACAATTTCAGCAGATAATTTTAGAAAGAGGGGGTCCAGATTGTCTAGCCCAGCTGATTTCTACAGGTCCAGATTTTGCAGCTCTTTCAGAACATCTGCTATCTGGATTTGGGTAAAGGAGAAGCTGGGGAGGCTTGGGCAAGTAGCTGTGGGGGGTGCAGGGATGTTGGCCAATGTTGGGGAATGCTTATTGAAATTCTTGATTATCATAGATTTACCGGTGGTGACAGTGTTTCCTAGCCTCAGGGCAGAGGGAAGCTGGGAGGAGGTGCTCTTATTCTCCATGGACTTTACAGTGCTACAGGATGCACATTTATGTTTGAAAAAGCTAGCCTTAGCTTTCTTAACTGACTGTGTATATTGGTTCCTGACTTCCCTGAAAAGTTACATATCTCGGGGGCTGTTCGATGCTAATGCAGTACGCCACAGGATGTTTTTGTGCTGGTTAAGGTCAGTCAAGTCTGAAGTGAACCAAGGGCTATATCTGTTCTTAGTTCTACATTTTTTGAATGTGGGATGCCTATTTAAGATGGTGAGGAAAGCACTTTTAAAGAACAACCAGGCATCCTCTATTGACGGGATGAGGTCAATAACCTTCCAGGATACTCGGGCCAGGTCGATCTAAAAAGGCTTGCTCGCTGAAGTGTTTTAGAGAGTGTTTGACAGTGGATGAGGGCTGGTAGTTTGACCACAGACCCATTACGGATGCAGGCAATGAGGCAGTGATCGCTGAGATCCTAGTTGAAGACAGCAGAGTTGTATTTAGAGGGCAAGTTGATCAGGATGATATCTATGAGGGTGCACATGTTTACAGATTTAGGGTTGTACCTGGTAGGTTCCTTGATAATTTGTGTGAGATTGAGGGCATCTAGCTTAGATTGTAAAACAGCCGGGGTGTTAAGCATATCCTAGTTTAGGTCACCCAACAGTACGAACTCTGAAGATAGATGCGGGGCAATCAATTCACATACTGTATGGTTTCCAGGGCACAGCTGGGGGCTGAGGGGGTCTATAACAAGTGGCAACAGTGAGTGACTTATTTCAGGAGAAGTGGATTTTTAAAAGTAGAAGCTTGAACTGTTTGGGCACAAATCTGGATAGTGTGACAGAACTCTGCAGGCTATCTCTGCAGTAGATTGCATCTCCGTTCCCTTCGGCAGTTCTACCTTGTCAGAAAATGTTGTAGTTGGGGATGGAAATATCAGAATTTTTGGTGGCCTTCCTAAACCAGTATTCAGACATGGCTAGGACATCAGGATTGGCAGTGTGCTAAAGCAGTGAATAAAACAAACTTAGAGAGGAGGCTTCTGATGTTAAATGCTTCTTAGGGATAGGCATCCTTAAGAAATAAACTATAATATTTAATACGGAAAGAAGTATGTTCAATAGAAAAGTCAAATTAGTAAACATGCGTCCTCTTCATTATAAGAGCTTTGGAGCTAAAAAAAAAGAGTTCTGGTTGGTTTTTCTTTAAAATTTCACGTACCATATCAATTGTGTTATAGTCTCAGACATTATTTTAACATTTCCAGAAACCTCAAGTGTTTTCTATTCAATGCTACCAATTATATGCATATCCTGGCTTCTGGGCCTGAGTAACATGCCGTTTACTTTGGGCAGGTGGAAATTCAGGAAAATAGACCCTAGCTCTAAGATTAACATGCATGAAACCAAGGCTTTTAAAGTTACAGAAGTCAACAAATGAGAGTGCCTGGGATAGGTGTGGTGCTGGTGGCTACAGGGCCTGGGTTAACCTCTACATCACCAACAATCAATAACATTGCAAAGTCCTCAATGCATTCTGGGAGGAGTAGGATAAGGGTAAGGCTAAAGGCTGTAAGAACTGGTCGTCTAGTGCGTTGGAAACAGAATAAAAGGAGCAGATTTCTGGGCGTGGTAGAATAGATTCAGGGCATAATGTACAGACAAGGGTATGGTAGGATGTGAGTACAGTGGAGGTAAACCTAGGCATTGAGTGACGATGAGAGAGGTTGTGTCTCTGGAGGTACCAGTTAAGCCAGGTGAGGTCTCCGCATGTGTGGGGGGTTGGACAAAAGAGCTATCTAAGGCATGTTGAGCGGGACTGGGGGCTCTACAGTGAAATAAAAAAATAAAAACTAACCGAAACAGCAGTAAACAAGGCATATTGACATTAGGGAGAGGCATGTGTAGCCGAGTGATCATAGGGTCCAATGAGCAGCAATAGGTGAGTCAGGGAGCCGTTTGGTAGTCGCTTCTACGCTAAGCTAGCGGGAGACATGGCGTTCAGAATGCTAGCGGGCCGGGGCTAGCAGATGGGTCTTTGGCGACATCGCAACAGAAAAGCCTGTTGAAACCACATCGGACGATTACGATGGCAGACCAGTCATGATGAATCGGTCGAGGCTCAGTGTCGGCAATAAAGGTAGCCCAATAATTAGCTGGTATACCTCTTCGGCTAGACGGGTGATGGGCCTAGCTCGAGGCTAGCTCAAGGCTAACTGGAGCTTGCTTTGGGACATAGGCGTTAGCCAGCAATAGCCACTCGGTTGCAGCTAGCTAGCTGGGATTATCCGTTGTAATGGTCCAGAGCCTGCGGCAGGAATCCGGTGATGTGGTAAAGAAAAGCAGTTCGATATGCTCTGGGTTGATTTCGCACTGTGCAGACTGACAGGTATTGACCGAGCTAAAGCTGGCTGGTGTCCGAGATAACGGTGAAGACCACTAGCTATAGCTAACTGACTACTAGCTAGTAGCTAGTTAGCTGGCTAGCTGCTGATGGGGGTTCCAGTGAGAAAGTATAAAAATAGCAGATCCGTACCACATTGGGTGAGGCGGGTTGCAGGAAACTGTATTCAGTTCGTAGATGGAAAGTGAGATTAAAATATATACGAAAAAAAACGAAGAATCCGAATATTTACACAGGACAAGGCAAACACACGTCTGACTGCTACACCATCTTGGATTACTTGGCTATATGCCTCATCAAATTATATCTTGGAGAACTTCGGACAGTTCCTTGGACTTCATGGTGAAGTTTCTGCTCTGACATGCACTGTCAACTGTGGGACCTTAAATATATATTTGTGTTTCACCATACACTTGAATTGGCAACAATTGGATTTCAGCCACAGAGGGACAACACTGGTCTGACAGGTTTTGTTAAATCTATTTCAGCCACAGAGAGGCAACACTGGTCTGACAACCTGGATGTTACATCTATTTCAGCCACAGAGGGACAACACTGGTCTGACAACCTGGATGTTACATCTATTTCAGCCACAGAGGGACAACACCGGTCTGACAACCTGGATGTTACATCTATTTCAGCCACAGAGGGACACCACCGGTCTGACAACCTGGATGTTACATCTATTTCAGACACAAAGGGAAAACAAAATCAAATCAAATTGATTTATATAGCCCTTCTTACATCAGCTGATATCTCAAAGTGCTGTACAGAGACCCGGCCTAAAACCCCAAACAGAAAGAAATGCAGGTGTAGAAGCACGGTGGCTAGGGAAAAATTATAACAGAACATGGCCAAGATGTTCAAATGTTCATAAATGATCAGCATGGTCAAATAATAATAATCACAGTAGTTGTCGAGGGTGCAACAAGTCAGCACCTCAGGAGTAAATGTCAATTGGCTTTTCATAGCTGATCATTGAGAGTATCTCTACCACTCCTGGTGTCTCTAGAGAATTGAAAACAGCAGGTCTGGGACAGGTAGCACATCCGGTGAACAGGTCAGGGTTCCATAGCCGCAGGCAGAACAGTTGAAACTGTAGCAGGAGCATGGCCAGGTGGACTGGGGACAGCAAGGAGTCATCATGCCAGGTAGTCTTGAGGCATGGTCCTAGTGCTCAGGTCCTCAGAGAGAGAGAAAGAAAGAAAGAAAGAAAGAAAGAAAGAAAGAAAGAAAGAATTAGAGAGAGCATACTTAAATTCCCACAGGACACCGGATAAGACAGGAGAAGTACTCCAGATATAACAGACTGACCCTAGCCCCCCGACACAAACTACTGCATCATAAATACTGGAGGCTGAGACAGGAGGGGTCAGGAGACACTGAGGTCCCATCCAATGATACCCTCGGACAGGGCCAAACAGGCAGGATATAACCCCACCCACTTTGCCAAAGCACAGCCCCCACACTACTAGAGGGATATCTTCAACCACCAACTTACCATCCGGAGACAAGGCCGAGTATAGCCCACAAAGATCTCCGCCACAGTATAACCCAACACGACACTGGTCTGACAAGCTGGATGTTATATATATTTCAGCCACAGAGGGACAACACTGGTCTGACAACCTGGATGTTACATCTATTTCAGCCACAGAGGGACAACACTGGTCTGACAACCTGGATGTTACATCTATTTCATCCACAGAGGGGAATCACTGGTCTCACAGGCTGGATGTTATATCTATTTCAGAGGGGCAACACTGGTCTGACAGGTTTTTGTTACATATATTTCAGCCACAGAGGGACAACACTGGTCTGAAAACCTGGATGTTATATCTATTTCAGCCACAGAGGGGCAACACTGATCTGAGAACCTGGATGTTACATCTATTTCAGCTACAGAGGGGCAACACTGGTCTGACAGGCTGGATGTTATATCTATTTCAGCCACAGAGGGACAACACTGGTCTGACAGGCTGGATGTTATATCTATTTCAGCCACAGAGGGACAACACTGGTCTGACAGGCTGGATGTTATATCTATTTCAGCCACAGAGGGACAACACTGGTCTGACAGGCTGGATGTTATATCTATTTCAGCCACAGAGGGACAACACTGATCTGAGAACCTGGATGTTATATCAATTTCAGCCACAGAGGGACAACAATGGTCTGACAGGCTGGATGTTAAAGGGCCTTCAGAAGCTATTCACACCCCTTGACTTTTTCCACATTTTGTTGTGTTACAGCCTGAATTTAAATGTATTAAATTGCATTTTTTGTTGTTGTTGTCACTAGCCTACACACAATACACCCCCTCAGGAGACTGAACATATTTGGCATGGGTCCTCAGATCCTCAAAAAGTCATACAGCTGCACCATCGAGAGCATCCTGATTGGTTGCATCACCGCCTGGTATGGAAACTGCTCGGCCTCTGACCGCAAGGCACTACAGAGGGTAGCGCGTATGGCCCAGTACATCACTGTGGTCAAGCTTCCTGCTGTCCAGGACCTCTATATCAGGCGGTGTCAGAGTAAGGACCTAAAATTTGCCAAAGACTCCAGCCAAATCAAATCTAATTTTCAAGTCAAGTCAAATTTTATTTGTCACATTCACCGAATACAACACCTTACAGTGAAATGCTTACTTACAAGCCCTTAACAAACAATGCAGTTAAGAAAAATAAGTGTTAATAAAAAATAAAAGTAACAAATAATTAAAGAGCAGCAGTAAAATAACAATAGCGAGGCTAAATACAGGTGTACCAGTACAGAGTCAATGCGCTGGGGGCACTGGTTAGTCGAGGTAATTGAGGTAATACGTACATGTAGGTAGAGTTAAAGTGACAATGCATAGATAATAAACAGAGAGTAGCAGCAGTGTAAAAGTGGGGTCTGGGTATCCCTTTGATTAGCTATTCAGGAGTCTTATGGCTTGGGTTAGAAGCTGTTAAGAAGCCACCCTTGTCATAGACTGTTCTCTCTGCTACCGCACTGCAAGTGGTACCGGAGCGCATTTCGCTACAGCCACAATAACATCTGCTAAATATGTGTATGCGACCAATAACATTTGATTTGAGATGGGTGAGAAAATAAATCTAATCCATTTAGAATTCAGGCTGTAACACAACAAAATGTAGAATAAGTCCACGAGTATGAATACTTTCCGAAGGGACTGTATATCAATTCAAAGGGTTTTTTTTGACATGGGAAACATATGTTTACATTGCCAAAGCAAGTGAAATAAACAAACAAAAGTGAGAAGAAACTAATTTTACAACATCAACCAAAATATTATTATAGGTTAACAGTAAACATTGCACTCAAAAAGAATTCCAATTAAATAAATACATGTCAAGTTTTATATTATCAGCTATGTATTTTAGCGATGTGCAAATAGATGTTGTACAAATAGTGGGGGAAGATAAATATACAGACAAATATTGGTTGAATTTACAATGTTTTGTGCTCCACTGGTTGCTCTTTTCTCATGGCAATGGGCCACAAATCTTGCTGCTGTGATTGCACAGTACGATATTTTGCCTAACAGATATGGGAGGTTATCAACGTTTGATTTGTTTTCAAATTCATTGTGGGTCTGTGTGATCTGTGGGAAATATACATCTCTAATGTGGTCATACATTTGGTAGAAGGATAGGTGGTGCCACTCAGTTTCCACCTCATTTTGTGGACAGTGGGCGCACATCCTGTCTTCTCTTGAGAAGACTTCTTTTAATAGCAATGCTATGCTTACTGAGTCTGTACATAGCAGTGTTGTGTTCGAGACCACATAAAGCGAGACAAATTGAAGACCAAGACCAGAGCAAATAGAGTCAGGGTCATGACCAAGACCAGAAAAATGTGAGTCCAATTCAAGACCATGATTGTAATTGTGTCCAATCACCACCGTAGTAAGAGTTCAAAATGTCCAGTATTTCTGTGTTCATATTTCAGAACAACATGTGGATTCTTTAGACATTCAGAATAGTGAACAAAGACATACTGAGGGAAAATAGAGCCACTCTACAAATTATTACTAACCCAAACACAGTGGGGAACAATGGGCCTTCTACACCTTCAGAGAAAGGCTAAGGATTTATAAAATAATGATTATAATTATGATAATTATATTATTATTTTCAATTATGTTCTGATTTAATCTCTTCATTTTGTATTATTATTTATTTTTTTACACCTCCTTTTTCTCCACAATTTCATGATATCCAATTGCAATCTAATTACGATCTTGTCTCATTGCTGCAGCTCCCCAACAGGCTAGGGAGAGGCGAAGGTCAAGTCATGCATCCTCCAAAACATGACCTGCCAAACCGCGCTTCTTAACACCCGCCCACTTTACCCGGAAGCCAGCCGCACCAATGTTTCAAATGAAAACTGTCCAACTGACGTCAAAGTCAGTATGCAGGCACCCGGCCTGCCACAAGGAGGCGCTAGAGTGCGATGAGCCAAGTAAAGCCCCTCAGGCCAAACACTCTCCTAACCTGGACCACACTGGGACAATTGTGCACCGCCCTATGGGACTCCTGGTCATGGCCGGTTGTGACACATCCTGGGAAAGAACCTAGGTCTGTAGTGATGCCTCAAGCACTGCGATGCAGTGCCTTAGACCACTGCGCCACTCGGGAGGCCCTCATCACTTCAGTTTTTGTTGGAAAGGAAAGGGTCAATGATGTAGAGAAAAACTATCCAGTCAGGATTTTTCTTTGCTGGACTCTGGGGGGGATAAATCTAGCTAACTAAATCATTCATTGGCTATTCCATCGAAAGCTAGATAAAGGCATATGCCATTCAAATGTATTAGGGCAACATTCTGGAGTGACAGTGGAATCAATCAATCATATTTTGACTTAATGGGCGACCGTTTTTTCTAAAACTTATGAAAACTTCTGCCTTCTTGAAGGCCAACATGTCACTGTGCAATAGCGAGCAGTAGTTTTCCCATGGTCTAGCTAGCTAGCTTTTGTTGTCGGCTAGTTTACATTTTTTAGATGAGCTCTTTTCAAGAATAACTTTCAACAAGAAGTTAAGTTTCAAATGATCACCATCTGGTGAGTGGAACAGTGTTTTTTGTTGCAGCGAGGTTGCTGCTGTTAGCCATCTCTTTGATAATAACTTGTGTGTGAGTGTGAAACGTTCTTTCATTTAAAGTGGAACTGAAAGCATTTTAGCAAAACAAAATCTTATTCAAATCTGGTCATATACACCCCCAGGAAGAATATGATACATATGAATTACATATACCAATGCATTTGTGAAAATTCTATAGTAATATAGAGTGGGAAAGCAGCAGTGCGTTTGGACAATTAATAGACACTGCAGCAAATAAAACCGAATAAAAACATCTGTCTTGTACAGGACCGGAGTATACACAGACCAGTGCAGTGCTCTATAGCCAATAAATTGCCTGCCAATGCATGCTTGCCCCAACCAAACACCCAAGATAAATGGTTAAAGCTACTTCCAGACACAAATGAGAGAACACCTCACTCTGACCACTTTACTCGCAGCAGCAGCAGAGCTGGTTAGGCTGTTTACATGTTATCTAGCGTGTTCTAGACCAACTAGGACTTTTTATGCCTACGTTCACTGACACCGGTCATATTCAGTTAGTAATGCACATTCAGAAATTCATCAGTTGTTCTGTGCTCTGGCATACTCAGACGAGAGTGCTCTGAAATCGGAGTGGATAGCCAGAGTGAGTTTGCGAATGCAAGAGATATGCTAACTGGATAACAGTCACTCAAGTTCTTTCTAGCTAACCAAATGACAGCTGTGCATAGCCATCGAAAAACGATATGAGGGGAAAAAGCCAGTCACTCACCCACTCCTCTAATGGCATTACATCCTCCTAGCCGCTAGCTGTTCAGCTCTGTGTTTTAAGCTTGCTACATAAATAGATATGCTAGCCTATTAACCACGTTATGACTGACTTGTGATCATTGCCCTTGCTAGTTTGATTGTATTGACATTCCCAGCCTTAGTTACAGTGCCTTTGGAAAGTACAGTATTCAGACCCAATGACTTTTTCCACATTTTGTTACGTTATAGCCTTATTCTAAAATGGATTATATATATTTTTTAATCCTCAGCAATCTAAACACAATACCTCATAATGACAAAGCAAAAACATTTGTTTTTGAATTTTTAGCAAATGTATTAAAAATAAAAATCAGAAATAACTTATTTACATAAGTATTCAGGCTGTTAGCTATGAGACATGAAATTGAGGTCTGGTGCATCCTGTTTCCATTGATCATCCTTGAGATGTTTCTACGACTTGATTGGAGTCCACCTGTGGTAAATTCAATTGATTGGACATGATTTGGAATGGCACACACCTGTCTATATAAGGTCCCACAACTGACAGTGCATGTCATAACAAAAACCAAGCCATGAGGTTGAAGGAATTGCCTGTAGAGCTCCGAGACAGGATTGTGTTGAGGCACAGATCTGGGGAAGGATACCAAAAAATGTCCATCATTCTTAAATGGAAGAAGTTTGGAACCACCTTATTAGAGCTGGCCGCCTGGCCAAACTGAGCAATCGGGGGAGAAGGGCCTTAGTCAGGGAGGTGACCAAGAACCCGATGGTCACTCTGACAGAGCTCCAGAGTTTATCTGTGGAGATGGGAGAACCATCCAGAAAGTCAACCATCTCTGCAGCACTCCACCAATCAGGCCTTTATGGTAGAGTGGCCAGACGAAAGCCACTCTTCAGTTAAAGGCACATGACAGCCCGCTTGGAATTTGCCAAAAGGCACCTAAAGACTCTCAGACCATGAGAAACACAATTCTCTGGTCTGATGAAACCAAGATTAAACTCTTTGGGCAGAATGCCAAGTGTCACGTCTGGAGGAAACCTGGCACCATCCCTACGGTGAAACGTGGTGGTGACAGCATCATGCTGTGGGGATGTTTTTCAGGGACAGGGACTGGGAGCCGTGCATTGCATGACATGCAATTTTGTGCTGTTCCTATCGGGTACATTGTTAAAGATATTATATTGTAATTATATTATTTTGGTAACTACATGCCCAGTAAACAAGCACCAAACCAGCGTGAGTGCAGAGTTGGATGGTGAACTGTGCATTGCATGACGTGCAATTTTGTGCTGTTCCTATCAGAATAAATCTCCATTACACAAGCAGAGTACTGTTACACAGGCACACCGGTTTGTATCAAGAATGGTCCACCACCCAAATGACATCCAGCCAACTGTGCGAAGCATTGAAGGTGTGATGGTGTGGGGTGCTTTGTAAGATCCTTATTTGCATAAAATAGACAGAGACCAGTCTACCAAAATTAGCCAAAAGCATTTATTCTCGAGAGCGCTGCTTAAAATACCATGTACATCCGTTTATATATCACATATGACATCATAGCATTTTAAATGTCCCTCTCAGATACAATGGCAATATAGTTCACAAGCCTTCCCACATTGTCTGCCACCTGTTAAACAATCTACTACAAGCCCAAGGTCTCTCCCCTCCCTGGGTAGGGACAGAATTGTCACGCCTTGGTCTTAGTATTTTTGTGTTTTCTTTATTATTTGTTCAGGCCAGGGTGTGACATGGGTTTATTGTGTTGTCGTATTGGGTTTTTTGTAGGCATTGGGATTGTGGCTGATTAGGGGTGTGTCTAGCATAGGCTTGGCTGCCTGAGGCAGTTCTCAATCAGAGTCAGGTGATTCTCGTTGTCTCTGATTGGGAACCATATTTAGGTAGCCTGGGTTTTACTGTGTATTTTGTGGATGATTGTTCCTGTCTCTGTGTAGTGTTCACCAGATAGGCTGTAATTAGGTTTTCACGTTTCGTTTGCTGTTTTTGTATTTATTTAGTTATTTCATGTATCGCTATTTTTTCATTAAAGAACATGAGTAACCACCACGCTGCATTTTGGTCCGACTCTCCTTCAACAGACGAACGCCGTAACAAGAATGTCCTGTAAGGAACACAGTATTCCAGCCGGTCTGACGATAGCTCCATTTGTTTCTAACAAGGAACAGAAAGTCCTTGTTCTAATTCTTGACTAAAACTACACACATTATATTCAGTATTATGAAGTTAAATGTATACATAATTTAGTCATTATTCATAAAAATCCCATAACAATATCACAGCATTCTGCTGCGATACGCCATCCCATCTGGTTTGTGTTTAGTGGGACTATAATGTTTTCCCCAACAGGACAATGACCCAAAACACACCTCCAGGCAGTGTAAGGGCTATTTGACCAAGACAGAGGGTGATGGAGTGCTGCATCAGATGACCTGGCCTCCACAATCACCCGACGTCAACCCAATTGAGATGGTTTGGGATGAGTTGAACCGCAGATTGAAGGAAAAGCAGCCAAACAGTGCTCAGCATATATGGGAACTCCTTCTAGAATGTTAGAAATGCATTCCTCATGAAGCTGGTTGAGAGAATGCCAAGAGTGTACAAAGCTGTCATCAAGGCAAAGGGTGGCTGCTTTGAAGAATCTCAAATATAAAATATATTTTGATTTGTTTAACACTGTTTTGATTATTACATGATTCAATGTGTTATTTAATAGTTTTGATATCTTCACTATTATTCTACAATATAGAACATTTTAAAAATAAAGAAAACACTGGAATGAGGCGGTGTGTCCAAACTTTTGAATGGTACTGTATATCCATTGATTATATCTTATAAATGCCTTATGAGCTTAGTTCAACTGTTCCATGAGAACCCCAAATATAAGCTTGTAAACAACCAATGTAAAGCCTCATAATATGGTTAAAACAATAACATGGATATAAATATATAAATCTGAGAGTAGTTACATTTCTTCAGGCCCATCCCTCAGCTTTTAACCAAAACAGAGGCGGGGCATCCTTTTGTTATTGTTTCATCTGTGGATTTGCCCTTTAAACAGCTGCATAAGTATCAAGATATCAAAGTGTCACCAACAAAAAGGTAAACAACAGGTCTATAGCAAATGCAGCATATGGCATTCATTTTTCATATGTAAACAGCGCTTTTCAGAAGTGCTCAAAGCATGCCATTCCATGAGTGTAGCATTTATTTTTCAACTGGAATCAATGAGCTTAATCAGTCCTCCATGACCACAAAATCATAAACATCAGAGTATGGCTGGTTAATGTCCTTAGTTGTGGGGTTATGCTCAGGTAAAACAATTTGGCTAATCTATACTTACATATTTTCAAATCCTATTCTTGAAGATCAAGGTGTATAACATTTATTGGAATGACTCGAATTCTGATCGACTTTGGTTTTTAAATATAAAGATATAATTTAATATTATTTTATCCTGCAATAGATGTCATTACAATTGCTAACATACATTTTTTTCTTCTTCTAATGCCACTTAAGTGGAAAGTAATCTAAAAGTAACTGAATGTAATCAGATTGGACGTTACTGAGTTTGGGTAATCCAAAAGTTACGCTACTGATTACAATTTTGAACAAGCAACTAGTAACTGTAACTGATTACATTTAGAAAGTAACTTACCCAACCCTGCTCGGGGGGCTTATTGGTGAGGGAATACTGTCACCTCCAGGTTGGTGTTAGTCCCCCTGTGTGCTGAGAGTGTCAGATTCATGTCCAGTTCTGGCATTTAGGTCACCACAGACTAGTACATGTCTCTGGGCCTGGAAGTGGTTGATCTCCCCTCTAGGATGGAGAAGCTGTCATCTTTAAAGTATGGGGATTCTATTGGGGGGATATAGATAGCACACAGATGTAAAATACTCCTATTTTTATTAATTGAACATAGTGGGTTATGTCTGATCTATACCAAGTTAGCACTCCTGGTAGTTTGGTGGATTTAGCTACCAGCTCACTGTAACCTAGAGGGCAACAATGTATACCATGTTTATTTGGTGAATTCTGGGTTCCTGCTCTTTAGGTCAAAGGCAGATGACCTCAGACCTTGTATATTCCAGGATGAGATGATGAAAGCTTTGCGTTCCATAGTGTCCAGTATTGTTATTTGTGTGGTTTAGTTTCGGACCATTAGGTTATATCTATTTCAGCCACAGAGGGGCAACACTGTATCAGAAAAGAACACCATTGTCTGCTTCCAATTTAGTTTATGTTATAATCTCCAATAACAGGGCATTATTACCGTAAGCATGTTTAAAGACTCAACAGTAGAGTGAAGTAGCCCCAGGAGTTGAACCTCAAATCTCTCGTTTAAATCCAAACCCTTGGAGCATGTGGATTGTTTGGGTTAGGGTTATAGATGGGTTGTGGTTATGGATTGTTTTGTTTGGGGTTATAGAGGAATCGCTGACATCAAAACCCAGGCATTGAAGAGTGTCCACAGATCTGCTCTGTTTATATCCCCAGTAAATCAGTACCTTAACGCATGTGTGTGTGCGTGTGTGTGCGCATTCAACTCTTCGGGGTTACAGTAAGAGTGAGGGGTTACAGCAAACTCATCGGGGTTACTGTAAAGAGCGAGGTAGTATGAGTATTTGAACACTTCAGTGGTGATTTTAACATGTAAATCTTGGTGGGGGGAAAAAAGTGGGATGTATGCCAGCAAAGCTACAACACAACACTAAACAGTACATTAATTGCACTATAACGGTGACAAACGGTGACAACAAATTGTTAGGGCCTACATAAAGCTGTACCAACAGCAGTCCCAACATCTTACCACTGCTACACGTGGCTATCAGCGGAGCCTTGTCTGGCAGAAAAACAGTTCATTCAGCCTCATTTACTGCCTTTTAAGAAAACATAGCTGATATAGCTGACAAATGTATTTTTAATGACAATTGAAATGTACAAACTATGGCATAAGGGGACGACAAGTAGATATGAGGCCATCCGTAATTTCGATTAAGACGTTAATGAGCGAGCTAGGATGGACGTAGTCAATATAACTATTTGTTTAGCACTTTTGAAATGAACAATGACAGAATTCAGAACATGGGCTGTTCAAGTGTTCTCCCTGTACACAAAGTCAGAACTGTAGGATAAATAAAGGGGCCATATGAGCAGACAATGAAAGCTCTTACAATATTCAATGATTACATTTCTCTAAAACAGGTTATAGGCTATATGTGCACCAGCAAGTCAGAACAGTAGGCGAAATTAAGAGGGGTAACTAGACCAAATTATTAGGTTGAGGCACATGGGCTACTAATATCTTACTACACAACATACACTTAGTATTACTTTCTTAGCTACAGTACACATATCTCCCTGGCATATAACATCATTTATGTAGCAGCATACAATACATTTTTGGACTCACCTTGTTGTTCTGTGCTAACTTGAACAGGAAGGTTGCCCTTCATGGGCAAATTTTGTCATCAAAGTCTGGCATTCTCTGTATTTATGGTGCTTTCAAAACAAATGGGAACACAGGGGGGAAAAACAAAATCGAATCATGATGACGTCATTGATCTTCAGGTCGTAGCTCTAGAAAGAGGCCGGAATTACAATTCCAAGTTGGATGACCATTCAAAATGCATTTTCCCAGTCGGAGCTTGTTTTTTCTCAACTTCCCAGTGTCTTGAACTCACTGAAGTCAAGTTTTCGCAGTTCCGAGTTGCTTCATTGGGGCGGCAGGTAGCTTAGTGGTTAGAGCGTTGGATCGAATCCCCGAGCCGACAGGTAAAAATCTGTCGTTCTGCCCCTGAGCAAGGCAGTTAGCCTACCGGGGAACAGTGGGTTGTCATTTTAAATACGAATTAAATAAGAATTTGTTATTTATCATTTTAAACTTGGAAAGAGCCCCTTAACAGGCATGCCCCCCCCCCCCTGAATGACGGGTCACCACTGGCACACTTTTGGTTACATTACAGACTTATTCTAAAATTCATTAAATCGTTTTTCCCCCTCAATCTACACACAACACCCCATAATGACAATTCAAACACAGTTTATTAGAAATTTTTAATTTATTAAAAATAAAAACCTGAAATATAACATTTACAAAAGTATTCAGACCCTTTACTCAGAACTTTGTTGAATCAAATCAAATCAAATCAAATTTTATTTGTCACATACACATGGCTAGCAGATGTTAATGCGAGTGTAGCGAAATGCTTGTGCTTCTAGTTCTGACAATGCAGTAATAACGAACAAGTAATCTAACTAACAATTCCAAAAAACTACTGTCTTATACACAGTGTAAGGGGATAAAGAATATGTACATAAGGATATATGAATGAGTGATGGTACAGAGCAGCATAGGCAAGATACAGTAGATGATATCGAGTACAGTATATACATATGAGATGAGTATGTAAACCAAGTGGCATAGTTAAAGTGGCTAGTGATACATGTATTACATAAGGATGCAGTCGATGATATAGAGTACAGTATCTACGTATGCATATGAGATGAATAATGTAGGGTAAGTAACATTATATAAGGTAGCATTGTTTAAAGTGGCTAGTGATATATTTACATCATTTCCCATCAATTCCCATTATTAAAGTGGCTGGAGTAGAGTCAGTGTCATTGACAGTGTGTTTGCAGTAGCCACTCAATGTTAGTGGTGGCTGTTTAACAGTCTGATGGCCTTGAGATAGAAGCTGTTTTTCAGTCTCTCGGTCCCAGCTTTGATGCACCTGTACTGACCTCGCCTTCTGGATGACAGCGGGGTGAACAGGCAGTGGCTCGGGTGGTTGATGTCCTTGATGATCTTTATGGCCTTCCTGTAGCATCGGGTGGTGTAGGTGTCCTGGAGGGCAGGTAGTTTGCCCCCGGTGATGCGTTGTGCAGACCTCACTACCCTCTGGAGAGCCTTACGGTTGAGGGCGGTGCAGTTGCCATACCAGGCGGTGATACAGCCCGCCAGGATGCTCTCGATTGTGCATCTGTAGAAGTTTGTGAGTGCTTTTGGTGACAAGCCGAATTTCTTCAGCCTCCTGAGGTTGAAGAGGCGCTGCTGCGCCTTCCTCACGATGCTGTCTGTGTGAGTGGACCAATTCAGTTTGTCTGTGATGTGTATGCCGAGGAACTTAAAACTTGCTACCCTCTCCACTACTGTTCCATCGATGTGGATGGGGGTGTTCCCTCTGCTGTTTCCTGAAGTCCACAATCATCTCCTTAGTTTTGTTGACGTTGAGTGTGAGGTTATTTTCCTGACACACCACACTCCGAGGGCCCTCACCTCCTCCCTGTAGGCCGTCTCGTCGTTGTTGGTAATCAAGCCTACCACTGTTGTGTTGTCCGCAAACTTGATGATTGAGTTGGAGGCGTGCGTGGCCACGCAGTCGTGGGTGAACAGGGAGTACAGGAGAGGGCTCAGAACGCACCCTTGTGGGGCCCCAGTGTTGAGGATCAGCGGGGAGGAGATGTTGTTGCCTACCCTCACCACCTGGGGCGGCCCGTCAGGAAGTCCAGTACCCAGTTGCACAGGGCGGGGTCGAGACCCAGGGTCTCGAGCTTGATGACGAGCTTGGAGGGTACTATGGTGTTGAATGCCGAGCTGTAGTCGATGAACAGCATTCTCACATAGGTATTCCTCTTGTCCAGATGGGTTAGGGCAGTGTGCAGTGTGGTTGAGATTGCATCGTCTGTGGACCTATTTGGGCGGTAAGCAAATTGGAGTGGGTCTAGGGTGTCAGGTAGGGTGGAGGTGATATGGTCCTTGACTAGTCTCTCAAAGCACTTCATGATGACGGATGTGAGTGCTACGGGGCGGTAGTCGTTTAGCTCAGTTACCTTAGCTTTCTTGGGAACAGGAACAATGGTGGCCCTCTTGAAGCATGTGGGAACAGCAGACTGGTATAGGGATTGATTGAATATGTCCGTAAACACACCGGCCAGCTGGTCTGCGCATGCTCTGAGGGCGCGGCTGGGGATGCCGTCTGGGCCTGCAGCCTTGCGAGGGTTAACACGTTTAAATGTCTTACTCACTTCGGCTGCAGTGAAGGAGAGACCGCATGTTTTCGTTGCAGGCTGTGTCAGTGGCACTGTATTGTCCTCAAAGCGGGCAAAAAGTTATTTAGTCTGCCTGGGAGCAAGACATCCTGGTCCGTGACTGGGCTGGGTTTCTTCCTGTAGTCCGTGATTGACTGTAGACCCTGCCACATGCCTCTTGTGTCTGAGCCGTTGAATTGAGATTCTACTTTGTCTCTGTACTGGCGCTTAGCTTGTTTGATAGCCTTGCGGAGGGAATAGCTGCACTGTTTGTATTCAGTCATGTTACCAGACATCTTGCCCTGATTAAAAGCAGTGGTTCGCGCCTTCAGTTTCACACGAATGCTGCCATCAATCCACGGTTTCTGGTTAGAGAATGTTTTAATCGTTGCTATGGGAACGACATCTTCAACGCACGTTCTAATGAACTCGCACACCGAATCAGCGTATTCGTCAATGTTGTTGTCTGACGCAATACGAAACATCTCCCAGTCCACGTGATGGAAGCAGTCTTGGAGTGTGGAGTCAGCTTGGTCAGACCAGCGTTGGACAGACCTCAGCGTGGGAGCTTCTTGTTTTAGTTTCTGTCTGTAGGCAGGGATCAACAAAATGGAGTCGTGGTCAGCTTTTCCGAAAGGGGGGCGGGGCAGGGTCTTATATGCGTCGCGGAAGTTAGAGTAACAATGATCCAGGGTCTTTCCACCCCTGGTTGCGCAATCGATATGCTGATACAATTTAGGGAGTCTTGTTTTCAGATTAGCCTTGTTAAAATCCCCAGCTACATGAATGCAGCCTCCGGATAAATCGTTTCCAGTTTGCAGAGAGTTAAATAAAGTTCGTTCAGAGCCATCGATGTGTCTGCTTGGGGGGGGATATATACAGCTGTGATTATAATCGAAGAGAATTCTCTTGGTAGATAATGCGGTCTACATTTGATTGTGAGGAATTCTAAATCAGGTGAACAGAAGGATTTGAGTTCCTGTATGTTTCTTTCATCACACCATGTCACGTTAGTCATAAGGCATACGCCCCCACCCCTCTTCTTACCAGAAAGATGTTTGTTTCTGTCGGCGCGATGCGTGGAGAAACCCGCTGGCTGCACCGCTTCGGATAGCGTCTCTCCAGTTAGCCATGTTTCCGTGAAGCAGAGAACGTTACAGTCTCTGATGTCCCTCTGGAATGCTACCCTTGCTCGGATTTCATCAACCTTGTTGTCAAGAGACTGGACATTGGCAAGAAGAATGCTAGGGAGTGGTGCACGGTGTGCCCGTCTCCGGAGTCTGACCAGAAGACCGCTTCATTTCCCTCTTTTTCTGAGTCGTTTTTTTGGGTCGCTGCATGTAATCCACTCCGTTGCACTGGTTGTAAGGCAGAACACAGGATCCGCATCGCGAAAAACATATTCTTGGTCGTACTGATGGTGAGTTGACGCTGATCTTATATTCAGTAGTTCTTCTCGGCTGTATGTAATGAAACCTAAGATGACCTGGGGTACTAGTGTAAGAAATAACACGTAAAAAAAACAAAAAACTGCATAGTTTCCTAGGAACGCGAAGCGAGGCGGCCATCTCTGTCGGCGCCGGAAGTACAGAAGGACCTTTGGCAGCGATTACAGCCTAGTCTTCTTGGGTATGACGCTACAAGCTTGGACACCTGTATTTGTGGAGTTTCTCCCATTCAACATTATACGGTATCTCGCAGTAATAACCTCTGGGGGTCGTTATTGTCTCCAAAAGTCTGACTCTGACAGGACTTTCATACAACGTTTCTGGGGTAGGCCATCATTTTACAATGACGGCCTACCCCATCCAAACCCTCCCCTAACACGGACAACGCTGGGCCAATTGTGCACCGCCTTATGGGAGTCTGGATCACAGGCTGTTGTGATACTGCCCAGGATCAAACCAGGGCCTGTAGTGATGCCTCTAACACTGAGATGCAGTGCCTTAGACTGCTGCGCCATCCGGGAGCTCTAGCATAGTAATGTAGAGCTTTAAGCATAGTAAAAGTCTAAGAGTTGATGTGACACTGAGGTTGCATCAATATGACTCGGCAATGACAATTTTGAATTCTAATACGCTACCCAGTAAACATTAGGGTCATTCGGAGCGCCTCTGGCTTTGTGGGTGTTTAAGGTACAATGCAGCTGTTTTTCAATATCAAATCATTTCTATTTAACAATTACATACCTTACTGTGATTTTATTTTACAATTTTAATTTTAAACAAACAGAAATGGAACCTTAGCAAAAAGCAAGTTCTCAAGCAAGAATTTAGCTGGGAGTGGTCTGAGTGGGGTGCGTAAAACTAGCTCTTATTGGCAGAATGTTTGGAACCCTTTCTTATTGGTCTATTTACCAATTTAGGCAGGCTATGGATTTAAGGTTGCTGGTCAATTATGACCCAAGGGGAATGCCATAGAAATGCACCTCCACTCATGTCCACATAGTGTAAAATCATTTTAAAAATCATTTGAGCATTGGCCTGTTAGTGAATTGGGTATATAAACTGAATTTGAGGTTTACACCAGACCTGGGTTCAAATACTGTTTAAAACCTGAATTACATTCAGATATGTTATGTGAAAAAAAAGGTGACTATTTTGCTGTATTTGGAAACACACTTGGGAAGTGAACAATAGCTTAAAGGGAGGTAAATCAATGGGTATCTCTGCAAGAAGGAGAGACGGTAGTCTTCGACCATTTCATTAAAATCATGTTATTCTTTGGTCTTTATGGCGTCATTGATGGTTCAAGTAACCGTTCACTAGCATCAGACCGAAAGAGGTAGATGTTCAAATAAAGCACATAGGGGCATTAATGAAAACACTTGAATAAAATGTTTAGATACTATTTTTTTTATTACTGTAGCAAACAATTGCAATAGTATGCACAACAATCTATCAAACATCAATAGGTTAAATAAGTACTCTTTAAATCAAACAGTCCAGGCTACATTTACAATACAAAGGGATTGCATTGGCTGCATTTACACAGGCAGCCAAGCAAGGCAGCCCATTTCTGATATTTTTTCCACTACTTGTTCTTTTGACCAATCACAGATTTTTTCAGAGATAATCTTATTGGTGAAAAGACAAATGAGTGAAAAAAAGATCATAATTGGGCTGCCTGTGTAAACACAGCCATAGCCTTGGCCACCACACACCACATTCATACTACACAATCACAGTCAATAACATATCTCTAGGGTTCCATGTTGGTTTGGTTCAAAAGAATCTAAGGATTGAAGGTGGGGGAATTTAAAGGCATAGCCCTGCCTCTTTCAGGTGGATGTGATCTGGTTGATTAGATTGAAGGAGGTGTGTGGCCACCAAGAGGTGGGTAGATTATATTAGATGAGTTCATTAGTCATATGCACAGGGTCGAAGATGTCATTGCAGGTTAAAGTTAAAATCTTATGCTCCGAGCTCCAACAGTGCAGGTCAAAAAAAGAGAAGTGAATGAGACTATAATACAAATTCTGATAATAATAATAACATATACACATTCACAACTGTAGCAATGAAAAATGTCCATTGGGGTTGGGGGCAAGGTAAGGGGGAGTAGGATGTTCGAGATGCAGGAGGGGGACAGGGGGAGCAGGTAGCTGTCTAGTGGCTAAACAGCATTCTGATGGTCTGGGGGTAGAATCTAGTCGGACAGTTCTTGCCACGATACTCATATACTGTCTGTGTCTGAGAGATGGAAGTGGGGAGAACAAACCGTGGTTTGGGTGGGAGAAGTTTTGTACTGACTCAAATACACTACCATCCATTTAACCCATGTATTTGAAAATAGTATTTAAAATAAGTATTTGAAAATAGTCTCAAATTACAGGTAGACTTTTGTTTTTACAAATAACGATTCAAATACTTAAAACCTCTTAAATCTAATTCACATGTAATCTAAAATGTAATCTACGTAATCCCCGAAAGTTGTTATTTATCATGAGAGGACCATAAACAATAACTAGTAATGCTGTATACTCCAAGAAAGGCTGAAATTTCACCTTTCTGGTAAAAATAGTTATACATTGCTGAGATGTAGCCACAGGACACAAGCTCAAGTGCAATGTACAAATATGATCAAAATAGGAAATATATTTCCTATTCAACAAATCTGAATGAATAAGGCTTGAAATGAGTTATATGCTTTCCTAAATATAGTATAATCAATTTATAAATGACTAACTATACAATTTCACCTTCCATATAACTGTAAAATACATATTTGTATATTTAGTGTTAGAGAAAATGTGTATATTTTCTAAAGGTCTCTTGATCAAAACGTCTGCCTCCACTGCTGTGAATGTCACACAGAGCTTTAGCTTGGCTTCCTGAACTCGTTAGGAACTCGTCTCATATTCATCTCGCCCGTCTATGACAAACAGTAAGTGTTTTCTGTTTAAAATCTATGAATTATTTTAGATGAATGGCTATAAACAAATCTCTGAATGTGCTACGACGAAAACACTCTCTCCTGCTGCACTACCATGTAAGGGTTGCAGGCATGTGCTTTGTCGGTGACTAAGATGTACGGTTCACCCAGCAGTTGATAGACAGTCGGAATGAAATGGTAGGAGGGACATCCCAGCTTGAAGAATGACGGTCGGAACCGGTACAGGAACCATGCAGAGCCCCTAAACATGAGATTTTATATCTATAAAGTACTTGTTTTGGGCTGACTATTTGAACACATGTATTTGAACCCAGTGGGTGGGGGTTGAACCTCATTTATTGCATTTCTATACAATAAAAACACTTTTAAATGTTAAAAAGCCAAAACGAGCAAAAATTATCCCAACCATTATCACTTTGACTGCCTACTAGCTATACACCTGTAATGTTATATTGCTGAAAGCGGGAAATATGATAAATGATTCACACTGACATGTAGCATCAGTGGCGAAACGAATATGTATGACTTTTTTTTTACTGTATTGTTTGCGTTTTGATTGCATTTTTATGTAGGCCTATAGAAAAGATAGGCCATGTGGAGATGTTCAATTTGAAACATATCTCTTTTTCCCCCCTAACTTGTTGGATAAGATTAGTACAGATTTAATCGGGGAACCCAACATTGGACCCCGACCCCAAGTTTGGGAACCACTTTACTAACCTCTCTTTCTGTCTCTTCTGCTTCCCCTGCATGCATTGCAGCCTGCCCCAGCTTCACTACTAAGCATCATTGTCTGTCTCAGTAGCCTACTCTCTGTAAAGCAAAGTTATTATGAGAACTTAGTAGCGTATATTTTGCTCCTGCTGAGGTAGGCTCCATTTAATATTAGCTTCTTACTTCATTCTTCTAGTTGCCTAAGTAATACTAGCCAGAGCCCTTCAATGTTACTTCAATAGAAGTCTCTGCCAGCAGCTAGCCACCTGACTGATTGACATAATCTGTAAGTGACTATTTACCAGTTGTGCATTTCTCAGAGAGTCGGTTTTTGTTTGTTTGGGGCTATGTCTGCAGACACAGCAGGTTTGGCGGATGCCAGGAGAACACTACCTGCCCCAATGCGTAGTTCCAGATTTTAATGCTACAGCATGCAATGACATTCTAGATGATTCTGTGCTTCCAACTTTTTGGCAACAGTTTGGGGAAGGTCCTTTCCTGTTTCCGCGTGACAATGCTCCCGTGCACGAAGCGAGGTCCATACAAAAATGGTTTGTTGAGATCAAGCTCAAGTACACAGTAGCAGGAACATACATTTTACAGTAGAACATAAACTAAAAACTTAGTAGTGGGTTTGTGACAGTGTATTGTTTGTGAGACATGACAACTTTCAAGACCCTCTTTATTCTGAACATAAAAACTCCCCACATAGCCTTGTAGAAACAGTTTTACACATACTCTGTGTGAGTATGACCAACCTCAAGGGGGAGGCACACTGGGCTCTTGTTCTTTTCCTCTGCCTTTTACTTACCTCAGAACCAGTGAATAAGTCGTGAAAAATATCCCACTGCTCCCAACAGTTGGAAACAAAGTAACCCAAGGCCTGTTCTGCCCTTAACACAAGGACCTCTGTATGTCACACACAGAGGGGCAGTGGGAAAGCCATACATGGACACATTGGATACCAACACAGAGCCATGTGCTTAGCGAGCCTCCTCTTCCATTTCCTTTTCAACCCTTGCCTTGCAACTATGTGGAGAGGAGCTGAAAGTACAGCAGACTATCTAATCCACACCTCTGTTTCATTGTGGAGGTTCAAGCACCACAGCGTTCTTCATTTCTCTGCTTATAGCTGGCACAACTTTTTTCTAATAATAGCATAATGGAACTAATTAATTTACAACATTTTTGCATTTGTTTCGAAGAGTTTTTATTCACTTACTCTTCATATTGGTTGGCAGGCAGTGGGGAGAACATCATGTTTTGGTGGAAAATTGTGAGTGAGTGAGTGAGTTTGAGTTTAGTTCCAGTAACGTCCCCCTGCACACACACACACACACACACACACACACACACACACACACACACACACACACACACACACACACACACACACACACACACACACACACACACACACACACACACACATACATACATACATACATACATACATACATACATACATACATACATACATACATACATACATACATACATACATACATACATACATACATACATACACACACCACAGAGGTACTCACAGAGTATATAGACTTTGAGTTAAGTTCCAGTAACATCCCTGAACACACACACACATACACACACTCTACTCACTCTTATCGGATACCGGTACTTCACCTTTTAACTCATCTATACTCGACCTTATCGTGTTTACTATCTAAAAAGTCATGAACTACACCATTTCAAGTTCATTGATTTTAATGAACAATTCACAAGCCTCCTCTTTTGGATGTCCACAGCCATTCACAAGCCTCCTCTGGAAGCCCACAGTCAATCAAAACCCTCTTCTGGAAGCCCACAGCCATTCACAAGCCTCCTCTTCTGGAAGCCCACAGCCATTCACAAGCCTCCTCTGGAAGCCCACAGCCATTCACAAGCCTCCTCTTCTGGACGCCCACAGCCATTCACAAGCCTCCTCTGGAAGCCCACAACCATTCACAAGCCTCCTCTGGAAGCCCACAGCCATTCATAAGCCTCCTCTTCTGGACGCCCACAGCCATTCACAAGCCTCCTCTGGAAGCCCACAGCCATTCACAAGCCTCCTCTTCTGGACGCCCACAGCCATTCACAAGCCTCCTCAAGAAGCCCACAGCCATTCACAAGGCTCCTCAAGAAGCCCACAGCCATTAACAAGCCTCCTTTTCTGGAAGCCCACAGCCATTCACAAGCCTCCTCTTCTGGAAGCCCACAGCCATTCACAAGCCTCCTCTTCTGGACATCCACAGCCATTCAGAAGCCGCCTCTTCTGGAAGCCCACAGCCATTCACAAGGCTCCTCAAGAAGCCCACAGCCATTCACAAGCCTCCTCTTCTGGAAGCCCACAGCCATTCACAAGCCTCCTCTTCTGGACGTCCACAGCCATTCAGAAGCCGCCTCTTCTGGAAGCCCACAGCCATTCTCAAGCCTCCTCAAGAAGCCCACAGCCATTCACAAGGCTCCTCAAGAAGCCCACAGCCATTCACAAGCCTCCTCAAGAAGCCCACAGCCATTCACAAGCCTCCTCTTCTGGACGCCCACAGCCATTCACAAGCCTCCTCTGGAAGCCCACAGCCATTGACAAGCCTCCTCAAGAAGCCCACAGCCATTCACAAGCCTCCTCAAGAAGCCCACAGCCATTCACAAGCCTCCTCAAGAAGCCCACAGCCATTCACAAGCCTCCTCTTCTGGACGCCCACAGCCATTCACAAGCCTCCACTTCTGGAAGCTCACAGCCATTCACAAGCCTCCTCTTCTGGACGCCCACAGCCATTCACAAGCCTCTTCAAGAAGCCCACAGCCATTCATAAGCCTCCTCAAGAATCCCACAACCATTCATAAGCCTCCTCAAGAAGCCCACAGCCATTCATAAGCCTCCACTTCTGGAAGTGTACAGCCATTCACAAGCCTCCTCTTCTAGAAGCCCACAGCCATTCACAAGCCTCCTCTTACCTTTTATTCTATGATAGGGATTTATTTTTGCTCTATTCAAAGCAACTTTACCGTATCTGGCCAGATGTGTTTTGAAAGTATCATTTTTCTGGTCGGCAGTCAATTCTTTAGTGGCGCTAGGGGAAACTACATTATGAATTGAGCCATATTTTATATGTCTTAGAAGCTATGGAAAGGGACTGTTTTCTTATAAGGAGGAGATAACCGTGAGAGAATGATTGGTATCTCAATTGGGTACATGTTTGAGATTGGATTTGACATTAACCACTATTTTAGTTGCATTACACAGCAGTTCCACCTGTGAAAAGATTTCCAGAATCTTAAATCTGGCTAACTCAATCCTGTCTAACTCAAACTGCTTCAGTCGGTACATATTTTGTTTCTAACCCAGCACTGAAAGTTGGATGCCGGAATACAAAAAAGGCACATATGGTGGCCAAACCATGAGTAATTTTCATTCCCAAGGGCAAATCCTCATTGCTTGTGCTGCTAGGTCAAGTGTGCATGAGTATGAGGAAAAAAACAAACAGTATTTAAGAAATTGACAGAAATGGCTGTTTATTTTCCCTCAGACCAACAGGAGTTGACTGATTTGTTTCGAGATCTCAGACAGCAATCAAAGTTATAGCACAAAGTGTGCAGTTTCTGAGAAAAACATGTCTGAGCATTATGAGACATAGCCTATGCTATAATGGCAAAGTAAAGTTCCACCCTCAATAATGCATTTAATCTTGCTTATTGACAAAGTTTGGCATGCTCAGCTTTAATGCAATTTACAGTAGGCCTCTATATCAGTGTGAATACTATGTATATATTTCCACATTGAAGCCAAACACTTAGGGCTCTATGTGAACTAACCTAACTAACCTAGCTATTTTTACAACCAAATATTATTGTCCCAGTGTTGGCGGTGGTGCGAAAGGGCTGTGTTTTGATGAAAAAACAACAACTGGCCAATCAGAACTCATTCCATGGATAAAAATATATAGTTGCTTGGTTATTTATGGTATTTTATGTATTGCCTTGAATCCATTCCAACGTTAGTCTTATAGTTTGTTAAATAGCTTACAGTAACTAAATAACAAAATGTAGACCTATCCTTTCTTTGCTAAATACAGTACGTTAACTTGAACCTGTTTGCAGTCCACATTGTTGTAAGTCATTGTAGGTCTTCAATGTGGGAATATATACATAGCATTCGCACTGATATAGGGGCTAGGCTATGCTTGGTTTTTAATCATGTAAAATGAAATTGGGGAAAAAACATTAGTGTTTTATGTTTCTATATACAAAGTATACAGGCACCAAAATAACATTTATTTCCATGGCATATGGGCACAGTGCGTGACTGCTGGACAGGCTGCGTTTCCGCTGTCAAAGGTCATGCCATGACCAACTCCATAACAGTACAGCTAAAATATCCCTACCAACGCTGTCTGAAATTAGCACTTTGGATCAAGTTTTTAAAGGACACGCCTCAAATATATCCACCTCTCCCATCTGAGCGCAAGCGTGCTGATGTTAGACAGGTAAATTGTCGAACCTGTCATTAGAGCTGGAAAATGCTAGTGCGCATGATAAAATTGCAAGTAACGTGCGTTTGACACTAGCGCCGCCTTAACGCCAGCCGAAAATAGAGCCCATAAAATCCTATGTGCTGTATATCATTATTGGGGAAAGCTGGCTGTTTTTTTTGGTGAACATTCCAAGGAGACCCCCTTTCACTAAATTGTGGAGCAGTTACAACAATCCACAATGGTTTGATTTGTACCTATAATTTTGGAGGTTGCAACGTATTGCATAACTTGATTATGTGTTTTTCACCATGGTTAATGTACTGTGAAGCTATAACATGAAATGTTTTAATCCCTCGCGCACACACGTCTGGGGCATATCAGCCTGCGCTGTTCCACATGTGTTTGTGTTTAAAGCTCCTGGTGCTGTCCTTGCTCCTCCTGTACCAGTCATTCCAGTTTATCTTCTCTGCTCCAGTTTCAGACCTATACAGTACTGTACAGTACTTCTCTCAGTCTCATCAAGCACTGTCGTTTTTCATGTACAAACAGTGGTACATGTAACTGCAGGGGCCAGTCATTGGTAATGTAGTTATAACCATCATGCTCAATGACCAACATGACAGGTCTATGAAGTTCAAATGAAGGACTCTCCCTGGTGAAAACCAACTCCTGTTATGAGTCAGAGGATACATTTTGTTTAGTTGGAATGTAGGCTATCGTTGAAAATGGATAGAGGCATGCTTGTTATAAGTCTTGTGTCATGTGGCATTTCTTTACTCTGGATTGGTGATCCAAGGCTCATTTACTTTTGGAATGACATATGTGAGTATAAGACTGTGTCTTTGTTTACCCTCTACAAATACAGTATACACTCATCTCAGTCCTGTCCCTCACTGCCCATGCAGTGACAAGAAGACATGACCTCATACCTGTGTTTCCATGACAAGGCACATCCACGGCGACACAGTAACCCCTACACACGGTGTACAGTGTGTACTCTGTTTCCATCCCCCTCCTTAATTTAGTTGTAGTTTTTAAAGCGCAAATTCATAGTCAGTGCAGAGCAGAGTAGCTGGCTTCCAGTTCAGGTTGCGGATAAGAGTGAACAGGAGAGTGCTTCTCCACAGGACAGAGAGGCCTGTCTGGGAGAGAGAGAGCCCCCAGAGCTTTGCTATCAGTGGCGCTACGATGAGGTGACCACTCCAACACAAACAAACATCTGGGCAGATCGTGGAATTACATAACAAACCTCAGTCAATTACATGAAAAGGCATCTGTGCAATTCTGGTGTTCCAAGGTATTTGCCACATGTGGAGGTGTAGGTGTGTGTGTGTGAGCCTGTGTACAAATCCATACATTCATTCATGAAACTGGCGCCTCTCCTCCAAGGTTTCCGCTTGGTGTTAATGATTACAGCACATTCCTAGATGATTCCTGGAGGTGATGTTGACCTACTGTACTCTAAAGCTCATGGGATTCATTCCTAGATGATTCCTGGAGGTGAGGATGACCCACTGTACTCTAAAGCTCATGGGTCTCATTCCTAGATGATTCCTGGAGGTCAGGTTGACCCGTAGTACTGTAACAATCAAGGTTTTCCAAGTCTTTTGGCCCTGACTCATTCCGCCAACTTCTCCTTTTCCTCTCCACCAAACTTCACTACAGTGGCCAGGCCCAAGAACAGTCATTGTGGTTCCCAGAACACTGTGCGAAAGTAATTTTTCTGATAACTAAAAGAAAACGTTGAGGGAACGTTGAGGGAACGTTGTGTTTGTTGGGCTATGTCTATTTTAACCAAACCCCCCTCTACATCCTACCCCATCAGACCCATCTTCCTTACCATTATTTCATTAGTGTCCTTTCTAGTAGCCATATGCTGAAACTATCCACAAAGGAATATAGCAAAGCGAACTAACTGAAAGTCAACTTCAATCCAACATCCCAGCAACTTTAGCTCAGTACAGTGTAATAACAAAGCCTTTTTGAGATCTTCCAATTAAGACAGTCTCTGCAATATTGGTTTGTAGACTCATGTAATTTCTCAAAGTTATGTAAGCTTGGTTCTACTTTGCGGAGACATGACGATGGTTGATTTATTTGAGACTCAGGCCTCTTTCAGACCTCTTGGAGTTCAAAGTCTGCCTAGGCGGAAAGTTGTAGAGGTGCATATTCATCTCAAAACCCACTGTACCGAAGAAGACATGTAAAAACAACCAATTAATCATTGATTCAGATACAATGTTAAAGATCTTCTCAGAGTGGTCTTGCAACATCTCCGTGGTTACAGAACCATGCAACTCTGCTTTTAGTGAAGGCAGCCAAGCTGCTTCAGAACAAGAAGTCGAAGGTGTGGCTCAATGACAGTGGTGGTGAGTTCTCTCTGGTACGCATCATTGATAATTGCTATGTAGATAGCGCTGCCTTTGCATTAAGTGCTAATAGACCACGAGTGGCTAAAATGTTTTGAGCCATGCAGGCCGTCATCCATCCATCTGGGAGATGTGCCTTTGGGGACCAAAAAATGTATTCCCATTTAAAATATTTATTTCCTTAACCTAACCTTAACCCTAACCTTAAACCCAAACCCCTAACCTGAACCCTAAAACGGAACTTAACTCTAAACTCTAACCCAAACCCTTAACCCTAATTCTAACCCTAACCCTGATTGTAACCCTAATCCTAAACCTAACCCCTAAACCTAAAATAGCCTTTTTCCTTGTTTGAACCAGTGAAATGTCCCCACAAATGTCCTCAAGTCCAAATGACACAACGACTACGTTCCAGTTTAACAACGCTTACTTCACTGTATCTCCACGGTACATAGTTGCCATTACACTCAGGCCCGGTCCAAAAGAGAGGGAAACTTCTGCGCAGGTTTTTCTTCTTCCGGCGCCGACAGAGATGGCCGCCTCGCTTCGCGTTCCTAGGAAACTATGCAGTTTTTTGCAACTCACCATCAGTACGACCAAGAATATGTTTTCGCGATGCGGATCCTGTGTTCTGCCTTACAACCAGTGTAACCGAGTGGATTACATGCAGCGACAAAAAAAAAAAACGACTCAGAAAAAGAGGGAAACGAAGCGGTCTTCTGGTCAGACTCCGGAGACGGGCACATCGTGCACCACTCCCTAGCATTCTTCTTGCCAATGTCCAGTCTCTTGACAACAAGGTTGATGAAATCCGAGCAAGGGTAGCATTCCAGAGGGACATCAGAGACTGTAACGTTCTCTGCTTCACGGACACATGGCTCACTGGAGAGACGCAATCCGAAGCGGTGCAGCCAGCGGGTTTCTCCACGCATCGCGCCGACAGGAACAAACATCTTTCTGGTAAGAAGAGGGGCGGGGGCGTATGCCTTATGGCCAACGTGACATGGTGTGATGAAAGAAACATACAGGAACTCAAATCCTTCTGTTCACCTGATTTAGAATTCCTCACAATCAAATGTAGACCGCATTATCTACCAAGAGAATTCTCTTCGATTATAATCACAGCCGTATATATCCCCCAAGCAGACACATCGATGGCTCTGAACGAACTTTATTTAACTCTCTGCAAACTGGAAACGATTTATCCGGAGGCTGCATTCATTGTAGCTGGGGATTTTAACAAGGCTAATCTGAAAACAAGACTCCCTAAATTTTATCAGCATATTGATTGCGCAACCAGGGGTGGAAAGACCCTGGATCATTGTTACTCTAACTTCCGCGACGCATATAAGGCCCTGCCCCGCCCCCTTTCGGAAAAGCTGACCACGACTCCATTTTGTTGATCCCTGCCTACAGACAGAAACTAAAACAAGAAGCTCCCACGCTGAGGTCTGTCCAACGCTGGTCTGACCAAGCTGACTCCACACTCCAAGACTGCTTCCATCACGTGGACTGGGAGATGTTTCGTATTGCGTCAGACAACAACATTGACGAATACGCTGATACGGTGTGCGAGTTCATTAGAACGTGCGTTGAAGATGTCGTTCCCATAGCAACGATTAAAACATTCCCTAACCAGAAACCTTGGATTGATGGCAGCATTCGTGTGAAACTGAAGGCACGAACCACTGCTTTTAATCAGGGCAAGGTGTCTGGTAACATGACTGAATACAAACAGTGCAGCTATTCCCTCCGCAAGGCTATCAAACAAGCTAAGCGCCAGTACAGAGGCAAAGTAGAATCTCAATTCAACGGCTCAGACACAAGAGGTATGTGGCAGGGTCTACAGTCAATCACGGACTACAGGAAGAAACCCAGCCCAGTCACGGACCAGGATGTCTTGCTCCCAGGCAGACTAAATAACTTTTTTGCCCGCTTTGAGGACAATACAGTGCCACTGACACGGCCTGCAACGGAAACATGCGGTCTCTCCTTCACTGCAGCCGAAGTGAGTAAGACATTTAAACGTGTTAACCCTCGCAAGGCTGCAGGCCCAGACGGCATCCCCAGCCGCGCCCTCAGAGCATGCGCAGACCAGCTGGCCGGTGTGTTTACGGACATATTCAATCAATCCCTATACCAGTCTGCTGTTCCCACATGCTTCAAGAGGGCCACCATTGTTCCTGTTCCCAAGAAAGCTAAGGTAACTGAGCTAAACGACTACCGCCCGTAGCACTCACATCCGTCATCATGAAGTGCTTTGAGAGACTAGTCAAGGACCATATCACCTCCACCCTACCTGACACCCTTGACCCACTCCAATTTGCTTACCGCCCAAATAGGTCCACAGACGATGCAATCTCAACCACACTGCACACTGCCCTAACCCATCTGGACAAGAGGAATACCTATGTGAGAATGCTGTTCATCGACTACAGCTCGGCATTCAACACCATAGTACCCTCCAAGCTCGTCATCAAGCTCGAGACCCTGGGTCTCGACCCCGCCCTGTGCAACTGGGTACTGGACTTCCTGACGGGCCGCCCCCAGGTGGTGAGGGTAGGCAACAACATCTCCTCCCGCTGATCCTCAACACTGGGGCCCCACAAGGGTGCGTTCTGAGCCCTCTCCTGTACTCCCTGTTCACCCACGACTGCGTGGCCATGCACGCCTCCAACTCAATCATCAAGTTTGCGGACGATACAACAGTGGTAGGCTTGATTACCAACAACGACGAGACGGCCTACAGGGAGGAGGTGAGGGCCCTCGGAGTGTGGTGTCAGGAAAACAACCTCACACTCAACGTCAACAAAACTAAGGAGATGATTGTGGACTTCAGGAAACAGCAGAGGAACACCCCTATCCACATCGATGGAACAGTAGTGGAGAGGGTAGCAAGTTTTAAGTTCCTCGGCATACACATCACAGACAAACTGAATTGGTCCACTCACACAGACAGCATCGTGAGGAAGGCGCAGCAGCGCCTCTTCAACCTCAGGAGGCTGAAGAAATTCGGCTTGTCACCAAAAGCACTCACAAACTTCTACAGATGCACAATCGAGAGCATCCTGGCGGGCTGTATCACCGCCTGGTATGGCAACTGCACCGCCCTCAACCGTAAGGCTCTCCAGAGGGTAGTGAGGTCTGCACAACGCATCACCGGGGCAAACTACCTGCCCTCCAGGACACCTACACCACCCGATGCTACAGGAAGGCCATAAAGATCATCAAGGACATCAACCACCGAGCCACTGCCTGTTCACCCCGCTGTCATCCAGAAGGCGAGGTCAGTACAGGTGCATCAAAGCTGGGACCGAGAGACTGAAAAACAGCTTCTATCTCAAGGCCATCAGACTGTTAAACAGCCACCACTAACATTGAGTGGCTACTGCCAACACACTGTCAATGACACTGACTCTACTCCAGCCACTTTAATCATGGGAATTGATGGGAAATGATGTAAATATATCACTAGCCACTTTAAACAATGCTACCTTATATAATGTTACTTACCCTACATTGTTCATCTCATATGCATACGTTGATACTGTACTCTATATCATCGACTGCATCCTTATGTAATACATGTATCACTAGCCACTTTAACTATGCCACTTGGTTTACATACTTATCTCATATGTATATACTGTACTCGATATCATCTACTGTATCTTGCCTATGCTGCTCTGTACCATCACTCATTCATATATCCTTATGTACATATTCTTTATCCCCTTACACTGTGTATAAGACAGTAGTTTTTTTTTTTGGAATTGTTAGTTAGATTACTTGCTTTTTATTACTGCATTGTCGGAACTAGAAGCACAAGCATTTCGCTACACTCGCATTAACATCTGCTAACCATGTGTATGTGACAAATAAAATTTGATTTGATTTGAAAAAAGGTGCACTAATGATAGAGTGAGAGCACTGTAATAACAGAAGTATAGGGATACTTAAAACATGAACTTAGAGCTGGGCGATATGGTCAAAATATCATATCATGGTAATTTTCAAATTTTTGACAGTGTGACAGTATTTGATGGTATTTGATGTTTTTGATTAATAATAAAAGTTCTACATTTGCTTTATGAGTAGTGCGTGACCCTAGGGTGGCAACACATATTCTAAATTATTTCAATGGGTCTTTCTCCATTCTGATTGTTTTATACTTTTCAATTCAACTTCAACCTAAAATAATTTCCTGCATTTCCATCAATTTCTGCATTTCCTGCACTCATTTGAGATAATTTCCACACTGACATGATATGGGCAAAAAAACTAGGCCTTAATTTTTTACCAAATATTGCAATTGCAATTTTGGAATCATGGAAATATAATGTTTATTCTAATTCTATAGTTACTTTTGGAGTATATAAATAATAGTGGGAACTTTGAATACAGTGTTTGACATGACAACAAATGAAAATGCTATGGACGAGTTATTGTGACAGGGTAGGAACCAATTGAACCAAAGATAGTGTTTCCTAGGGGACCCTATAATCTTTGGCTACATTAAATATTTATTCATGTAGCCAACATATTCATGCTTCGCCTATTCCTCTTTGATTTAGAAGATACTGTTGCACAAACAATATGCTGATTTAAGCCTCCACCAGTACTGGTATCAGGCTGTATTTGCTAGCCACGTTTGCTCTGACTCAGTACTTTTATTAGCTAGTTGGCTAGCAAGATAGCTAGCGATTAGCATTAGTGGCTAACACGATTTAGCTTAACTTGCTAAGAAAATACAAACTAGCTGTTTGTAGACGTAAGAAACACAAACTAATATTGTAATTATAGAACGCTTGTGGATTTATATTAAAATCAAAGTGGAAACAACATCGTTGTCAACATTGTTGCATGTGCAGTATTGACCATGCAGACTGAACTAAAGTGTCTCGTGGTCAATCAACAACCATATGCGCTCCTTGAGTGACGGGGTGGGACTAGGTCTGTGTGGAAAGCGGCATGGAGCGAGAGCAGAGATGGATGACTCAAGTAGTGGAGTAAACTATACAAATGGACGTTACACACAGCATATCACATTTAACAAAACAAACATTCAAATACCGTTATAGAAGGTAATGTAAAAACCCAAACCGGTCCGTGCATCAATACCGGTATATTGTAAAATACGGTATACTGCCCAGCCAGCCCTACATGAGCTTAACACACACTTGTCCGAATTGTCCTTGTTTTACTATTCTTGTGAGGACTTTCAGTACCCACATGGATACTAAAACCAAACCACACACAAAGAACACCTTACAGGCTGAGAGTTGTTCATTTACTGTAGCTATGCCATTTACTTACTCCTCAAGGGCCTCTTTTTCTCCACCCATGTGCCCTTGGAAGCATGTGTGTGTGTTTATGTGTCATACTGTATTTAGACCCTGGAAACAGACATGCAGTCCTTTTCAGTACTCGGTATTCTAGAAATACCATTCCATTAAAAGGCTTTCCTTTCCAGGAAAGGAACACAACTGGTCATCATAACCATGATAGAGTGAATGTTGCACAAAGCACCAGGAATAGTTTTCTTTTTGGTTTCTTTTTTTTGCTACTGAAACCACCACATGTGTCTACATGAAGTCCAGCTGGAGTCCTACAGTGAAAAAAAACTAAGACAATGTCACGCCCTGGTCAAAGTATTTTGTGTTCATCTTTATGTATTTGGTCAGGCCAGGGTGTGGCATGGGGTTTTGTAATTGTGGTGTGTTTGTCTTGGGGTTTGGTGGTGGTATTGGGATTGTAGCTTAGTGGGTTGTCTAGCAAAGTCTATGGCTGTCTGGAGTGGTTCTCAATCAGAGGCAGATGCTTATCGTTGAACAAGTCGTGGCGGCGGGGAACCGGGACCGGCGGGTTAATACGTGCCTGAAACACAGGTTTTATTTTAGACACATGAAAGGTAGGATGAATTCTCCTATACGCCGGAGGAAGCTTGAGCCGGACCGCCACCGGACTAATGATCCTGGTGACTTTGAACGGGCCGATAAATTTGGGGGCAAGCTTGTTCGAAACGGATCGGAGTGGAATGTTCTTAGTAGAAAGCCACACTCTTTGGCCAACGACGTATACCGGAGGCTTCGACCGGTGGCGATCGGCCTTAGCCTTGGTGCGCGCCCCCACCCGGAGAAGAGTCTCACGGGCTCTGCTCCATGCGTGACGGCACCTCTGGATGAAAGCGTGAGCGGAGGGAACAGTGACCTCGGACTCCGTACTGGGAAAGATAGGTGGCTGGTAACCTAAACTACACTCAAATGGAGAGAGACCCGTGGCTGCCACTGGCAACGAATTGTGAGCGTACTCAACCATAGAGAGTTGTTGACTCCAGGAAGAGGGATTCTTAGAAACCAAACATCGCAACACTCTCTCCAAATCTTGGTTGGCCCTCTCCGTTTGACCGTTGCTCTGGGGATGAAACCCTGAAGACAGGCTGACACTCGCTCCCAGTAACCTACAAAACTCTTGCCAAAACTTGGACACAAATTGGGGCCCCTGTCAGAAACTACGTCCATCGGCAGGCCATGTAAGCGAAAGACGTGATCCACGACCGTTACCGCTGTCTCCTTGGCAGATGGTAATTTAGGCAAGGGAATAAAATGAGCCGCCTTCGAGAACCGGTCCACCACGGTCAAAACAACCGTGCCTTGCCCTGGGAGGGCGGGAGGGCGGTAACAAAATCTAGCGCGATGTGGGACCAGGGTCTCGAAGGGACCGACAGCGGTTGGAGTAACCCATCTGGGGGTCGATTAGAAGTCTTCCCAGTGGCACAAACCGAGCAAGCCAAGACAAAACTGTGAATGTCACGAGCCATCAGTGGCCACCAAAAGCGTTGCTTAACCAAAAGCTAGTGCGGCTGACTCCTGGATGACACGCTACGTTGGAGCAATGCCCCCACCGAATAACATCGGACCGACACCCTCCGGCACAAACAACCGATTAGGCGGGCAACCGGGCGGAGGCGTTACCCCTTCTAAGGCCGTTTTGACCCTCGATTCAACCTCCCATGTGAGTGTGGAGACCACTAGGGTCCCGGGTAGGATGCACTCGGGAGTGGATGGGCGTTCGGAATGGTCAAAAATGCGAGAAAGAGAATCGGGTTTGACATTCTTGGAACCCGGGCGATACGAGAGAGAGAAGTCAAAACGTCCGAAAAAGAGTGCCCACCGCGCCTGCCTGGAGTTGAGTCGCTTGGCGGTTCTGATATATTCTAAATTTTTGTGATCGGTCCAAACTATAAAAGGTACCCCCGAACCCTCTAACCAATGGCGCCACTCCTCCAGTGCTAACTTCACTGCCAACAACTCTCTGTTGCCAATGTCGAGTTGCGTTCCGCAGGTGATAACCGATGGGAAAGGAACGCGCAAGGGTGCATCTTGTCGTCAGAAGAGGAACGTTGGGAAAGTACCGCACCTACCCCCACCTCTGAAGCGTCCACCTCCACCACGAACTGACGCGAGGGATCGGGAGCTATGAGGATGGGAGCCGAAACAAAGCGGCTCTTGAGTTTGGCGAATGCAGCCTCGGCTGTATCGGACCACCTGAACGTCACTTTGGGGGAGGTTAAGGCAGTAAGAGGAGCGACTATCTGGCTAAAGTTGCGAACGAAACGCCGGTAGAAATTGGCGAATCCCAGAAACCTCTGTAGGGCCTTACGGGAATCTGGGCTTGGCCAATCCACCACAGCCTTAACCTTGTCAGGATCCATGCGAATACCTTCAGTCGAGACGATGTAACCTAGGAATGGAACGGATTGTGCATGAAAATGCATTTCTCCGCCTTGACAAAAAGTCCATTCTCCAACAACCTCTGAAGTACTCGTCTGACGTGCTGAACGTGTTCCTGGAGAGAAGAAGAAAAAATCAGTATGTCATCCAGGTAAACATATATGAACTGATCAATCATATCTCTCAGCACGTCATTGACGAGTGCCTGGAAAACCGCTGGGGAGTTGGATAGCCCAAAAGGCATGACCAAATATTCAAGTGCCCTCTGGGGGTGTTAAACGCGGTCTTCCATTCGTCCCCCCTTATGCGAACCAAATGATATGCATTCCGTAAATCCAACTTAGTGAACACGGATGCTCCCTGTAACCTTTCAAAGGCTGAGGACATCAACGGTAAGGGATAGGTATTCTTCACTGTGATGTTATTCAACCCACGGTAATCAATGCAAGGACGCAGAGAACCGTCCTTCTTCCCCACAAAGAAGAACCCCGCCCCCGCTGGAGAAGAGGAAGGACGAATGAATCCAGATGCCAGAGAACCGGAGATGTATCTCTCCATAGCCTCCCTCTCAGGAACAGAGAGTGAATATAACTTGCCTTTAGGCGGAGACTCACCTGGCAATAATTCTATTGCACAGTCATAGGGACGATGCGGAGGAAGAGAAGCAGCACGGGACTTACTGAACACCTCCTTCAGGTCGAGGTATTCAACGGGCACGTTAGACAACTCCACTGCCTCCTCTAGAAACACAGAATCAGACACAGACGAACAAGCAGACACCAAACAGGACTCAAGGCACTTGTTACTCCACATGGATATAGAGTTATGACCCCAGTCAACTCTGGGGTTGTGTTGGGTGAGCCAAGGGTGGCCGAGAACTAATGGTGCAAGGGGTGAGTCCATGAGTAGAAATGATAGTGTCTCAGTGTGATTGCCAGAAGTGATGAGTGTGATAGGTTCAGTGGTGTGAGAAATGTTGGGGAGTTCTTGACCATTGAGAGCGTTGACGGATATCTTGTGCGAGAGTGAGGTGATGGGAATCTGGAGTTTGTGAGCGAGCTTGAAGTCCATGAAATTACCCTCTGCTCCTGAGTCCAGTAAGGCTTGGGTGTCGTGTGTGTGGGTGGCCCATCTTAGTCTTACCGGGAGGAGAGTAGATGATGAGGTCTTCTCTGTGGTGACACCACCCGATAGTAGCCTCATGCTTACTACCGGGCCTGATCTTTTACCGGGCAGGAGTGGATAAAGTGGCCCGCTCTACCACAGTAGAGACAGAGTCCTTGGGATCTCCGCCTCTCCCTCTCTTCCCGGGAGAGCCGAGCTCTCCCCAGCTGCATGGGTTCGTGAGCGGATGCTGAACTGGCCGTGTTCCCGCCGCTGGCATGCCAGCCCTCCGTGTCGTTATACGGTCTGTTAGGGCATGCTCGGCGGCCAATACGACTCAGACGAGCGTCGACCCTCAAGGCTAGTTCCACTAGTCCATTTAAATTCCTGGGAAGGTCCAGAACATAAATCTCCTTCTGGATCCGGTCCTCCAGCCCATGCAGGAACATGTCCCACTGCGCCTCCTCGTTCCACTGACACTCTGCGGCCAGAGTGCGGAATTGGATGGAGTATTCCGATACTGAACGGTCTCCTTGGCGAAGGTCAGCGAGTAGTCTGGCCGCCTCCCTACCCGCCACGGCCCGATCGAAGACCCTTCTCATCTCCTCGGAGAGTGTCTGGAAAGAGGTGCAGCATGGGTCCTGGTTCGCCCACACCGCCGTTCCCCAAAGAGCCGCTTTGCCTGATAGCAGTGTGAGTACGAAGGCTACCTTAGACTGTTCACGGTTGAAGGTCCGTGGCTGCAACGAGAATTGCATGGAACATCTCGTAAGAAAAGCTCTGCAATAGTCAGGATCACCTGAATAACCCTCTGGTGTCGGTAGCCGTGGCTCTAGCTGGGAATCCGGTTCTGGCGGGGCGGGTTGAACTGCCGGTGTAGGTGGCGCATCGAGACCCCTCAGATGTTGTAATTGTTGGGTCAGCTGGGATACCTGCGTCGCAAGGGCTTGTACTGCCCGACCTGTGCTGGAGATGTTCTCCTCTTGTTGATCCATTCTCATGATACTGCGGGAAATGAATTCGGTCAGACTCGTTGAACTCGCTGCATCCATGGTCTGGTCAGATCGTTCTGTAACAATACAGAGGCGGATGCAAGATGCAAGCAACGATGGTTTAATAAATACAGTTTACAGCAGCAACAGGACAGACAGACTGTACTCAGACGGAATCCGACCCAGGGACTAGGGCGCATCTTCCTAAGATAGCGTGCTGAGAAATCCAGGGAGTGTGTCCGGATGGGTAGGAGGAAGCACAGCAGATAATCCACACAAGGGCGGTGAGAGATGAGCACAGACACACGACACAACCTCAGAGAAGTAACAACGATCTGACAACAAGAAACACTGGTTACAGAGCATATAAAGGGAAGATAAGTGATTCCAGCTGGCACAGACAATCAGGCCGAGATTGGGAACCACGCCCACACAAACACAGGAGAGAGAGAGAGAGAGAGAAAGAGAGAGAGAGAGAGAAAGAGAGAGGCAGTGGATTCATGAACCGTGACAATATTGAGATATCTGGTGGCCAATTACAGCGTATTATTTCTGGCTGGGGAGAAAGTGTATACTGGACTGTACAAGAGATGAATAGCCTGCTGATTCCTAGTGGAGGGAGTCAATGCATTGAGTACATATTGGTGTCAGAGGGCACGGCGTGAATTTATTAAATAGGTGTGTGTGTGTGTGTGTGTGTGTGTGTGTGTGTGTGTGTGTGTGTGTGTGTGTGTGTGTGTGCGTGCGTGCGTGCGTGCGTGCGTGCGTGCGTGCGTGCGTGCGTGCGTGCGTGCGTGCGTGCGTGCGTGCTTGCTATGTTTGTGAATCAGCGGGGGCTGCTGAGGGGGGAGGACGGCTCATTATAATTCCGGTAATGGAGTCAATGGAATGGCATCAAACACATCACACACATCAAACACGTGGTTGATACCATTCCATTGACTCCATTACCGGAATTATAATGAGTCCTCCCTCCCCTCAGCAGCCCCCACTGGTGTGAATGTATGGGTATTCACGTCTTGCCTACTACTTACTAAAACTACATGCGGTCTACTAATCGTAGTACATACTAATTAGAATGTATTCAGACATGGCAATTGTAGGTGTAGAATGTGGTGTAGAATATGAACATTTTTCCATCTGCAGTAATGTTCCAACAGCACGGCCTGTGGATAGTCTCTAAGCTAAAGGCTGACTCCTCACCTACTCCCATCCATCTCTGTCATTGGGAGGCTGTTTTTGGATCCCTCTGTCACATTATTAATAACGGATATATTCCCATTTGTGCTGCCCTGGGGAAATGAATGATTCGAAATGGGAATAATTCCATTGCCTGTCCCGTCGCCCCTCCTTCCTGGGCTGGGGAAGATGAATGAGGCGGGTGATTAGGAGGAGCAGTGACATGGATGTAGCCATCGAAGCCTGTTAGCAAGCAGTATGAGGGTGAGGGCTGTGCTGTGCATACTGCAGGTCTACACAAACTACAACAGGAGTTACATATTTGTTTAAAACATTGGGGAGGAAGGGAGGAAGGGAGGAAGGGAAGAGGGAGGGGTTATTAAATGTATATTTTTGGGATGCAACAGACATCAGGTTCAACTCTAGTACATTCAGCAGTGAGTGTATCAAGCCTGCATTGTTCAGTGTGCAACAGGCAGACCGAGAGAGAGAGAGAGAGAGAGAGAGAGAGAGAGAGAGAGCAAGTTTGTGGTTTAGGATGACTCAGACAGTGACGGCCCACCCACTGCCACTCTCATTTGGCCCAGGATCAACCTGTTCTATAGCAACCCTGCAGAACCCAATGCTAGGGCGCGCTGCGCCCCAGACAGCTCTATAATACAAGCAGGGATGAAACCAGTCAACGAGCAGTGTCATCATGGGGCTTAGTGCAAAGCTATGCTCTGATCTGAATAAAGGTCTGCATCGTCGGCATCAAATTACTGTTCCCATGGTAACCTCAATAAAATGGCACTTCTTGAATGATGGTTTTCTCTGAGATTTTAGAAATTTTGGGGTGTTGATTACAGTTCAGTCACGTACGCAATAGCAGTGTGTGTAGGTGTAATCATTTTCCTCAGACATTAGTCATTCCATTCATGGACAACACAGCCTTCCCTGCACGCCTTCTAGCCTTTAAGCACAACTAAACTCAGCAAAAAAAGAAACGAACAAACGAGCAAACTTAACGTGTAAGTATTTGTATGAACATGACAAGATTCAACAACTGAGACATAAACTGAACAAGTTCCACAGACATGTGACTGAATGAAATTGAATAATGTGTTCCTGAACAAAGGGGGGTCAAAATCAAAAGTAACAGTCGGTATCTGGTGTGGCCACCAGTTGCATTAAGTACTGCAGTGCATCCCCTCCTCATGGACTCCACCAGATTTGCCAGTTCTTGCTATGAGATGTTACCCCACTCTTCCACCAAGACACCTGCAAGTTCCAGGACATTTCTGGGGGGAATGGCCCTGGCCCTCACCCTCTGATCCAACAGGTCCCAGACGTGCTCAATGGGATTGAGATCCAGGATCTTCGCTGGCCATGGCAGAACACGGACATTCCTGTCTTGCAGGAAATCATACACAGAACAAGCAGTATTGCTGGTGGCATTGTCATGCTGGAGGGTCATGTCAGGATGAGCCTGCAGGATGGGTACCACATGAGGGAGGAGGGTGTCTTCCCTGTAATGCACTGCGTTGAGATTGCCTGCAATGACAACAAGCTCAGTCCGATGATGCTGTGACACACCGCCCCAGACCATGACAGACCCTCAAGCTCCAAATCGATCCCGCTCCAGAGTACAGGCCTCGGTGTAACGCTCATTCCTTCGACGATAAACGCGAATCCAACCATCACCCCTGGTGAGACAAAACCGCGATTCATCAGTGAAGAGCACTTTTTGCCAGTCCTGTCTGGTCCAGCGACGGTGTGTTGGTGCCCATACGTGACGTTGTTGCCTGTGATGTTTGGTGAGGACCTGCCTTACAACAGGCCTACAAGCCCTCAGTCCAGCCTCTCTCAGCCTATTGTGGACAGTCTGAGCACTGATGGAGGGATTGTGCATTCCTGATGTAACTCGGGAAGTTGTTATTACCATCCTGTACCTGTCCCGCAGGTGATATGTTCGGATGTACCAATCCTGTCTCCCCGTAGCGCTGTCTTAGGCGTCTCACAGTACGGACATTGCGATTTATTGCCCTGGCCACATCTGCAGTCCTCATGCCTCCTTACATGTTCACTCAGATTAGCAGGGACCCTGGGCATCTTTCTTTTGGTGTTTTTCAGAGTCAGTAAAAAGGCCTCTTTAGTGTCCTAAGTTTTCATAACTGTGACCTTAATTGCCTACCGTCTGTAAGCTGTTAGTGTCTTAAACAGGTGCATGTTCATTAATTGTTTATGGTTCATTGAACAAGCATAAGAAACGGTGTTTAACCCCTTTACAATGAAGATCTGTGAAGTTACTTGGATTTTTACAAATTATCTTTGAAAGACAGGGGCCTGAAAAAGGGACGTTTCTTTTTTTGCTGAGTTTATGTATTGAGCTCAGAGGCTGTTGCCCAACGCCCAATGTCCAATGCTACACAGCCCAGCACAAAATGGCCGCCACAATTGATTCAGATGTATCTCTTCCCCTCCCACCCTCATCTACAGGGAGCCTCCCCTGTCAATCCATCCTCAGTGGTGTCAACAACAAGGGGAAAGGCACTGAGTCGTGACTGAAGCGATGTAGTCCATTTCTCAACAACACACTCCTTTTCAATTAACTTCTGTCACGCTCAGCTGCGACTCGACTCCACAATAAGTGCATAGGCAAACATTCAAAGGCAGCCCCCCCCCCCATGTGATGTCTAAATAAGGCTGTGTTTAATAGGGAACATTTGGATGGGGGATTTGGGGGGTGCGTGTTGACTGGCTTTGAGCCGGGTTGTGTGTGTTCAGCTCTTATGCGAGCTACCCACTAATTGAAGTTGTTGTCTGCTCGCTTTATCGACTAAACCGTGTGTTCTCTTCAACTTAGTTGGAGACAGGATTTACAGGGAAGTAGGTGCAACAACAGAGGTTCACTTTGAGATGTCTTTTGTAAGTTAGGATTCACTTCAGAACATCAATGAAGTAAGAAACACTGTGTTTCAAAAGTTGGTGATCTGCAAGTTAGAAGAGCTGCCTTCACTTACCACGCACAGACACACAGCACACACACAGCACACACACAGCACACACACAGCACACACAGCACACACAGCACACACACAGCACACACAGCACACACAGCACACACAGCACACACAGCACACACAGCACACACACAGCACACACACAGCACACACACAGCACACACACAGCACACACACAGCACACACAGCACACACACAGCACACACACAGCACACACAGCACACACACAGCACACACAGCACACACACAGCACACACACACAGCACACACAGCACACACACAGCACACACACAGCACACACACAGCACACACACAGCACACACACAGCACACACACAGCACACACAGCACACACACAGCACACACAGCACACACACAGCACACACAGCACACACACAGCACACACAGCACACACACAGCACACACAGCACACACACAGCACACACACAGCACACACACAGCACACACAGCACACACACAGCACACACACAGCACACACACAGCACACACACAGCACACACACAGCACACACAGCACACACACAGCACACACAGCACACACACAGCACACACAGCACACACACAGCACACACAGCACACACACAGCACACACAGCACACACAGCACACACACAGCACACACAGCACACACACAGCACACACAGCACACACACAGCACACACAGCACACACACAGCACACACAGCACACACACAGCACACACACAGCACACACAGCACACACAGCACACACACAGCACACACAGCACACACAGCACACACAGCACACACACAGTACACACACAGCACACACAGCACACACAGCACACACAGCACACACACAGCACACACACAGCACACACACAGCACACACAGCACACACACAGCACACACACAGCACACACAGCACACACAGCACACACACAGTACACACACAGTACACACACAGTACACACACAGTACACACACAGCACACACACAGCACACACACAACACACACACAGCACACACACAGCACACACACAGCACACACACACACAACACACACACAGCACACACACAGCACACACACAGCACACACACAGCACACACACAACACACACACAGCACACACACAGCACACACACAGCACACACACGTTTGTTTTACTATCCTTGTGGGGACCAAACAATTGATTCCCATTCCTTTTTCCTTGTGGGGATCGGCGAAATGTGCCCACAATTTTCTTTGTTTTACTACTCTTGTGAGGACTTCTGGTTTCCGCAAGGATAGTAACCCCCATACAGACAATGTATCAGGAATGTTACGGTTTTCTA